>NC_137454.1:287536747-288247361 GCF_964235325.1 Thermobia domestica
CCTACAGTGCATGGTCCATCTAACCCATAGTATTATGGAATAGATGAACCAGTCAGACATTTTTCAAGCTTAAATTTCGGGTAGAAATACAGGGTGATCCATAAGTCTTAGTACAGTTAGAACAAACATGATTAAAGCAAATCTGACTATCGGAGGGCGGACGTAAAGAAGCTACCGATTGATGCATGCTTGGTCAATGGTGGCCATCTTGATGGCCACCACCTTGGATCCAGGTTTTTTTTTCAAATAGGATGGTAGGCATGTGACATATTAATTAACACTGTTTTTACAGAGGAATACAGTTCCGCAAGCAGAAATGCGTTATCATGTTCCGTTCCAAAGTTATGATGCCCCGAAGTCCCACCTACAGGATGTGCTCCACATGTTGCCAGTCCATTGCAATACTCAACCGGAGTCTCTTAATCCAGTCCACCTGAACCCGTAACAACACAGCGGGGGTGATGCTATCACAGGCGTCCTGAATACATCCCTGTAGGTGTGTCCCCATTAAAAAATTCAAGGAAGTGAGGTTCAGCGACCGGCTGGCCACTCCATAGGGCCTCGGCGACCGATCCAACGTCCAGGAAAATACAGATCCAAGCATTCCGCACAGGCAGCGCATAGTGCGGTGGGGCGCCATCTTGCTGAAAATATTGCGGCAAGGTAGCATCAGGGCGGAGAAACAACGGAAGCACAAACTCCTGTAACATGTGCAGATATCGGACATCATTTAGAGTACCAGGAATGAATAAGGGTCCTATGATCGACGTGTTCCATATGCCACACCTCACCATGATATTAGCAGGGATAACCCTCTTGCAGGAATTGATCGCTTGCGGGTTTGCATCCGATCAATATCACATGTTCTGGCTATTCACTTCCCCATCCAAATAAAAGTTTGCCTCGTCTGTGAAGAGAACGCTGGCTGGGAAATACGGATCTCGGTCATATTGTGACAAAGCCCAATTGGCAAATTCCATGCGCCGGGCTGGATCATCCTCTGAAAGGTTGTGGACAAGCTGCAGCTTGAAGGGATATAACTTGTTCGTATGGAGAATCCTCATCACGGAAGCACGTGGTACACCTGTTATCGCTGATAGTTGTCTTGTGCTGCGCTTCGGACTTTTCACACTCGCAGCCAGCACCATTGTGGATGTCTCCTCATCTGTCGCGGTTCGTGGGAGACCTGAGCGCGTGGTCTGTCGCAACATTACCAGTTACACTGAATTTCCTAATGAGGTAGCTAACGGTGTTGTGGCTTATTGCAGGTCTTTCGGGATGGCGCGCGTTGAAGTCCTAGGCAATCACACGACTGCTTCTTTCCCCAAACATTAGGATGATCTCAATTCTTTCCTGCTTCGTCAGCGCCAACTCGCTCTACCTGCAACGAAAAATAACCTGTCAAATTTGGGGCGTCACGTGTTTTTTGCAGCGTTAGTGCCATGTCGCTCTCCGTGCAAGGAGACACAAAACTGTCAACTTTGGGGCTCATAACTTCGGAATGGGACATAATAACGCATTTCTGCTTGCGGGACTGCATTCCCCTTCAAGAAACATTGTTAATTGATGTATCACATGCCTACCTTCCTATTTGAAAAAAAAATAATCTGGATTCAAGATGGCCGTCATTCAGAAGCCATACATCAATCTGTAGCTCCTTTACCCAAGTCCGCCCTCCGCTAGTCAGATTTGCTTTAATCATGTTTGTTTCCAAAATAATCCACTGTGCTAAGATTTATGGACCACTTTGTATTTATTTTTCTGATCTTAAAAACCTGTACTTATGGTTGCAGAAAGTCCTTAGTTGAATTTCATGCTGAAAAACATTCATGTACACTTACTCGAATTATTGGAGGCAGAAAAAATAGTCCATCTCTACCGGACTTGTTCCCGAAATTCTAGCAAATCATTTTGGACCATGCTGTATTTGTGTAATAATATTCGAATTACTCTACTTGAAAAAAAATGTTTTCTTCAATTTTAAAAATCATTTCATTACTGAGTCCGAGTGATTAGCTAATTGAGTTCAAATGGCATTGCATCAGAAGTGCTGTAATTTCCATTAAAGCAAACGGGTTGGCAGAGGAGCAGATCAAGTTCAATGTAGCGAAGCTTCATGGTTGTGTTCATTCTGTTGGATGGCGATACGCGCGGAAATTTGTTTTGCTTTGAGGTACACAGTTGACTGAATTCGTCAGCTGGAATGTTATGGTTGTATGTACACAAAACATCTGGTGTTCTTGTTATTTCTAACCCTCACAACGTATTTAATATTGCTGAATTACTACAATAAGAAATAAGCATATGATTCTGGCAATTTATATCCACTAAACTACCTGAAGGGTCATTATTATTATTATTATTATTATTATTATTATTATTATTATTATTATTATTATTATTATTATTATTATTATTGAACAAACACATTGTAGATGTTTGTAATGTATATATATAACAGTCGTTGTCAAAAGTCAACGCACACAATTTTCCAAACAATATACACTGTATCCTTACAAACCTCTGTTTGTTGGACTTGTTACTCGAAATAAGCGTTACTATTCATATGACAAACCGAAAATACACTGCCTGTTTCTATTGAGACCAATATTTTGTGGAAGTTGGCGTTTATCGAAATGCCAATCCTTAGCCTTGAGAAGAGTTTTACAAATTCCAAACACTTGCTTGATCAATTTATCAAACTTTTACGAAGCTATGTGAATCCAACATCTTTGAAGAGTCCTCCCGAGAACTTCAGTATTCGTCGTTATGTGTTCACGGATTGTCAAGTGAAGTACATCTCACAAGACCTCGATAGGTGACAAATTCAGAGACTGTAGCGGTTATTCGATTTTTTAAAAACTTTGTAAGCTTGTTCATTGCTTTGCAAATAGAGCGTGTGTCAAGAAATAATAAGACTGGCTCCCGCACGGAGTTCCAGTCGCATGGTTCAGTGAGTTCGAGAATGGTCAGGAGACCGTTGAAGACATGGAACAATCTGGGCGCCCTTCAACGAGTGGTTTGGGCAAAAATGTGGTCAAAGTGAAAAATCACCTCGTCTCCGATCGTCGTTCGCTAAATCACTCTTTGAAGGGCGTCCAGATCGCTCCATATCTTTAACGGTTTCCCGCCCGTTCTTGAACTCACTGAACCATCGGAAAACCTGGCGCCGTCTTTGTAAGCCTCCTTGACTAAGGCAAGCGTCTCAAAAGCGGTTTTGCCCAAAGCAATTAATTGCGTAGAGCTGCTTCAGCGAACGCTCCATTTCTCACGTTTTCTGCCGCGACAAAAACTCAATCAAACACAGCTTTCGCGCCACGCGTGATCGCTGCATCAGAGCTCGGACGCGATTGCCACTTGGCGCGTTGCTTAGCTTAGACTCCCTAGAGTCCCTATCACAAATTCTCCCGCCTGAAAGCGCACTGCAGGCTACTCTATCTCCGCGGGGCAGCCAGTCTCATTACGTTCTCGACACACCCTGTAGAGATGGTGATCATCAAAATGAACGAAATGATGGAATGAAGAAAAGTGTGAAAAAACTGGAGAACCCATGCATACATTATTTGTTCACCACAAAGCTCATTTGGCGAGAACTGATCGAATCAGAGATCCTACCTTCGAGCAGAAAACACTGTGAAAAGGTACTCCTGTTCGAAAAAAAAAAACTGGATTGATGAACAATGGAAGAGGACATTAGTGAGGATATTCTTCAGGATATGATGTTTTGAGTTCCCAATGCCAAATATTTGTGCGTCGCATTTTCCGTAAAGCACTTTTAGCCCGATCGACCGTGAAGTGTCTGTAGTCAAATACGGAAAAGACAGTATCGCTGTATGGGGCTGTTCTACAGGCAATTACATTGATGATTTAGTTCAAACCAAGTAGGGAATAATGGACAAAAACCTGTATCACAACATTCGAGTGAGGTATGCAATTCCATTAGGAAGGCTGATTTTGGACACTAAATTTCTACTAAAACAGCATAACAATCCAAACACTCTCCCAATTTATGCATTATTTACTAGGCTCGAAGCATAATAGTAAGACGTTATATGAATAGTAAGACGTAACTCAAGCAATATATAAAAATACAGTTTCTATATAACTCATTTGTAATTTACAAACTACTATTGTAATAATGGATTACACAATGGATATAGACTAACAGTTACTATATTTTATTACGGAATCAAGACAAAACATCAAACATTTTGTATCAAGTTAAAGATTCATATACAGGGTGATAATGAACTAGACCGACAAACTGAAACAGGTAATTCCTTACATCAAAATAAGGAAAAACGTTCATATGGACCCGTGGTCAAAACTGCATGCTTTCAGACCTAGGAGTGTCCAAAACCGTGGGAAAATGAACTTTGGGGGCGAATGTCTCCAAAACTTTTACCTATTGTGCTGAGGCGCCATATTTTTGTCTTAGACTTGTAATCTGCTATATCCAAAAATGTATGGTTCTGAATCGTTCAATGGCAGCGCAAGGGAGTCCGATACAGTAAGTGGGCGTCCTGAATATTCCGTTAGAACAGGTGGGTCGGATTCATGGCAGATAGAATAACTCCCATCAAGTAACAAAAAGTCGTTGACAGACGGATAAAAGGAAATTAAATAAAATCATTACATCTGCAGGTTGATGGCCCACAACCATGACCTGTATGCTAAAGTAGATAGACATTAGTAATACGTAATGATTTTGGAGGAATTGATCCAATGAGAATTTGCGAGAAAATGGGAGTATCCTCGCAAAAAAAATAACAATAATAATAAGAAGAAGAACAATAGATACAATGTTCATCACAAACTCACTTGGTAGAAGATCTAAAGTGGGGTCTCTTGCAATAAGGTGCACACTACCACTGAGTTTCCATGTAGGGTAAGTGAGGGTAATTGTGAGACACTGCATATGGAGGGTAATTATGAGACACTCCTCACTGATCTTCATCCACTGTGGGTAAATACAAATTTAGAACACAGGCATTTAGTAACGTCCTTCACAATGATCTGTCTACGTTTTTAAGTTTCAGTTTACAAAAGTTTGGATGTAGCTTACCAATTGCTTTAAACAAACTCATTCAAAAAAAATGTTTCGAAATTTGAAATCCTATCATTAACTTTTATATCTACTCGTGCAATAATATCACTGTTGTAAAACCAATGAGTGTTGGTGGAAGCCTGGTAGGTCAGGAGTTACAGGTTAAGTTGAATTTGTCCCATGGGTTTTTGTTTTAGAGATACAATTCTTTTGTTGTTGTTGTTGTTGTTGTGTCTCATTTTGCTTATATGGAGGGTAATTATGAGACGCATGCTAGATTAATGTATTTGAGAAATAACTGGAATTTGTCTCTGTATCCTAGTATGTTAAGTTTCAGAAAAACCTATTCTGTAGTTTAGGCAGTCCTATAATCTTGTTCCTTAATAACTTTCAAAATTGTAGATCTACATTATTTTGTTGAAAATTGGCCTAGGCTGCATATCAATATACTAAAACATAAAGAAATAAAAGTAGCCTAAGTTGTTTTTAGTGAACAGCCTAGAACTTGGTCTAAATTTGTTTCATAAACCTGTTTTGTAACCTAAAACTTTCTAATATAGGCTATTAGCCTATAGAGCTATTATAGTCAACTCACAAAAATGGTAGAATAACATTAGTAGCTATTTAAACTTTCTTTCTTAGTTATTTTCTTGTAGCTCAGCCAAATATTTCTATATCTTTATGTAATAAACACAAAATAATGAAGACTTCTTTTCCTTACACTTGGACTCCTTCATACCTCAATATAACATACAGAAAGCTGGGGACAACATGTACTCGTAATTACCCACCCGGCGTCTCATAATTGCCATTTTGGAGGAAAATTATCAGGTAACACAAATTTGACATTTGCTCATCAACTTATGAGATGACAGAAAATTTCTTGGTGGCAAATTCTTACTCCATTGGCACCATAAACTGCTGCCTAGGTTAACTGTTTTCAAAACTAATGTAAGCTGAGTAACGTGGAAAAGTTGTGAAATCTGTCCCATAATTACCCTAAGTGACCCACAATTTTTGTCCCTCCCACGTAGCGAACAACAGATTGTTTACAACGTATGGGGCTGATGACACATAAAAGCAATAATACTGGTTATGTAACAAACAAGAATTAAAAGTCATTAATTAAGAACAAATTAAGAACAAAGAAAATAGATATCATGAAAAGAGTTGGTAACTTATTTTCCCAGATTTGTTTCAAATAAATTAACATCTTTTCACAGTGTTACCTCCTAGGCCACGAGAGGTGGATAATTTAAAATACAGTAAACCCTCGTTAACATGAATTCCAAGGGACTGAAAAATCAGGAGTTCGTGTTAAAAAAATTCGTGTTAACCGGGGACCCAAATTTTATTATTCGAATACATTTTCTCCATACATACGCACTACAGTATACAGACTATACATATCACTACAGTTTATTATGTATGTCATAGAAAATACTAGAGATGGTATCGAGACTGAGTGGTCTTGGTCTCCTCTCGGTTCCAAATTCAGACAAGACCAAGACTATTCTCCGTCTTGATACCATCCACAGAATTGTATAGAGACGAGACTGAGAGTTTCGGTCTCGTCTCGATTTCGAAAAGCACGACTCGGTCTCAAATTCGAGTTAAGATCGAGATCGAGACTAGTTTCGGTCTCGGTATTATCCTCTGAAAAGTGAAAACAGTACAGTAAGTTTATTATTATATCTTCGAACATTAAAAAGAAAAAAAAAGTTTCCACGCAGAAAATCCAGGTCAAGTTATAAAATTGATAACTCCGCTAGCAGGTTGGGTACCGCTAGTAACGGAAAGATATTTATGACTGCTGTCACCAGTTTGGAGTTACAGGGGAGAGAATATGTTTTGTCTCGAACTGTCGCCAGCAGCTCGTCTGCCAAGCACCTGCATGTTCAGCGCTTGACGGAGGACAGAATGAGCACCTCATAACCTCATAAGAGAGGAAAGATACCTGTTTCTGCGTTTTCTCTTATTTACAAGGCAATTTTCGTCTGTATAAATACTGTATGACAAAAACCCGATCTGGAATGAAATCTGAAATAAGAAAAATAATCAAAAAAGAAACAAACAAACAAAAAAAAGGATTGAAGTTCGTGTTAAATGAAAACCTTTACTGACTCAAGGGACTAAAAATTAGTTCGTATTTCGTGCTAACCGAAATGCATGTTAACCGATAAAACTTCCTATAAGATAACGTACAGCGATGCCGGGACCGAAATTTTGTTCGTCCTAACCGAGTGTTCGGCTTAAGCGAGTTCGTGTTAACGAGGTTATACTGTATATATATATATATATATATATATATATATATATATATATATATATATATATATATATATATATTCATCCTCACGGCATTGTCAAGGCTCTATATTTGTATTTTACATTTATTATTGCAACCGGGTGTTACTGACTTCCGTATACGGTAGCCCGATCATCACCCTTGTTCTTCGCGCGCACAGTCATTCGAAGAACTGAAAACGTACTCTGTACACAAACAGTTTATGGTTGTGAACTCGGAAAGCCTGGTACTTCTGCTTGTCAAGGTCAAAAAGTGGGAGAAAAAAGGATGTGTAGAATGTAAAGAGGGTGCAACAGTGACTGATGCTTGTAAGGGAACATATTCATTTGTAGTTCGTGCACATTCCGCCTGTAGCGCTACTGTGGCACGACGTATATTGTAACTGTATAACTCTTGTACACCGCTAGTAGGTCTATTCGCGTTAGTGACGACCGAAACTATGTTGTCAGCTCTGACTGCGATAAGGCACCGCCGTGCTGCTTTTCCTTCTCTTTTTTTCCCCTTTTCCATTTGTGAGACGCCAAACATGTTGTTTTTGCTTGTTGCACGCGCTGAACGTGTTTCGGCGAGCGAAGTATTTAAGAAGTTGACTACATATTCTTGTTTGCGATAGTTTTAAATTGGTTAACTGTTGAAAAATATACGAAAATAAAGCTGTACTTGTTAAGGTATATTAGTCGAGGACGTAGCTACTGACAGTGTTGATTACAGATTTTCTCGAGGAAGAATTTAATTACAGTAGAGGTGAAAAGGAGACGTCCATTTAGACAGCCCCCCCCCCTTATCAGACTCAATCGGAAATGGTCTCAATCGTTTGTACACAAATGTGCAGGCGAAATTTTCGTTTGTACACAATTAGGGGCGCCGTCAGAACGAAAACAAAGTGGGGGCTGTCTAAATGGTAGCCCCATCCCACCATGTCCTATTCAAGCACAAATTGTCGCAATCATTTGTGCATCGTTTCTACAGAAATGTGAAGGCGAAATTTTCGTTTGTACACAATTAGGGGCGCCGTCAGAACGAAACCAAAGTGGGGGCTGTCCAAATGGTAGCCCCCCCCCCACCATGTCCACTTCAATCACAAATTGTCGCAATCGTTTTGTACATCGTTTGTACAGAAATGTGCAGGCGAAATTTTTGTTTTACACAATTAGGGGCGCCGCCAGAACGAAAACAAAGTCGGGGATGCCTAAGTGGTAGCCCCTCCCACCATGTCCAGTTGAATCACAAATTGTCGCAATCGTGTGTACTTCGTTTGTACAGAAATGTGCAGGCGAAATTTTCGTTTGTACACAATTAGGGGCGCCGCCAGAACAGAAAAAAATGGGGGCTGTTTAAGTGGTAGCCCCCCACCATGTCCAATTGAATCACAAATTGTCGCAATTGTTTGTACTTCGTTTGTGCAGAAATGTGCAGGCGAAGTGTATGTTCGCACGCAATTAGGGGCGCCGCCAGAACGAAAAAAATTGGGGGCTGTCTAAGTGGTAGCCCCCGACCATGTCCTATTCAATCACAAATTGTCGCAATCGTTTGTACTTCTTTTGTACAGAAATGTGCACGCGAAATTTTCGTTTGTACATAATTAAGGGCGCCGCCAGAACAGAAAAAAATGGGGGCTGTCTAAGTGGTAGCCCCCCACCATGTCCAATTCAATCACAAGTTGTCGCATTCGTTTGTGCATCGTTTGTACAGAAATGTGCAGGCGAAATGTTTGTTTGAACAAACTTAGGGGCGCCGCCAGAACGAAAACAAAGTGGGGAGCTGTCTGAGTGGTAGCTCCCCCCACGATGTCCAATTGAATCACAAAGTATCGCAATCGTTTGTACATTGTTTGTACAGAAATGTGCAGGCCAAATTTTCGTTTGTACACTATTAGGGGCGCCGCCAGAACGAAAACAATGTGAGGGCTGTCTCAATGGTAGCCCCTCCCATTTCCAATTCAATCACAAATTGTCACAATCGTTTTCATATCGTTTGTACAGAAATGTGCAGGCTAAATTATTGTTTGTACATAATTAAGGGCGCCGCCAGAACGAAAACAAAGTGGGGGGCTGTTTAAGTGATAGCCCCCCACCATGTCCAATTCAATCACAAATTGTCGCAATCGTTTGTACATCGTTTGTACAGAAATGTGCATGCAAAATTTTCGTTTGTACATAATTAGGGGCGCCGCCAGGGCGAAAACAAAGTGGGGGGCTTTCTAAGTGATAGCCCAATCACCATGTTCAATTCAATCACAAATTGTCGCAATCGTTTGTACATCGTTTGTACAGAAATATGCAGGCAAAATTTTCGTTTGTATACAATTAGGGGCGACCTCAGAACGAAAACAAAGGGGGGGGCTGTCTAAATGGTAGCCCTCCCACCATGTGCAATTGAATCACAAATTGTCGCAATCGTTTGAATATAGTTATAAAGAAATGTGCAGGCGAGATTTTCGTTTGTACACAATTAGGGGCGCCGCCAGAACGAAAACAAAGTGGGAGGTTGTCTAAATGTTAGCCCTCCCACCATGTTCAATTCAACCACAAACTGTCGCACTTGTTTGTACGCCTTTGTACATAAAAAATGTGCAGCTGAAATTTTCGTTTGCACATAAATGTGGCGCAGCCAAAACGATAACAAACTATGGGCTCTCTAATTGATATGCCTCCCACCATGTCGAATTCAACCACAAACTGTCGCACTTGTTTGTTACGGTTTTGTACAGAAATTTGCAGGCGAAATTTTCGTTTGTACACAATTGCGGGCGCGCCAAAACGATAACAAAGTATAGGCTACCTAATTGGTAGCACCCCCTACGTCCGATTCAAAAGAAAATCATCTCAATTGTTTGCACATCGTTTGAGCAGTAATGCGCAGGCGAAATTTTTTTTCTAAGCTATCAGATGCGTGGACAGAACGAAAAAAAAGGGGAGTTGTCTAAGTGCTAGCCCCACCATGTTCGATTGAACCACAAATTGTCGCGATCGTTTATACATCGTTTGTGCAGAAATGTGCAGGTAAAATTTTCGTTTGTATTAAATAATATACGGATGTGAGTATTTTTAATATCTGCGATCAACATTAACCGGTTTGAATAACGGTTGATGAGTTTGAAAATGGTTCTTATTGCACTAGTTGAAAAAAAAATTCTTTCTCTCTGGCACACGGAAGAAAATGCCTGATTCTAATAGAACTTTTCACGTAGAATTCGAATCTGCAATCAGTTTTTCTCCATCACCCTCAGTTTTCCCGTGACAGAGGTGTTTTCGGAAAATTTCCCCTCAAATTTCTGTTCTTTTTCTTTTTTTCTTTTTTTTAAACCATTTTCATACTTGTAGCTTGGGTACCTTAGGTATATAAACGCACAAATTATATTGTAACAAATAAAACACAGTTCTGACCAGAGCAGAATGAAATATATTAAAAACTATACTTACAATGTGTTACAGTTTCAAGGACCTAACGTCCTCTTCATCAGACACAAACACTCTAACACATCTGTTTGTGTCTGATGAAGAGGACGTTAGGTCCTTGAAACTGTAACACATTGTAAGTATAGTTTTTAATATATTTCATTCTGCTCTGGTCAGAACTGTGTTTTATTTGTTACTCTACTTATCCAGAGCCATGGAATTTGTTCATTAAATTATATTGTATGTTAGCCTGATTTATACTTAGTAAGCCCTTTAAGTTTCATAAGAATAGCATTATTCTATCTAGAGAAATAAACATATTTATATAAAAAATATGCTATGTGTACTGTTCATTTTACAATATTCATTAGTGCAGATAAAATCACATATAACTTCCACGAAAATTACAATATAAGCACGGTTATATCTTATTGGATTTGAAATAAAACATATTTTCAATGATGTATACACCGTGTCACCATTTTATATCTACTTAATAAATAATACAAAAGAAGTGAGTGGTATCTTCTTAATAAATGTGCACTTACTTACCTCAACTAATATGTTTTAGTTGTCGACTTTCTTCTGTGTTTGGTTTCTGGAACATCTCTTTTAAGTGTCCAACAGTAATCAGCTAGCATTTTTGAACTACACTGTCACTGGTACCTCTTCTCCATGGAGGAAATGTCCTGATGAAAATGTTCCCCATACTCATCACTAACAGCACCAAGCTTTTCAGGAAAGAAATGCAGGTGGGAGTCTAGAAAGTGAACTTTAAGGGACATGTTGCAACCCATTTCATTGAATGATTGCCGGAAATCACTCACAATTTCACGGTAATTTGGGGCTTTCTTGTTTCCTAAAAAATTCTCTGTTAAACATTTAAATGGACACCAAGCTGCTTTCTCAACCAGAGTTAAGAGATCCTCAAATTTTTGGTCACGAATCAAACATCTTATTTGGGGGTCTACAAAAATCCCTAGCGTCACTAACCCGAGGAATTTTTTCCTTGAGGTAACAAGATCCTGCATTACTTTTGTCCATTGTCCTAACAAAGTTTTTGAAGAGCCCCAACTTTATGTGAAGAGGAGGTAGAATTATCTAATCAGGGCTCACCAGTGAGGAATAAACAGCATTCTTCTGTCCAGGAGTTAATACATGCGTTGGCCATTCCTTCTTGATGTAATGTTCCGCTTTGTTCCTGCTGTCCCATTCGCAGAGGAAACAACAATATTTCGTATAACCAAGCTGCAAACCCATTAACAAAGAAATGACTTGTAAATCACAGCAAACGGTCCACTTGTATTTCTCATACTGAATTTTTTCTAACACTATTTCGATGTTTTCATAGGTTTCCTTCATATTAGTTGCATAAGCCAAAGGCACTGAAGGAAATTTGTTGCTATTGTGTAAAAGGACAGCCTTAAAACTAGTTTTCAAAAAGTCAATAAGCAATCTCCACTCTGTACTTATATGTGCATGTCCAAGTCTATCCATCACAGCACAGACATTATTACAATACACTAAATCATTTTCTTGAGAATAGTAGTTTTGAAACTCTGTATGAAGGTTTCGAAAAATACACACTTTAGTGTCACGATGGAGCAGATTCCAGCCTTAAGTTTAGAATCAAGAAGTTCTGTCTGTGTATTGGAGAGTTTTAAATCCCGTATGAGGTCATTTAGTTCACCCGGAGTTATCAGATGGGAATCCAATGTAGATGTGCTTCCTACATAAGTAGGATCATCATCTTCATTTGGAACTTCAATAGTTGCCTCAAGTACGTAATCCTCATTTACCGTAAGATGAGAAGGAGGTACCGGTACAGGTAATTCTGCACTGTGTGGAACTGGCCTAATTGCTGATGCAAATTAGGGTACTGTACTGTGTGGTTAGATTTACTGCTTATTTCTTTTATCTGTGTCATATAAAAGTAGCAGTCTGAAGAATGATCTTTTGGTTCCCTCCAGATCATCGGTACTGCGAAGTTCATGTTTCGTCCACCATTTGCCCACCCAGTCAGACGTTTCACGCAAGTACAACAAATGTAGTGAGGAACCCAGTTCTTATCCTGGTCTTCTACACAGCAACCAAAATATAACTGATAACACTTCCTCACAAGTGGAGTAAAACATCGACGTTGTGATTTAAATATCAGCTCCCCACATACATAACAGAAATTGTCCGGTTTATTTACACACTTCCTCGACATCTTGTATCCTGTAAGGTATCACACACACATACACACACACACACACACACACACACACACACACACACACACACACACACAGGAATCTACACTCCATCAAATTCCCACAAAATCCCTCTAGACATTCCCTCATACAAAAATGGTGACATGGTGTACACATCATTGAAAACGTTTTATTGGAAGTCCAATGAGGTATAAACCGTGGTATATTGTAATTTTCGTGGAAATTATATGTGTTAAAGACCGACCCGACCCCACCCGTGACCCAAATTGACTGACCCGACCCGACAACCCGACCCGAGCTGACCCGATTGGCCCGACCCAAAGTGACCCGAGTGAACCAACCCGAGGTGACTTAACCCGACAACCGACCCGAGTGACTTGACCTTACAATCTAACCAGTTTGAGAGAGCTAGAACTTTACAAAACTGCCACCAGAAAAAAAATGCTGACCAATTCTTATGCATAAACCATTGTTTCGGCTTTTTTTACTTGTAGTATAATTATCCTCCTCCTCATCATCAGTGTTCTCCCATTAATAAACAGGCCAGTTTCCGTGAACTAGGTAAGAAGCTTCCATTTTTGCGATTTCCCGCTAATATCTGCCTCGCAACCCAACATAAAGTACCACCCTCCTTATTACAATTTATCAATTCCAACCTTCTTACACACTCTCGCTCTCCTGATATCACCCCCTTTACTACATCCCTCAGAATGCAATCCCTTAGCAAGATCAAAACTTGTGATCCGTCCATTTTTCGCTTCCTTATATCGTCTAATATTGCTCTCGTCTCTTGCATTTTTTCAGCATTTCCTAATTCGTTTTCCTCTCTACCCTGCTAACCTTCTTTATTTTACTCCACATCCAAATTTCCAAGGTTAAAATTTAGGCAATCAAGTTCGAAAGTCAAAATAAAATTTGACTGAGTTCTGAAGACAAGTTCTGAAGGCTAAAAGAATAAAAGTTCTGAAGACAACATTATTTTCTAGTAAGGAATGTATATAGAACTTCTTTTAATATTTTTTGCTGTGTAACAAACAACAATTTCATCACGTTAACATTGCGATTTTTCTATTTAAAAACAGCGTTGCTGTCTGATAGAATCATAAGGAACTAATTGCACTAAAATATCATTCTGTAGGGAATTACCTTTTATTTTTTCTTGAATAAATTATCTAGAAGATATTTGCAACGTTATATAAAATTAGCAAGTATTTTATTGCGGAGAAAGTCAAATCACTACCCCAGCAATAATAATAATAATAATAATAATAATAATAATAATAATAATAATAATAATAATAATAATAATAATAATAATAATAATAATAATCTGAAGGTGACCAAGAAAGTTCTGTCTCTTTGTGGAGGTCTGTGTTCAATTGGCTCTCACACCGTGAGTTGAATGCGAATGGATATAAGGTGAAGGTCAGTTGTTGGACGAGACGAGACGAGACATAATTTTCATGAAAGGGTACGAGATGAGACAGAGCTCTTTCAATAGAAACATATGCACTTTTCCAGACGAGACTACCTTCACGACACATTTTCGAAACGAGAATGCCCCAAACCAGGTCTCGTGAGCAACACTAGTAAGTATATCCAACATACTACTTGGTTGTGGCTGTTCAGATACACTGTGAACGTGCGTAAGGACTGAGTGAACATGGGGCCTTCACAGAGCGTCATAAGGGCTTGTTTGCTGTACGAGTTCAAATTGCTGCACCGCGGGGCGGAAGATATGACAGGCCTTTGGTGAGGGTGTCGTGACTACGCGGAGAGTGCAGTGGTATGACGGTTTAAGGACGGTGACGAAACACTCGAAGACGCACCACGTGCCGGAAGACAAACAGATGTTCAAAATAAAGATCTTCAGGCAGCAATTGAGGCGAAGACAGACATGTGAGGAACTGGTACTACCTTTCAGTGTAAGTGGAGAAACCATTCGGCACCACCACCATCAACTTGGGAAGCACTGCAAGTTGGGTTGATAGGTCCTACATGATTTGACTTGGAGCCAGAAAGCAACGCGAGCAGACACCTGTGTTTCTTTGGTGTCTCGTCTGAGGAAGGAGCAATTTCTGGACAGGGTGTTGACATGTGATGGGAAGTGGGTCCTCTACGAAGCTCCACGGCGCCGTCATTGTTGGTTAGCATCCCATGAACCGGTTCGAAAACAGCCCAAGCCAGCACTACGCCAGAATAAGGTTCTCCTGTGCATTTTGTGGACTGCTCGAGGCATCGTCCATCGGGAACTGCTACCAGCTGGTCAGATCATCAATGCAACTGTGTACTGTCACTGTGTACTGTCTGGATCCAGCAGATCTGAATCGCAAAGGGGTCCTCTTGTTACAAGGCAACGCTAAGCCCCATGTGGCTAAAATGACCCAGTACATCATTCTACGCCTTGGATGGAAAACACTATTGGATCCGCCATACTCCACGGACATTGTACCGTCCGATTATCACCTGTTCCATTCCTTGGACAATCACCTTAGAGAACGCCAATTCAAACAGCTAGAAGAGGTTCAATATGCACTTGAACTTCTTCACTTCACGTCCCACCAAGTTCGACTGCGATGGAATCCATGGCCTTCCAGAACGTTTTCAGAAGGTCGTCGAGGCTGATGGAGACGATTTTTGATATTCCAGGTACGTCTTAGGTTACATACCAATGTTCGAAGGTGTTGGTGAAAAGGCGGCGGAACTTTCTTGGGCACTCTTAAAGTTATAATAATAATAATAATAATAATAATAATAATAATAATAATAATAATAATAATAATAATAATAATAATAATAATAATAATAATAATAATAATAATGTGTCCTGCCCAAAGGCAGATGTTTGACCCGAAGGTCCATGGGAATTGATTCCAGCTCGTACCAAGTAAGTTTTCTGGTGGACAAACCCCATGTGCATGGGTTTTCTCGGTGTTCTCCCATTTCCTCCCACTTTCTTCATTCAACCACTTCAATTATTTCTCATCATCACTGTCTCTCTTAGCGTTGGTGCATAACGTGGGACGTTAACTAGATATTTCCTTTAAATTTCACTTAATGTGACATTTAACTTGACATAGAAACGCAGAAAGGAAAAAAGTCAGTAGTAATATTAATTACAATTACAATACCAATTAGTTAATATAGGGTAAAATTAAAATTTTATTACTATTTCACCTTCAATTAGTCACATTTATCATTCATTCACCAACTTCGAATTGAATTCCACAACAAAGCTCTTTATAGTATTCCGTATAGAAAATAAGTGAAGAATGTGACGACCCGACCCGAGTGACCCGACACGATCTAACCCGACTGACCCGACCCGACAACCCGACCCGTAACCCGACCCGTTTGAGAGCACTATCAGAGGGGTACTATTTACAGTACAATTTATTTTGTATGGTTTAGCATACTTTAAGGCTACCATACTTTTTGAAAACAGAAAAAACGGGACATCTTACAAATTAGTAGTAAATATTGCATTTTGTATTAATTTTATCTTTCGAATTTTACTACAGTATCGCACTAGTTATACAACTTAAAATAATGTATTAATATAGTCCATACTCAGTGGCGTATTTAGGGGGAGGGCTTCCGGGCTCAAGCCCCCCACCGAAATCTTACTTACTATAGTAAAGTATATGAAATATCTTGCAGAATTTTCATATTTTCAGGCAAAGCACCCCCGGAAGTTAGCAAAGCCCCTCCCGAAACAAAATCGTAAATACGCCACTGTCCATACTTAATCAACAGTGCTAAAAATTATTATAGAAGCTAGAAGCTGTTATACAATATAAACGCAATCAGTGAACATACAATATTTAGGCAAAAATTATATTTTCAATATTATTACGCATACCACCTTTACATGCTCTACATGTCTATACAGAAAAATATCCAGATTTATGAAGTTGTTTCAAAATTTCAATAGGCTGATTTATTTTTGTTAACCTAAAATGCGAACTAAAAGAAAGCAATTTGCATAATTGTTTTTCTGAAGCAGAAAAAAAAATGTGTTTTCGGGGCTGGTCTGCAACGTCACAAGAATTTGTTGCCACCTCGGGGTATACATTCTTACTTTTAGTGATAAGAGTTATACTTAGGAGGATTTAAACATTGCATGTTATATCCGGGAAAGCAGCGATTGCAATAATAATAAAGATTAGAATGAAATTGTTCCTATAGTATTGTCGGAATTGAAAGCCAAAGGAATAAGTCGATTTTATTATCTTTTCAGAAATTTTGATATGTAATTAATAATAATAATAAAGAAAAAAACAGGACAAGAAGGAAAATTTCTGCACACCGGGACAAATTTTAAGAAACCGGGGCGTATGGTAGCCTTACATACTTATTTGCATGCGGAGTGTCAGTACGGAGCCACTACGTAGCAGAGTTGAAACAAAACCTCGTAAATAGGTTGCCAACTCAGGAAAACAAAATTACCGGCACACCCTCAAAATTCTCTATACAAATGAGAAACTGAAGACTGTATTGATCGTTATTGTATTTACCAGCAATTGTCACTTGTTTAAAATTATCGAAACAGATGAATAATACTGGATATTAATATTTATGTAACAATAGTTGATTCATAAAATGAAATTTATTCTATAAACTTCACTTCAAACAAAGGAAATTGCTTTAAAAAGTCATTTTCTACTCTCAATAAATGAATAAAATTCTTTTACAATAAAATATAAGTGTTATCAAATTTGTTATGTTAAATAAATAAAAAAAACTGCCATACGTTAAAAAAATATCGATAATGTATAATACAACGGAAATTTGTGTTTGTAAAGGCACTGTTGAAAAATTTCGATGTTCAATGTTATATTCTGGATTGCAGATTCCAAAATGCCGGTCAGAAGGGGTCTAATAAGAAGTTTGTACCGGTCACCGGCCTTAATCAAAATTACAGCAAATACCGCCAGTTAGCAACTCTACTCGTAAATCAGAATGCTGAATGCACCAAAATACTTCACCATGCATTCTATAGTTTCTGCAAAATGATTTTAATCAAGATGATCAAATAAAACAAAATACTGTGTTATAATTTTCCCTTTAACAGTCTACTTTGTGAATTTGTTATGTACACAATTAGGGGCGCCGCTAGAACGAAAACAAGGTGGGGGACTGTCTAACTGGTAGCCCCCCACCAACATGTTCTATTCTGTCCAATTGAATCACAAATTTTCGTAATCGTTTGTACATCGTTTGTACAGAAATATGCATGCGTAATTTTCGTGTGCAAATGATGTACAAGCGATTGATATAATTTGAGATTGAATTGGATATGGTGGGGGCTACCATTTAGACAGCCCCACTTTGTTTTCGTTCTGGCGGCGCCATTAATTGTGTACAAACGAAAATTACGCATGCATATTTCTGTACAAACGATGTACAAACGATTACGAAAATTTGTGATTCAATTGGACATGGTGGGGAGGTATTACTTAGAAAGCACCCTACTTTGTTTTCGTTCTGGCGGCGTCCCTAATTGTGTACAAACAAACATTTCGCCTGCCCGTTTCTGTACAAACGATTGCGATAATTTGTGATTGAATTGGACATGGTGGGGGGTACCACTTAGACAGCCCCTTTTTTCTGTTCTGGCGGCGCCCCTAATTGTGTACAAACGAAACTTTTGCCTGCACATTTCTGTACACACGAAGTAGAAACGATTGCGATAATTTGTGATAGAATAGAACATGTTGGTGGGGGACTACCAGTTAGACAGTCCCCCACTTTGTTTTCGTTCTAGCGGCGCCCCTAATTGTGTACGAACATACATTTTGCCTGCACATTTCTGTACAAACGAAGTACAAACGATTGTGACAATTTGTGATTCAATTGGACATGATGGGGGGGGCTACCACTTAGACAGCCCCCCACTTTGTTTTCGTTCTGGCTGCGCCCCTAAGTTTGTTCAAACAAACATTTCGCCTGCACATTTCTGTACAAACGATGCACAAACGAATGCGACAACTTGTGATAGAATTGGACATGGTGGGGGGGCTACCACTTAGACAGCCCCCATTTTTTTCTGTTCTGGCGGCGCCCTTAATTATGTACAAACGAAAATTTCGCGTGCACATTTCTGTACAAACGAAGTACAAACGATTGCGACAATTTGTGATTGAATAGGACATGGTCGGGGGCTACCACTTAGACAGCCCCCAATTTTTTTCGTTCTGGTGGCGCCCCTAATTGCGTGCGAACATACATTTCGCCTGCACATTTCTGTACAAATGAGGTACAAACAATTGCGACAATTTGTGATTCAATTGGACATGGTGGGGAGGGCTACCACTTAGACAGCCCCCATTTTTTTCTGTTCTGGCGGCGCCCCTAATTGTGTACAAACAAAAATTTCGCCTGCACGTTTCTGTACAAACGAAGTACAAACGATTGTTATAATTTGTGATTGAATAGGACATGTTGGTGGGGGGCTACCAGCTAGACAGTCCCCAATTTGTTTTCGTTCTGGCGTCGCCCCTAATAGTGTACAAACGAAAATTTGGCCTGCACATTTCTGTACAAACAATGTACAAACGATTGCGATACTTTGTGATTCAATTGGACATCGTGGGGGGAGCTACCACTCAGACAGCTCCCCACTTTGTTTTCGTTCTGGCGGCGCCCCTAAGTTTGTTCAAACAAACATTTCGCCTGCACATTTCTGTACAAACGATGCACAAACGAATGCGACAACTTGTGATTGAATTGGACATGGTGGGATGGGGCTACAACTTAGACAGCCCCCATTTTTTTCTGTTCTGGCGGCGCCCTTAATTATGTTCAAACGAAAATTTCGGGTGCACATTTCTGTACAAAAGAAGTACAAACGATTGCGACAATTTGTGATTGAATAGGACATGGTCGGGGGCTACCACTTAGACAGCCCCCAATTTCTTTCGTTCTGGCGGCGCCCCTAATTGCGTGCGAACATACATTTCGCCTGCACATTTCTGTACAAACAATTGCGACAATTTGTGATTCAATTGGACATGGTGGGGAGGGCTACCACTTAGACAGCCCCCATTTTTTTCTGTTCTGGCGGCGCCCCTAATTGTGTACAAACAAAAATTTCGCCTGCACGTTTCTGTACAAACGAAGTACAAACGATTACTATAATTTGTGATTGAATAGGACATGTTGGTGGGGGGCTACCAGCTAGACAGTCCCCAATTTGTTTTCGTTCTGGCGTCGCCCCTAATAGTGTACAAACGAAAATTTGGCCTGCACATTTCTGTACAAACAATGTACAAACG
This sequence comes from Thermobia domestica, assembly GCF_964235325.1. NCBI lineage: Eukaryota > Metazoa > Arthropoda > Insecta > Zygentoma > Lepismatidae > Thermobia > Thermobia domestica. The sequence continues at coordinate 287,556,994 of NC_137454.1, forward strand.
ATTGCGATACTTTGTGATTCAATTGGACATCGTGGGGGGAGCTACCACTCAGACAGCTCCCCACTTTGTTTTCGTTCTGGCGGCGCCCCTAAGTTTGTTCAAACAAACATTTCGCCTGCACATTTCTGTACAAACGATGTACAAACGAATGCGACAACTTGTGATTGAATTGGACATGGTGGGGGGGGGGGGCTACAACTTAGACAGCCCCCATTTTTTTCTGTTCTGGCGGCGCCCTTAATTATGTTCAAACGAAAATTTCGGGTGCACATTTCTGTACAAAAGAAGTACAAACGATTGCGACAATTTGTGATTGAATAGGACATGGTCGGGGGCTACCACTTAGACAGCCCCCAATTTTTTTCGTTCTGGCGGCGCCCCTAATTGCATGCGAACATACATTTCGCCTGCACATTTCTGTACAAACGAAGTACAAACAATTGCGGCAATTTGTGATTCAATTGGAAATGGTGGGGGGCTACCACTTAGACAGCCCCCATTTTTTTCTGTTCTGGCGGCGCCCCTAATTGTGTACAAACGAAAATTTCGCCTGCACATTTCTGTACAAACGAAGTACAAACGATTGCGATAATTAGTGATTGAATAGAACATGTTGGTGGGGGGGGGGCTACCAGTTAAACAGCCCCAATTTGTTTTCGTTCTGGCGGCGCCCCTAATAGTGTACAAACGAAAATTTGGCCTGTACATTTCTGTACAAACAATGTACAAACGATTGCGGCAATTTGTGATTTAATTGGACATGGTAGGGGCTACCATTTAGGGGAACTCCCTCGAGAGGAATCACTCTACTTATTTATTGCAAAAAGCAGAATTTAAAAATTCGCATTCGTCCAAAGTTATCGTGTGAAGTAACAGCCGTTTGTATGTACGTACTAATATTGATAAGTTCCACTACGCGATCCCAATTAATAGTTCATATACCCGCGCCACACACACACACACACTAGCATTTGTACACACGAAAGTATACCTACTAGTATCCACACGCTTACGCCGGAAACTAGAAACAAACAAACACACACACACAGAGAGAGAGAGAGAGAGAGAGAGAGAGAGAGAGAGAAAGAGAATATCTTGTTGTACCTTTATACTGAATGCACCATTACTCACAAAATCAGTTAAAAAAGAAAAAAGAAAAAAGTTGTAAATGAAACTTTCAAAGATTGGTAGCACTGCTGCGTGTCACACATGAGATTGTTCCATAATGATTGATTCGTAATATGATGTATATGGGTTTCTTAATGGTAGTATAACAAAATGCTTTCAAATTGACCACTAAATAAAAAGTGAAATTTATTTCTCAAATTTTGTAAAATCGAAGTCGGTGGGCATTATGTGAACAGTCTACAATAACAATATATGCAAATAAATATTAATATACTTCACGTTTTCCAGTGGGTGCAAGAAAGCTTCGAATAGTATTTGTTGCCAGAAGCATTAGCTGATGTAAATATATATATATATATATATATATATATATATATATATATATATATATATATATATATATATATATATATACATATATATATATATATATATATATATATATATATATATATATATATATATATATATATATATATATATATATATATATATATATATATATATATATATATATATATATATGACTAGAGTTGAGGGAATGAAAATATGCTCTACAATGGGAGAACTGGAGAAAACCCGTGGACACTTCAGGAAAGACACCGACTCATTGCGATGATCTGTATGGAAAGTTTCTTGGCCGTTTGGGTCACGTTGTAGGTAGTAATAGGAAATTGGACACATGGGTATTGCCAGGCAGTCAGAATGGTGAGAGTGCATTGAATGGATCAGGAGCACGCAGACACGTCTGGAATCAATAGCACAATCTACACTGAAAGTAAATCCCTCCTTCACCTCTTATTTATCTCTTTGATATATGAGTATATTGGGTTAATAGAGAGTAGAGGTCTAGACGGGCTCGTGCCAAACCCGCGGGCTTAGGCCTGGCATGGCCCGAGGGCCGCACTTGAGTCTACAAAGCATATATTATTTTCGGATCGGGTTGGGCTTTAGTTGTAAATTTTTAAATGTACAATCATAATTCTCTGACCTAAATTTGTAAATATACTGCACTACGATATTTATCGGATTGTTCTTTCTGGAGAACTTTTAAAGCACAACTGCAAAATTTAACCTCGAATTGCTGTAAATAAAGATACATTTTTGCCTTAATTATTAACTTTCTGCAAATCGTGCTTATTTCGGGCTCATTTGATTATCACACGGACTCAAGCCGGGTCCAGGCCTAAAGGATAAAACCGACTTCGGACTCAGGTCGGGCTTCGCATTATAAATTCACGGTCCGGGCCAGACCCGGGCTAAAATTTCCGCCTCATGCAGACCTCTATCACAAGGACAGCGAAAACAAATTGCAAGTAAATTGAAAACTCGTTGTTTAGGGGTGCATTCATACTGGCCACAACGGATGAATAATATCACGTGCCGCCTTTAATCAAGGGATGCCGGATTCGATTTCTAGGGATTACAAGAGGCAACAGTATGAAATGTTAATTTAGTCAAACAAATCTAGGAAAATCAGTTACCAACTCTGCTTGAGATATCTACCTTCTCAACACGACTTTTCCCTCTGTTTGTTACCTAATCAGTACTGTTGCTTTTATGCGTCATTGACTCCCATACATTGTAAACAATCTGATGTTCGCTACGTGGGAGGGACAAAACGGGCATGGTAACTCAGTGGTAGTGTGCACCTTATGGCAAGGGGTCCCACTTTAGATCTGCTACCAAGTGAGTTTGTGATGAAGAACATTGTATCTATTGTTCTTATTTTCGTTTTTTTCTTCTTTTTTGCGAGGAAACTCCCATTTTTTTCGCAAATCCTCATTGGATCAATTCTTCCAAAATCATTACGTATTACTAATGTATGACTCCTTTAGCCATGATTGTGGGTCATTAACCTGCAGATGTAATGATTTTATTTATTTCCTTTTATCCACTACATTCAACCCTATACAGTAGTTATGCAACCACGTACAACACCAAAACTCCTTCGCCATCTTCATTCTGTTCAAAATATCGATGGTCTGTATTTTGAACAATGTTGTATTACTTGATGGAACTTGTTCCATCTGTCATGAATCCGACCCACTTGTTCTAACGGAATATTCGGGACCCCACTTCCTGTGAGGGACTCCCTTGCGCTCCCACTGAAAGGTTCAGAATCATGTATTTTTGGGTAGAGCAGATTACAAGTCATCAACCTGCAGACAAAAACAAAAACATGCCTCCTCAGCGCAATAGGCAATTCGTTTGGAGATATTCGCCCCCAAAGTTCATTTTCCCACGGTTTTGGATAGTCCTAGATCTGAAAGTATGCAGTTTTGACCACGGGTCCATATGAACTTTTTTCCTTATTTTGATGTAAGGAATCACCTGTTTCAGTTGTCGGAATAGTTCATTAACACCCTGTATAAGTTGTATAATTTTTGTATAAGCAGGTTTTATAAGGAAAAACTACCGACAGAAGTAGGTATTGAAGGTCAAAACCATTGAGTAACTTTGAAACTGGTACATTTTTAAGAGATGTAGGTTAGTAGCGAACAGGCTCACAACTAGGGCTTGTGACACTCGGCCACGGAAAGTGTCCCCTTCCCCCGGGTTTTTATGAGAAGTGTTTCTGTTACCAAAGCAATATTATTATATATACGCCCACACGAACTCCTTACCTCTAATCTACTTCACAACCTTTTAAGAACGTTTGGCAAAACTTGGAAGCTTACCGGGTGGGGTACGGAACAAGGCTTTGGCAGAAAATGCGGGCGAGGAGAACCCTGCGAGAATGTATTTATAGTTCCTTCTACCAAGGTGTCTCAATATCTGTGGTCAGACAAGGAGAGGGCATTAGATTTTACATTAAATTCACTATTTATATTCATCTGAAATTCAACTATTTCAAGTCGATAATAATTATAAATATTTTTTCAAGAAAACTCTTAACCAACTTCAATACAGCCTCCGTTGAAGATTTTCATGATCTAGCTCCAAAGGCAAGAGCGCCGACTTCTCTGTAAATTTGGGAGGGGGGCATTCAGATGCAGGCGGCATATATATGAAGATTTTCAATTTCAGACAAATCACATTCAAATTATGCCAAATATTGGATATTCACAAATACAATGAGGGGGCCCACATGAGCTTTGGGGGCCGAGGATCGGCGCCCTTGTCCAAAGGTTACCACCAGATCATAAGGACCACTCGCAAGATATACTGTTTCAGACAGAAAAATATAATCATCAACATTTATACGCCTATTGTTGGATATTAGGAATAAGATTGTCGGGTTGAAAGTATTCATGAATTTGGGAACTGTCTGATGAGTTGAGAAATGTGGTAGACTGTGCAAATAATAGTTAGTTAAAAGTGTAATTAGAATTCTCATCAATATTCTAATTGTCTCTCTCATCATTTTGGGTTCGAATATTCGTCTCAGGATTTTATTCTCAAATACTTTTAGTCTGTGTTCCTTCCTTAGAGCAAACGACCATGTTTCACCATACAGCACAACAGGCTGGATTATCGTTTTATATATTTAAGTTTCAAGTTCCACGACAGAATTCACGACGACAAGATTTTGAACTGAATAATAACTAGAGATGCAAAAAAGCCGGCTTTATTGAATCAATGGTTTTTTCACATAAAAAGCCGGCTTTTTTGGAAAAAAACGAGAATTTTGGAAATTTTGGCTTTTTTCATTTTCACGATTTTTCTATTTAAATAGCTTTCTTATGGTATATTCTATAGTTAGATAAATTTCATGACCTAAATGCCATATTTCGCTCTGAAATTCACCATCAAGATGGATGGAGCACATGTTTTACGAATTAAAGCTAACATGAAGAATGTAGTATTTGAGGGCAATTTTACAGGCTATTTAACTTTATTTTAACTTTTGAGTTATCGATTTTTTTTCTTTTCTAGATCATTTTTATTTGTCATCCGTGTTTCATTTCTAACACCTTAGTACTCTAGCTTCTAGGACAAAAGTTAAACATACGTTTTTCTATATATCCGTCAAAGCGTACGTTTTTCAATATGTCCGTCAAACCGTACTTCCACATTTCTGTAGTAGTGCAATGATTTAGCAATAATTTTCCGGATACAACCTTGAATACCAATTTATACAAATAATCAGTAACAGATTTAGAAAAGTATTTTGGGAGGGTTTTCTCAGATTGTTTCGTTTTCTAAAAAGTCCTAATTTTATTTGGGAGGTGTTTGAAGTTTATGAGTACAGGCGTAACCAATATTTCGCTTCGTTTATATGTTTAGCAATAATCTTCCGGATACAACCTTGAAGATAATTTTATTCTGAGAATCAGTGGCGAATTTAGAAAAGTATTTTGGGAGGGTTTTTTCTTAGTAATGTTTAGTTTTTCTAAACATTCGTAATTTTTATTTGACAGGAGCTTAAAGTTTATGAGTAATGGCATAACTAATAGATATTTCGTTTGTTTTAGAGATTCCGCAACTTTGAGGTACAGGCTTCAGTCAGAAAGACCGACCCCCTAACCTTCGCAAAACCGTCACTGCTGGTAATTAGTAACACTAACGAGTTAAAAACAATAAGAAAGTAAGTCGGCCAACTCACAGCACACACACAATTTCTTTATTTCCAGATGGAATGAAGAAAAGCTTTGTCACAATGATCGAATGCTGGGTTGAATCCCGGACTTCTCGATAGAAGCGCAAAAGCTAACCACTCAGTCATGTTTATTGTGCAGTTGTATTTAGCTTAACTTAAATATATTCCGTAGTCCTTTTATTTGGGGGGGGGTCCGTAATGATATGTTGAATCCCTCTTGTTAAAAATTCAGAAAACTTGAGGATTAGGTAAACCGTGATGGTGGTTATAAAAAACTTAACTGTACAATTTCAAGAATATACTTAACCAAAAGTTCTAGATGTGCAGCCTTTAAGTGTATCACATAAATCTAAGTATTTCTCTTACGTTTATTTTAATATTTTGTTTCAAAAAGAGGGTATGGAATATTTTGAAGTAAAAATACTACGTACAATTTTGCTAGTTATTTGTATATTTTTTTAAAAAAAGAAGTGTTTACTTTTAGGGTTGGCTCGTTTACACCAGCTGTTTTTTTTTTTTTTTTAAATAACTGGTTTAAACCAAAAAATTAAAAAGAACGAAAAATGCGAATCGTGTGAACTTCATGGTGACGTTTCCACATATCAGACCATCTGCATTAGTTTTATTTCCTTTTCACATTTTAATCAAGGTGTCCCATGTTCAATTCTTGGTCGAACCACAACCCTTCTTTGTTGTACCACAACCCTCAGTCGAACTACAACAAAGTAGCGGTTCGGATGTCACTTTAAGCGAAAATCTTCTCCTTGATAACCTCGGTATTACGTAAGAATGTTAAGCCTAAACATACGAAATGAAACCAAATTATATATTTCTGCATGCCTGAATGCCTGTTGTTTTATAAAGAAGCCAAGGTTGCTTAAATATATTGATGGAAATTGGCAAAATTTATCGATTCCCTACGTAGCTTCCAACATCAGCTTGGATTGGACTTTCAATATCTACATAGAGCTCCTTCGTGGCTAAGCGGTTTGCGTACGCGCCTTTGGCGTGGGAGACCCGGGTTCGATTCCCGGTGGGAGCTCATGTGGTTCGGATCCCACGTTAATCAGTAGGTCCACGTCTCATATAGCCTCGCTGCTGAACGGGACGTAAAACTCAAAATCAATCAATCAATCAATATCTACATACTAAATTTGTAATTTAATACCTCAGTTTTAGCGTACTGATTATGATACGTTGACCTTTAAATTTACATGCAAAGCAATAACAGGATTTTCCCGTTATTGTTTTACATTTAAAGTAATGACGGGATTTTCCCGATGGCTAGGGCTGGAGTTTCTCAATTTAAGAAATTTACTGACCGGGCTTGTTTAAGCTTATGGGACCTCTTCCAGCATAACTGCGTTGTTGCATAATAACACCAAGGCGAAACAAACTTATATCTATGAATATGTAATATAAATACATAAAGCAAAATATCTAAGTCAGAAAAACCTGGTTTAAACCCAAAAAAGCCTGGTTTAAACTCCCCCCAAAAAACGGGTTTTAGGCATTTTCAAAAACAATCATGTTTCTTGCCAACTCTGCTTACTTTTGTATTTAGAAGGTTAAAAAAAAATATTATATACATTGGTTAATCCTTTGGAATTCATAATGTAAATATGTTGAAGTAAAATTGTTTGAAGTATCTTTTCGAAATTCATGGTTTATTTTCGAGGTTTTGTATTATTATCGCCATCAACCACTAATTAAATGACTTTTTGTGTTATAGAGAAGCGAAACAAAGTCTGCTTTATCAATTTAAAGCAGAATTTTGAAAAAAGCCCAAAATTTCCCAAACAAAACAGCGAAGCAGAAAAAAACGAGTTTTTTTTTTTTTTTTTTCAAAATAGCCGGTTTTTTTCCGAGCCCTTGCATCTCTAATAATAACACGAATTCCCTATCTTCAGTCGACACTTAATTTCCTTGTGGATATAATTTTGTTCTGCTAATATTGATTCTAGATATTTGAAAGTATCCACTTTGTGGAAAGAATTATTTGAGATTTTGACGCAGCCATAATTTAGACAAAGACTATGTTCGTCTGAAACCAATAGAAACAAAATAAATAAATGGAGAACAGATAAAATGGATTTTATAGGCGTAGTTAATAGCCCACATTACAAATATTGCTACACTCTCTTGCTTTCATAAAGCATAAGTAATAACATTTCTATTGTTGTTAAGAAAAAAACATACTTGTATACCCTATCCTATGCATCCTCTGCCTATTGTGTCCATGTATGTGTCATTTGTTTGCATTCAAACATTCTACTATTCAGTTTTAACTAAACGGAAATTGTAGAAAATTCTACGACTTTTCATTTATCTTATATAATTATACTATAGTCAGCAATGTAGTTAACATTAAATAGCTCCGTCCCTGGAGATAGCACGTACACACATATATATGTAAATTTTACGTAACAATGAAAGCGCGTCTACATTAAACTCAGCTTGCTGCAAAAAGCATTATCTATTTTAAAAGGACCACACGAACAAAATTTCTGCCAACTCTCGGAGACAATAACAATATCTTTAAACGTTGTAGCTGAATAGGCAGTTATAAACGTTGACGTTTTATCATCTCTTCTTTCTCTCTCTCGGAAACGCTCGGCGTGATGAGTGAAAATTTCCGCTTATTTCTCTCGTCCGTAAGAACATTCAATAGCCACTTTTCAACTTTAATCCAGTCGGAAGACAATCGAAGCGTTAAAAGAGTCAGCAGCCCCTGAGGTGTGACACAAAGCATGACTAAGATAAAGAGAAAACAAACACAACGCCCAAGTTCGAACAATAAAATAAAGACTTAAATTTTCATTCGCAGGAGGGAAAGATTCGATCAATTAACCAGGATACATATATGAAACATTTAAATTGTTGTCAGCAGACAATATATGATAAATGTAGTAACAGTAGTGTTGGTAATTCAGTAGACACGTTATTATTTCGAAAGAGTTAACGTTTAGAAGTTTAGTCATGGCTTTCTTACCTATAGTACGCAATAAAAGTACCAGTCCTATGTCAAATCAAACAAAAAGTTACATGACAAAAGCTGATGTAAAAATAAAAAAAACAGTAAACAGTTTGATCTGTTATATAAAATCAGCAAATGAAAATAGAAGTTTAAGTTTTACATATTATACATGTACGCTATTTTATTAGAATTATTAGGCATTGTAAAACATTATGGTATGTTTACATATGTATTTTTGGTTTCTAACTAGATATTTGTAAGATTGTGATATGATAGTAATCTTCTGGAAAGAAAAGTAGAATTTGTTACACATATTTTATAAATGAACAAAACTTACATCTATTACTTTGATTCTGGTTATTTTGTAGCAAAGTATGTTGGTAGTCTTGTTATTAAATGCTTTTTCTACAATATAATGCTTGAAGTAGTACATGCCTTGACAATAATAAACATATGTGTAACAGCCTAGTTTTTAACTATATTCACTAAAGTGTAGTATGAAATAGGTATAACAATAACATCATAAATTTAATAAAAATTTTCTGCTTCGTAATGAAGCATCATGTGTCTCACTGTAATCACATTTGTATTCCTGTCTATTGTTTACAGGGTCTGCGGGAATTAACTTTCTATTGAAAATTGTATAACTTTTTTATTCTTAAACCGATTTTCATTAAACAAAAAAATCCTTTTGTTTTTTACAGTGGTAGAATTGTTATGTATTGCTAAAATTCAACATAAACACCACCAGTTTCCGTAAACGGTTGGGGATGTTCGTGACAAACTTCTGCAGATACTCTAGCGGTATGCTTGTAAGAACTTGTAGTATTCGCTCCTCCAGTTAATCAAGAGCTTTTGGTTTTGTCAATAAACGTCCTCTTTCGCCCACCTCCAGAGGGAAAAATTGCAATGTGTTAGGTCAGGATTTCTTCTAGGCCATTCAGTGGGCCACTACGTCCCAACCAGCGTTCTGGCAAATGGGAGTCGATCCACGCAAAGGACAGGACTTGCGAAATATAGTAGGCCCATTTTCCATAAGTATCCCCCACTCAGATCAAATGCCGCGTAAATATAATCTTCAAGCATAGAAAGGCACCGTCCTGCAGTGACGTCGTTCGGGATGCCTGGGCTGCACCAGCTCCATAGAAGTCTCATGCACTATTCAAACTGATTTAGGTTTATTCATTTACCATTCGTTCTCTTAATAATAATAATAATAATAATAATAATAATAATAATAATAATAATAATAATAATAATAATAATAATAATAATAATAATAATAAATAATTCATAAGCAGCATTTAGGGGTAAGGGCAATTGTCCCAATACTCTCTCTGGTTATCGTTTATAAGTGGTTCTAGTCAGTTAATTTTGAGGGTCTTGAGTTTGTTATGAGGGAGCTTGAGAGGTTAATACCTGTAACTTCAAGTTATATCCACAGTTCATCAATTTACAATTGATCCATTTCTAGTAATATATAGAGCTCCAGCAAATGCAATCTATCTGTCATCTGGATCACAAATTATCGTATTGTAGTGAAGCAGTGAAGGAAATTATTGCAAAGTTAAATTCAGCTGGGAAATGCAGTATTATAACTGATGAAAACCGTGATATTAGTATCAATGAACAGCTTAGTATATGTTGAAGATGATGAACCAGCGGAACATGTTTAAAAACATTGAACATAGCGCTCCTGTGACATATATAGGGTGGTCCATTTTAATCTTTCCACGAAAATATCTCGAAAACGGTTGAACATAAATGAATTGAACAAAAACTCAAATAGAAAATACCATGGGACAAATCGAATGCTGGTATCGTGGTGCCCCAAGGACCACTCTTCAAGGGGGCCCGGGACGCAACTTTAAAATTTTAAATAGAAATATGGGGTGAGTGACAACTCGTTCGATAGACGTTTAAAAACTAAAAAGCGATGTGGCAAAAGATTTTTCATATCGGTCACCGTATTCAACATGGCCGCCAAGATATGTTACCTGAATCAGATAAACGTCCAGTTCCACTAATATGAAAACGGTTGAACATAAATGAACCAAATAAAAACTCAAATAGGAAAGCCATTGGGCAAATCGAATGGTGATTTTGCGGTGCCCCCTAGGCTCGCTGTTCATGAGGCCCAGGACTAACTTACAAATTTTAAACGAAAATATGGGTCATTTGATACCTCGTTCGATAGATCTTCATACACTTAACAGCATTGTAGCAAATGATTGTTCATAATGGTCACCGTTTTCAAAATTACCGCCAAGACATTGTGTCTGTCAGATAAAACGTCCAGTACCACTAATATGAAAACGGTTGGAACTAAGTGAACAGGATAAAACTCGTATAGGAAATCACAGAGGGTATTTATCATTCCACGCCTGGAGAATAATCCAAAGGAGAAAGAAATAATTAAAGTATAAGTGACATAATGCTAAAGAGGAAATCTAATTCTTAGAAAATTATCTTTCCGATCTCCCTCCGTAAGTGGGTGAAGCGGGAATGAATGGCAAAATCTCAAATGAAAACCCCACTTTTACTTTTAAATATAGTTTGTCTGAAACACTTAGGTGTACGAGTGATTGGTACTGTAATGAACCAATATTGAGCAAACGACTTTTGAGCACAACCAACGTTTGTACACATTGTTCTAAAATTTCATTGCTCGACAAATTGGTTTTCCATTTCAGTTGATTCATTTTTGCACAAAATTATTGCCTGCAATCAAAATGGAAGGTACCATTTAACAAGAATTTTGCCTATTTTTTTCCATTACAGACATCTATCTCTTATAGAAACACATTTCAAATAATTTTGTTGTGTAGATACAATTTGCAAAACTTAAGGTTCTCATTTGCAATTTTACCGTTCCTTCACGTCCCGCTTCCCCCACTTACGGAGAACGTTGGAATGATGGTTTTCTAGGAATTAGATTTCCTCCTTTGTATTACTTCCTCCGCTTTTACTCTAATCATGTTCTCCTCTGTTCAACATTTTCGAGCCGCGGAATGATAAATACCCTCTGTGATTTCCTATATGAGTTTTATTCTGTTCGTGCGTTATTATCTTCAACCGTTTTCATATTAGTGGCACTGGACTTTTTATCTGATACAGGTACCATGTCTTGGCGACCATTTTGAAAACGGTGACCCATATGAACAATCTTTCGCCACAACGCTCTTTAGTGTATGGAGATCTATCGAATGAGGTATCACTTGACTCGTATTTTCGTTTAACATTTCTAAGTTGGGCCTGGGCCCCCATGAAAGGCGGCCGTGGGTAGCACCGCGACATCACCATCCGATTTGCCCCATGGCTTTCCTATTTGAGGTTTTATTTGGTTCATTTACGTTTAACCATTTTCATATTAGTGGTACTGGACGTTGATCTGATACAGGTAACATATCTTGGCGGCCATTGGTTATATATATGGCGGCCATATCTTGACCATATATATAAAAGCCATTGTAAATGCCTCGATGATTCTGGAATAAAGATGAAAAGTGTATGTGTGGGTCAGGCCTACGATGGTGCAAGTGTTATCAGAGAGATCATATTTCAGGAGTTCGCTATTTTCTGAAAAGTATAGCCTTATGCGTTCGATACACATTTTACGTTCATCAGCACAATCTGATATTATTAGATGCATGTTCATCAGGGAAAACAAAGTTTTTTTTCTTTAAGTTTTATAGATTATCCATAAATATTTTTTCTCATGATCCCTCACAGGCATCTTCAAGATAATCAAGTATCATTTGATCTGAAACCCCCAGTAGGGGGTATGAACCGAGTTCTTCAACATTGCGTTGGTCACCTCACAGTCAAACTGAGGAACCGTGATGACAAATTACTGGCTAATTATTAAAGCTTTACGGGAAGAAGAAAAGAAGGCACTTATTGTATGACGCGAAGGCCAGGCACGTAGCCAGGATTTTATAATGAGGGAGAGGTTCCGTGACATGAAATACTGTGGTTATCACACTAGAGGCTCAATCATTTTAAACTATTTTACTGGCAACATATATTCATTTGTTTAGCCAGGATTTCGTGATGGGAAGGGGGCATGACATGAAATACTGTGGTTATCACACGAGGGGCACGATCAATCTGAACTATTGTACTCGCAATATATATTGGTTTGTTAGGACAATGAAATAAGGATATGTTGGTAAGCATTTTAATAACAAAGTATGACGAAATCTCGATTAAAAGAATATTTAAAAAAGTATTGAAAGAGATTTTACAATATCTATGTTCATCCCTCTGTTCATTCAAATATAACCATTTTCCTTTCATTATGACCTCAACTATTATAAAAAGCTGAGGTCCTCAACTATCCAATGGTGTCTTGTAAAATATTTTACAATATCTGCGTTTCATTCTCTGTTGAATCATCTTTCCGCATAACATTTTATTTTTATTATTCCATCAACCACCGTCTGTTCCAAATGACAAATTAAAAAAGCAGTAGAAAACTGTTTCTGAAATAACATGTTTGATTGCAGAAAAGCGATGATAAAAAATTATGATAAAATGTCCACACTATTACAGAACGTCACTAAACTTTCGAAAGCTTGAAATTTCCCGATTAGTAACATAAATTCTGAGAATTCCGTAACTTTTCTAGAAATTTCAAATTCAGTGACTTTTCCATTAAATCCCGCTCGTTCGCCACCATGTATAGCAAGTAATTCGGCTAATACGTTCCTCGTAAGGCTGGAATGAAGAGGGAACAATGAGAAGGGCACATGCCGACAACGCTGTACTCAAGTTTCCGATCATTAGCTACAGCTTATTTAACTTGTCATTATTTATTGTAACCTCGTTACAATAATATCCATTTTAAACTTGACGCCCCTCCCCTCTTTCCCCCGCTCCACACAAAGCTCCTCATAAGAAAGAGTAACCAAACGCTTGCTGTAGCTCTTTATTTTTAACGCTTTTTCTTCTTTTCCTCGTTTCTCTTTGTTTCATCATTCCTTAACTTTAAAAAAAAAATTCTGGTTCCGAACGGAGGGTCTGGACCCCCGGATCCCCCTTGGCTATATTCTTGCGAAGGGTCTATACATGCAACTTACATCTCTACATGACATCGCGTATTTGATTGTGTTTATACACATTTTGGAGTCACTGACAGACTGATATATTTCTGTAAGACGAGAATATTACTCTTGCAGATGCTCGTGCACCCTTTACCTTAGTAAAAGAAACATTACAGAACATACGAACGGAAGAAGCATCACTAAATCTTTTCCAAAAAATACCTAAATTTGTTAAGTAAAACACAACTTATATACAAGACCACGAGTCTAAGAGGAAATCTGTTTGCAAGCAAATAAACTTAATAATTTCATAATTACTGCCAAGATCTCAACCAAGATATCGGCATATATAGGTGAAAACAGTTTTCGGTTGATAGTGTTTATTCTATGCTAGGTGCCTTTATAAAGGGGCTTGGCGAGTTCTTTAGATATAGAAGGCTAAATTATTTTGCGAAGTGTGCAAACTTGTCATTCTAAATTGTCGATTTTCCTGAATAAAGAAATATTGAAAGAATTTGCTGAAAATTTCGGAATAGAGTTCAATGAGTCCGAAATAAATGGAAGGCAAAATTATATTTAAAATGTGGTAACTTTCAAAGTTAACATCAATATCGTTTCCGATGTTTAATGTTTATTTCCCTAACCTATATTTCCTCAGAGCAAAGATTTCAAATCACATTAACGCTACGGTATCTGTGTCATCATGTGCATGAAAAAGCTACCCTTTAGAGTTCAAAGAAACTAAAATCATATCTGCATAATAGATCAGGACAAGGGAAGACGTCTGCTTTGGCTGTTTTGTTAATCAAACAAGAAATAACCACTACTTTATTTGTGCATCAAATAAGTGATGCATTTGCAACGAAGACATAATTTATGTTTTATGAGAAGCAAACCATCTGAAGAAGTTAGTTATGTGGTGTTGTAGTGAAACTTATATTGCGGTATAAAAATTCAGAATTGAATGCAGCTGCAAAATTGAGTGTTACCGACTGCTGAGGAAGCACATTATTCTAGGGGTATCACTTGATATAGGGATGGTACCGAGACCGAGACTAGTCTCGGTCTCGTCTCGGTCTCGTCTCGAATTATCGAGACGAGACCGAGACCGAGACGGACTTTTATATACCGAGACGAGACCGAGACCGAGACGGACTTTGAAATACCGAGACGAGACCGAGACCGAGACAGACCTCTATAAATCGAGACGAGACCGAGACGAGACTTAGGTCAGTCTCGAAAGTCTCGGTCTCGTCTCGAATATTAATAGATACTAAAATTGCCTTCACTCAAAATTTCTTTCGTTGCTGTGTTAGATAATATGAGAACGATTGACTGATGTACAGTGGCGTATTTAGGGGGTGGTTATCGGGCTCAAACCCCTCCCGAAATAAATTTATGATCATTTTTTGCATTGTACGTACAACGTAAATGTTTCTTACTCGTTCTTCAAGCCTCCCCCGAAACAAAATCCACTGCTCATGCAAATAGAATTCTCTCTCTCTCTCTCTCTCTCTCTCTATATATATATATATATATATATATATATATATATATATATATATAAGGTCGCGGTGGCCCCCAGGGCCGCCCTACATACGTTCCCGGGGCCCAACTTTAATTTTAAATGGAAGCAAGGGGTGAGTGGTACCTCATTCGATAGATCTTTAAAAACTAAAAAGCGTTGTGGCAAAAGATCTTTCAAATCGGGCACTGTATTCAAAATGGCCGCCAAGACATGTTGCCTCTATCAGATACAGTAAAACGTGCAGTACCACTAATATGAAAAGGGTTGAACATAAATGAACTGAACAAAAACTCAAACAGAAAATGTCATGTGGCACATCGATTGCTATTGTCGCGGAGGCTTCCAGGGCCACCCTTCATGGGGGCCCAGGGCGCAATTTCAAAATTGTAAATTGAAACATGGGGTGAGTGATATCTCGTTCGATATATCTTTAAAAACTAAAGAGTGCTGTTGCGAAAGATTGTTCAATGTTCATATGGGTCACCGTTTTCAAAATTACCACCAAGACATGGTACCTGCATCAGATAAAACGTCCAGTATCACTAATATGAAAACACCAGAACAAATATTCGAATAGGAAATCACAGAGGGTATTTATCATTCTATAACTCGGAAATGCAACAGTCGAAAAGATGATTAGAGTGAAAGTGTCATAATGGAAAGGAAGAAATCTAACTTCTAGAAATTTATCCTAACCTCACTTCGTAAGTGAGTGAAGCGGGAAGGATCGGTAAAATTGCAAATGAGAGCCTTAGTTTTTGCAAATTTTATCTACGAAACAAAGTTATTTGAAATGTGTTTTTATAAGGGATAAATGTCTCTGTAATGGGATAAAGTCAATGAAGAGCTAAGAATAGAAGTCAATGGAGAGCTTTTGTGAATGCGGCATTGAACCTCCGGGTTCCATAGGCCATAGAGTTAATTAGTTAATGGGATAAAGTATGTAAAATTCTTGTTAAATGGTATCTTCCATTTTGATTGCAGGCAATGGTTTGATGCAAAAATGAATCAATTGAAATGCGAAACAAATTTGTCGAACAATGCAATTTTAGAACAATGTTTACAAACGTTGATTTTGTTCAACAGTCGTCTGCATGATATCGGTTCGCTTCTTTTCCTTCTATGTCTTCTTGCATGGGATAGAATATGAGTTTCACTGAGATGTCCACAGTTACATTCCGAATATCTTTCAACGGTAATTTCAGTTGTGATCCTTTGTAACGAAACGATACATACTGATGCAGATATATCCCCAAAATCTTGCACGCATTGCGTTAAATTATCATGGGCGGGCAAAATGTTGTTAAACTTGAATTTCACCTTATTTTTATTCATCTTATTTCACTTTATTTTTATTCATTATAGTACCAGTCATTAGTACACACAAGTGTTTCAGACAAACCATATCTATTGCAAATAAAAGTGTTCTCATTTGAGATTTTTCCATTCATTCCCGCTTCACCTACTTACGGATAGAGATCGCAAAGATAATTTTCTATCATTTCCTCTTGCATCATGTCAATTACACTTTAATAATATTTTTCTCCGTTGCATTATACTCCAGCCGTGAAATGATAAATACCCTCTGTGCTTTCCTATACGAGTATTATTCTGTTCATTTACCTCCAACTATTTTCATATTAGGGGTCTAGTGGTACTGGACGTTTTATCTGATACAGGCACCATGTCTTGGCGGCCATCTTGAATACGGTGACCGATATGAAAAATCTTTTGCCACAACGCTTTTTACTTTTTAAAGATCTATGGAACGAGGTATCACTCGCCCCATGTTTCCATTTAAAATTTAGAAGTTTGGCCCTGGGACCCTATGAGGGGCGGCCCCGAGAGGCGCCGCGACAACACCATTCGGTGTGCCCCATGGCATTCCCTATTTGAGTTTTTGTTCGGTTCATTTATGGTCAACCGTTTTCGAGATATCTCAGTGAAAAGATTAAAATGGGCTATCCTGTATGTATATATATATATATATATATATATATATATATATATATATATATATATATATATATATATATATATAGCCGCGGACCCAGTATATGATCAAGAGAGGGGCTAAACCATGGTTTGCCGCTTTATCCAGTGTAAAGAAAGTAGGATTGAAGCCCATTTTATCCAGTGTATACCTGAGCGTTAAGGGGGGCTATAGTCCCTATAGCCCTCCCCTACGATCTGTGATATATATATATATATATATATTAAAATGCTGAAATTTTGTACGAAGTTGGGAAATTCTTCTAAATGCTCTGCAATACCACTAGATAAACAAGCAATGTTGCTAAAGCAAAATAAAGTTGTATTTTCTCAAATTGCGCTACGTAATGTATTACATATTTCTAATTTAGTTATTTAACAAAACCACAATAGCCCATACATTATTTAGTGTAACAAAGGACAACACAGTATCACTAACATCAACATTTTGGAGATCTCTAATAACTCAAATGGCATGGCCGGTGCAATGCGCATCAACTGTATCTTAGCGTCAAATACTATGATCATGGAATAATATATTTCGAATGAATGAAGGAACGAAGTTACAAGAAACGAAAAATTTAAATGTTTCTAAAGACTTTACTTTAGACGCGCTGACATATCACATCTCATCCTGTAGATGCTTCCAAAAGACTTAAATGTTTATAACACCATTTACAACAATTGTTATTTCAAATCATTTCAGAGATCCAAACACATTGGTAGTGATTAAATACTGCTTAAAATGATGTAATTGTATTTAATTTTCATAATGATTATTGCTTTCCTTTGCTTCTATAACATTACAACAATAGTTTTTGGTGGTTTTAATTACAAGTCGCAATTACATTACTTTAGGCAGTGTTGCCCACTTAAATATAATGCTAAATATTATTCTAAATATGTGCAAATAACGTAGATAAACTGCAAAATATTTTAGAATTACTCGTAATTTGTTTTATGGTGCAAGAATGCTTTCAAGAGACGACGTTTTTCATAGTCTTTGGGCTACTTATAATGTTCATGTTTAAGTCTTCGTTCCAGCAATACATGTAAATGCAAATTGTAACTGAAATTAAATGTAACTGACACATTTTCAGTAACACTAATTCAGGGGCGGATCCAGGACCGACTTCTGGGGGGCGGTGGGTTGTCATACTGCTACTTTTAAGGGCTCCAAACTTTGGAATGGGTTTTATTTATAAATATAAAATGAGAAAGTTTCCTCTTCTGGGGGAGTGATCGCTCCGATCGCCCCCCTGGATCCGCCTCTGCACTAGTTGTTCCCCCTAAGCCTTAGGCCTGGTGTACACTTTATATTAAGACCGTGCTTAATTAAAAGTTCTAATTACACCCTAATCACATTTCACTTGTTTTAGTTTGACCACCGACCACCTCAAACTCGATCCTTACCATATAGCTATATGCAATTACTCAAGGACTTACAGTTAGTAATACACATTGTTCATTCTTGTTTTGTTTTGTTTTAGTTTAACGTCCCACAGTTATGCTAGGGCGGCTAAAGGAGACGTGGAGCTAATGCTTATAGTGGAATCCGAACCACTTCAGTCGTTCAACTTTATCCCTACCGGAAATCGAACTCGGGACCACGCGAACCGAAATCAAGCGTGCTAGTCGCTAGACCAAATGGAGGTCCTCACATTGTGTTGATTTAAATCATCCAGTCAGTGTTGCCAGATCCGAAGATTAAAAAGTAGCGTGTCTGTACTCCGAAAGTAGCGAATTCGAACTATTTGTAGCCCAAATATATAGAAATGAATACTGATGGTGCTAATGAAATAATTTAATATGAACTGTAAAATGTGCTGCACGTATTGCAAGAGGAAATTATGATCGGCGGACGAAAACAATTCTAGACTGGATACCACGAGACAAAAACAGTCTAGGAAACCTCCGCATACAAGAAGGTGTGACGAAATCAAGCACCACTGAGAAGTAACCTGGAAAAGAATTGCCCAAGTTAGATAGTTGTTGGAGAAGACTTGGAAAGACCTTCATCCAGCAATGGATTGATAATGGTTGATTATGATGATGGTGATGATCTTATTATATCTGGACCTCGGAGGTAAACTAAACCAAGTCATAATTTCGTAATTTTAGAGAAGCGGGTTTCTCAACTAAGACCTATAGTGCTGTTTTTGAAACTTACTAAGTAGTTACAAAGTAGTAAGATGCTTTCAGATCTACATTATTACACCACTAGAAAGAACATAGTCTATTAAAAAAAAAAAGTATTGTTAACTCAATTTCGACCAAAAAGTGACTTAGCATAGTCTACCTCTAAAGTTCATATATATATATATATATATATATATATATATATATATATATATATATATAACTTTTACTAGGTAAGGTAGGATAAAAATGGATCCAAAATTTAATGAAAGTCGTATAGCGAAAAAAAGATATATTTGACTATTCAATCCATCAAGTTGCAGCAAAACTAAATAATAATAATAATAATAATACAGAAGAAAACTAGAAAGTTAAGAATCACTTGTTTTGGCGAGTGAGAAAAAATAGATACAGATAACTCGAATTACCTATATACTTATATAATATGTATGTTCAAGTTTCGCAAGTAATTTTCAATCAATATAAAATTTCAACGTAATGAACGCACGATTAGTTTTCTCGAATAAAGATTACATGCACCATTGAGAGCTCAGGAATAAGATTAATCTATGCTACGGCACTGGATATGTGCTTACGTAATGCTTTACGACATTATGAACTTGTATAACAAACAGAATGCACTTAAAATGAGACGCAAACTAAGCGAAACATCGGACTTTGAATCTAACTTGTTTTGTGATCTAACTCGAGACCTCACATAGCAAAGATGAGTGTAGTAGCTCCCAGCAAAAGGTTCAGGATGTTCGTGTTATAAAGTGTCGATTAAACACGGAGATGTGAAACGGTAATAAAGCATTTCATCAATTTGAAACAAAATACGTATATTGTAGTAATAATTTACCCTATTTGTTAAGATAATGAACGTTATATTCTGTTTTTAAAATGACAGTCAACGCAGAATGTATTAAATAATAAATGAGAAATTGTAAAATATAAATTTCGGTACGATTTAATAGACCTACATTCGTGCTGCTATGGTGTTGCGTTATCCGTTAGAAGGTATTGAACAATTCTGATTCAAAGGAAGGAAATGAACTACTGTATAGTACTGGGGTTAATTTAATAGAGTTTAATTGTATAGGCAGTCCTGAGGCTATATGAGACAAAGTCTATTGCTGAAAGTGAAATATGGGTTACTATTAGGGTTTTAGGGTGATATACCCACTGATCATCGAATCTGGAATACACACATGGAAAGCATTAGCACTAGCAAATTAGCTATGAAGAGGTACACCATACCATAATTCTAAGTCAAAATGAAAGGAAAAAATAAGCGGAAACGACAGACTATACGAGAATAATACTTTCACTATTTTAATTTCACACGATTTATTTCGAGACTTTCGAGACGAGACCGAGACTTAGTACTCGAGACCGAGACCGAGATCGAGACAAGCATCTGTTGACCGAGACGAGACCGAGACCGAGACGGTGATTTTTTACTCGAGACGAGACTGAGACCGAGACCGTTACTTATCAACCGAGACGAGACCGAGACCGAGACCGTTACTTATCAACCGAGACGAGACCGAGACCGTACAAAGTCTCGTCTCGTCTCGTCTCGATACCATCCCTAGTATCACTAAACTATTTAGTGTGAGAACTTGATTAGTAGTACTATATATAGTTCCTATTGTAAAAATTTGAGGCACTTTAATAACCACCCCTAAATGCAAGTGCAAAAATATAACCCATATATGTTGTTTTCTATCTGTAATGTTATGTTTTTATGTTGATATATCAGTAAACGAAAATAGATTCTTCGTTTTCGGGAAGTTTCATAAGATCACAGATCTTTTCTATTGATAGTTTATTTCTTTAGAATGAAAAGCACTGTTGAGAACAGTTATTTTTTCATAGATTATCAGGAGAATATTTTTTTCTATTTTTAAGTAAATTCAATAAGGTGTTTCATTGTGTAAAAAGATGTGTCTTATGTGGTCTTATGTATACAGTGTGTGATGATCCATTAAAGTATAAGTGTTTCTTACTTCGCCTTGGTTGAAATCAATTACTTTCAAGGAGTGTAAAATCAGGGCGGCATGAAGGGGCATTTCCCCCCCCCCTGAGTTTGAGATTTACATAGATTTGATCAATAGAATAGTAGTGAGTGAAAAACGCGAAATTTTACTTATATCAAGGGTCTTTCCCCCCCCTCCAAGCCAAATGTGAAATGATGCTACTGTGTAAAATATGGAGGAGCATTACATTAAACCGATCAAGTTCAATATACAGTGTTTTGCTAATTAGAATGTACTCTAACACGAGGTGAGCAGTAATAACTTCAGGAAGAGCTTAATACTCCCTTCCCCCTATGGAAGAACCTAAAGCTACATTTTTTTTAGCTACGTCTCTGCCGTTCTGCATTCATTCCCGAATGACGTATGGACCCACAACTTTCGTGAATATCTGCTGCACCACACTGTGACTTTTGGGCGATGTTGGATTTTTTCAACAACTACTCTCGGATTTTCTTGTGTCCAATAATAACAAGTTTGCCTGTTAACTAACCCCCAACATGAAATACGGCTTCATCTGACTACAGGATATTATCGAAAAGATTGGATCAGTTTTCAGATTAAGCCACCATCATCTCCCTATACTCCAACCAATGATCAGCCTTTTGGCGATAATTACTGACACTCATGGTCGGTGATTAGGGGGGCTAGAGGGGGCAGTTGCCCCCCACTTTTTTGAAGTGACGTCCTAATTTATATAATTTCATTTGGAAATGTAAACAGGGTGTCCATACAATTTGGAGAAAAGATCTCTCTGACTTTTCCCTGACGAAAGTTGCAGATTTCCCTGACCCCTGAATAACTTAAAAATATCGAATAAAGAAAGAAACCCCAGCCTCCACACTCCCCATAGTTGGCCTTGTTCTATTCCACTTCTGTTTCTTTCTTTTTCAATTTTCTTTCCAAAGGAATGTAAATTTACCAATATGTGCATTAGGCTGTTATTGATTAGGCCAGCATATTACACAAAATGTAAAGTTACAAACAAGAGTGTGCAATATACAAAGTACTTAAGATATGAAAAAGTTATACATTATATGCTTACACATTAAATACCAATTACATAGCATTATAATATTGTCTATAGTAATAAACAGTTCATACATGATTTTACTGATTATTAAAAAAAAAAAACACACACACATTATGTAACACACACTTTTGCTGGTGCAGTTGTTAAATGCAACAAATTTAGAAATTTGTTTTCATATTTTCTCGCATAGTTATCTTCTCATTGATCTGAATATCCTTGTCTTCGCAGGTTAATTTCCTTTTCTTCCTCCAATTCCTTTAGTTGTTGCTAAATCTTCCGTTTCTCTCTCCTCTTCTCGTCTCCAGCATTTATTTCTCTTTACTTTTCCAAATACACCTGATATTGTCTCATTGAACTTCTCACTGAATTTATCATACCTCTTGTAATTATTAATCCTGATGATCCACCTATTCTCATCACAGAATCATATATGACCCATTGAGCCACCAGAGATTCTTCTTGTAAGTTGTCAACAATGAAAAGTTTATTTATTGTGAAACCACTTTCAAAAAATGCGTTTCCGTGAAAGAAGATAAAACACATTTCATAACTGACCATAAGTCAACGAAGTTCTTCCCATTTCCTAAGACTAAGTAAAAAACTCATCAAGTCCAATACCATCTCTATCATTGGCTATGAATTCATTCGAGTGTTCCTTAAATTCTTCAGTTTGAGCTTTCACTGTGAGCTGGAGATACTATTTCTTCGCGTTCTCAGCCACTTGTCCAGATATCCTCGTGGCACGATGCAATTCTTCTAGAACAGCGTCTACCCTTTTGAGCAAATATGCCAGGATGTAGTTAGATGTGTTTTTCGCAGAAAATTAGTTTCAACGACTATATCAGAGAACACTGACTCCCTCAATATCATCATTGAGAACAGCACATTTTGCATCTAGTAACAGTAAAGAAATCAACAATATTTCATAAATTCAATAATTGAGCAATGGACCTAAATCGATTTTCTCCTGATTTTCCCTGACCAATCTGCCATTTTCCTGACTTTACCTGATACATTTTTACTTCCCTGACCTTTCCCTGACTTGCACTTATTTTCCAGAATGTGGACACTCTGGTAAAGGTTTTGTATGTATTACTGTTTCATAGAAAAAAATGGTGTCATATGACATTTGCCGTTGCGTAAGTACGTATTGGTTATTTGTCTTCTAAGAAAGCTACAGGAATTGCGTTTTAATTGCAATTCAAAGCAATTAACATTGGAATTGCATATTTCTTTAAATGTCATAGCATATGCTTGCAGTACTTACTGTATTTCATTTTCTAAGACTAAAAACATTCATTTAATGGCATGTGTAGAATTAACAGTATAAATTGTTCATTAATTCCCAGTTTCAATATAACTTGTGCAAAACAAGCGTCATTATTCATGGCTATTATGATTAATATTATCCCTTCTATTTATTTATTTTACAAATTTATTAAATAATCTGATCACAATTTTCCAGACAGAATTTTAAGATGTTCATGAACAAGAACTCAAATCTCTTCTTACACTTTCGTTGTTTTAAGAGTATAAAGGACTAGTACCTACCAGTATTGCTCTTATGAATTTACTTAATTAAATAGAAATACGATATACGGCATTTTAAGTGAAAAACATAGTATCCTATTAGTTAAACAACCTTTCATCAAACAGTGTTAGAAACAATCATGAAATCTAACATTGATATACAATTGTTCAGATCATGTCTTGTCCCCCCACTTCTAACGTCCAACCGCCGCCACTGCTGGCACTAATATGGTTTCTATGGTCGAAAATTTAACTTTTCCTTCAGAACAGTTCGGATTCTATGTAGGGTTAAACCACTTTCGCGAAATGTCTATCTTTGTGATGTGTGTGAACTTCCAGTGAACATTTGCTCAACCACCTGCACATTTTCCTCAGTCCTGGGTGTTGAGGGACGACCGCGTTTCCTCATATCTAGTGATGAGCAAATGCAAGACCAAGACCAAGACCGGGGTGGTCTTGGTCTTGCACATCCAGTCTTGGTCTTGGTCTTGCACTGGAATCCTCGGTCTTGGTCTTGGTCTTGGTCTTGGTCTTGGTCTTGCATGCAAGAGTCTTCCAAGTCTTGCATTTAAGAAATCTCAAGCTTTTCATAGGTAAATTTTAGTCTGGATATAAGGGATAATAAACTCTACAATGCGCCAATAGCAACGGAAATACAATGTATGTTTCTAAATGTAATATAGTTTAACTTCGTGTAAGTATGATGGTTGGTGTAAGTATGATGATAGTGTACAACATAGGTGATGTCCTTTATTTTTAATGGGTGCCCACGATTCACTACTTATATCATCATCATCATCATCATAGGTATTCTGCCTTTATTGGCAGGTCACTTGCTGCAGCTGAGAAGCTTCTATGCTCCACGGTCCTCCGCTAACCTTTTCGTCTTCGCGTATGATCTTTCTGTTTTAATATCATCCATTAATTGTAGTCTCTTTCGGCCCCTCCCTCTCTTTCCCGCCACCATACCCTCTAGGACGTCCCTCATGATACAATCTCTTCTTAGGCAATGTCCCAACCAGTTTCTCTTCCTCTTCCTAATAATATCTAAAAGTGTTCTTTTCTCACCCACCATTTCTAACACTCTCTCATTCGTTTCCCGCTCGACCCAACTAATTCTTTCCATTCTTCTCCACACCCACATTTCGAAGGCTTCCAGTCGATTTTCGTCACCTTTACGTAATGTCCATGTTTCCGCCCCATACAGTACAACACTCCACACGAAGCATTTTATGAGTCTTTTTCTCAACTCTTTGTCCAAGGTCCCACAAAACAGACTTTTCTTTCTTTTACGGGGGGGCCGGGCCCCCTTGGCCCCCCAGGATCGGTGCCCATGCATGTTAGTAAGTATTTTCGTAACAAACTATGAAGAAATCTCGAATAAAAGAATATTTATTTAAAAAATTTAAAAAATTACAGTATATACGTTCCTTCTTCTGTTTATCCAAATATAAAGTTTCCTTTCATTATGACAACTATTTTAAAAAAAGTACGTATCCAATAATGTCTTGTAAAATATTTTATATCTGCGTTCCTTGCTCTGCTGAATCAAATGTTAACAGGACTTGCTTTCCACATAACTTTTTGTTTTTCTTATTCCGTCAATTACTGTCTGTTTTAAATGACAAGTTAAAGGAGCAATAGAAAACAGTTTCTGAAATAACATGTTAGATACTACAGGGAAGCGATGATAAAAAATTATTTTTATTTTTAGCTTTATTTTTATCTTTATCTTTATCTTTATATTTTATCTTTATTTTAACGCTGATTCTTCCTATTTCTTGTCTCTTTTTGTTTCGTCCTTCCTTATTTTTTTTTATTTCTGGTCTCGAAGAGGGGGTCCGGACCCCCCGGACCCACCCCTTGGCTACGTGCCTGTGTCTATGTCTTGTATAAACTCAATTTATGTGAATACTTTCAACCTGTATTAGAAATACGAAATAACAGCATCAAACTCGAAGTTATTTGAAGTCTCACTGGTGAATATGAATTACTAGCATCAATTATCCACTTCGTGGGTTAAACTAAAAAAAAAAAAAAAAAGTAATATATTTCGTTAGTTTACTATTAGTAAAGCGCTCTCTTATATCGATCATTTTCGATTTTTATATTTCTCTCCCCTCCTTCTCCCCAAGTTGCGGGGCTGAATTTGGATTTAAACGGCATCAGAAGTGTCACTGTTCGTCTCAGACACGCCGAAAACTATGGATTCGGCACTAATATCGGTCATTTTCAATAAACTTATATATCTCCTCCTCCCCCATGTTGCGAGGCACGGCATCGGAAGTGTCATTGTTCATCCCAATGACCTCGATAACCATCGGTTTGACATTGATAATGGTCATTTTCGATAATTTTTATATATCTCCTTCTTCCCCCAAGTTGCGGTGCTGAATTGGCATTTAAACGGGATAGGAAGTATCACTGTTCACCTTAGCGACGCCGAAAACTATGTATTCGACAAGAATATTTGATCATTTTTTATCATTATTATGTATCTCCCTCTCCCCCAAGTTACAAGGCTGAATTTGGTCGTAAACGGTATCGGAAGGTCAGTATTCAACTCAGCGACCTCGAAAACTATGGATTCGACACTAATATTACTGATTTTCGATCATTTTATATCTCTTCCCTTCCCCCCGCTAAGCTACGGGGCTCAATTTGAATTTAAACAGCATCGGAATTGTCACTGTTTAGCTCAGCGACCTTCAAAACTATAGATTTCATTTTAATATCGGTCATTTTGAATCATTTTTAAATATCTCTCCCCTCCCCGACCCTAAGCTGCGTTGTCAAAGTGATTTGATAAAAACCACAACCTCATCTATGTTGAAAATTTTATTGAGATCGATCGGCTGGACCAAGAGTGATGAAGTCACAATGACAGTCACTTATATTTTTAGTTTTTTACATATATCTCCCTCCTTCCCTTCCCCTACGTTGCACCATCAAAGTAAAATTATAAAAATCGCTCCAGGCTTCAACTTCATCTATATTGAACATTTGATCAAGATCGATCGGGCCTTTCATATATATCCCCCTCACATCCTCCTCCCCTACATTCTACAATCAAAATGAAACAAACTGTAAAAATCTTTCTAGGACCGAACCTCATGCATGTTAAAAATTTGATTGAGATCAGTTCAAGAGTTATTAAGTCACAAACTTAGTCACGTTTATTTTTGTTCATATTGATTTTTATACATCTCCCCCTCCTCCCCTACGTTGCTCCGTCAAAGTGACCTGACGGATAACATTCCAGGCTTGAACCTCACCTATGTTAAAAAAAATTATCGAGATAGGTCGTTTGGTTCAAAGGTTGTTAAGTTTTATTTATTATTTTATAACTCCCCCTTCTCCCGGCCCCTAAGTTTTACCGTGAAAATGAAATGATGAAAACACTCCCAGGCCCAAACCTTATCTATGTTGAAAATTTGATCGAGATTGGTCGGGTGGTTCAAGAGATTAGTAGTCACAAAAATAGTCACTTTCAATTTTATAATATAGATTTATTGTAGTATAATATTATATCACTCAATCCTCGATGGGCCGTATACCTGAGGAGGCTAAAAGTTATATTAATAAACAATTATTCAACGTACAAAGGAGCAATAGGTCCATGAAATCAAAGTTGCGATCACATGTACTAAGTTTTCGTCAATTTCATGAAAATGTTATTTCGATATTAATTTTATGAGGACACGTTAAAAATTTCCAATGAATGCTTGAGTCTCGGAGCCAGAGCCATACCTATGTAGTCGACCCTATGGTGTACGGTATTACCGATGTTCAATACTCATTTGTTTTTAGCTTTGGAAGAAGAACACCACTAATATACTTTGAAATGAAATGAAGTATCTAGTTTAACATCCCACGATTATGCACCAAGGCTAAGGGAGACGGTGCTGATGAGAAATGACTGAAACGGTGAAATGAAGAAAGTAGGAGGAAACGGGAAAAGGCCGAGAAAATCCAAGCACACAGTGTTTGTCTACCAAGAAAACTCACATGGCGCAAGATGAGACCTGTGTAGTTTGAATAAGAGCAATATCTACAGAAAACGCGAACAACCAATTTAGAAAACGACATACTGTAGCTATATGCTACAGGGGCAGATCGACTCACACGGATTGCATAAATTACTAGGAACACATTCACTCCAGCGGCATTTTTACTGAAGCCGAGAACTTCAACTGAAAGATGTAATGACTTCTCCCCTTTTTTACATTCTATAAAATAATTCAAGTAGAACCGGTACTTGTGCAAGACTCTTGCGCAAGAGTCTTGGTCTTGGTCTTGGTCTTGCAGGTATGGTCTTGGTCTTGGTCTTGTTCTTGCACCCCTTGGTCTTGGTCTTGGTCTTGCATCAAGATTCCTGGTCTTGGTCTTGGTCTTGCATGCAAGACTCTTGCAAAAACTGCAAGACCAAGACTCTTGCGCTCATCACTACTCATATCTGCTACAGAACCTGTGTCGATTAGCTTCGAATGGCAATTACGTATGGTCTTTGCCAGTGGCGTATTTAGGGGGGTGGCTTCCGGGCTTAAGCCCGGAATCTTACTTAGTATAGTACAGTAAATGAAATATCTTGCAGAATTTTCACATTTCCAGGCAAAGCCCCTCCCGAAAGTTAGCAAAGCCCCTCCCGAAACAAAATCGTAAATACGCCACTGGTCTTTGCATCTACCGAGACACGAGGGCCCTTCACCCTTCACACTTCACTACTACCTCTTTTAATCATGAACTGTCATATTTCGAATCGGGATTCCAGCTGAGCCCGCTTGGCAAGGTTAAACGTTGCACTATGGGTCACCACTGATACCTGCAGTGACATGAATTAGATATCATGTAATAAATTCTGTTATAAAGAACATTTTTTCTTTCATGAAAATTTATTCAGTATTAAAAAAAAATCAGTAGGGAGCTACTTCCTACTCATCCTGTATGTATTATTCCCTCATCATCTTCCTCGTCTGAACTGTATACGCCTGATAAGATATCTTTCTGATGAGAATCAGTTGTGAGAGACTCATAAAATGGATGGCACAATGTCCAGTTGGGGAAGAAGACTGAGGAGATTTCACTTTTCATTCTGAGCTGTTGTAAGTGGCCCATGTTATGATCTACTTAATGTTAATAGTTCCAATTGTTACTTCTTGTTTCTCCTGAGATCCATTTCTCAAAAAGAAAGGGCTTCATTTCGGGTGCCTTTAAAATTTATGATTCTAAAGGGTTGTGATTTTTATACTGTATCCAGTGAATCTCATTCTAATTTAGCTTTTCTTCAGTGCTGTTCATGTCCTTTGTACCAGCTCCTGACTGAAAAAGTTGGAAAATTAAAGATAGTATCTTGATTTACTTCAAAAAGTTTAAAAATTTTCTTACTGCAAATGGACTTCACAAATTGGAACATATCTTGTGGAGTATGTATTTCTTTGTTAACATGCCTCTTGGCTCTTCAATTCTAGCCTGATCTGAATCACATTCTAAATGTGGATATCCTGTAATCGCGTAGTATTGACTGTATATGACAACACTGAACACATGTATGAATTTTTATTTTGATCGCTACACGAGTCAGAATACAGAAACATAAGATGCACTTTATTATCAAGTATGTGCAAGTAGAAATGCGTACACAAAGCCATGTAAGACTATACTCCTATTAGGTGTTTTCTTTAAAGAAATTATATTTATTGAAGAATGTTGTAAGTAATTAGGTGTTTTAGTAGCGTGATGGAACTATTAATTTAGATTATTAACCTTTTGAGTTTTTCTTTTACCACAATTTCTTTCGCACGAAATATCTTTAAATGTTTTTCTCTTAATCTGGGCAATGTAAGCATGGAGGTTCTTAATAGTACTCTTATTAATTCAATGATTGTAAAATAGACAAAAATAGAGTAGATTAAGTATACACAATAATATTTGTTATTTGAAACTATTTAAATAATAATATCCGAGGAATCTACTGGAATTCATATTCAGAAAGCAAAAAGGTTAGAACCACCATGCTAAACTTTCCCGTTCCCATTTATTAAATATAATTAATATTGCAGTTATAACTGAAGCATTTATTTATGAAATAGGAACAAAACTATAATAAACGTTTTTGAAAATCTTCGAAGAGTACAATACACCTTGAGTTTTCACTTGAAACGATATCTGCTGTATTGTAGGTTGATATTGCATTTATTTGTAAAATACGAACAAAATCATCTGACAAGTGAGTAGTTTTTGACAAAATTATCTGAAAAAATTCATCTCCAATATAACTATCACTTGTGTCTATGTTCAGAAGAAATGGCTTACGCCACATTATAGGATTGTTAAGAAATATTTATTTATAAATCGGCCTGAGTAGTTTTTGATAAAACTTTCTAAAAAATAAAAAACTCCCTTGTGGGTTTTCCCAAAAGAAATAGATCCAGAAGAATTTTATAGGGTTGGTAATATTTGTTTCTGAAATATGAGAAAAATCGGCTTAGCAGTTTTTGAGAAAGTTGTCTGAACAAAACTTTTCACAAGACTAAACTATCCCTTGAATACTATTTCCAAAGAAATTCCGTATGCCACACTATACCATTGTTAACGAAATACATATTTATAAATTAAGAATAAGATCAACTGAGAAGTTTTTTTTTTTTTTTTTTGAAAAAAAATGTCCGATAAAGTCTCGCTCCAAGAATTAACTTCCCCTTTTCGAATTTTTCAGCAGAAATGGTTTGAGTTACTTGGTAGGGCACACTTGCGATGTGCCGAGAAAATCGTCCGGAGAAAAGTTGTCTCCACGAGGAAAATACTGCTTGTGATCTTGTAATGAGAAGTCATTTACATTTCATTGCATTTTCACTAATAAAATGTATATTTATGAAATATTAATAAAATCGCTTCTGATGTTTCTGAAAGCTTACCCAAAAACTCTCCTCCACGAATAAACTACTTTTTTCATGATAATAAACGTATGAGGTACTATAAGTCTGTTAACGAAATATTTACTTATATAAACAAAATAGCATGAGTTGTTTTTGAGACAATTTACAGAAAAAATTTACCCGAAGAATAAACTACCATTTTAAATTTTCCCTTTAAAAAACTACTTAGGTTCATTTCATAAAGTATCCAAAATTAAATCGTAACTTTCATAAATTTATTTTGAGTACTTTGTAATACGTATACAGGATTGTTAACAATATATTGATTTATGAAATAGCGTTAAAAATAGTTAGACATTTTCGAGAAAATTGCAAATTTTATTTTTCACCCTTCAGTAAATTACCCTTATATTGGGGATAGGAAGAGTATATGTGAATATATATATACACATTCAAATGGTATATTATACTTTCCAAAATCATGCACTGTTAATCATATCTACCTGAACAACTATAGTCCAGGAGCACTATTTCTTCCTGAAGTAACCAAATTCTTCCAAAATTTTACAAATTTGTGGTTCCGTCTTCAACAATACCATTAATTCAATAGTACCTAAGACTCAATAATTCCCATTTTCCTATCCTCTAGTAATTGAAAAACAAAATTGCTGAAACCAATCGTGTCTTCAAAAAATATATCTTCCTTGTTGCCTCTAATAGAGTTGTAAACCTCATTTTCACTTGCCAAATTCTATATGTTTACTCAAATACACAAAGAACCCTCCAATTTCAGTCGGAATTATTGGGCTCTGGCACTTAATTTGTATCCTTCCCAACATTGGACTTTTCTAAATTCATATATATTTCACATTGTTCCGCTCATATGATGACCACTCGCTACATTTTGTCTATATCACTGAGGAGTTACTAAGAAATTTGTGTAAAACTTTTAGTGAAAATAATATTTTTTTCCTTTCTATCAGCGTTCCTAGCTGGTTTCTACATTTTTTCATCTTGTATTTTCTTAAATGGATTAAAATAAATTTATAATAAAGCCTCTCATACAAATATCTAATTTGAATTTTTTGTATCAAATAGCACATATTGACGCATTGTATCTGGAGTGCCAAGAAAACTTTATGGACGCCAGGTCCTCAAGCTCCTCCCCCTTGGATGCGGGTCTGACATTATCTTTGTCGTAGATATAATTTAGTTCGGAAGTCTGCGAGAACAATCCTCGAAAGATAGAAATTAAATCATGTCTGTTTGGTGAAGCATGGGATAGCGTGAGAACATCTCTAACTGATTCATCGAGAGGTGGAGGGTACCAAATATCATTACATCAGCACGTAAAATACAAAAATGCCATGATTACCTATCAAAATTTAGTGAGATACGGTGTGATAACATAATAAATTATTCTTAATCGAAAAATAATTAACTATATTTCACATCTTCTTTTAAAGAACATAACAAATAGTGGGTAAGATAATCTGTACAGATTAGAGTTAATTTTGTAAAATATCAATAAACTATCATTAAATAATATCCGAGACAACAGTAGCCACATTTTGGAATGCATCGTTAAAATTTAATAGAATTAAATTGTAATTAATTGCTTTAAAGATTTTTTCTCTACATCAAATTTAAGGATCTCCCTAGAGTTTTTCTGGAGGAGGATCTTCTCGAAACCTACAGTAATGAATTTTGGTGTGGTGATGTAGACATTAAGAAAGCAACTTTGAGGTGAATATTTCGTGAGAAATACTATTTCCTTGGTACATTACAAATTATCACATATTTTTACTTACGTAAAATCAGGAATAGAGATACCTCAATCAATAAATTTGACAAACGCAAAGTAATGGATTTGTCCATCAATTTTATGAGCATAAACTTGTTTCATCATATGAGCATTTATGCGAACATGCCCGCATTTTGAGTAAACATTTCCATCCAGATACACGTTCCAAAATTCCCCGATTGATATGCATTGTTTAAGTACAAGTGTACAATATTTATTGTCTCCCTAACCCCTTCGGGATCCTATGGTACAATTTGTACCATATGCACTTTTCATGGTACGTTGCGTTATTTCTCTTCTATTTGAGCTTTTACGTCCGGTTTTTTTCTTTGTGTGTGTGTTTTCCAAGTCCAGAGGCCTTGCAGAAGACATTACGTATGGTTTCAGACCGTCCTGCGTCCAGACATAGGAGGTGATGACGTCATAAGTCAAAAATTTCTTTTCTCATTTTCTAAGCGTATGTTCAATATTTCTTGGCGGGCTTATTTTTCTACGTAGAAGATTGAAATTTTGCACAAACATTCAGTCCACGGAGTAGTATGTATCAGATTTTTTGTTCCGATGTCAGTGCTAAAACAGGGGGGAACCAGAGGGGCAAAGGGGTAAAAATAGGAATATTTTTACCCCCAAAATCCCGTTTTTCGTCATTTTCCCGCCTTACATACATGATAGGACCACGTGAGTCATACCGACTGAAAGGCAGTTCCATTCTGAAGAGAACGACGGTCGAATTATTATTCTAGGGTAATTAGGGCCGTCTCAGATAATTTTTATCAAAATATACTTCTGTATAGGGTAAAAGTGGGGCATGGTAGGGAAATTTTTTCTGGCGGGCCTATTTTTTCACGTAGAAGATTGAAATTTTGCACAAACATTCAGTCCACCGAGTAGTATTTACCAGAAGTGTTTTTTCGATTTCTGCGTAAAAACAGGGGGGTCCAGAGAGGCAAAAGTTGAAAAAAGGGAAAATTTGCCCCAAAAAATCCCTTTTCTCAGGAATTTCCCGCCTTAGATACATGATGGAGACATGTGAATGGTACCGCCTGAAATACAGTTCTATTCTGAAGAGAATGATTGGCGGATTATAGTCCTAGGGTAATTAGGGATGTGTTTTATGGTACTTTGGGGCATTGTGGGAATTTTGATAAAAATTATCCCGCCCTTACTATTCAAGATAGAAACTTGAAATTTGGCACACACATTCAGTATACCAAGTACTATTTATCAGATTTTTTTTGATGGCTACGATCACACAGGACGGGTCCACGGGGGGCAAAGTTCGAGAAAAATTTTTTCCCTCCAAAATTTTCACTTTGACATTTTTTCCCGCTTCTGGTATATGGTATGAGCATGCAAGTGGTACCATTCGAAAGCCAGCTCTATTCTGAAGAGAATGAGGTATGAACCATGATCCTAGGATAAATAGTGACGATACAGTAGCTGCTTGACTGAAAGTCTAAAAAATAGCCCAAAAAGCCAGGCCCTAATGTAGATTGTCATATTGGTAACAGCGCTCAATGAGGAATATACTGTTAAATTGCCTTAGCATGACAATCGCTCTCGTAGCACGTATCGTCGACCTCTCTTTCTCTTTCCTTCCTGATCTATGTTTACGGTTCTTTATGCCAAACTTAGCTATGCTAATGTTTTGCAACCATATTGGCATATTTAAATACTGACACCACACTGTTGCACATCACAAAGTATAATTAATTAACGTTTATTGGATCAAAAGATCCAATATATTTCAACAAAAATTTTCTTGTAGGCCTTATATGTGGAGAACTGCATATGGTGTAACCAAACCCAAACTATCACTTAACTTAATATGATGTGCCTATTCCGTACAAAATACGAAAACTCAATTTAGGGGCCGTTCAAAAATGTATCCATTGATCTATAAGATCTAATATATTTCAATCAAAACTTTTCTTGTAGGCCTTATACGTGGAGAACTACATATGGTGTAACCAAATCCAAACTATGTGTTAACTCCGTATGATGTGCTTTTTCAGTAGAAAATACGAAACCTCGATTTAGGGGCCATTCAGAAATTTTGTGGCCGCTGATCCAAAAACTAATTATTGGCCAAGATCTCAACCTTTTGATCCATTTTTTGGATCATTCCTAAAAAATTTTGTCTTTATGTTTATATAACGACATAACTAAGTGGAAGTACGTGACATTTCAAAATGTGGTAATCATAATTCAGAAGAAAAAAGAAAGATGAAAGTGTAACAGATTTTTGTTCACTTTTCAAAAAGCATATAATCCGTCTGTAGATATAGTATATTAAAGTTTCTCTCTCTCTCTTCTTGCATTTAACCAAACCAAAAAGTTCTAAGAGACCTGAATGTAGCTCAATTAGAGAGCTTTAACCAAAAAGCCATTTAATTATCATCATTAGGCATTAAACCACAGACTTTGTATGTAGGTAGATAACAAACTCTTATTCACTTACTATATCTGCTACAGTAGTTTCGAGCTACTTTAAATTTCCATTTTCCTTCTTCTACCTTGTTAAGAGGATATACGATGGAATTACTCGTTTTTTTTTTTTTTTTTTTGTTTTTTTTTTTTTCAGGTTCGTTACTTTCTCAGTTTTCAGAAATTACATGTGCTAATGACGAAGAAATGTGTGTGCAGACAGAAAAAAGTGAAAACCATTATCAATAAGAGTGATCTGTGCAGATTCCAGGTTCCCTTTTTGCCAAAATGTTTCTCAGAAAAATAAGATTGTTCTGTTTCGTTAACGTGAAATTCGACTTAAATTCACGTTTATCTGAATAGTTTTCAACAAGATTTTCTAAGTTCACGCTTCTTCTTTTTGTATTCGAAAACAAATACTGAAAAAAATCTCCATCAAAAAACTATTGTAAAAATGTATGAATACCACATAGACACTTCTGCAGTGCTCATTTTACTTGTAACTGGACCAATGGCATAGTAAGTAAGCATTGAATTGACATTGAGGTAAAGTGTGAAATCAGGAATAGTTCTATCTGAGACATTTATATATCCTTTCACTTCATAATTCTTTCGGATTTATTTATATGCAAGGCCGGCTAGTCCATATAGGAAAATTAGACAGCCACCTATAGGCAGCAAATTTTAGAGGTGCCGCAGAGAGTTATTTTTTTTTATCACTTATTTATTGCTTTGCGGAGTTTGTAACATTAACAGGGTATTACAATAAGCTATGTACAAAGACTAAGGAAGCTTCACCGCGTCTTGATTGAAATCGAAGTAACATTATTGTATGTTGAGGTCAGGAGGTAAGTTTTATTCCGTGCTTAAACAAATTATAACAGTGGTATAATGGAATGATGGAGTGAGAATGTGGAAGAGCAACTTGGAGCATCGAAATCTTTCTCGTCTAGGGTGTCAAAATGCCTAGAGCCGGCTCTAATTTTACGTAAATACGAGCCATGTAACGCGATCTAGGATGTAGGATGGGGCATTTAGAGTACGCCCTTGTAACTTTTAAATTATTGGATAAAAACTTTGAAATTTTGTCATACAAATATTTGCAGGGGAACATTGTTTGACATAATCTGCGGTGTCACCAACTTAAGAGTGTTGTCAACTAAACATACAGATATGTTGTTTCAAATGGCACTGCGTCAGGTTAGTAAACATTTCAAATTTACACGTTAATAGAAAACCACATTTGTTATTCAGTGTAGTTTCTCTTTCATGCCACCATGCCTTTTAGCACGTCTCTCGTGATACAGTTCCTTCTCAGCCAATGTCCCAACCAGTTTGTCTTCCTCCTTTCAATTAAATCTAAAATTGGTCTTTCCTCCCTCATCACCTCTAACATCCTCTCTTTCGTTTTCCGTTCGTTCTAATTAATTATCTTCATTCTTCTGTACATCCATATTTCAAAAGCTTCTAGTCTTTTTCTTTGAACGTCTTTGCGTAATGTCCATATCTACGTGAAGTTTTTCATGTTTATTTTCGCAACTCTTTATTAGATACCCACGAAATAGACTATTCTTCTCGTAAATTCCTTCGCCATTCCTATTCCTACTTTCATTTCACATTTGAACTTCATAGCATTACTAATATACTCTAATACTACTCCGGTATCGAAAATTGGTTCTTTCCCCCTCTTATTTCTATGTTTGACACGGACCGCTCCGTTTCAATCACCATGGCTTTTGTCTTTATAACATTTATTTTCATCCCATATCCTTCACAGGCATTCCTCAAGTTTTTTTCAACATCTTATTGGTTTCCTTTTCAGATTACGCAACAACTGCCATATCAACCGCAAATCTATACACTTAATCATTCTATCTTCAACCAGAATACAGTCTTCTTTTTTACTATCTCTTCTAGGTATATATTAAGTAACGTCGGCGAGAGGCAGCATCCCATTTAACTCTCCTTCCAATTGCACTATTTTTGTTTTTTTCTTTCCCTATTCTAACACTTACTTGTTGGTTCATAGATGTTTCTTATGAGCTTTCGATCGTTTCAATGCAATTCAATGCTCTTTAGAACACCCAACAACAACTTCCACGCGGTCCTAAACGTTTTTTAGATCAATATATACAGCATATATCTCTTTCCCTTTTTCTAGAAATCTTTCGTCCATTATTCTTAATAAGCCAATTGCATCTATTGTGTTTTTCGTTTCCTTATCCTCCTTTCGTTTGGGTACTTTTCTTCTAAGTTTTCTACGAAAAGATTTCTTATTTCCCAGTTTCATAAATTTTCAGTATTCAACTTCTTCTTGTCTATATTTCTTTTGGCCACATTTTTCAGATTGAACCAAGTGATTCCAATTGCTAGTGAATTATATCTACTGAAATTGAACTATCCCTCTCCTCTGAACTATATTTGACTACGAACTACCTTTCTGTCCTTCTCTCAATATTTCTCTGGAGATAAATCAATGAACAAAAATTGGAGTAGGCAAATGGCATAGGGCACATGAAATGGTGTTGTGGTGACTTCCAAGGATTCCCTGAGGAGAGTCCTTGGGCCAACTTGAAAATTTTAAATGGCAACATGGGTCAAGAAACAGCTCGTTCTACATGTCTTGGAAAACAAAACAACTTTGGTAGGAAATGAGTATCGATGTGTGTAACTAGTTTCAAAATGGCCGGAAAAAATGGATTCTGTTTCAGATAAACTTGAACACGGTGAGAGAAAAACTAATGAAACGAAAACTGGTGTAGGCAAATGGCATATTGATAACGGTAAATAAAACTCTAGGGTATGTAAAACAAAGTACCTACATCACTTATCGTTTCAGAAATAATGCTCAATATGCCTACCATACTGTTCTATATACTTCCATAATCGCAGCATAGGGATGCACTCACATCATGTACCATTTCTGCGGTGATCGATGCACACGCACGTCGATTACGTGTCTTCATATAAATGAAATGAAATCTTTGAGTTTTACGTCCCACGGTTATGCCGGCTAGGCTAAAGGAGACGATGATGAGAAATGAATGAGATTGTGGAATGAAGAAAGTGGGAGGAAACGGGAGAACCCCGAGAAAATCCATGCACATGGTGTTTGTCGACCACAAAGTTCACTTGGCGGAGACTGGAATCGAACCCGGGACCCCAAGCACCAGAGGTGAACGCTCTACCACTGAGCCACCGCGGCCCCTGTGTCTTCATATAATCAATAGTTGTCAATATTATGGAATTTCACGAACTCTAACGAAAGTTCAGAGGAAAAAATCAAGTAGAGTTAGGTTAGGAGATTGGAGATATCAGTGAAGAGGATCTCTACGCACAATCCATGTACCATGTATGCATCGGTCCAACATGGCTCTAACCTGGCGAGTTATGTGCGGAAGCACCCTCATGTTAATATTAAATACATATACGTTCTTCGAGAGGAATGCCTTTGAACAACTGCGCTAGCATATCATTAACAACTCTGGCATACTATTACCAGTAGGATTTCCATCAAAGAACGTCCCAATAACGTGGTCATCTATGATGCCGCACTATACATTGAGAGACCATCAATTCTATCATAGTGAATTGTCCGTAGCCCAATAATGGGTACATTATGTCGGTCTACGTGCTCTGTATTCGTAAATGTACGATGTAGTTTCATTGCTAAACAATATATGGATACGAAGTTTCCTCTACAGATCTTCGACTTTTGAAGTTCTTTGTCCTGAGCCAGGTTAAATGAGGGTTTCCATTTACTACAGCCAAAAGTGTTGCACTTCTGCATTTGTTGCAGAGGGTAACGACCTCAACTTAATCTTCGGATAATGCTACTATGTTACTGCAGACTTCTTTCCAAATGCAGAAATAGGCCTACTATATGATAAGATTTTGGACGCTGTAAGTACCGTGTTTTATTCGCTTGTGCTTGGCCTCAAGAGTTTTGCCTACACTCGCCTAAGACTAACAACTTATCGACACAGTGATCAATCACACCGACGCGTCGTTGCTCAAACTAATAATAGTAACACATACGGAATTACTTTGCAATATCGCTGCAAGATAATCGTGTTTCTATATAGGCAATACTCTTCACCATAGTACTTGTAGAAATTCTGGGCTACTTACTACTGCGTGACTCTTCCACATGTGGTGCGTTCAACTACAATATGAGTACATGTTCACTACAACCTCTACTTCAAGTCAATACTACTCTCAAAAACAGCTAGACAATGGGACAACCAAGATGAACAGCCATTAACGAGAACAAACCACTGTTAGTTACCTCCACTTACCAGCCGCTTCCCGGTTTAACCCGAGTGCTTTGTTTTACTAATTAAGTCACTTCTGGTCTAATTAGAAGGATTCGTACCAAAAAAGATCATGTTTTTAATTCTCTATTTACCTCAATTTCAAAAGGAACATG
This sequence comes from Thermobia domestica, assembly GCF_964235325.1. Taxonomy (NCBI): domain Eukaryota; kingdom Metazoa; phylum Arthropoda; class Insecta; order Zygentoma; family Lepismatidae; genus Thermobia; species Thermobia domestica. Next base: position 287,596,483 of record NC_137454.1, read on the forward strand.
CGCATACTATTTTTCTCTTTTTTTGAAAATCGTTAATGTTTGTGGAGATATGTGACGTCATAAAACCATGCTCGGACTAACACAAGTTAACTTGTACCTTTTCTAAATTGAAAATATACACACATGAAGGCGCTATTTATTTTGAATAGGTACAGAGTATCGCAAATAATAGGATTACAATTTGACAAAATTGTTTGTGAAGATATGTGACGTCATAAAATAATGCTCGGACTAACTACAATTAACTCGTACCAGTAACGTAACAACAGAACAATAACATATATGATTGTATATTTTGCATATTTGGGTCCTAATTGTTTGAGGTGCAAGCTATGACATTTGTATAAAAAGCAACTATAACGCTGAGTTCTATAGTGTAGTAATCGTGACTATTGATCGTATACAGCAGAAATTAAGTTTTATAGTTTACATCTATATGGCAGCCACTGTGTGGTACACATGAAAGCAAGGGATAACACAAAGTGCTACATTGCAATCTGAACACTAGAAACGAGATTCATATCGAATTTTCTTAACTTTGTTGCACACGAAATATTTCGCAATAAATCACGAAGGAACAGTTGACGAAACAAAGTACGAATTTACTCTTGCTCGTCTATATGGAAACAAATGCGGAAAACGTAATAACTCGGGTTGGTCCGTCAGGATCTGGTTACTTTGGATAAAGTGGACCGAGAAGTGACTAGTTTGTTGAATGAGGAATCGCGAATTATCCCTGCAATACTTTCTAGTATTTCATGCATCATGATACAACACAATGCTTTCAAAGTCTGATCATAAGTTATTGTAACAGTGATGCAGATAAAATGTTCATTAGAAGTCACTGCTTTCCACATTTTGGAGGGGATTCAACTTAACACTCTCGTTCTTTTTCACGGGGCTTTGTTGACACTTGAACCAAATGTTCTTTACTAGTTCGTAGAGTAGGATGTTGTTTTCTTATTACGGACCATACAAATTTAGCTGAAACAGGACATACTGTTTGCGTCCATTTTGGAAACGGTTTTTCATGTCGCTACTTGTTTCCTACTTAAGTTTTTCGTTTTCATATATTTAAATATGTATCGAACGAAGTATCACTCGACCCATGCTGCTGTTTGAAATTTTCAAATTGGTTCTAGAGGTACCTTGATGAGGAGGGGGCACCTGCTTTTCACAGTATCATCGACCCATCTGTGCTCTTGATTTTTGGTCCTTATTAATTTGCTCCTCGGATGCATACTGATGGAAAATGGCTTGTAACATTCAATTTAACTCATCCTATATGTACACCTTGTCTCAAAAAGGTTGAGCGCATTCTTTATTGGTGTTTTGAGGCAAAAATTTTCTAAGTCCAGCTTCGGGTATCTTCGGGAAAAAGTAAGCCAGGTTCGAACCTCCAAGCCAGCCTTTGCAATCGTGAAAAAGTTTGCAGATGTGTTTTTCTTCTTTTAAATATAATAAGACTTGTTACCAAGTGTTTAAAAAAGCAACATTGATTGAAATACTTAATGATACAATATTTCGAAACCTTTTATTAATGTGACCACATGCTTGTTTGTCATTTAGCTCTCTATACGTAATGGAGCTTTTAAATACGTTAAAGAATCTTTCCATATGTAAAAGAATGCTCAAAGTTAAGAAATAGAACATAATTATCGCCTGAGTACTAAAATAAAAGTCAAAGTAGAACAGAAACAGCGTTTGTAATGGATATGAATGTCATAATTATCTTGAGATCCGTTATACATCGCTAGAAGCTTAGTTCTCGAAGTCCTTGTGTTAGCTCATTGGTAAGCTGTCGGATTTCAAATCATAAGGTTGTGAGTTCGAATCCAATCTGGGTCAATACTTTTTTTTAAATTATATTTTCCGCAATGCATGAAAAATTATATAAAATAATTACATTAAAATACATAAGTTGTTTATATATAACATAATAATTGCAGAACATAGTAATTATTATGTTTAAAATATAACATCTGATATAATTTTCACAGTAGGTCGGTATTATATATGAGTATGTAAATACAACATAAGAAACTCGTTCAATAGCAATAAATAAATCATGTAGTGTATTTATTTGCAGCTATTTGTCATATAGAGAGTAATTCTCAACATTCATAATATAGAATGTCATTTATGTTCTTGAAAAGTTATTCGATGCATAAACAGAGGGTATAAACAGAGAATCCAAAGTCGGAACGCTCGCAAAAAAATTCATGAACCCCAAAGGTCACGTGAGCAGACTGGAATTGTCCTTATGAAGCATGTCACAGCAGAAAGTCTTTACATATATTTTCAATTCAATTCCTGATATATGCTTTTGCAATGTGGAGTTGTGATGCCTTGAGTCGCCCTCTCTCGCTCGCTCGCTCGCTCACTCTCTCTCTATTTATACAGAATATAAAAGTGGATTTATGTGTGTGTTTCAACATAATTCTGATATATCTAGAGCAATTTTTACTATATTTCTTACAGTCTGGAAAAAGAGTACTGTCGGGATACATATCAAAAATGCTAGAAACGGGTCGATATTATTATTGAATCCATAGTTTCGTGGTCGCTTAGGTGAATAGCTCTACTTTCAATTCAAGTCCAATTAAGCTCCCATTAGCACCCAGGGTGGTAGCGACATAAAGATATCGAAATCAACCGATATTAGAATCGAATCGTAAGTTTTCAGCGCCGCTAACAGTGCAGCATTTCCCATTAGTCCACATTAGTCCCATTGCCTAGAGGGCAACATATTTGCAGAGTGCAAATTTTAAAACTTGAATAATATTTTAATTTTTTCCGTATGAAAAAGTTAAAAATCATGAGCAAATATACTATTTCACGAACAATCCTCTTTTACTATTCTAATATGTTTAATAATAGCGTAAGAAATGTAATAGTAATTCAGAACATGTTTCACAGTTGTTATTTTTTCTTACATAGTTGTAGCTGTAGCATGTAGTGAGTGGAATTTAACTGTAATAAATTCACTAATTAACCATATTCGAATTAAGTTTTATTTTTAAGTTCGGAATGAAGGGGCGGAGAAATATGGAGTTATTGGGGGCACCGAGCTTTTCTACATTTTACTTTCAAGATCTCCATTTTTCTTTTGTCATTTGTTCCTAATAAAAAAGTTCAGTCACTTTTGGATTGTCATAGGATAGTAGGAGTTGGATTTTGGGATGCAGCCTGTGAGATTCTAGAGGAGCTAACTGCTTGAAAAAATATTTTTGAATCATCTGTAACATATGACATAAGGATATGCATCATAAAAAATTGAAAGTAACTATGTCTGCGTAATCATCACGGTCAAATTGCAAAGTCAAATGAATTGACGTTTGGTATATAATCAGGCTCCAATCCCAACTGGGAAGTTGTCATAAGCGTGTCACTTTCATTATAATACATATCCTTAGGGGGAGTAGAAGTCCGACTTTTTGCGAAAAATTTAGTATCTCACAAGCCGTTCAACTGAGAGCTGAAATTCAGCATATAACTCTTTATTAAAAATAAAGAGAATATGCCCTAGCATTTTTTAAAATTGTCTTTTATGAGCGGGGGGACGGGGGTGCATTTTCTATATATTGGAAATTGGTAGTGGGTTGATTTGTAAAAATAATCGAAAACAATTGATATTAGTTGAGAATAAAATTGAGTAATGCAAACTAAAGTTCTTATTGAATTTTATACCCACTGCTTTCTATTTATAATTGCTGAAGCTGGTGTTTAATGGAGCGTTCCGAGCATAAGGCAATCAAGCCATAAAGTTAGAGAAAAATGGCCATAAAATTTGTATTCTAAACTTAATTACATGGGCATTTTCAATTAGTACGGCATGCTTAATTATATAGAAAATTAGTTTCTCTCTCTCTCTCTTTTTTTTTTTTTTTTTTTTTTTTTTTTACGTTGGTCTACTTTTCCTTGATTCGAAACTTTTAAATTTCACCCTATTTTCTACTGAAATGTGTCTGTAAGGCAACAAAGAAATAATTACATATGATAAATTTAAATTCATTTTAATTCGGAAGATGAGAAACACTTTGCCATTATATATCGTAAAGGTCAGACCCACCAGTATTGTAACAAAGAGGTGCTTGAGCCAATGACGGTAGAAATTCAAACTCCGATAAGTGATAATTTCACAGTCTTGTTTTATTACAAGTGTAATCTCTTTAGTCAATGGAGAGGAGGACGTGGGTCATCGGTCAGAGTTGATGTCGATGGGTTTTGGTGGGTCGGAGTTGGTCGCAATGGTTCAGAGTGGTTCATAGTTGGTGGTGGGTCAGAGTGGATCACGATGGTTGATGGGTCAGATTGGGCCAATGGGTCATTTGGTTGGTGGGTCATAGTGGGTCATGGTGGGTCGTGGATCAAATTTTCATTGACCCACACCATCTCTGGTTAAAATTGTACTAAAGATAAGAGGCACCGAAGATGCATGTCGGCTATTATGCTCAAATTTTGCGCATGGATAGTACTCCACCTGAAAGCAATAAATCTGAAACGGTTCACGGTATGACCTCCTAGAACTCGAGATGTAGGGGTTTGTCTGATTGGCTAAATTAAGACGTCAATGATTTATCCTTCAACAACCAAGCTTTTTATGATCGTTTCCGTGGGGAAGTCAGAAGAACACGTGCCTAGTAATCGTAATATTGATGGTTCGCGTCCAACCCGGGTTTTGTGTTTGTTTTGTGTTTTTTTGTTTCGCCTAAATATAAACAAATCACACATATAGGCATTTTAACATATTTTGGGAGAGTAATTTTGTGGTTCGTTGGCGTTTCATCGCGTCTCAGCCGCTGGTAGTAAAGTTTTCAAAATGGAACTTGGGCCATCACGGATCGTCGCTGCGGGGCCACCAATTTCTGGCGAGAGGTTAATAGTTGACCATCTGTAGTCCACCGACGCTTACAGCTTAGGGTAATGAACGATGTCCTTGCCTTGTAAACTTCATGACTACCGACGTCGGCAGTCAACTAGCTTTTAGTATTCCTTTACTAACCATCTATCGTTCATGTTTGTACACGGTGTTGTCATAATATTATTATTATTATTATTATTATTATTATTATTATTATTATTATTATTATTATTATTATTATTATTATTTGTAGTAACAGTAGTATAATTGATGATAGAATAATTATTGTCTAGGTAGGACTACACACAGGATTTGGCTCGTTTTGGTTGGACTTGATTCTAATCCGAGTCGAGTTGGAAGATATTTTTCGCGCCGAGTCCAAGAGTAGACCTCAAAGATGTCTGTTTCGAGTCGAGTCGAGTTTCAAAGAAAAGTCGTTCGTGCCCATCCCTGCTAATGAGAGCTTAATCGGAGTTAAGCGTAATTGAAAGTCTCACTATTTATCTAAGCGACCCCGAAAACTATGAATCTAATATCGATCATTTTCTAGCAATCTTTTATATGTATCCCCCTCCCATTCACCATAGGTAACCCGACAGCACTCTTTTTGAAACTATAAGAAATGTGGTTAAAATTACTCTAGGCCAGTGGTTCTCAATCTAATTCCTATCACGATCCCCTTTTATCATACGCTCTTGCCAGCGACCCTTTTATAATTTGTTTTATAATAAGCTTGTGTGGGATTTTTAACATACCTATTTCTATAATAGTAGAATCCATTTTTTTGTTTATAGTGAACAGTGCCATGGAAAATCATTGCCCGGGGCGAGAGTATAGTACGATGTCACCGTATATATGAGTGACGTCGACAGACTAGCTACGAAGCGCCACCATGGTTGGCACGAAGCTCAATAACATTTTCAAAATAAACAATACCTTTCCTTAATTTTGAGCACATTTTATTACGTTTTTCCTTCTATTTTACACATGTGCACATGCACTTTCCTAACTTGAGTAACACACTTCCTCCGAAATGTGTGGCCCCTCTTTTCGGCGCCCGGCACTGACAGTGGATACAGTAACTGTAATATCTATATTCCCAACGACGAAGGTGCTGGTTCAAGATGGATGTTAAACTCCTTCATTGAAGAGGCCATTAACGTATCCGATCTAAGCCCACAACTTCTTGACCAAATAATAGAATGATCATGCGACAAGTCTTTGCAACTGGTTTTCTGTAACGAAGACTTGGACAAGTTCTGCTTGATGAGGAGAGAAAAATATCCTGGTCTGGTGATTGCTGCTTTAAAAGTAATAATTCCATTTGCTATATCGTACTTGTGCGAAAGTGTTTTTTTTTATGGTAAACATTAAAACAAAGATAAGAAATCGCTTATCAGTTGAAAATGGCTTGATAATATTCGTCATGAAGATTGAACCGGGCGTTGCTGCACTAGTGAAATTACACCATGCTTAGGTATCTCATTAGGTTTTAATTTTAATTGTATTTAATTTTAATTTTAATTGTATTTATTTAATTGTATATACAGTTCTCATTAGTTTTATATCATACCTCTTTGATTTAAATTCATTTTTAAACAACTCTACTAACTAACTAACTCTATGGCCTATGGAACCCGGAGGTTCAATGCCGCGTTCACAAAAGCTCTACACTGACTTCTATCCTTAGCCAATTGGATCCAGTTTCTACTTTGTATTCTTATCTCAGCGAGATCCATCTTAATATTGTCCTCCCATCTGCCCCTAGGTCTTCCTAATGGTCGTTTTCCGTTTGGTCTTCCGGTCAAGACTTTCAAAGCGTTTCTACTTTCTTCCATTCTAGCTACCTGACCTGCCCACCTAAGCCTCCTAGACTTGACGACCCTAACAATGTTGGGTAACCGTATAAATTATGTAGTTCCTCGTTATGAAGTTTCCGCCATTCCCCATTCCCGTTCCTCTTGGGTCCGAATATTCGTCTAAGGATCTTGTTCTCAAATACTTTCAGTCTATGTTCTTCCCTCAGAGTAAGCGACCATGTTTCGCAACCATACAGAACAACAGGCATGATTATCGTTTTGTATATTTTAAGCTTCAAATTTCTCGACAGAATTCGCGACGACAAGAGACTTTGAACCAAATAGTAACACGAATTCTACACCCTTTGAAAATGTTCAGTAGACTTATTTTTTATTGTTCTTTACAGTGTGTATAAAAAATAAAAGTATGCCTATCAGAACAAAATTAAAAATAATATTTAAAAATAATTTCTGGTATTAGATTCTAACTATATTTATCTCTTCCGCCTATCTTCGCGATCCCCTAGGGGCCGCGACTCCCAGGTTGAGAAACCCTGCTCTAGGCATACATGAGTTATGATGGAACATACATACATACACTTTTATATGTATAAATGCAGATAAGAGAGAGTTGAGAGAGAGCGATTAAGGAATTACCGCTCTCAATCTCTTCACTTTACTTTTGCGATTCGTGAATTTCTTACGTGACAGTTTGGGGCTAGCTAGTTTTTTGTCTTGAACCACGATCCGATTTTCGATATGCTCTACCTAAATGCTGTAATGCGAATATTGAGAAGTTATCTGCGATGAAAGTAGCTGCAAATAAATATACAGTGGAGTCTCGTTAATTCGAACTTGGGTAATTCGAAATATTGGGTAATTCGAACAAAAGTCCATTCCCCTTTAAAACTGTATTGAAAACAATAATAAAAAATCGTGGATAAATCGAACTTTTGAACCTATGTTTTGGATAATTCGAAGTAAATACAGTTGAAAATTTTTAATGTTGGACAGATGTAAACAAAGAAATACAGTTTTAACGTGTTTTCAGTTATCCAGATGCACCCAAGAGTAATACAAAAAATAAATAGAAAATTTATGTAATGATAAAGATGAAGGTGAGTTGGAAAAGAAGTAAAGATAGAGAACGTGTGCCAATCTCATCTTGTTTCAGAATTGGTTGACATTTTAAGACGAATTATTGATAAAGTCAACCAAATGTTATTAATATCGTATTCCACGCAATACATGAAATTCAAGATTTATTGACCGTACAAAAACAATGAAATTTAAGCAAATGAGGTTTACGACTTCTTAAAAGTGAGAACAGAATATTCAAATTGTTACTAGTGTTTAATTGTTTGGGCTATTCAATGTATGTTGTAGTGTTATACGTAAATATATTTTCCATTATACACGTAGTTTGAATTATGTGGAGTCAATGTCGTTTGTATCAGTTATTTTGTGGCTAGTTTGCGGTATTCGATCACGCAAATAATAAGCTGCTTTAAAGGTATAGTCTACACCATGTGAATATGTTTTTGATGCACGGTTTGTTTGTTGTTATATATGTGAAAAGAAATGTTGTTGGGTAATTCGAATTTTGGATAATTCGAAGTTGTTTTCGTGCCCCCTTGGACTTCGAATTAAAAAGAGTCCACTGTATTACATAACTTATTAATTGCTATTACACGATTTTTTAAATTTGTATTCAATATTCACACATAACACACCGAAGTTCTGTGAATACCTCAGATGTTATATTTTAAAGATAAGAATTACTTATGTCGTGAAATGATATGAATATATATATTCAACTGATATATACAACTGATGATATGAAAATATATATACAACTGATGAATTGTAATGTAACTATTTTACATAATTTTCATGCATTGAGGAAAGTAGAATATCATAAAGGAATCTCACCTGAACGGGTATCGAACTCACGATTTAAACGCTCGGTGGTGTACCACTGAGCTAACATGACCGCTTTTCGGAAGCTGCTTCTGAAATATAACTGAGCTCATACGTAAATGCTCTTTTCCGTATGGAGATCACAATGACGAAACGAGAGTGTGAATACATAGTCTCGAAATATTGTATCATTAAGTATTTCAATCAATGTTACTTTTTTCTACACTTAATACCATTTCAACATGTCTTATTATATTTAACAGAAGGAAAAACATATCTGTACATCTTTTCCCGATTACTAAGGTTGGCTTTGGAGGTCCGAACCAGCAGCTTTAGTTTACTGTTTTCCGAAGACACCCGAAGTTGGACTTCGAAAGTGTTCGTCTCAAAACAGCTATAATCATATCGCTCAATCTGTTTGGTATATGGTATATGTTTTTATACGTGTAAAGTCAGTATAACAATTCATTCTTTAAACAGCTTTTCGTATGTATTAATATTCCTTTATAAAAACTGTTTTTATTATTATTATTACGGCGCACCATTTTCAGATTTCTTTCGCGAGTCGTTGACCAAGTCGTTCGCCACCAGCGTTGCCAGACTCACAGCTCGGAATTATTCCAAAACCTGATCGAACTTATGCTAGATTCGGTCAAATTATGCTAGATCCTCATAATTACTAATTCAGGAGTTAAAAAAAAAAAAACAAAGTTGAGATACGATAACGTAACTTAAAATACACAGAGAGCAAGAATGCATGGATAGAACTCAATACTTCACGCACCAAAATTTTAACTCAACTAAATTACTGCAGTCGTTGCCAAACTCAATGGCGTATATATCGTATAAATGAATGCAAAGTTTTTGTTTACATATTTTGAAAGAAAATTACTTCGCAGCATAAGCGGAGTTGGGAATCGTCTGCTGGGGGAGGCGGCAGATTTTTGGTCGGTCTCGGAGCTGTCATTTCAGGAATAAATATGATCATGAAGTCAGAAGTAAAGATGGTGAAGTCAAAAAGTTGGGGGGAGAATGGCCCCCATAGCTCCGCCCATGCCTCGGAGTTAAAGGATTAGAAAACCCTGGGTGGAGCCACAAAAAAAAAAAAAAAAAAAAAGCCCAAAGCCGTTCCGAACTTACTTAGGAAAATAAGACTGCCTGTATGGTTTACCGAGTGTATGAATCAATGGAAGAGGATACATTTCTGCCGTTCTTTTTCTTCCCACGACCAACTTCTCCAGGTTTTACGGCTTTTTGATAACTTGCTGAAATTGTGCTAGATTTGGGCAGGATGCTAAAAGCAAGATGCTAGGTGATAGAGACATGCAAATTATGCTAGATCTAGCATCATTATGCTAGATCTGGCAACGCTGTTCCCCACAATAGGCGTGTCGTGCAAGTAACCAATCACACGTCAGGTACTAGCTTTTATCTATTGCTTTCTTCTCACAGCTCAGAACATTGGTAACTATGGATAGACGTACAGCAGTAATTACTTTATGGGAGTTGGAAGGTTATTCTGCAACTGCAGCTAGCAGGCGAGTAGGTGTCCCGGCCTCTACAGGAAGGCAATGGATTCGGAAATATGGTGCTACAGGTCAGACTGGTAATTTACGATCTCCTGGTCGTCGGCATGTGTCAACCGAAGCCCAAGATGCGAGATTAGTAAACGAACCCCGGTTAGACCCACTAAGGACGTCTAGACAGATAAGGGAAGCTTCTCTCTTTCCTGGTAGTAAGCATACAGCTCTGCGAAGGCTTCGTCATGCTGGGTTACGTGGCCGTGTTGCTGCCGTGAAGGAAAAACTCTCAGACGACCACAAAATTTACCGTCTCGCGTTTGCACAGGCGAATGTGGGTCTCAATTGGGAAAACGTAGTTTTCTCAGATGAATCCATATTCACAACATCAAAGGAGGGACGCCGTTTTGTGTATCGTCCGAGAGGCACCCGATATGACCATGGATATGTGGCTGCTTGCAATTGCAGAGGCCATGTATCAATTTTATGTTGGGGTTGGATTTCCAGTCGCGGAGCAGGACAGCTTCATAGAATTGAAGGACATCTGGACAATGCTCAGTACTTAGACATTATCAGTAATATCATGGTGCCATCTGTACGAGTATTTCAGCCTGATGGTGTAATTCAGTTCCAGCAATACCAGTCGCCAATACATAATTCCCGTGTGGTTCAGGAATGGTTCGCAGGGCACCCTGAGATTGATTTATTCGACTGGCCGCCTCGTGGAGCAGACCTCAATCTCATGGAAAATATGTGAGCAGAAGTGAAGCGTACTCTAAGGGAAAGTTGGCCTGAGGCAGATCCACCAAGAACTCAGGATGACCTGTGGCATCTTGTTTCCGAAGCATGGCTGGAGGTAGGGGAAGGAGATAGATTTGTCACCCATGTAACAGATTCCATGCCCAGAAGAATGGAGCGTGTAATAAATTCAGAAGGGTCTTGGACACAATATTAATGTCCCCGCCTTAACTCCCGAAAACAGCCCTTTTCAGGGCTACCTAAACGCTTCTGAAAATATTTCTAGAAGTAAACCACTCCTTGTATCCGATTTCTGTGCAATCTTACTAACAAAAGAATGATAATTAGCTGTAGGCTTTGAACTCAAGACCTCTTCAGTGGCAAGTCCGTACTCTACCAATGAGCTAACATGAACACGCAAACCTAACCTGAAGAAACACGACTTTCAATTTCTGGTATTCGATACAATGATATACTTTGCAAATGTTGTATTCAACTTGGGATATTCCGCAACACACACACACACACATAAACAAAGCGAAAGAGAGAGAGAGAGAGAGATGAATACACAAAAGCATATTCAACGTATTCGAATGAGACTCTAAGTAACGACATTCCGTTCTAAAGAGAATTTGTGTTTCTTCCCGTGACGTTAAGGGGATCGGGAAAAGTTATGTTTTGAAGCAGGATACGACTTTGGATACTCTGTTTATACACTTTCTATATCCGTAGGAATATACTGTATTTCACGAATATAAATAACATACTGTAATGAGAATATTGAGAAGTTAAATCTGTATGACAAATAGCTGCAAATAAATACACTACATAACTTATTTATTGCTATTAAACGATTTTCCTAACTTGTATTTAACATTCTCATATATAATAACGACCTACTGTGAAAATTATCTCAGATGTTATATTTTAAACATAATAATTACTATGTTCTGCAATTATTATGTTATATATAAACAACTTATGTATTTTAATGTAATTATTTTATATAATTTTTCATGCATTGCGGAAAATATAATTTTAAAAAAAGTATTGACTCAGATGGGATTCGAACTCACAACCTTATGATTTGAAATCCGACAGCTTACCAATGAGCTAACACAAGGACTTCGAGAACTAAGCTTCTAGCGATATATAACGGATCTCAAGATAATTATGACATTCATATCCATTACAAACGCTGTTTCTGTTCTACTTTGACTTTTATTTTAGTACTCAGGCGATAATTATGTTCTATTTCTTAACTTTGAGCATTCTTTTACATATGGAAAGATTCTTTAACGTATTTAAATGCTCCATTACGTATAGAGAGCTAAATGACAAACAAGCATGTGGTCACATTAATAAAAGGTTTCGAAATATTGTATCATTAAGTATTTCAATCAATGTTGCTTTTTTAAACACTTGGTAACAAGTCTTATTATATTTAAAAGAAGAAAAACACATCTGCAAACTTTTTCCCGATTGAAAGGCTGGCTTGGAGGTTCGAACCTGGCTTACTTTTTCCCGAAGATACCCGAAGCTGGACTTAGAAAATTTTTGCCTCAAAACACCAATAAAGAATGCGCTCAACCTTTTTGAGACAAGGTGTACATGCATTATAAATGTGCAAGGGAAATAATATTTTGAAACACCAAACCCTCCATAGATTTATATTCAAAGAAGTTAATAAGTGAGACGTTGTGACTAGAATGAGAATTGAAAACGGGTCTCCCGCTTAGTGGACGGTACTCCAACCCATGGGCGGCGATTCGGGGGTCAGTTGCCCCCCACTTTTTTGAAGTAACAAATTAGTGTATATAGTTTCGTTTGGAAATGTAAAGTTTTTTGTATTTATTACTGGTTCATAGAAACAAATGGTGCCATATAATATTTGCCGTTGCATGAGTAAGTATTGGTTGTCTTCCCGTGGAGTTAAGAAAGCTACAGGAAACTGAGAACATTTCGGAAAAAAAAAGTATTTCACAAGTAATTCTTTAATTACACAAAAATTGACAGATACTAAAATATTTCTTCTTCTTTCTATAAAGGTAACGAAGAAAGTTGTGTCGCTTTTTGTGGAGGTTTGTGTTCAATTGTGCTTTACACCGTGAGTTGAATGCGAATGAAGATAAGGCGAAAGTCAGTTGCTGGTGTGGGTATAACCAACATACTACCTGGTTGTGCCAGTTCAGTTACACCGTGAACTTGCGTAAGGACAGAGTAAACACGGGACCTTCACAGAGCATCATAAGGGGCTGTATGCTGTAAGAGTTCAAACTGGGGTCAAACGCAGTTGCAGCGGGGCGGAAGATATGCTAGGCCTTTGGTGAGAGTGTCGTGACTAAGTGGACAGTGCAGCAATGGTTTAACAAGTTTAAGGACGGTGATGAAACACTCGAAGACGCACCACGTTCTGGAAAAACAACATAAGTATAAAATGAACATCTTCAGGCAGCGATTGAGAGGAACAGTGGCCAGACATGTGAGGAACTGGGACTACAATTCAGTGTGAGTGGAGAAACCGTTCGGCAGCTCCTCCATCAACTTGGGAAACACTACAAGTTTTGTCGATGGGTCTCACACGATTTGACTCCGGGCCAGAAGGCAACGCGAGCACACCTGTGTTTGTTTGCTATCTCGTCTGAGGAAGGAGCCATTTCTGGACAGAGTGTTGACATGTGACGAGAAGTGGGTCCTGTACAACCCCGGTACCGTCATTGTTGGTTCGCATGGAATGGGCCGGTTCGAAAAGAGCCGAAATCAGCAGTGTACCTAAAGAAGGTCCTCCTGTGTGTTTGGTGGACTGCTCGTGGCATCGTGCATCAGGTATTGCTACCAGCTGGCCAGAGCATCAACGCAACTGTGTACTGTCAGCAGTTGAGAAGTGTTCAAGAAAAACTCAAAACTCTGGAAAAAATGAAATGAAATCTTTGAGTTTTACTTCCCACGATTATGCCGCTTAGGCTAAAGGAGACGGTGATGATGAGTAATGAATAAAATGATGCAATGAAGAAATTGGGAGGAAAAGGGAGAACCCCGAGAAAACCCACGCACATGGTGTTTGTCCACCACAAAGTTCACTTGGCGGGGGCTGGAATTTAACCCGAGACCCCAAGCACCAGAGGTGAACGCTCTACCACTGAGCCACCGCGGCCGTTCAAAACTCTGAAGCCAGCATTTCTGGATCGCAAAGTTGTCCTGTTAGAGAACAACGCTAAGCCCCGGATGAGACGGACACCATTCTACGCCTTGTATGGGAAACACAATTTTATTTTTTTATTTTATTTTATTTATTTAATATACAACAAACAGGCTTAATTCCCAATTACAGTGTTGTGTACATACAGCAAATGTTACATATATAATTTTCTTAATTATTTCTACAGAAAATTTCTTGTTTCACATATGATCTGAACCTGTTTTCTGAAAGACTAAATACATCCACTTTTTCAAGCTTATTTACAATATCATTGTATAATTTACACAGCCTCCACATAGGGGATTTATATAATATACTGCTCCTGGCTTTTGTACAATAAAATGTCCCTGTATTCTCTACTCTGGTTTTGCAAGTGGGAATCCGCAGTGATATTTTCGAGACCAACTCCATACAATCAATCTTATTATTTAAGAACTTATATAAGAATAACTAGTCCAACATCCATCTTCTTTTTTCTAGAGTTTGAAAATTAAAGTTGTTTACTAGATCATTGTGGGAAAAATAAAATATTTGGAATAATAATTAGTTTTTTTGTATGTAAGCATTTTCAAGAATTTCGTTTGGATGTTTTCTATTTCTTGAGAGTATTTTTTTTTTTATTATTGGGGATCCATATAGTAGAACAATATTCTAATTTTGATCTAGCATATGTAAAATAAAGTATTGTAAACGTTTTCTCACTGAAGAAATCTTGCCCTATTCTGTAAATTAAACCTAAGTTTGTTTCCACCATACTCTCCGGACATTGCACCGTCCGATTATCAGCTGATCCATTGCTTGGACAATCACCTTAGAGGACGTCAGTTCCATTCCCTAGTAGAGGTGCAAAATGCACTTGATACCTTCTTCGCTTCACGGCCCACCAAATTCTACCACGATGGAATGCATGGTCTTCCGGAACGTTGGCAGAAGGTCGTCGATGCTGATGGGGACTATTTTTAATCTTCCAGATACGTCTTAGGTGACATATCGATGTTCGAAGATGGTGGGTGAAAAAGTGGCAGAACTTTCTTGGTTACCTTTATAACATTATGGAATATTGATTAAAAAGAGAGTAATAAGAAACACCTTCTCCTTTACCATTGTTTTGCAGTGTAATATACGAGTGAAGTGGTGTGTTTAGGGGTGTAGTAGGGTATATACAATTAAATTTAGCGAATTCAACATAATTCTAGGTTTTAGGGTTATTTTGTATAACTGGAGTGTGGATTGAGTCTAAGTAAGTATTGTTTTTTGATGTATTCCAAGAAAATGAAAACCACCTAATGGCTACTAACATGTTGCGGGAAGCTGCAAAAGCAAGTATTTCTTTAAATGTCGTAGCATATGCTTGTAGTTACTGTGTTTTATTTTCTAAGAGAAATTATATACATTCAATAGCATGTGTGGAATTAAAAATTAAGTTGTTCGTCAATCCCTAGTTTCAATATAACTTCTATAAACCAAACCTCATTATTCATTGCTATAATTAATATTATTCTTTCTATTTATTTGTTTTGCAAATTTGTTATTAAATAGTCTGATCTCACAGTTTTGCAGACAGAATTTTAAGATGTTCATGAGCAAGGATCAAATCTCCTCTTACACCTTAGTTCTTTAAGAGTACAAAAAACTAGTATATCTACATCTAGTACAAAAGGCTAGACCTTACTTCCAATGTTCTTGTCAATTTACTTAATAAAATTTGAAGTACGGTACGGTATTTTAACCGAAAAAGATAGTATCCTATTAGTTATACTACATTTCGTCAAACAAAGTGTTAGTAACAACCAGGGAAACAAAGATTGACAAACAATATTCAGATCATGTCCTTCCACCCTCCCCTTTACCTTTAACGTCCAATCGCGCCACTGATCCAACCATTATGCTACCTAGCCTTTACTTAGATGAGTCACATATTTTTTCAGCCTTTAGGTTGGTAAGTTGGTGTTCAATCATTTACATCAGTGAATTCCACCATATTCCCTTTATTTCCATAATAGTTCAATAGTCACAAGTTTTCATTAATATGCAGAGACGGCCTTTTCTAAGAACGGCAACTGTAAGTTATGGTTCAATATCAACCTAAAGAGTCGGAAATTCGCAGAAATCAGGTTTTACTGGTTGTTTTGTCATCGTATTTAAATTACAAGAACTTGAAAAACATAATTATAAGAAAGATAAGTATAGATTGTTACAAATAACTATTTAGCATGAATTTCACACTTAGGTACTACCCATCGCTGAATATGAATTCGTAGTTTACAAAACTGAAAAATAATTTTCACCAAGACTTACATTATATTTTACTTGCGTTTAAAAAAAAACTTATGGAAATCCTTAAATGACAATATTTTCCCTCTCTTCTCAAGGATTGTTGGAAATTTAAAATAAATCCCTCAAAGGTCAGTACTTTTGTTGATTATAGAATTTTCAAAGCAAATAAATTAGTTCATCATCTTTACTTTAGGAGAATATATTTTTGGTTTATTATTATTATTATTATTATTATTATTATTATTATTATTATTATTATTATTATTATTATTATTATTATTATTATTCACATTATATATACTTAGCTGCTTGTGTAGAAGGGATGCTATGTCTTGTTTGCTTTATCTAGTATTGAGAATGTAAATTATTGTAAAAATTTTAGAGACCTTCTTTTATTCAAACCTTCTGTAAGTATACTAACTGTAAATGTTGTTTCAGCAAAGTCGTCGGAGTGTTCGAAATTCTTGCAACTTCACTTTGCTCGCCCTCCCTCCCAAAATATCGGCGAGGCGCCCGCCTATCGATTCAGCTCCAGAATGTCCGGGAAGATACCATTCCCACCAGCGAGGACCGACACACTCATAACAGCAGCCAGCACACGTACGGCAACCACTGACACAATGTTACTCCCTACAGCGACACCATTTCATTTTGTTCTTCTGCGTTATATGTTGTAACAGATGATGTAATATATGGGTATTCCTGTAATAATTATATACTGATCAATTTAACAAAATTTGATATTAAATGTTCTTGTAAATTAATGATTAGCATTTACATCTTCAGTGCGGGAGACTCAGGTTAAATTCTAGGTAACAAGACCACCTATAAATTTCATGGGCCCCAGAAAAATATTCTAAGATGACCCAGAAAATATTGATTAAAAATAGCCAAGAAACATTTTAAAAGTTGCAAAACTCCTGTATTATCAGTGGACTAAACTTTATTCTTATCGTCAAAGGGTGTTTAGAGTGTCGCTTAGTCCATATTAAAAAAAAAAAATCTTTTTTTTTATTTAAATGAATCTCTAGAAACGTTATAATTGTTATAGTGTGGGGAATTCCAACTTGCAAAAATCACAATTAAATGGATTATTTTTCAATTCAAGAAACCTCGAAACGGTTTCTGCGCGTAGCGTAAGTGAAAGTCGGATCAGAAATGTTTATATCCATTCCTCATATTCGCTCTAATTTACGCTGTAAACACCGATTGTCTCTCACTACTTCGCTGAAAATGCAGTGGTCGTCCTCATAATTTTTTGTAATGTAAAATTGTTCTAATTTTTTGGCAGGTGGAAAAATGTTCAATAGAAAATTACTGTATGGTAGCATCACCAAGATAGTGTTCCCTTTAATATCTGTAATCAGGTCTGTAACCACGGCCATTGGGGGAGCAAATGGTGTTCTTCTCTTTTGTATTTATTAAATTAGTTTAGTAGTTACAACAAATGAAGAATGTTTATAATGAAAAATTAAAGAACAGTATTTTTTAAATTATGTCAACATGTTAAAATAATTGAAATAACAAAAACTGATTATCCACTGTGTTACTATTATTTGCCTAACTTTATGTCCGAAGATGTGAATTTATTACTATACGTATTATTGTGTAACATTATCTGAGTTGGATCTTTAATTTTTCTTCGATTGTTTTGAATCATTTATACCCATAATAGCATATACCTGAATGTGCTACTGTGGACAATTTTTTGCATCCCTTCTTCTGCACCTTTCATATAGAATTCATCTGACCTCGCAGTCTCGCACAAAATTCGAACGTTTTGTATGGGCGTCTTAGGGAAGTATCTCCACCCAGGACCATATCCAGGATTGTTTGAGGGGGTGCACCAATAACTACCAAAATAACCAATCACACTGAAACTCTTCAAAGTGACATGTGACAATGTTTTTTTTAACCCCTGACAACACTGATGCAAGTAACTGAGGAAAGTATTTAAAAGAGGGATCGCAAGTGTTATACAGGAAAAATGTTCTGTCCTCCTGGCTTTTGTTTCCTTCCCTACTTGACAAATGCTATATTGTTTTGCTTGGTGATTCCTTTTCCTTCAACCTTTCGAAAATCGACTTAAACTATTGCTTTTGCAAAGCCCTGCTTTGTTTTAAGCCCCAAACGGAAGCATGATGGCAGAAAGTTTCGGAGAGTGTTGCTATTTTCATTGCTAGTTTCTGATTTTAGATAGTGTATATTTACAACGATGAGGGGTGCACGTGCACCTTTGTACTCCCCTAAATCCAGCTATGCCTCCACCCCTTTTCCTTCCATTGTAGGACAAATATCAAAAAGGGATGAAGGAGACATTTTAAATGAAGGGTTTAAACACCAAATTGCATGTTTCTAATCTTAAGAGATTCCATATGTGGACATCTTATAATAATTACTACCCCCAGCCCCTTTTCTTCCCTCCTGGGACAAGTATCAAAAACGCTAAAACACAAGTTAAATTATTTTAAATAAAAAGTCCAAAAATCAATTTTTATATAATTCAACTTGTGAGATTTTGACATGAGTATTTTAATATCATAATTGGCATCTCCATTCTTCGTCGAATTTCCAAAAGTCATTCATTAGTGATAATTTACGTCACAAATTCTACGCACTACTCAAAATTCAAGTTTCTAACTCTCTGAGTAGTTCAGCCTGGCGTTGATCAGTCAGTCATTGACTTCTTATTTTACTGTATACATAGAGATTAAAGTCAAACAAATGGACTTCAATGAAGAATTTTTGTTTTCTTACAAATTGTCTATTGGTACATTTTTAAATAATAATAATAATAATAATAATAATAATAATAATAATAATAATAATAATAATAATAATAATAATAATAATAATAATAATAATCTGTGTGAATGAAATGTCTGCTTTGATGTCTAGTGAGAAACTCACCTCAGCAATAAAACAAGGATGAACTAAGGTCACACGTCTAACGTCATAAATTCAGTACTCGCCCGGCAAACAGGCTGGAGTATTTAGACAGTCAAGAAATGGTGTGCTGTGAACAGAGTGTATAAAAGTTCACCATGGAGAATATACAATTGTGAATTCCTTTACCAATTAAAACTGGGACATTCTATACAGCAAGCTGCAGAAGAAATTCAACAGCGAATTTGAGTCAGAAATGGCGAATGAACGCACCATTTGCCGTTGGTTTCTCAAATTACACAACGTTCAAAATGAGCCCCGTGGAAACCGACCAACATGTTCGGGTGAGCTTTACAGCAAGATCGTGGAAGCAGACCGTCGGAAAACTGTTCTGAATTGCAGACGGGTTAGACAAACAACATAAAGCTGTTGTTCGGCGGTTTCGTATGATTGGTAAAGTGAAAAAGTTGAACTCATGGGTGCTACATGCATTCATCCATGCCATCTGGAGGTATGCAAAGTGATCTATCCATCATGTCTTTATCAGGGAGATGAAACCATCAATGCAAAATCGATAATACTGTACTTCATGAAATTCACAGGAAATTTGACCGAAGCATCCAGTAATGATCAATACATATGGTGTTCTCCTGTTGCACAATCGCATGTCGTGCATTGGACAGACGCAAAGGCACTCTATCAGTTGCAGTGTGAGAACCTTAATCACTTATCTTATTCCCCCAATATCTTTTCCATTGACTACTATCTCTTCCACCATCTCGGTCACTTCTTCTGAGAAAAAATCTTCTCTGAGGATTGAGCAGTGATATGTGCGTTGAGGATGTCCTCGCATCTTACAAGTAAACCTTACGTTTGGGTGAATCGAGTTGCTGACTGAGACACATATGAGAAAGTAGTACTAAATGTGGTCAGTATTTCAGTGAAGTTGTAGGTGCGAAGCTCCAGGGGTTTAGGAGATACAGCTACCAGAACATCACATGGAAGTTCAGAATAATCTTCATACAGTTGGGGATAAAAGCTCTGTAAGACCTCTTGTAACGACAAAAGATGAATAACAAATATATGGGTACATATTAGGACTAGGGGGAAGTCATGTAGTAAGGATATACCTTACGGCGGCCATTTTGAAATCCACCATTTTGAATTAAGGTTAAGTTTTTAAAATAGGAATAGGGTTATGTGATACATGACTTAAGGCGCAAATTTAATCAGAAGAACAATGGTGACGTTAATTTTGATTTACGCGCAATTGGTAAAAAGTTACAGGGAAATTAAATATTGTTGCAGCATATGTATTAGTCCTTTACCCCAACTTGTAAATTTTGTGTTAATGATAATAATTAAATAAAAAGCAGGTGGATAAATATTAGGTCTATGGTGAGCCTTGATGGCCTTGATGGCGGCCATGTTCAAATCCGCCATTTTGAATCAGACAAAAGTTTTAAACAAAACGCATAACAGTGACATCTTATTAATAGCAAATTTTACCATAACTCCTGCGGTATAACCAATTTTGCTTTATCATTAACCAGCACAAAATTAAATGGATCGCTCCTTACGACTACTGTTTTGACGGAATTGTTAACGACAAATGTGTCAAGTGTAACTCGATTTCCTTTGTCAGGTGTACTCACTGTGAGCAGAGCATTTGTGCAAGTCATGCACTCTTTTCTGAACTACTTATTGATTGTACTAATTGAGGACCTTTCTGGAAAAAAGACCCAAGTTCAATTATGACTCAATTCTACTTTGGTCATTTTTCCTTAAATTAGCAACTTGTTTATGCGATAACAAATGCTGGTTAATGATAAAGCAAAAATGGTTATACCGTTGGATTTATGGTAAAACTTGCTATTAATAAGGTGTCAATGTTATGCGTTTTGTTTAAAACTTTTATCTGATTCAAAATGGCAGATTTGAACATGGCCGCCATCAAGACAACTCTTACCATAGACCTAATACTTATCCACCTGCTTTTTATTTAATTATTATCATTAACACAAAATTTAAAGGTGGTTTAAAGGACTAATACATATGCTGCAACAATATTTAATTTCTCTGTAACTTTTTACCAATTGCGCGTAAATCAAATTTAACGTCACCATTGTCCTTTTGATTAAATTTGCGCCTTAAGTCATGTATCACATGACCCTTCAAAATGGCGGATTTCAAAATGGCTGCCGTAAGGTATATCCTTACTATATGACTTCCCCCTAGTCCTAATATGTACCCATATATTTGTTATTCACCTTTTGTTGTTACAAGAGGTCTTACAGAGCTTTTATCTCCCAACTGTATGAAGACTATTCTGTACTTCCATGTGATGTTCTGGTAGCTGTATCTCCTAAACCCGTGGAGCTCCGCACCTACAACTTCACTGAAATTCTGACCACATTTAGTACTACTTTCTCATATATGTCTCAGTCAGCAACTCGATTCACCCAAACGTATGGTTTACTTGTTAGACTCCAGACTTCTTTCGCCGCGGAATCTAATGGTCGGCTATGCGATGGTAAAATGTATGGTTACGGTGGTGACTATTTTAATTAAGCAGGTGTTGTAGTTTTCATATTTTTCTTGGCCTTTCGAAATGATGCCTTGCACTGAATATTCAGTAACACCAACCCAATACTAATAATATGTTTATATGTATGGTAACTTAATAATGCTTTCATACACAATTAGTGCTTACTAATGAAGAGTTTTGGTTTATGTTAAATGCTGGTCTGTTAAGAAAACCATGCCCCCAGAACAATTTAGTGGGTGCATCATTGTGTGTGATACATCCTTCAGAAATTTTGCAATCAAAATAAGTTGTTCCACCTAATCCATTTGTGCATGATCTATTTCATCTGTATACAATAAAAGAAACTGACCGAAATTAGCTCTACAATGTGTTTATATTTTACACTAGAGTAAATTATCTTGTAACAAAAATATCATTTTCTTTTACCCCAGATTTTACAGTTCGGACAAATGTTTGTACTTCTACGGGTGATTATCGTAAGTCGTAAAAACGCAAGTTTCCCTTGGTTTTTATTGGCGTTGCAGTCCTAATGTAAATATTATTAATATAAGACCTAATTAACGTTTTCACTTCTAGTCTTATGCATCAAATTCCACCTTCATGGAGTTTAGTTTTAGAAGCTGTGAATCAGGTAGTAGAGAAACGGCAAGCATGCGAAATACATGGCAAATAAATCTTAAAACATTCTATTTTAAGATGAATACAACATTATTGATGTTGTTGGGTGGAAGTGCTTCAATATTACCAAGCAAGACTCGGACATCTCCGTTTGTATTAATAAGTTACCCAAAGCCCTATTCGAGCTCAGGATCGAAAATGTTAATCATGATCAGAATAGTTTAAAATAGGAACCTTATGTTGCAGTTATAAGAATAATTTTGATTAAAATTGTTGGTTTGAAATTACGAAACGTTGCATTAACGATTTTTAGAGATGTTTAGTTGTGTTAAGATTATATGAAATAGAATATGAAAGAAAAAAATATAAATTCAAATCAAAAGAATGTTAAACTTAGTAACTTCGCAGAGCTGATAAAGTAATGAATAATAAACTATATCCAAATAGAATTTTAAATTGAGAGCCGGTAGCCATGAGAAAAGGAAGTGTTTACTAAGAAAAAGTTAATAGAAAAACTTGTATAAAATATCCAGTAGATGGAAAAAAGAAGTCATGATGATGAAGGCCAAATAGTGAGAGAAAAATAAGACTAAAGAAAAAGTAGCTAACTTTTCATAAACTTGAAAAAAGAAAGTTTTGTTTTTAAAAATTACAATAAAGAAGCTTAGAAAGAAGACAAGTGACGGAAGTTCAAAAAGTTTGACTATATTCAATAATAATATTAATATTAATATTATTATTAATAATAATAAAAATAATAATAATAATAATAATAATAATAACAACAATAATAATAATAATAATAATAATAATATCAAACAAGAACTTCTTTTTTCTATTTTACAGTTGAAGCTTAATCTTTGTTTCTTTGTCTTTTATGCAAATCCACATCACTGCGTTATCTTGGCATACTTCAAACTTGGTATTCTTTCAGGTAACACTAAAAAAAAAAAAGATACTATAGGCTATCTTGAATTTTTGAAGTGCATATCCTAAGAAAGAATGAGGTACAAAATTTATACCAAAAATATATATAACGAATCCCTGATTTTAGGAAGATGAAGCAAGGTATATAAAGACATCATTCACAGTAAGTTTACACATGTTAATGTGTTATCGAATATTTCGCTTCTGAGGAGACACAAGGATCCATACTTTTTCCGTACACAATACATTGAGCAAGGCTATGTGATTATATACACCCCATATATAACACATTCACGTAACAGTTTCGACACAATAACTGTCTCTTCTTCAGACTTCCACTCCTTTCACACGTGATTATGTGTTTTACATATATTACCACATAGCTTTGCTCAGTGTATTGTGTTTAGTTTGACAATATGAAAACAAAGCCTGATAGAATAGTTATTTTTACCTTCCACATTCAAATTGACTTTGTCTCAGTATTACATAGAAAAGGCAGAACTGTTTCAAATGAATTTGGAACATTGTTAACATTTGGCTGGAGTAGATTTTTATCATGGCATTTTCATTGAAATGTATAGCCAAAAGAAGAGAGAAGATTCATACTTAATGATAAAAATAGAGTGAGTAATTAGTAAGCCTGGATTTTCATCATTTCACTTTGATTAAAACGCATATCCTAAACAGAGCAATGTTACAATTTTTCACAAAGAACAATTATTGTTTGCACCGCTTGAAATAATTTTTGAACACAGTTTGCACTTAGATCGAACTGTAATTTTATCATTTCGTTTCGATCAAATACACATCTTAAAGGGGGAGAGAAGATTTCAAATATTTTTCATAATCTATTTTTACCAGGTAATGTCGGTTATTGCAACTAGTTTCCTATAAATGAGTTGAATTCCTAACAGGGATCGCTATCTCAGTGACTTATAAAAAATATAGAACAAGACTTGGCAACCTTTCTGTGACCATATTAGTTTTATGTTTCTAAAATGTATAAACTACATAATGTTGTAGGAATTAAAGTTGATTATAAAGATGGAGATGGTCGTGAAGTTGAAAAGAATAAACATTTTAGTCATTTTCAAAAACTTAATGCAGAAAAGGAGAGTAGCTATATCAACTACATACCAATGCTGCAGCCCCGATCACGTTATTTATAAAGATCGTTCACATTTAAAAATTATATGGTAGAGTAATGATAATGGTAACTTGTTATGGCCTTATAAAATAAATTGTTAGGCACTTTTTTTTACTGATTAGTAAAGTGAAACTATATGAAAATGAAATGAATTGTTTCAGTTTAACGTCCCACGATTATGTCCTTTAGGCCAAAGGAGACAGATGATTAAGGCAAATGTATGATGGCTGAAGAATTGGTGGAATGAAATTGTGGGAGGAAACGAAAGCACACCGAGAAAATCCACGGACATGATGTTGTCCACCACAAACTGGCTTGGCTGGGGATCGAAACAGGAACTCCAGACACCAGAGGTAAGTGCTATACCACTCAGCCACTGTGCCCTCTAAAGTGAAACTAATTAAAGTTGAAGTTGTTACAACTAAAGAGATTATCCAGTGCTTTTAACTTCGTAACCAAATCCGTAATTTGAACTGCCTTTGAGTTAGATAAATCTTCGCCCACTTCAAATTTGAAAAAATAGGATAGAACAATTCGTCATCTTTTGAAATGTGTGGCCACAAATGATAGGAACTGAAAATTTTGTCGTAGTCAACATGCCTATCCCCTCTTGTGCAGTTATTTAAACTTGCGTTGATGTTACATCTATCCAACAAGCCACAAATTAAAATTACACTGCTTGAAATTAAAATATCACTACCAGAAAGACATACTAGAAAGTTCAAATATCCAGAATATGTAGAACATGGAAGGATAAACAATTGATTAGCGCGACATCACCGTGAAGCAGTAGAACCGGCAGGCATGCCATCTAGCGACAGCAAACGGAAGCCAACCTGAATCACAGTTCATTGGTAGACGAAGGTTGATGGTGTGGTATGAATGTGTGTATACGGTCAAAAGATCCCTCGTCGTTGAAAGCAATCATTCCCTCAAGTTTTGGCTCTTGAATGCGGTTGAATAGCGGCATATCACGAACGTGATTTATATTTCCTCGATATTGGTGCCCCGATTGAATGGAAACCGGACACAGTGCAGCACACATGGATTCGATGGCTTCACGAAAGCACTACGTTCCAACACGCCGGATCCAACAGCTCCATACCAAGTGCCGGGAGGACAGACCGGTTATGGATACGGCTCTGGTGGATTAGAAGCCACGTAACTTGCATAGGAGGCTGTTGCACAGTGCCCAATGTCCCCACGAACATGGCATGTTTGAACAGCGCCATGCCTGCGTCTTCCGCTGACTATAGCACAGGTACGGAAGACTGTCACAGTGTTGTGAACGTCGCACGTAGAAATGGAAGGACATTCTCTTTTTCGACGAATTTCACTTTTACTTGTAGCATCGTGACGGCAATAGTAAATGGGTCACTTGAGTTAATTTCGTGCTCCTGGATTTCTGGCTCACGACTCATGGTCCAAGTGTACATACGGCAACTCCTATAGAATTTGCGAATAAATACGTTAGCTTAATACGTACCTCAAATTTGGGAAGTGATGCATAGAACCATTTCTGAAATTTTGGAAATTATCAAACTAAAAATTTGGTGATGGTATATGGTATGTATACTTCTGTAAATCTGTGTGATTCATTTTGTTACCTTTCTTAGGTTAAAGAAAAATGCCTAAAATTCAATTTTGAGAGGATTTGGACTCATTTTGTATTTCTGATTAGCCTTTATTGCATCTGTATATGAACATATGGATGGATACAGCGATCAATTTTCTTTCATAGCATAAAATACATGGATGCTTCTCTTTCAAATTTCGGAAGGGGTACCATTGGCCCACGCCTTAAATTTGAGAATTGCTAAAAAAAATACAGGTAAATATTCTATAGAATTTGAATACTTCTGTCAGTTAGATTGATCTTGTTTATTCCCTTATTTCGGTAAGAAAATATGCCAAAACATATGTAAGTAATACGTACTATCACGTGATCGGTTATTGACCTAATTTATCGGACTTTATGAGGGTTTATTCCATAATATGGTTATATAGATTATTATATCGATATATTCTCATAAATAGGACACGCACTTCATCTTATAACCGTCTTGAATTTTGAAAGGACACATAGGATCATTTTTTTAAATTTGAAAATTGTAAAAAATCGATAATTGCTTTCTACAAAACCACACAAAAACAAAGTTGGTTGATTCACTTTGTACCCGTCCATGCATAAAAATTTGCCAAACATATACGTAATAAATTTTATCACCTGATCTGTTAAGATGTATTACAACATAGATCCTGTGGATTAATGCAATGATCCATCCTCTTTCTTAAGACAGTGGTACTCTTGTTGCACCTCTTCGTTTTAGCTGGTGGAATATTACAGTTCATCTCCTTTAATAAGATAATAATTCCTTGCTGCGCTCATTTTAAACTTTAGGACGGTGCATTTCACCAACACCTAATTTCGAATTTTTAAAAAATAAAAATTAGTACTTGAACTCTGCGACTCAGTGAATTTAAGAGGTCTACCCTGTGTCTTTCCATTGAAAAAGAAAACAAAATTCAAATTTCAGAAATATTGACCCAATTTATTATCTTAACACTTTGAATATGAAGGGCAACTCATAGTTAAGGCAGATCATTAGTACAATCAGTTTGGTTGATCACTGCCTCTCATAAACTTCAAATTTTAAAGTGTAAAACGAAATTTAGGACATGAGACTAATAAGCAACTATTAAAACTGATTGATATAAACTAAATTTTTACAATTGTACTTAGGGTTCGTAAACAGACCTCATAGTCTAAGATTTGATAGAAAGTTTTCTTTTTTGTGTTCTCTGACTGGTAAATCTTTGTTCATATTTTTATCTTTACTCTCAATTATAGTCTCATGATCGTTGCAGAAAAGTTATTCTTGATGCAATCTGATTTGCTGATTACTTTAAAATGGTTCTTTAAAGTTTTAAAAACTTTTGTTTAAATCATTGGATAAAAGAATTTTTCGATCACTTTGAAAATTTTATTTTAAAATTTTTATTCGAAATTATTTTCTTTATAATATCTTGTTTTCAATTCATTAGTTTGAATACTTTGTTTAATTTTCTTCAGTTTCCAAATTTTTCTTTTATATTTAAAAAGTAACATAATTTCGAACACTGAATTTTTTGTTTTAAAATTTTTATTTGAAACTGTTTTGTTTAAAAATGTGTTTCAAATTTTTGCTTTCAGAAGTTCGTTTAAAATTTATTTATTTTTTGAAATTTTGTTCAAGAATTTTTGTTCTAAATTTCTTTTAATTTTTAGCAGTTTAGAAAACTATTGTTTAAAATTTTAAATTAGAACAATTACTTGAACACTAAAGATTTTGTTTTAATATTTTATTTCCAAATTGTATTGTTTTAAAAAAATCATTGATAATTTCTATTTTGAAATTTTTGCTTAAAATTTTGTTTAAATTGTTTAACTCAAGTATTTCTTTTTCTTTTACTGAAAACTTTAACAATTTTATTCCAAGTTGCTCAATTTTTAATAGTTTTAAAAATATTTACTCCAAAAAATTTCGTTTTAAAATTTTAAATGGAGACTGTTCAAGAAATTGGCTTGAGATTTTTAGATCTGATTAATATTTTATTTCCAAATTGTATTGTTTTAAAAAATTCATTGATAATTTCTATTTTGAAATTTTTCCTTAAAATTTTGTTTAAATTGCTTAACTCAAGAATTTCTTTTTCTTTTACTGAAACCTTTAACAATTTTATTCCAAGTTGCTCAATTTTTAATAGTTTTAAAAATATTTACTCCAAAAAATTTCGTTTTAAAATTTTAAATGGAGACTGGTCAAGAAATTGGCTTGAGATTTTTAGATCTGTTTCCGATCACTGTTTGAAAATCTTTTTCACTTCAAATTTTGTTTAACAAAACTCCCTGAAAACGTTTAGTTTAATTTTTAAAAAAATATTTTAAAGTTTAATTTCAATTCTTAGTTTTAATTTTTTGTTTTAAATTTTTGTTATATACTATTTGTGAAAATAGTGAGAATTTAGTTTAAAAGTTTTGTTTCGGTGGTTTTTATTTACTGAAAAATGTTGTTCACTGACGTTTTTAAGCTTCAGTAAAAGGATTGTTTTTAAAGAATCGGAACAGTTTAGAATAAAGAAGTCTGTCTAGACTGTAAATAAAAGTCTAGTGCATTCTGTACAAGTTTTTGCAGCATCAGCTAAATAGCACCAAATTCGTGTATGATAGGTACCCTATTGTCCAAAACTTGTGTCATATGTCTTTAGAAGTTGCATAAAAATAAAGAACTCTACTTATTTTGAAAGAAAATTTCATGTGCCTTCTTGAAAATATGTGCCTTTTGGAAGAGCAAAACACATTTTTTAAAATAATTTAATATATTTTTAAAAATAATTTCCAGAAAAAATATAAAATTATCAAGTTATACTTAGAAAGAAATTACTGAAATTTTCATTGCCAAACTATCAACTCGTTCTTCGTAAACAGCAAATCCGCAGCGAAATTCACTGAAAGAGTGTGTTTTATGCATTATTAGACTTGCAACGTAAATCTTTCATATTGTTAGTTGTAATTATTGGTACGGTCCTAACATGCATTGCTAATAATCATTTTACACGTAAAAAAGGTTTACATAAAAATAAACCACAAAATACAAGAAGCAATCAGTTATTTTGTGTTAGTGATTTGTAAATATGATTTTACCAAGCAGTAAAACTTAAACTCATATTTTTTGAATAGTTAGTGAGTCGGTAACTATTAGTTATTTCATTTTTTCGATGATCATCGAGTCAAATCACATAATCGTCAGTATAATCTTTTTTAAATCATGTTTTTGTCATCTTGTTAAATAAGAGACAAACTTTTGTTCCAAAAATGTGTCTGAATATTATGCACTGTATTGTAGTTCATTTCGATATTTACAAATAATTCACAATTACGTGTTTTAAAATGTTAAAATTATCAAAAAAATTAGAAAAGTAGGAAATTTCATTTCTAGTCAATGTCATAACCTGAAAGAAAAACTTTTATATATATTTGAAAGTTTAACTTACATTTTCCCATGTTTGATGGAACATTACTAAAAATAAAACATAATAAAATATTTATCCGAATAGTTATTGCTAGTACTTTATGGGAAATTGATAGAAATAATGAACTCATACTATTATTTGTCAATTGAAAGTATAATAAGGACAGTTCTAAACTCAAGTAGAAAACTGGTCCTTTGCTTCATGAAAATATTAAAAATTTTACAAAAATAATTTGATCACACTTGTCGATCGATATAGCTTCGCGGTTAGTGTTAGGTCCCTGTAATCAGAACTTCTCAGGTTTGAATTTCGATACCAAGCACCCTGAGGTGATTTTTCAATGCCACTAGTCGAATGCTGGGATACCTTTAATATATAGGTCTTCCAAACTTTAACCCTTTTAGGAACTTTGTTTCCATGGTGTAGTATTATCTTTGACCCTTATTTAGGTTCTATAACAGATATTTAAGCCAGTTTTATTTTATTGGTCAAGTCAAGGATAGACCAAAGAACATTCCAGATGCATTTTGAAACCAGATGGTCAACTTGGTGGTGCCAAGTGGAGGCGGAGGCGCATGACCTTTTATTTTTTCTTAAGGCAAATTTCAAAATTTTTTCACGCTTTTAGTTTTCAAGATATCAAATTGAAACTTTGCATACGAATTGTGTGTACCTTTCGATATTTCTCAAATTTTTTGAGGTCTCTACATGGGGTTCTTCCCAGTTGCGGACGTCTCAGTTGCGGACGCTGCTCTTATCTGTTAAAATCTTTCCCAGTTGCGGACGCACAGGTGTTGCTTGGAATTTCCATTACTCGATTACGAAGCAACCAGAATTGTTAGTCCCAATTGCGGACGCGTGTGGGAAAAGAGGTAAGATCTATTGATAACAAACAGCAACGTTGCCACATTTTTTATTTCATTACATTTACTATCTTGCCCTCAGCAACGAGAAGGACTTTTTGTTGCAAGAATACAATTTGCTGAAAAGAGATTCATTCAGGGGTGTAGCTAATAAGTTCTTATAGGGGCATGACTTGTTCAGGGGCCTTAGCCTTTTTACAATGTCGAAAAAAATTCTCCTCACAAATTTTTAATGAGAAGAATTTTATTTCAAAAAATAAAATGGGAACCGCCCCCCTTTATGCAACTTCCCTTTACACTTAACCAGGCTTAAGACTGGCAGTGTCAATGTTGAAACTATTGGCACTGGGGTGTTTACAAGTTGCAGGAGAATAGCCACTATCGAATATTATGCCTATATGAGAATGAGCTTGCAGTTCTCCTTTGTCAGGTAGTGAATTATATACAATATTTACACAAACCACTTATATACAGTATTTACGCAAAGCTACTCAAGTCTCTGAACATATGCTATGCATCGGAAACACTTCTTGATGTTACCAGTATCCTGAAATTCCACAAGAATTCTATGTATTTTTTTTTTTTGTCTAATAGTACTGCCGATTTCTTTCTTCTTTTCCCGCCAATTTTTAAATCCAAACGATCGTACAGAAAGTCGCTGTGCCGAGCTTCATCCTTGAGACCTCGGACTTACTCTGAGACATTTGGGTGTGCTTTGTTTGTAATAGAACGCAGTCTGTTGTGCCAGCCTTCGAGTGCGTTGTTCGTCCTGTGCTTTGTGTTATGGCAGTTCCAAATCTCTGTAGTAAAAGTCGAGTTCTCCAACCACTGGACGACGAAATAATCATAAAATTGTTGCAATTTACTGTTGCATGGCGTGTCTTCTTGAATACGCACCCAACCAGCAACGACTTTATTAATTGGCAAGTGTGCCAAAGCAGCACACACTCTAATGCACAACCTAACCTCATCATCATTTGTGTATCCTTGTACAAGCTCTACTTCTTGCACTTTTCTCCATAGGCACTGGTTGAAATGAAAATTGCATCCTTTAACCTGCGCTTCTGGAATGCATTTATAGATGACTCTTCGAAGTCAACCATTATCCATTCCGGTTTCCACTCAGGGACTTGTCCCTTAATTCCTGCGAAAAGTCTCTCGTATATTTGTTGTCTTTTGCTTGGCAGAAGAGCAAACACAATCGGAACAATATTGGTTTCTTCACCTCTGCTACCAATGCCGACATGCACTGTATAAAGCTGGGCAAACTGTTTGTTGCACCTTTTGAATGTTTCATCCATAAAAAACACTTTACAACTTGCAAAAATATTTCTTCCATTTCTCCTAGCAAATGCCAGTATCCTGTCTTCGTCTGCATCATCTAAAAGAAGAAAAATTGAATCCATCTCGAAAATTAAGAATATCAGAAGAAAGTTCAATATCCTGAGCTGTTTTCCACGATGTGTTTCCTGATTGATTCCTGCAGCGGTAAAGACAAGACTTTAAAGAAGAATACTGCGGCACATTAGCCACCAAATCAGAACCCTGGTCATATAAATCAGAGAACTCTTCTTTATATATATATATTTTCCAAATAGGTTGATCTTCTTCCCGGACTCACTTCTTTGCGCTGGATATTTTCTTCTTTACTTCAGCTACTGCAACGTCCGGTAGACACTAATGTTGTGAAACCCATAGCACAACATTGTCTTTCGTTGACATTCGCCCTTTGCAACTTTTGGATTTGTCGTAGATGCAAGCCCAAGTAACACTTCCATTTTTATTCCTCCTGTCGAATGAGAAATTATTTAAATATATTAGTTTTGCATGATAATTTACTAAATTACTTGTTTTGAAATTACTTAATTCCTTGATTTAGAAGCCATTAGCAAAAGCTTGTAGTTTGTAGAATATTAGTTGATTAAATATTTAATCATAATCGACCGTTTCGCACACGCTCATCGACGAGGAATATTTAGCGTCCGAGAAAAATTTCTAGTAATTGCACGCAAAGTCCTACCCTAAAATCTTATGATTAAGAATAAAAGAAGAGTAATAAAATGAATTTTAGTGGAAAGGTTCATTTCCATGAAAAACTGAATAACACACAACGTAATAACTTCAACTATAGGCTCATTCTACATGTAAAGTAGAAAAAAAAAACATGGAAGAAAAAAATAGTGCCTCCGGAAACGTGACGTTAAAAAAATCCACTAACGCGAATAGGAGAACCTCTGAAATATGTTTCCTTTTGAACAAAACATAACCCAAATAGATGAACGAGGCGGCTATGCAGAAACGACTAACTTTATACTATGATTCTACCCAAAACGCTCCCATTTTCACAATTCTTGTTAATTAGATAGAGTTCATCCCGAAGATTCATTAAAAGCACTGAAACGTTATTTTCAAATGTAATTATAATAAATAATAATAAATTAAGTGGTCTTTTTTAAAAATAAGCACCTCATGTATTGCAATCATGGTGTAGCGACAGTTGCGATTAACAAGAAAGAACACTATTTTAATCTTAAGACTTCTGTGATTAACTGAAAGTGTCAAAGTATTGATTTTTGAGATTCCATAAATTAAAAAAAAAAAAAAATCAAAGTTTGAGAAATACTTATATTCTAATCTATTGACTACTAATATAATAACAGAAAAACTCCAACTCTTCTACATTCCAGCAAAATCCTAAATGCCGCTTCTGAATCTACTATGAGCAACAAATTATACACGTTGTGTGAGCAACAGTTATTACGTTGTGTGTTGCTCAGTTTTTCATGGAAATGAACCTTTCCACTAAATTTCATTTTATTACTCTCCTTTTATTATTCATCATAAGATTTTGATTCTACATTAACATGCATAATTATGTCTCATATAGTTTCGTACGGAAGTTTAGGCTAGAAGTTTGCGTGCAATTACGTTGAGAAATGGATCTTCTTAATGAATCTTTGTAAGAAATTTTCCTCAGATGCTAAATATTCCTCGTCGATGAGCATGTGCGAAACGGTCGATTATGATTAAATATTTAATCAACTAATATTCTACAAACTACAAGCTTTTGTTAATGACTTCTAAAACAAGGAATTAAGTAATTTCAAAACAAGTAATTTAGTAAATTATCATGCAAAACTAATAAATTTAAATAACTTCTCTTTCTACAGGAGAAATAAAAATGGAAGTGTTATTTTGAGCTAGCATCTACGAAAATTTCCCTCACTAAAAATTTGCTGGGATAAATGAAATTAAATAATGCACAAATCTGCAAAATAATTACAGGAATTCTGGTATTCATATGTAATTAATGGATAAACTAGTGGTTAGCAGTATCTCTAATATTACATAGCTTTATAATTATAGATGCTCGTATACTGACAGATTTGAATTCTTTATATCGAGGCAGGGTAGTAAATGTAATGAAATGAAAAATATGGCAACGTTGCTGCTTGTTATCAATCGATCTTACCTCTTCTCCTGCACGCGTCCGCAATTGGGACTAACAAGTTTGGTTGCATCGTAATCGAGGCATGGAAATTCCAAACAACACCTGTGCGTCCGCAATTGGGAATGATTTTAACAGATAAGAGCAGCGTCCGCAACTGGGACGTCCGCAACTGGCACGGATTCCTCTACATGAAACCGGGGCCGGGACCAAACGGCGTAAGTCTTCCAAGGAGGTGATTTTTCAGAAAAAATCGGTTTTCCCGATTTTTCCGGTTCAGGTGTATGATACGGACATGTGAGTGGTACCGTTGGAAAGGGCTTTTATACTTAAGAAAAAGTAGTTTAAACAATGACTAGATCAAATAGTAATGAGGCAGTAAATTTTTATAATATATATATGTAGAGTATATAAGCCTTATATATGTATATAGGGCCTAAATTCAGATTTTCAACAAATTTTCTGCCCTTTGTTTTCAAGATACAAGATTGAAATTTTGCACACGTATTAGGTACATAAAACGTATTTTGTTTTTAAAAAATAGATCTTTACGTGAAACCAAGCCCAGGCCAGAGGGGCAAAGTGTTTTGACGGGATTTTCAAAAAAATATATGGATTTTCCAGAATTCTCCGCTCAGGTATGTGATACGGACATGCGAGTGGTACTGTTAGAAAGGGCTCATAATACTTAAGAAAATTGCATTTTAACCATGACTCTAAGTAATAATAATACAGTGAAACCTCTCTAAAGTGGACAGCCGTGGGGAATCAATAATTGTCCGCTATAGAGAGGTGTCCGCCTTAGAGAGGTTTGATAATTTCTTACGTAAATTAGTAAAGAAGGTAATATGCAATTAGTAACAATATTTTTGGATGAATCATGTATTCACGAATATTACCAAAATGTTACTGTACCTGTGTTGTCCTCTGCTGTCCTATACTCTATGTCCGTTGCACAAGATGGAAATAAGATGTTATAGTTTTCTGCATTTTACACTTACGTTTTCAGTATGTCGCTTTAATTTTTGGGTTAATTGGAGTCCAGTAGTGTCTTTTTTGTGACAATATGCGTACCCGCGGGTAAAAACTATCGAACTTGTCTTCTGCTTGATTAGAGATTCCAGCAGGACAGTAGAATAACGTGTTATTCCAAACGGCGGGCAACTGTCAATCACTTTTGTGTCTAAAACAGCTTGGGTGGGAGTGGAATGTAAGCAAAGGACATGAGCGTGTTGTTAAACAGAGACTTTAGTCTGGATTGCTGAGTAGACAATTGAGGAGACAAAATGTCACAATGCTTTCTTGGTGACACATGTATGAATTACTAAAAATGTATTTTTACAATAATTTTCAACTTATTTATAGAGAAAGTGTCCGTAATACGGAGGTAAATAATACCTATAAAGGACAGAAAAGACTGTCCGTGTCCGTAGTAGAGAGTGTCCGCTTTAGAGAGGTTTGCCAATATGTTTTATCCTATTCCAGTTTTTGGGGATTACAAAATGGTTTGGGTACAAAACCTCGCGGCCAGAACCTCGCGGCGACAACCTCGCGGACCAAAACCTCGCCTGGCCAAAACCTCGCCTCCCAAAACCTCGCGGCCCAAAATCTCGCCAGGCCGAAACCTCGCCTGGCCAAAACCTCGCCGCCCAAAACCTCGCGGGACAAAATCTCGCCGGGCCAAAACCCCGCCTGGCCAAAACCTCGCCTCCCAAAACGTCGCGGGCCAAAATCTCGCGGGGCCAAAACCTCGCCTGGCCAAAACCTCGCCACCCAAAATCTCGCCGGGCCAAAACCTCGCGCCCCAAAATATCGCCATACCCAAAATCTCGCCTGACCAAAATGTAAATGTTTCAACAGATCATAAGGATGACGGTATAAAAGACGCTGTTTCAGAAGAAGTATCACGAGTATTTGACCAAGTCCCGCGATACCATATGAAAATTCTATTTCTGTATTAGAGGATTTCAATGTGAAGGTAGGGCGACAGGATGTTTTTAAACTGGTTATAGGGAAAGAAAGTCTGCATAAGGAAAGTAATGACAACTAACGAGGTTAGTTTCGTGAACTTTGGAACATCCAAAAACTTAAAATTTTAACAAAAATCTAATAATATTTATGAAAATATGAAACAATATATGAGTTTTTACGACGTCCCTTGATTATGTCCTATAGGTTAAAGGAGACGTAGATGACCAGGATGAAGGAAATGATCGAATAAAGAAAGTGGGAGGAAACGGGAATAACCCGAGAAAGCCCACGCACACGATGTTTTGTATATTATTATTATTATTATTATTATTATTATTATTATTATTATTATTATTATTATTATTATTATTATTATTATTATTATTTGTAATGTGGAATTGCATATTAGGAAACACATTGGGTAAATTTTAAAGAAAAGTTTCATTCGCGGCGAGGTTTTGGCACGGCGAGATTTTGGGCGGCGAGGTTTTGGCCCGGCGAGATTTTGTCCCGCGAGGTTTTGGGCGGCGAGGTTTTGGCCACGCGAGGTTTTGGGCGGCGAGGTTTTGGCCACGCGAGGTTTTGGCCCGGCGAGATTTTGTCCCGCGAGGTTTTGGGCGGCGAGGTTTTGGCCACGCGAGGTTTTGGCCCGGCGAGATTTTGTCCCGCGAGGTTTTGGGCGGCGAGGTTTTGGCCACGCGAGGTTTTGGCCCGGCGAGATTTTGTCCCGCGAGGTTTTGGCCGGCGAGATTTTGGGCGGCGATGTTTCGGCCGCGAGATTTTGTCCGTATACCTTACAAAATATGTCCGTTACGGGAGGTGTCCGCTTTATAGAGGTGTCCGTTAGTAGAGGTGTGGGAAGCATAACCCATAAAACTGATCCGAATGGAACAAGATTTGCAACATTTACTCTGTATGAGGCTTTGAAAAATATAATAACTCTAATTTTTCTTTCGCAATTTGACGGAAGTAGAAAAAGCATATTCCCCTTAGTAATGCCATGGTTGTTCTTTTGTACGAGGGTCATTTAACTCGAAGTGGCAACATAGTTGTGAAATGGAATGTAGTGAATCACACACCTCAAGAAGCTTACAGTCCTTCGATGTAGTCTCCTCCAGCCTGTTGAACTCTTCGCCAGTTGTCTAGTAACTGTTGAATACCTGTCAAAGCCCCACTTTGTGAGGGAATATTGACAGTGCGCCCTAAGGCAAAAGCAATGCTGGGAATCTCTCTGAAACGATTGCTCCTGAGAGGTTCTTTCATTTTTGGGAAAAGATCAAAATTGCAGGGTTCATATCCGGGGAGTATGTATGGTATACAGCATTAACGGTAATGCCCGGGGAACCTTGATGGGACAGAATAATGCCTTCGTAGTCGTATGACATTATCATCATCGCCTTCACGTTCGCTGGCTCTTGCCTAAGCTTTTTCGGTCGTGGAAATTCTGGGTGGGGCCATTCACTCTACTGACGTTTGAATTCAGGCTCGTAGGATCTTCCCCACGTTTCGTCACTTGCAATAATGCGGTACAAGAAGTCATCACCTTCCTCAATGTGACGTTGAAGGTGTCGGCGCGCACATTCCCACCTTGCCACTTTTGAATCTCGGCCAGAGCATGGGGTACCCATCTGACTTTAATTTTAAGCATGAAAAGATCTTGTGTTAGCATGTGGAACACTGATTCGGAAGAAATGTTCAACTTCTGCGCCAATTCATTGCAAGTCCTGCGCCGATCACCGTTAAACAGTGTCCGTAGTCTTGCAAGATGAATTTCGTCCGTAGCCGTTCGCATATGCCCTCCACCATGCATTTTTTCTGTTGACTGCCGTCCCGCCTGAAATGCTGCAACCATCTCGCCACTGTCCAATACGGTAGAGCAGTTTCACCACAGACCTCGACAAAACCCTTGTAAATGGTCCTACCATTTCGCCTTTGTGCCACCTAGAACTTCACAAACTTTCACACAACAATCACTTTAACAATGTCTACTCGCCACACACTCCGTAATATGGGACCGCAGCAGCGTTGAACTGACTCTTACATATCCACGGAACACACCACCTTCGTAATTTTTCCCCTGCCCACACGATACTCCAATCGTAGCAGTTTTGCCAGTTCGAGTTAAATGACTCTCGTATATTTAAATATATAAATTTATTATTATTGGTAAGCTGAAGAACTATGGACTCTGGAAGTTGGTTCCAATCATCCCACTCCTTCTATGCTAAACCTAAGTGCTGAAACGCGGCATTACATGGAAAAATATGCCATTCCCTGCTTCCGCCAAATAGGTAATATATATATATATATTTCAGTGCATAACGGAGAGTAAATTTTCTTCCATTATGGCAATTTGTTTGGAATATGACCCCCGTTTACATGGTAAAAATTTGCTTATTTTCTGCTTTCTAATCATAGGCCGAAGAGCTATGGATCCAGCAAGTTGAGCTACAATTCTCCCGGTCCTTCTAGGATAGATCCAAGAACCGAAAACCTAACAGAAATTATTTTGGCACCAATCAGTAGGTTTGTGGTAGCTGCTGCCCAAAAGAGAAATACCAAAATCTTACACTCCCTTTTGTACCGGTATATAAACGAGAATTCTTTGGATGCATCACCAATGGAGACAATTTTGGCGCCAATCGGCGTTAGTCGGATGGGGGGAGGGTGTCACCTAAACTAGATGCGCCAATACTTCTATTTGTGCACAAACAATGCACTAAGATGAGATTATTCTAGCGGCAATCAACAAGGTACGAGTGCTGCCGTTTAGAGTTTAGGGGGATTGTTGTAGGTGTTCAGTCGCTTTCGTTCTGGAAATTTCGATTTCCAAGATGCTCTCCGTAATGGGCGACCAATCACAGCAACGTGGACGATACTCTAACAAAGTTCCAGTAAGATCGGCATGTAAGCAGTCATGATATCGGCAATAACTTAAACAACCATACTAAGTGTTGAACCGTTTAGAAAAAGCTGGCTACAACAAAAAGCTTGACGTTTGGGTGCCACATGATCTGAATCAAAAATTTTACTCGATCGGATTTGTAAAGCTGCTTTGGCTCATTGGTTGAGTGTTCACCTCTGGAGTCCCTGGTTCGATCCCAGCTCACGCCAAGTGAGTTTTTTGGTGGACAAACACCGTGTGCGTGTTTTTTTTCCTCGGGTTCTCTTGTTTCTTCATTCCACTACTTCATTCATTTCTCGTCATCGCCGTCTCCTTTAGCCTAGCCGGCATAACCATGGGACGTAAAACTGAAAATTTTCATTTCATTTCATTTCGATCGAATTTCTATCTGCTAATCTGTACCGAAATGTACCTATAATTACTGAAATGGATGGTGGGTGATATAATGAACGAGTAATGAAAAGCGGATAGCCTACGATAACAATGTGAGAAATAGATCGTGGTTGAGGCGCAGCTTAACAGTCTGTGGCAAAGCCCACACTGACTGGTAGGAAGGTTATGTTGTGTGTTTGTTGGAACTAAACAAGCATCGTCCATCA
Organism: Thermobia domestica; assembly: GCF_964235325.1. NCBI lineage: Eukaryota > Metazoa > Arthropoda > Insecta > Zygentoma > Lepismatidae > Thermobia > Thermobia domestica. The sequence goes on from NC_137454.1 coordinate 287,635,725, forward strand.
CAAGCAGCTGCCGCTGGACAGAATTATAGACTCGGACCTGTATTCTCGACAATTAGCAAGCGTGCACCTAGCAATTCAATGAGACGGTAGAAACTGGTTAGCGGAAAGGGTGTTATATACCATACTGACAGCGTCACACCGCATACATTTTTAACGACCCACAAAAAATTGATCGTATAGCCCGGACCTGACACCTTCAGAGCATCATTGCTTTCGATCACTGCAAAACTCCCTAAATGATTTTCAGTTACTTTCCAGAGAGGCCTGTGAAATAACGTGCCACTGTTTTTTTGACTAGAAACCGCAGAGCATCTACAGCGATGGAATTTTGAGGTTTCCGGAAGAATGACAGATCATCGAACAATATAGCGCATAGGCTAAGTCGTTTCCCTGACTGCTTAATGGAAATATGGAAAGTTTCTACATTTAATTATTTCAGAGCAGGAGTGCCCTTCTTCACACGGGAAATGTAGGTTTATTTGAAAAATATTTGAAGGGTTAATTTGAACCTCTTTTTCACCTTTGGATGCATGTTTGAATTAAAAAAAAAAACTGAAAAACTAAACTCGGCCCAGCTGCTAACTATGCTCAAATGTCATTTCAAACGATTTAGCCGCTTTCCCGTCGTGAAAGCTTCTTCGTGGCTAAGCGGATAGCATACCCGCCTTTGGCGTGTTCGGTTCCTGGTGAGAGCTCATGTGGTTGTTCGGATTCCACGTCTGATATAGCCTCGTTGCTGAATGCGATGTTAAACTCAAAAGGAACTCAACTCAACTTTCCCGTCTGAGACAGAACATCAATGTCAGTTTTATACAGGATATTTCAAAACAACACCGACAACGTTTGGGAGGTGATTCCTAACACCAAGATAAGACAAAAAGTTTAGACCAACCTGGGAGCACAAGTGCTTCCTTTCTGAGTTATAGCTGCCGAAAACACGAAAAATTGAACTTTAAAGGTCCACAGCTCCAAAATTACTGTAGTCAGATCAAGACTTCACTTAGGAGCTAGTATGTGCCCTATCCAAATATCTAACATAAGTTTCAGAATCCTAAGGCGCTTCCGCAACAATTTTTATAGAGGTAGTTGATGGGTAGTTCAAATGATATTACCGTAGCCAAATTCCCTTTTTAAAAATTGTAGCGTAATTATCTTACGATTCTGAAACATGTATTTTTGATAGTGCACATACAGTATTAGCTTCTAAGTGAAGTGTTCATCCGACTACGGTAGGTCCCATAGTTTTGGAGCTATGGACCTTTAAAATTAATTTTTTCATGTTTTCGGCAGCCTATAACTCCGAAAGGAAGCATTTTTGCACCCAAGTTAGTCTATACTTTTTGTCTTATCTATCAGGAATCACCTCCAAAACGTTGTCGGTGTTCAGGGCCGTAACTTGTGGGGTACAGGGGGAGCTGTCCCCCAGGGAAGCTTCCTGCCGTTCGAGGAGGGCCCCACTTTAAAACAAAATTTTCTTACTCCATATATGGCATGAATATGAAATTATAAATGAAGCATCAAACAGGTTCACTACATTACATAAACAAAACAGCACACAAAAGGTAAATTAAACAAAAATTAGTTGTAGGCTCATTTCAGTAACAAAATATCTACTATTAGGGGCCCTAGAAATAATGTTTATTGCTATGGCTTTGAAATTTGTCAATATTGTCCCCTTAATTAATTGGTCATGTATGGAAGGGGCCCAGGGGCTTAAGTAACGGCCCCGCAGGCTTTGCTGCGCAGGAGGCCCATAAAGAGTAAGATAAAGATGCAAAGACGGGCCCAAGAATTTAAAAAACAACTTTTTCTAGGGGGCCCAAATATGCATATTAACACTTGCCCTCCCCGGAAAAAAATCTAAGTTACGGCTCTGTCGCTGTTGTTTTGAAACACCTTGTATATGGAGAAAACATGATAGAAATTGACTCTTTCCCCACTTAGAAGTGTAATTTTCGAATGCGTTGTGGCTACTTATTATTAAGAAGTTTGTATTCCAAGCTCCATCGTCCTAAGACACGTGAAATACTCAATTTTTTGCCATAAATATTTATCCCACGTACTATAATCCTTCCCTTGTGATACATCTTAATAAAACTAACATGATAAATGCAACGTTCAAAAATTATTTCAAAAATATTCACAAGTTTTTTTCATGAATGAGATAGTATTTGATTCAACTGTGAAGAAAATCATTGTAGAAATTTCTCCTTTCCTTCCTTAAAAGCGGTAATTTTAAAACGCTGAAACAGTTGTCTACATATTTTAAGTGAGGAACTTATACATCGAGTTTCATGTTCCTAACTTAAAAATCTCGTGAAATACTTTATTTTAGGCATAAATTTTGAATCCTCTTTCTCTACATTATTAGCTTGATAACAAGATAAAACCTCAGCTGAAGCAAATGTTATGTTTAAAAATTAATTTTACACAGACAACGGTGATTTGATTGTGTATAAAGCAATTGTGGAGGTCTTCTTTCCTCTCCTTAAAAGCGGGACTTTTGAAAACGCTACAATAGATATTTCGGCTTGTATTTAATGAGAAATATTCACACCAAGTTTCACGTCCCTGCCTTGAGAGGCTTTGAAATACACTATTTTTGGCATACATTTTGAACCTTATTTGTCCCCTTCGTTTACGTGTCCTAATAAAATTAAAAAGCCAGATCGAGGACACTGTTCAAAAATTCTTTTCACATAGCTAAGCCGTTTTTTATCTTTATTTCTTTATTTATTTGTTATGATGGTGCAGCCAAGTTCAATTCCATTTTAGTAATATGCTACTTGCAATACACGTTCTTGGCACGGAAAGATTAGGTTTATAGGAAAATTGAAATGCCTCTATAATGTTGTAACGAAATGTTTCCTTTTACTATTCTGCTATAGTTTAACATCATTTTAGGTTTATACAGGACCTGCATCCGCAAGGGTTCCTATTTAGAATCTTACTAAATGCTTTATGGAAAGAAGTAGGAGTGCTAAATGTATGAAGTTACCATGCCATTCTGAAAAGTGATCTCCATAGCAGGGTTCTAAATGGGTAAACTAGGACCATATGACTTCTTGAGTTTATTCTAGATCTATAACCCAATCGTAGTGACTTAATGGCGTTTATGAGTAACGAACCATAGCTTAAAGATACGTGGTATAAGCCGTTATCTAGTCAAATGGAGAAGACAATATCCATAAACGATTTATTTTGATGAACTGGCGTAAATCTCATTATGATCTCATTATGATGTTAGCTGATGAAACTTAAGAAGCTGTTGGGATAGCTATACTGTATATACTGTTAGTTAATATTTAGGATTGATTAACCAAATCAGGTGTTTAATAAAGCAGAATAACATTTGACTATGATGTTACTATAGAGTTACACTGTTTACTGAGTGGAGAATGGAGTTTAGTTTTCTGTGTGGAATAAATCTGGTAAAATGTTGATTATTGTTAATCACATATGAAGGGTCCAGGGGAAGAAACTGATAAGTCCAAAAATCGGTATTTTTTGTTTTTGATACAGTGTTGTTCTATGAAAACGGACGTTTCTGTTGATTTAATGACGAGGGGAACACTATGATAAGTCCGAAAATATTTACGAGTAAAGAAAACCCATCCTGGGGAAGAATATGTTAAGTCCACGACCTTCTGGGGAAAACGCTGTTAAGTCCAGGTTATTGTTGTGTTGTATATACAACTATCAGCATTGATATCGGCCATTTAAGAAATTACTTGTTCACAGTATCCGTTCAGAAACGTGCTCTAGTTACGTGAAGTTTACAATAAAACGTGGTTTCTTTAGTTGTTGTGGCCAGTGGTAATGATCAACAAAGCATGGATGATTCCCTGAGTGAAGAAGAATCTGCTCCACCTTCAACATCTAAGAAAAAACTTTCATATGGAAGAATTCGAGATGTAATGCAAAACTCAGATGACAGAGCCATGAGACCGGCCCAGAGTGCACCTGCAAACGACGTTTTGAGAAGGTTAATGATGTAGGAAAACAAGAAATCATTAGACGAATGAACGAAATGGTGTCAAATGATGAAATTAACATATACCTGTCAGGCCTAATTGTAATAGTACCTGTGCAGAGACGTAGGCCTAGGAAAAACGAGAGTGAAGCGTCTTATTGTGATGCATCATATTCATACTGACTGCGGGTGGTACAAGAAGGATAGACAGAGGAGGTCACTGTTTGTAAAGCTGCATTCGCTTCACCTCATGGTATTGATCGCGGAAAAGTTGATGATCTTACGAAACATTTGAAAAATACTGGTAATCCTCGGCCTATGATGGTAAGTTTTAACGTATTACACGTTACAAAATAACTAACGTAACCTACCCTAACGTAAAGTAGCCTACAAATGTTTAACTTAGCTTATAAACAGTGCTCTCAATCGGGTCGATTCCGACTCGAGCCGGGCCACTGGTTGGGGCAGCTCGAGTCATGAGTAGATTCAGCTAGGGTTGTGTTACGGGTTGGTCGAGTCAGCTCGGGTAAGGTTAGGTCAAACATTTTTGTTTTGGTTCGGTTCAAGTTGACCCAAAACCCGACCGGAACCTTACCCGAAACAAAAATGTTCGAACCAACCTGACACGTGACCCGATCCGAGCTGACTCGACTGACCCGTAACACGACCCTAGCTGACTATCCATGACCCGAGCTGACCAACCAGTGACTTGAAAAGAGCTGGGGACCGCGGTGGCTCAATGGCGTTCACCTCTGGTGCTTGGGGCCTGGGTTCGATTCCGGCCTGCACCAAGTGAACTTTGTGGTGGACAAACACCGTGTGCGTGGGTTTTCTCGGGGTTCTCCCGTTTCCTCCCACTTTCTCCATTCCACCATTTCATTTATCACTCATCATCAGCGTCTCCTTTAGCCTAACCGGCATAAGCGTGGGACGTAAAACTAAAAGATTTCATTTTTCATTTTTGAAAGCTGACCCGATTCGGGTCAGAATCGACCCGATTGACAGCACTACTTCTATATGCTGTCTCTAACCTATCTTGTTTTCACCTCAACTAATTTTAAAAGCATCACTCATCTAGGCCTATCATTTTTTAGGGTCCCTGGAGATATCTCAAGAAAAATATGCAGATTTGCAGTCAGTGTAAGACTATTTCTCTTTAAAAGTAGTGGAGTACTACATAAACCTTCCAAAGGCACAGTAAATCAAGAAACCACCATTGAAAAGACTTCATAATATGTACAAGTGTTACAAAGATGTGTTTTTATTAGATTTCTTACAGCAATTTTGTATATAAAATTATCATCAGTTTCAAGACAGTAGTGATTGTTTGGGGAAAACTCTGATAAGTCCGGTAAACAGAGCACAGTACTTTTTTATTGTTAAAAAAAGTATTACTACTATATTATTTTTCATGTTTTATAATATCCAATCACAATAAGATATAACTAAAATGAATGTTAACAACAAGAAGCATTGCATTGTAATGACATTTTGAAAAATATATAACTTCAAACTTTAAATTTGTTGTACTGTAAAATTTGCAAAATGTGACTTATCATATTATTCCCCTGGACCCTTCATATACTAACTGTGTAGAAGAGTACATAAGGTACGAAATAAAGAAAGGTTGAAGCGAATTTATGTGTCTGCGTTTGGATGTTTGGCAGTTTAGAGTTGTATAGTATTCCGCTCGAACGACTGATACACCGATATTCTGTCATTAGATATTGATAATTATAGGTTAACACTTTTAGTTACTAACAGAGGTACTAGTGATTTCACCAGTGATTAAAATAGAAAAGTAGATGTATTGTTTATCATTAGAGCGGATCTTAGGCAAAATGATATCACATTTTTAATCTTGGAGATATTTTAAAAAATGTTACTTAAAGTTACAGTTTTGGTTCTTAATCATATGAATAGAAAATTATATTTTTCCTATTTGGCCTTTTTTAGTATATAGACTTTATGATTTAATGCGTATAAGCCCTTTTTCTTGTGATTTCTTGTAAAATCCGAACTTCAATCTTTAAAACAAGTTTCCTTGTAATTCTTAGAAATGAAGTGGAAGCTAGTCCCATGATAGATTTTAGCATCAAATGATGTCAATGTCAGGTAAAAATATCCACTTCTTACTAAGAAGTCAGGTGTCATGCTTGCAGTCGTTCTTTCAGAAAAACTATTCTATTTATTATTATATTATAGACGCATTATTTTGGTCTCCTCCGGGGGGGGCACTCTCAGAGCTCCGGGGGGAACAGTGCGCCACGAAAAAACATGTCTGGAAGAAACACTGCATGCTTGAATTACAGTCCTTGTTGTCAACTTGTCAAGTGGTTTTGTTTTGTGTTCTGTGCTAGCAGTGGTGTATTATTCCAACAATGTCTAAAGAATCGCCATGTTGAAAATTTAACATCAATTTAGTAAAATCATTTGGTTCGAATGTGTTTCAGCTCATGGGTCAATATTATTTTGTGAGCTTTTGATACGTCAGTGAATTTCGTGAAAAAGTGTCACGTTTCGCAGCATTTGCTAACAGCCAAATATAAATTTACTGTGCATAGAAAGACAAAAATACGTAGGTGAGCCAACATCATCTCATTTCATAGCATGTAAACTCTGATCGTCAATCATAGTTTTCATTTGATTCGTGTAAGACATTTATGGACGGTGTTATTTTTTTCGGAAATTGGAAAATTTGCCTTTGAGTAATTTATTGTCCACGTACACAAAAGAACAAATGTCAAATGAGTCAACGGTGCAGATAAATTACGTTAATGTCTGGTATATAAACATCAATCAAAGAATTAGAGAAAAAAATTGGGCTTCTATTAATGATACAACTGATATCTTTGGAAGGTACACCTTGTCTCAAAAAGGTTGAGCGCATTCTTTATTGGTGTTTTGAGGCAAAAATTTTCTAAGTCCAGCTTCGGGTATCTTCGGGAAAAAGTAAGCCAGGTTCGAACCTCCAAGCCAGCCTTTCAATCGGGAAAAAGTTTGCAGATGTGTTTTTCTTCTTTTAAATATAATAAGACTTGTTACCAAGTGTTTAAAAAAGCAACATTGATTGAAATACTTAATGATACAATATTTCGAAACCTTTTATTAATGTGACCACATGCTTGTTTGTCATTTAGCTCTCTATACGTAATGGAGCATTTAAATACGTTAAAGAATCTTTCCATATGTAAAAGAATGCTCAAAGTTAAGAAATAGAACATAATTATCGCCTGAGTACTAAAATAAAAGTCAAAGTAGAACAGAAACAGCGTTTGTAATGGATATGAATGTCATAATTATCTTGAGATCCGTTATATATCGCTAGAAGCTTAGTTCTCGAAGTCCTTGTGTTAGCTCATTGGTAAGCTGTCGGATTTCAAATCATAAGGTTGTGAGTTCGAATCCCATCTGAGTCAATACTTTTTTTAAAATTATATTTTCCGCAATGCATGAAAAATTATATAAAATAATTACATTAAAATACATAAGTTGTTTATATATAACATAATAATTGCAGAACATAGTAATTATTATGTTTAAAATATAACATCTGAGATAATTTTCACAGTAGGTCGTTATTATATATGAGAATGTTAAATACAAGTTAGGAAAATCGTTTAATAGCAATAAATAAGTTATGTAGTGTATTTATTTGCAGCTATTTGTCATACAGATTTAACTTCTCAATATTCTCATTACAGTATGTTATTTATATTCGTGAAATACAGTATATTCCTACGGATATAGAAAGTGTATAAACAGAGTATCCAAAGTCGTATCCTGCTTCAAAACATAACTTTTCCCGATCCCCTTAACGTCACGGGAAGAAACACAAATTCTCTTTAGAACGGAATGTCGTTACTTAGAGTCTCATTCGAATACGTTGAATATGCTTTTGTGTATTCATCTCTCTCTCTCTCTCTCTTTCGCTTTGTTTATGTGTGTGTGTGTGTGTTGCGGAATATCCCAAGTTGAATACAACATTTGCAAAGTATATCATTGTATCGAATACCAGAAATTGAAAGTCGTGTTTCTTCAGGTTAGGTTTGCGTGTTCATGTTAGCTCATTGGTAGAGTACGGACTTGCCACTGAAGAGGTCTTGAGTTCAAAGCCTACAGCTAATTATCATTCTTTTGTTAGTAAGATTGCACAGAAATCGGATACAAGGAGTGGTTTACTTCTAGAAATATTTTCAGAAGCGTTTAGGTAGCCCTGAAAAGGGCTGTTTTCGGGAGTTAAGGCGGGGACATTAATATTGTGTCCAAGACCCTTCTGAATTTATTACACGCTCCATTCTTCTGGGCATGGAATCTGTTACATGGGTGACAAATCTATCTCCTTCCCCTACCTCCAGCCATGCTTCGGAAACAAGATGCCACAGGTCATCCTGAGTTCTTGGTGGATCTGCCTCAGGCCAACTTTCCCTTAGAGTACGCTTCACTTCTGCTCACATATTTTCCATGAGATTGAGGTCTGCTCCACGAGGCGGCCAGTCGAATAAATCAATCTCAGGGTGCCCTGCGAACCATTCCTGAACCACACGGGAATTATGTATTGGCGACTGGTATTGCTGGAACTGAATTACACCATCAGGCTGAAATACTCGTACAGATGGCACCATGATATTACTGATAATGTCTAAGTACTGAGCATTGTCCAGATGTCCTTCAATTCTATGAAGCTGTCCTGCTCCGCGACTGGAAATCCAACCCCAACATAAAATTGATACATGGCCTCTGCAATTGCAAGCAGCCACATATCCATGGTCATATCGGGTGCCTCTCGGACGATACACAAAACGGCGTCCCTCCTTTGATGTTGTGAATATGGATTCATCTGAGAAAACTACGTTTTCCCAATTGAGACCCACATTCGCCTGTGCAAACGCGAGACGGTAAATTTTGTGGTCGTCTGAGAGTTTTTCCTTCACGGCAGCAACACGGCCACGTAACCCAGCATGACGAAGCCTTCGCAGAGCTGTATGCTTACTACCAGGAAAGAGAGAAGCTTCCCTTATCTGTCTAGACGTCCTTAGTGGGTCTAACCGGGGTTCGTTTACTAATCTCGCATCTTGGGCTTCGGTTGACACATGCCGACGACCAGGAGATCGTAAATTACCAGTCTGACCTGTAGCACCATATTTCCGAATCCATTGCCTTCCTGTAGAGGCCGGGACACCTACTCGCCTGCTAGCTGCAGTTGCAGAATAACCTTCCAACTCCCATAAAGTAATTACTGCTGTACGTCTATCCATAGTTACCAATGTTCTGAGCTGTGAGAAGAAAGCAATAGATAAAAGCTAGTACCTGACGTGTGATTGGTTACTTGCACGACACGCCTATTGTGGGGAACAGCGTTGCCAGATCTAGCATAATGATGCTAGATCTAGCATAATTTGCATGTCTCTATCACCTAGCATCTTGCTTTTAGCATCCTGCCCAAATCTAGCACAATTTCAGCAAGTTATCAAAAAGCCGTAAAACCTGGAGAAGTTGGTCGTGGGAAGAAAAAGAACGGCAGAAACGTATCCTCTTCCATTGATTCATACACTCGGTAAACCATACAGGCAGTCTTATTTTCCTAAGTAAGTTCGGAACGGCTTTGGGCTTTTTTTTTTTTTTTTGTGGCTCCACCCAGGGTTTTCTAATCCTTTAACTCCGAGGCATGGGCGGAGCTATGGGGGCCATTCTCCCCCCAACTTTTTGACTTCACCATCTTTACTTCTGACTTCATGATCATATTTATTCCTGAAATGACAGCTCCGAGACCGACCAAAAATCTGCCGCCTCCCCCAGCAGACGATTCCCAACTCCGCTTATGCTGCGAAGTAATTTTCTTTCAAAATATGTAAACAAAAACTTTGCATTCATTTATACGATATATACGCCATTGAGTTTGGCAACGACTGCAGTAATTTAGTTGAGTTAAAATTTTGGTGCGTGAAGTATTGAGTTCTATCCATGCATTCTTGCTCTCTGTGTATTTTAAGTTACGTTATCGTATCTCAACTTTGTTTTTTTTTTTTTTAACTCCTGAATTAGTAATTATGAGGATCTAGCATAATTTGACCGAATCTAGCATAAGTTCGATCAGGTTTTGGAATAATTCCGAGCTGTGAGTCTGGCAACGCTGGTGGCGAACGACTTGGTCAACGACTCGCGAAAGAAATCTGAAAATGGTGCGCCGTAATAATAATAATAAAAACAGTTTTTATAAAGGAATATTAATACATACGAAAAGCTGTTTAAAGAATGAATTGTTATACTGACTTTACACGTATAAAAACATATACCATATACCAAACAGATTGAGCGATATGATTATAGCTGTTTTGAGACGAACACTTTCGAAGTCCAACTTCGGGTGTCTTCGGAAAACAGTAAACTAAAGCTGCTGGTTCGGACCTCCAAAGCCAACCTTAGTAATCGGGAAAAGATGTACAGATATGTTTTTCCTTCTGTTAAATATAATAAGACATGTTGAAATGGTATTAAGTGTAGAAAAAAGTAACATTGATTGAAATACTTAATGATACAATATTTCGAGACTATGTATTCACACTCTCGTTTCGTCATTGTGATCTCCATACGGAAAAGAGCATTTACGTATGAGCTCAGTTATATTTCAGAAGCAGCTTCCGAAAAGCGGTCATGTTAGCTCAGTGGTACACCACCGAGCGTTTAAATCGTGAGTTCGATACCCGTTCAGGTGAGATTCCTTTATGATATTCTACTTTCCTCAATGCATGAAAATTATGTAAAATAGTTACATTACAATTCATCAGTTGTATATATATTTTCATATCATCAGTTGTATATATCAGTTGAATATATATATTCATATCATTTCACGACATAAGTAATTCTTATCTTTAAAATATAACATCTGAGGTATTCACAGAACTTCGGTGTGTTATGTGTGAATATTGAATACAAATTTAAAAAATCGTGTAATAGCAATTAATAAGTTATGTAATACAGTGGACTCTTTTTAATTCGAAGTCCAAGGGGGCACGAAAACAACTTCGAATTATCCAAAATTCGAATTACCCAACAACATTTCTTTTCACATATATAACAACAAACAAACCGTGCATCAAAAACATATTCACATGGTGTAGACTATACCTTTAAAGCAGCTTATTATTTGCGTGATCGAATACCGCAAACTAGCCACAAAATAACTGATACAAACGACATTGACTCCACATAATTCAAACTACGTGTATAATGGAAAATATATTTACGTATAACACTACAACATACATTGAATAGCCCAAACAATTAAACACTAGTAACAATTTGAATATTCTGTTCTCACTTTTAAGAAGTCGTAAACCTCATTTGCTTAAATTTCATTGTTTTTGTACGGTCAATAAATCTTGAATTTCATGTATTGCGTGGAATACGATATTAATAACATTTGGTTGACTTTATCAATAATTCGTCTTAAAATGTCAACCAATTCTGAAACAAGATGAGATTGGCACACGTTCTCTATCTTTACTTCTTTTCCAACTCACCTTCATCTTTATCATTACATAAATTTTCTATTTATTTTTTGTATTACTCTTGGGTGCATCTGGATAACTGAAAACACGTTAAAACTGTATTTCTTTGTTTACATCTGTCCAACATTAAAAATTTTCAACTGTATTTACTTCGAATTATCCAAAACATAGGTTCAAAAGTTCGATTTATCCACGATTTTTTATTATTGTTTTCAATACAGTTTTAAAGGGGAATGGACTTTTGTTCGAATTACCCAATATTTCGAATTACCCAAGTTCGAATTAACGAGACTCCACTGTATATTTATTTGCAGCTACTTTCATCGCAGATAACTTCTCAATATTCGCATTACAGCATTTAGGTAGAGCATATCGAAAATCGGATCGTGGTTCAAGACAAAAAACTAGCTAGCCCCAAACTGTCACGTAAGAAATTCACGAATCGCAAAAGTAAAGTGAAGAGATTGAGAGCGGTAATTCCTTAATCGCTCTCTCTCAACTCTCTCTTATCTGCATTTATACATATAAAAGTGTATGTATGTATGTTCCATCATAACTCATGTATGCCTAGAGCAGGGTTTCTCAACCTGGGAGTCGCGGCCCCTAGGGGATCGCGAAGATAGGCGGAAGAGATAAATATAGTTAGAATCTAATACCAGAAATTATTTTTAAATATTATTTTTAATTTTGTTCTGATAGGCATACTTTTATTTTTTATACACACTGTAAAGAACAATAAAAAATAAGTCTACTGAACATTTTCAAAGGGTGTAGAATTCGTGTTACTATTTGGTTCAAAGTCTCTTGTCGTCGCGAATTCTGTCGAGAAATTTGAAGCTTAAAATATACAAAACGATAATCATGCCTGTTGTTCTGTATGGTTGCGAAACATGGTCGCTTACTCTGAGGGAAGAACATAGACTGAAAGTATTTGAGAACAAGATCCTTAGACGAATATTCGGACCCAAGAGGAACGGGAATGGGGAATGGCGGAAACTTCATAACGAGGAACTACATAATTTATACGGTTACCCAACATTGTTAGGGTCGTCAAGTCTAGGAGGCTTAGGTGGGCAGGTCAGGTAGCTAGAATGGAAGAAAGTAGAAACGCTTTGAAAGTCTTGACCGGAAGACCAAACGGAAAACGACCATTAGGAAGACCTAGGGGCAGATGGGAGGACAATATTAAGATGGATCTCGCTGAGATAAGAATACAAAGTAGAAACTGGATCCAATTGGCTAAGGATAGAAGTCAGTGTAGAGCTTTTGTGAACGCGGCATTGAACCTCCGGGTTCCATAGGCCATAGAGTTAGTTAGTTAGTAGAGTTGTTTAAAAATGAATTTAAATCAAAGAGGTATGATATAAAACTAATGAGAACTGTATATACAATTAAATAAATACAATTAAAATTAAAATTAAATACAATTAAAATTAAAACCTAATGAGATACCTAAGCATGGTGTAATTTCACTAGTGCAGCAACGCCCGGTTCAATCTTCATGACGAATATTATCAAGCCATTTTCAACTGATAAGCGATTTCTTATCTTTGTTTTAATGTTTACCATAAAAAAAAACACTTTCGCACAAGTACGATATAGCAAATGGAATTATTACTTTTAAAGCAGCAATCACCAGACCAGGATATTTTTCTCTCCTCATCAAGCAGAACTTGTCCAAGTCTTCGTTACAGAAAACCAGTTGCAAAGACTTGTCGCATGATCATTCTATTATTTGGTCAAGAAGTTGTGGGCTTAGATCGGATACGTTAATGGCCTCTTCAATGAAGGAGTTTAACATCCATCTTGAACCAGCACCTTCGTCGTTGGGAATATAGATATTACAGTTACTGTATCCACTGTCAGTGCCGGGCGCCGAAAAGAGGGGCCACACATTTCGGAGGAAGTGTGTTACTCAAGTTAGGAAAGTGCATGTGCACATGTGTAAAATAGAAGGAAAAACGTAATAAAATGTGCTCAAAATTAAGGAAAGGTATTGTTTATTTTGAAAATGTTATTGAGCTTCGTGCCAACCATGGTGGCGCTTCGTAGCTAGTCTGTCGACGTCACTCATATATACGGTGACATCGTACTATACTCTCGCCCCGGGCAATGATTTTCCATGGCACTGTTCACTATAAACAAAAAAATGGATTCTACTATTATAGAAATAGGTATGTTAAAAATCCCACACAAGCTTATTATAAAACAAATTATAAAAGGGTCGCTGGCAAGAGCGTATGATAAAAGGGGATCGTGATAGGAATTAGATTGAGAACCACTGGCCTAGAGTAATTTTAACCACATTTCTTATAGTTTCAAAAAGAGTGCTGTCGGGTTACCTATGGTGAATGGGAGGGGGATACATATAAAAGATTGCTAGAAAATGATCGATATTAGATTCATAGTTTTCGGGGTCGCTTAGATAAATAGTGAGACTTTCAATTACGCTTAACTCCGATTAAGCTCTCATTAGCAGGGATGGGCACGAACGACTTTTCTTTGAAACTCGACTCGACTCGAAACAGACATCTTTGAGGTCTACTCTTGGACTCGGCGCGAAAAATATCTTCCAACTCGACTCGGATTAGAGTCAAGTCCAACCAAAACGAGCCAAATCCTGTGTGTAGTCCTACCTAGACAATAATTATTCTATCATCAATTATACTACTGTTACTACAAATAATAATAATAATAATAATAATAATAATAATAATAATAATAATAATAATAATAATAATAATAATATTATGACAACACCGTGTACAAACATGAACGATAGATGGTTAGTAAAGGAATACTAAAAGCTAGTTGACTGCCGACGTCGGTAGTCATGAAGTTTACAAGGCAAGGACATCGTTCATTACCCTAAGCTGTAAGCGTCGGTGGACTACAGATGGTCAACTATTAACCTCTCGCCAGAAATTGGTGGCCCCGCAGCGACGATCCGTGATGGCCCAAGTTCCATTTTGAAAACTTTACTACCAGCGGCTGAGACGCGATGAAACGCCAACGAACCACAAAATTACTCTCCCAAAATATGTTAAAATGCCTATATGTGTGATTTGTTTATATTTAGGCGAAACAAAAAAACACAAAACAAACACAAAACCCGGGTTGGACGCGAACCATCAATATTACGATTACTAGGCACGTGTTCTTCTGACTTCCCCACGGAAACGATCATAAAAAGCTTGGTTGTTGAAGGATAAATCATTGACGTCTTAATTTAGCCAATCAGACAAACCCCTACATCTCGAGTTCTAGGAGGTCATACCGTGAACCGTTTCAGATTTATTGCTTTCAGGTGGAGTACTATCCATGCGCAAAATTTGAGCATAATAGCCGACATGCATCTTCGGTGCCTCTTATCTTTAGTACAATTTTAACCAGAGATGGTGTGGGTCAATGAAAATTTGATCCACGACCCACCATGACCCACTATGACCCACCAACCAAATGACCCATTGGCCCAATCTGGCCCATCAACCATCGTGATCCACTCTGACCCACCACCAACTATGAACCACTCTGAACCATTGCGACCAACTCCGACCCACCAAAACCCATCGACATCAACTCTGACCGATGACCCACGTCCTCCTCTCCATTGACTAAAGAGATTACACTTGTAATAAAACAAGACTGTGAAATTATCACTTATCGGAGTTTGAATTTCTACCGTCATTGGCTCAAGCACCTCTTTGTTACAATACTGGTGGGTCTGACCTTTACGATATATAATGGCAAAGTGTTTCTCATCTTCCGAATTAAAATGAATTTAAATTTATCATATGTAATTATTTCTTTGTTGCCTTACAGACACATTTCAGTAGAAAATAGGGTGAAATTTAAAAGTTTCGAATCAAGGAAAAGTAGACCAACGTAAAAAAAAAAAAAAAAAAAAAGAGAGAGAGAGAGAGAGAAACTAATTTTCTATATAATTAAGCATGCCGTACTAATTGAAAATGCCCATGTAATTAAGTTTAGAATACAAATTTTATGGCCATTTTTCTCTAACTTTATGGCTTGATTGCCTTATGCTCGGAACGCTCCATTAAACACCAGCTTCAGCAATTATAAATAGAAAGCAGTGGGTATAAAATTCAATAAGAACTTTAGTTTGCATTACTCAATTTTATTCTCAACTAATATCAATTGTTTTCGATTATTTTTACAAATCAACCCACTACCAATTTCCAATATATAGAAAATGCACCCCCGTCCCCCCGCTCATAAAAGACAATTTTAAAAAATGCTAGGGCATATTCTCTTTATTTTTAATAAAGAGTTATATGCTGAATTTCAGCTCTCAGTTGAACGGCTTGTGAGATACTAAATTTTTCGCAAAAAGTCGGACTTCTACTCCCCCTAAGGATATGTATTATAATGAAAGTGACACGCGTATGACAACTTCCCAGTTGGGATTGGAGCCTGATTATATACCAAACGTCAATTCATTTGACTTTGCAATTTGACCGTGATGATTACGCAGATATAGTTACTTTCAATTTTTTATGATGCATATCCTTATGTCATATGTTACAGATGATTCAAAAATATTTTTTCAAGCAGTTAGCTCCTCTAGAATCTCACAGGCTGCATCCCAAAATCCAACTCCTACTATCCTATGACAATCCAAAAGTGACTGAACTTTTTTATTAGGAACAAATGACAAAAGAAAAATGGAGATCTTGAAAGTAAAATGTAGAAAAGCTCGGTGCCCCCAATAACTCCATATTTCTCCGCCCCTTCATTCCGAACTTAAAAATAAAACTTAATTCGAATATGGTTAATTAGTGAATTTATTACAGTTAAATTCCACTCACTACATGCTACAGCTACAACTATGTAAGAAAAAATAACAACTGTGAAACATGTTCTGAATTACTATTACATTTCTTACGCTATTATTAAACATATTAGAATAGTAAAAGAGGATTGTTCGTGAAATAGTATATTTGCTCATGATTTTTAACTTTTTCATACGGAAAAAATTAAAATATTATTCAAGTTTTAAAATTTGCACTCTGCAAATATGTTGCCCTCTAGGCAATGGGACTAATGTGGACTAATGGGAAATGCTGCACTGTTAGCGGCGCTGAAAACTTACGATTCGATTCTAATATCGGTTGATTTCGATATCTTTATGTCGCTACCACCCTGGGTGCTAATGGGAGCTTAATTGGACTTGAATTGAAAGTAGAGCTATTCACCTAAGCGACCACGAAACTATGGATTCAATAATAATATCGACCCGTTTCTAGCATTTTTGATATGTATCCCGACAGTACTCTTTTTCCAGACTGTAAGAAATATAGTAAAAATTGCTCTAGATATATCAGAATTATGTTGAAACACACACATAAATCCACTTTTATATTCTGTATAAATAGAGAGAGAGTGAGCGAGCGAGCGAGCGAGAGAGGGCGACTCAAGGCATCACAACTCCACATTGCAAAAGCATATATCAGGAATTGAATTGAAAATATATGTAAAGACTTTCTGCTGTGACATGCTTCATAAGGACAATTCCAGTCTGCTCACGTGACCTTTGGGGTTCATGAATTTTTTTGCGAGCGTTCCGACTTTGGATTCTCTGTTTATACCCTCTGTTTATGCATCGAATAACTTTTCAAGAACATAAATGACATTCTATATTATGAATGTTGAGAATTACTCTCTATATGACAAATAGCTGCAAATAAATACACTACATGATTTATTTATTGCTATTGAACGAGTTTCTTATGTTGTATTTACATACTCATATATAATACCGACCTACTGTGAAAATTATATCAGATGTTATATTTTAAACATAATAATTACTATGTTCTGCAATTATTATGTTATATATAAACAACTTATGTATTTTAATGTAATTATTTTATATAATTTTTCATGCATTGCGGAAAATATAATTTAAAAAAAAGTATTGACCCAGATTGGATTCGAACTCACAACCTTATGATTTGAAATCCGACAGCTTACCAATGAGCTAACACAAGGACTTCGAGAACTAAGCTTCTAGCGATGTATAACGGATCTCAAGATAATTATGACATTCATATCCATTACAAACGCTGTTTCTGTTCTACTTTGACTTTTATTTTAGTACTCAGGCGATAATTATGTTCTATTTCTTAACTTTGAGCATTCTTTTACATATGGAAAGATTCTTTAACGTATTTAAAAGCTCCATTACGTATAGAGAGCTAAATGACAAACAAGCATGTGGTCACATTAATAAAAGGTTTCGAAATATTGTATCATTAAGTATTTCAATCAATGTTGCTTTTTTAAACACTTGGTAACAAGTCTTATTATATTTAAAAGAAGAAAAACACATCTGCAAACTTTTTCACGATTGCAAAGGCTGGCTTGGAGGTTCGAACCTGGCTTACTTTTTCCCGAAGATACCCGAAGCTGGACTTAGAAAATTTTTGCCTCAAAACACCAATAAAGAATGCGCTCAACCTTTTTGAGACAAGGTGTACATAAATTGTTAATATTGTGAATGAAACAATGAGAATTAATGAACCAACAATGTTTTTGCTTGCATGTGGAGAATTAAAAAAAAATGCTCAAACATTTACCAATGCTTTGAATTTATATCCTGACCAGCGAACGAGTGCGGGCGGCCGGTTTTGGAACTAAAATACAAACAACAGTGTTTCTAACCGGATTACTTGTAATTAATCTATCACAGTTGCTTTTGCCCTGTTCATAATAAACCACTTCACGCATATGTTCAAGTTAAGACAAACACAATTTCAAAAGTTATGTAAGTTATTTTCAGAACATTTTAAGGGACTGAAAAAAAAGTACATACACCCTCCATATTAATTTGGCAATAAACTTGCGAATAAACTAACCTCAGTGTTGTACAAAGGAACACTGAGAACTTCGTAGCATTAGAGAGTAAGGAATTCCTACTTCATCTGTTAACAAAACCTCGAAGTTCATCTTTATGAATCAAAGTTATACTTTGGCAACTGCGCTTTCATTGTTTAAAGCAAGTTTTATTGTGTAGTTTTGAGATAAGGCGTCTTCGAAATTGCTACCAATTTGGACCATGTGATCGATCGATTGACAGTACCTTCAGTAACAAATTTGCATTGAGATCATTTTCGGATGTGCTGCAAAAGACTGGTGACAGAGAAACTGATAATCTAACCGCCTCCGAAGGAGATTTGGATCCGCCCCTAATTAAGATGGTAGATAAAGATAACTTTCTCTGATATCTAACCTGTCATTATTTAGCATGGTTTGGTAATTTAAAAATCCAGTATTTCTACCACATTTTGAAAAATTTATGTAAAAGAAATAAACCCAATGTTACATTGGGGGCGGTAGGGGAGCGATTAAAATTTAAAGTGGGGGGTCTGACAATTGATTTCTTATAGCTCCAGTGAAATTCAGAAAAAAATGAATTTCATATTAAAAAAGAAATACAAAATACATTTTCATGGTAACTCTTACATTCATTATGTTATTATAAAGTTAATGGTACTTTTGAAATTGAATAAAGTGAATAGATATGTATTTAAGTAACAAAACCACTTGCGTAAGTTTTTCAAAATATCAAGTTAGAAGAAGGAAGTTTGTCTTCCACTGCCATCTCATTCCTCAAAGATACCGGCGATGAAACAATTGGCCGGAAATCATGCGGCCGCTTCTTACGTAAAATCATGAAGAAGAAGATGAGTGCCAATGTTAGGTACGTAATTTCAGTTTTTTTTTTCTTTTTTAAGGATCCCCTCTTGGAACTATACGTAGCACATTTTAGTACTTACACTTGAAATAAAAATACAGCTGTTTAAAGATGATTGATTGTCTTTGTCTTTGAATTTCACATATGCACACAGGATTTGTTAAACAAGACCGTACATCTGATATGTTTGAACTATATGCAACTTATGGTCACGGGCTAAATTCAGTCTTCTGAAGTCAATCGACAAATGATTATGTATTACAGACACAAAGACAACACTAGGCTCCCAAGTTTCAAAATTATATTGTGTATGAAAACAGATAGTAGAATTAATTCTTTGTCACAAGAGACGTAGGGTCTGAAAGAAATTCAGAGGGAGTTCAAAGGGAATTTCCATACTCATAAATAAAACTTATGAATTTATTGGGTATTAAACCAATGATATTTATGCTTACATTACCCATACGTTGATGTTTTATCGTTACTTTTATTTCACATTTACCAAAAGGCTAGATTACGATAATAATCCTAAAAGAAAGATGCATTGTAATCAGGTTTTACAAGGCAATCCCGAAAGACAAGCTATCCAATCCCGTAGCCCTTTAAAAAATTAAGGAAAATTTCTTCTTCACTTCCTTTTCCCCCAAAGGGTTCACATTCATCGAAAAAATGAAATGAAATTTCTTTAGTTTAACGTCCCATGATTATGCTCTTTATGCTAGAGGAGACAGATGATTAATGAGAGTGAAAGATTGTAAAATTAATTGTTGGGCTCTCACAGAACCACGTACAACAAAGACACATGCGCTAGCCAATAGACCAACGAAGAGAACTTCCACAGTTCTCGAGTGGAAACGTATCGTAATTCTTTCTTGGCTACAACTCAAGAAAATAATTTAGTTGTCAATCGATAGATCTACATTAAAACAAATACAAGCATCGCGAGCCTTAACTTGATCTAAACTTACAGTTACAAGATATTGCGCAAGTATCTAAGCTACCAACCCATAATTAATCTTTTAGTCATTAACATCTTATTACTGAGTTTTACAGGTTTCTACTGTTTTATAATGAAATCAAATAAAACGTAATCATTTTTTTAATATATAATCTGCTTAATACACGGTAGGAATTCACTTGTGTGCTATCTTGTTCTTAAATTGTTAATTTCCATGCATATGCCATTATCCACAATACATCTGCATTACTGCAGGAATAATCATTACTGCATTCAATAACAACTATATAATTTATGGAGTTCTTTATTAAGCGAAACAGATTAGGCTACTTATAACATGTAAACTGCAACTTTTGAAAATCGTTGGATACACTGCAGAGTGACGCTCTCTATTCCCCTGTGCCACCGCGCTTACCAAGAAACTGATGTAAACACAACACTAGCGCCCTCCACGAAAAACCGCACTAATATCCTGGTCAGGTAATACTATGGTCAGATAGAATTAAACATGAGAACATTCTTGCGTTATTAACAAGATCAACTCCATATGTGATATAACCTGCGAAGGCTCTTCGAATGTTATTCTTTTGTATGCTTAATATCATGTGCACAGCTCATGCTCCACAGAATTGCAGAACAAATCCGTAATTTCCGGACGTGAATTCCTTGATATCCAAACGAACAAAATATTTTTCAAAGCTCTATTATGAATTCTGATTTTCAAAGAAATTGCATGTGAACTAGAATTACCAGCACAACCAATTTTGATAAGATGGGGCACTTAGCTTTCTGCAGCAACATATTACGCCAATAACTTTGAAAAGATAACGGACTTTTTAACAATCTGTCTGAAGATAACGTCTTCTCAATAAGAGTTGTGAGGCAGTTATTTCTCAATAGGATCATACAAAGCGAATTATCTTTTATTGCTCCAAACTTTTCTGTAATATCTGATACACTGATACCTTCGTTGAAAAACGGAAGGAACCATTAATAAAACAAATAAGCTCGAACTTTACAATGACAATGTGCACGACATTTTCTCGTTTTCGAGTGAAAAAGGATGTATTGAGCGCGAAAAATGTTAGTATGTTTTTACTAGATGCACAGACTTCCGAAAATTAAGATATTCCACTAACTCTTAGGGAAGAAAACATTGTTTCAACCGACATTATAGATAGAAAACGAATCTTTTAGTTATGTATTAATACAATCAGTAATAATTATTGTTTCGTGGATGACTGCTAGTATTAGTGTATACTTGTATTAATGCAAGAACTCCGATGAAGTGTTTGAATTAATTAGTCATGGAATCATTTAACAGAGGAATAACGTTATATTTTAAGTAATTCTGTTATGCAGAGGTTCCTGTGTAGGTGCACTCGTATTAAGATGTGTTATATGTTCATTTATCATTATTTAAATGGTGAAATTGTAGAATATAATTTTCTGTACTTAAGTTGTTCCGCACTTATTCTTCTCTTTAAAAAATAGTGATTATTTTTCAAGGTTCTTAATGTCGAAACATCCGGGCTATATTTATCGATGTCTTTAATGATACAATATTGCATTTTTCAGTTATAAGTTTTTAGACATGAATCATTAGATTCAAAATAACATTCGAACATTTCCGTCAGTATAATTTTGATTAGTATCATCAGTGCATTTGTTGTTTTCTTTTATAAATAAAAAACTAAAGTGCAGTTGTAAAGATAAAGATAAGATAAATATCAGTGCTAACCTTCTTCCTCTCACTATTTTACCTTTCACAGTTTCATATTATATCATACACACAATTTTTTCTCAAATAATAACTTTTTTTTTTTTTTTACTCAAATACATGTCGTTCTCCGCAACTTCTACAACCCCATTTGTTCATTGGTTTTTAATTCCAGTTTTTATTGCTTCTCCATACCCCATAAATAACTATCCAGTTGCTTTTTATCGCTCTTTTCTAATATCCTGTTTTTGTCCCTAACAATATTAAACGTAAATAATATATAGCTGAAAATTGTTCTGTTTATAATACCTAGGTACATATAAAAATCAATAAAGAATATTGTATTTCTCCTTTACTACTATTAATTAGTGTTACTGTGAAGAACACAGTACTAATTTTAATATCTGTCAATTCCAGTGCTTTAATTTGACGCTGAAGAGAAAGAATATAGTATAAAAGGCAAATTAACACTTTCGATCCTGGGCTAATCTGACCTTGTTTATTCCAGCATCCTGAGGGTTTCTGGGCCTTTTAAAAAATTATAGCACATTACTAGATAACGAAGGGTGTACTAAAAACATTGCAAAAATTTTTTAGGATTTTATATTTTATTACGAATATATCATTTGGTGACGGAAGAAGGGGTTGATTGCTACACCGCTCTTTAAAATATGTGCTTTTCCAACAAACGAAAAAAATTCACAATAGAAAAATAATACTAATATGTACTGCTAATATTTATATTCCAGATATTTTTATACTCTTTTAACAATATATTTTTAAATAATGTTTCTTGATTAATAAGTAATTTCCACGGCAATAGCATGTGAGATGGATACACTGGTTTTACAAATACATATTTTTTGAGCAGGAGAGAAAAGTTTACAACGTTCTTGACCTTTCTTACTGCTTTAGTATGGTAGAGGTTGAAACACAAGCAGTAACTCTACAGTCCTTGTTATACTTAGTACTGAGGTTTCTTTTCTTGCCGGTTTACCGGTATCCTTCTTGGCCTCCTCACTACACACCCTCCAAATCAATCATCAGTTTCACCTTCCGAGCCGAAATCTAAACTATACTATTCTAAAATGTTTGATATCTCTTCTATATTCATTTTACTTGCTTCAAACAACACAACTTCAGTAAAATGAAACAGGTTTCGAGAAGAAATATTCCACTATTTTATCGAATGTGCTGCAAAGAAACGCAGAAAGTTGATCACAACAATCAACCTGCAGGAAGTTCATTTACTCTTGGCGAGATATCAGGTGAATAGTATTTCCTCAAGTACTGGGTCTCAGTAAGTATTTAACACCGCCGACAATCGACCTCAACCCATAATAAGTTACTTAGGGTATTACGTAATAAACGAGCTAGACTCAAGCTCAGGCATTTTAGAATAAACATACAAAACGAGTCTGACTCGGGCTTAGGATCGAAAGTGAACACTGTACACTGTTGAGCTTGACTCAATGCTTTCTAAGAAAATGTCACTATCGAAAGTTCCACACGTGCGTTTCTAACAGATGGTTGATTATATTAAGCAAATGGTGATCTCAATGCTTTAATTTCGTGGGAGTATTTGCAGACCTACTTTCTGGTTGTCCCCGCCCCCGTTTTTACCTTCTAGATCCGCCATTGTTTTGAAAGCTACTGCGATTAAAAAAATGAGCATCATAAGTATTTTCTATCAACTAAAGAAGCGCTGCATGTGAATAATAAATTCAATTATCCATAGTGCTCCAGTAAAAAGATTAAAATTAAATTAGGTTACAAAGGTTGAATGGGTGGAGTTTAAAACCGAAAGAAAGAAAGCAATCATATTTATAAGAAATCAGCATCACTTTTGTATATCAAAGTAAAGCACAGCTGGACTATGTTATAATCTACTTTTCAAAAATTATAGCACTTCATTGAAGAAAGAAATGAATAATGACTTTAAAGAAGGAAATGTCACCTTATGTTGCGGTTTACAATACGTTATTTAACAGTGACTGAACCCGCTTTGTCAGTACTTGATTATCTACTTTGTTCAAGTGGTGGGAAATTTTCGATACAGCCGAATAAACAACAAATCAAACAGAACCATGACAATGGCTTGAACGCCGAAGCTCCGAATAGGATATGACATAATCCTTGAATAGTGAACAATTCTCTGTTAATATCAGATAGGCCTAGTCTTGTTTTCAATTGACAGATAATAACCTCGTGCTGAAGTGTATTGTTCTTTGATTTATATATTATATATATATATATATATATAATATATATATATAATTATATATATATATTATATATATATATATATATATATATATATATATATATACAGGGGTATAAGTAGGGGGACGCATGACGTCTCTCCGTCCCCTTGCCTATCTTTGCCCATTGTATTTTTTCTAGAAACTGGGGGTTCGCCACAGATATTTTCTGGAAGTGGGAGAACGTTGTCCCCCGCGTCCCCCTTACTTTTACTCATATATATATATATATATATATATATATATATATATATATATATATATATATATATATAGAGAGAGAGAGAGAGAGAGAGAGTATTTAAGTTGGTAAAACATTATGTCGATTGAGGATCTTAGCAATCAGTTTTGCCTCATTATTGATTAAGCACAAGGAATTATACACACTGATGAAATAGTACAGGCTATACGACAATATATATATATATATATATATATATATATATATATATATATATATATATATATATATATATAATATGGATCTGTTAGTTATCAAAGCAATTTTCAAAGCGTGCTCCGCGGAACTCTTGGGTTTCCCGAAGTCTGTAATGCGGTTCCGTGACACTTTCCCTGAAGAAACCCTAATGATACCGTTAAATTGGACATAAAAAAGCTACAAAAAAAATCCTGGATTTCTTTAATTTGATTATGAAATTATTCGCACAGTTTATGTGCTTTCTTCAAAGGATCTGGCAATGATATCAAAATTTACGAATATGAAAAGAGTACAAATTAAAACAATTCATATTAACTTCTCTATTTTGCATTCCTCACATTTCTTTGAAAATAATAAAAGGAATACTAAACATCGTTTCAGAAGGTAACAGAGAGCATAAGACAGCAGCAATTTTCAACAAGTATGAACCTTCGAATCAATAGAAACATTTTCAGACTTTTTTTTTTTTCGTTTTCGGTTCAGGATGAAAAATAGATGCGGTATAGCATTCTTTATTTAAAGACATTAACTTAACAGGGAAGAGAGGGATTCAGAAAAATGCCTGCCTATGATTGTATGTTTAGGTAAGAGAGTAGATAAATGGGCCCTCGAATTTTCGGTTCAAATTAGATTACCCCAAATAGTGTTTCCAGAAAATTTCAGACCGCGGGAACTTCAAAAATGTACCCAAAATTACAATAAGATTTACCATATGTGGGCAGGGTAGATAAACGGGCCAACGCATTTTCGTTTCAAATTTGATCACAAAGTGTAAATCAGATTTTAATTAATGTTTTCAGAACCATTTAAGTGAACAGGTTTAAAATTTGCATAGGTTCCTTCAAATATCAGTTTCTGTTTGTGAGATTGCACAAAGTTTAACGTGTCGTACTACGAGGCAGGTCGGTAGCCAGCCCAAAAATCTAGGGGGCCCGGTAGAAGTTAGGGGGGGCGACCCAACCATATCATAGTTTATCACCATATTATAGTTCATTTGCAAGCCTACCATGAAAATTTTAGGGGCCAGTAAAAATTTAGGGGGGACGGCCCACCCTAGCCCCCGTGGATACGGGCCTGCTACGAGGGTAAGTCAATAAGTAGTCGCAATCAATTTTTAATATTTATTACCACAAGAATACATTGTTTTTATCCATATTATTTTTCAACATAGTCACCATAGTTTACAATGCACCTGGTCCACCGTTGCACAAGCTTTCAGATACACTCTGCAGGAAAGGTTTTTGGTTGCGCAGGAAGCAGGGGTGCCAACTTGGAATAAAACTCGAATACTGACAATTGGAACGGAACATAAAGATGTGTACAGCTTACACCACGTGGAATTTGACAACATGCAAGGGAACTTTTTGTCCTCTTTTGATGTTACGAATCACCTCCCGAAATATGTGCACATCTGTCTGTTCCATTCCAATTGTCAGGATTCGAGTTTCGATTTCAAGTTGGCACCCCTGGTAGGAAGCCACAAATGCACCACTTCCTTCACCTGTTGATCGGAGCTGACTCGACAGCCTCTTAGAGCATCTTTAAGTTTATCGAGGAGATGGTAATGCGAAGGGCCGACGTAGAGACTGTATGCAGGATGCTTCTACACCACGAAACGTAGCGTCTGAAGAGCTTAAGCAGTGTGGACAGCGGTGTGTGGATGCACATTGTCATGCAACACATGAATGCCTTCCAAAAATAGATCTCTGCGTTTATTACGAATTCCAGGCTTTAACTTGCTTACCAGTATGCCACTGTACCTTTCACTGTTTATCGTTGACCCTTTTTCCAGGTAATGCTTTCAGGACTGGCCCTTGTAAATCCCAAAACACTGTGAGAATCACTTTCCCTGCAGAAAGCTGACTCTTCAATTTCTTCTTGACAGGAGATCTAGGGTGCTTCTATTACATACTCTGACGTTTGCTCTCTGGTTCAAAGTCATGAATATACTTTTCATCTCCAGTGATGATTCGCCTGAGAAACGCTTCACCTTCGTTAGCACAATGATCCAGTATGTGCTAACAGATTCTCTCACGGTTTTGCTTGTGCTCTTCATCAAGTTTCTCGGAACCCATCTAGCACAGATTTTGTGAAAGCTGAGCCTGTTATGCATGATGCCATTCACAGAACGATGACTAATCTGTGTATGGGTTGCCACTTCATTAACAATCACTCGTCTCTTATTCAGAATCAAGGCACGGACTTGTTTAACAATGTCATCAGTTGTTGCCGTAGCTGGACGCCCTGCTGTTTCTTCAGCCTTCACGCTCGTTCGACCGCTTTTGAACTGCTCAATCCACTGGTGAACATTCCGCTGTGGCAACACATTATCTCTGTATTGAGCTGAAAGTCTTCCACTAATTTCCGCTCCAGGTACATCTTCAGATCAGACACACACACACACACACACAAAAAGGGATGACAGAACGCCAGATACTTCTGTTTGGTGCAAACGGAGAGTGGCGCAGTCATCTTTACTTCGCAACAGCGCAAAGCGGACTGATGTGATAACGCTGCAACCCACTACAGGCAAAGCCAACGCTGACACCTTAACGTCTGGTAAACCCACAATGCCGTAGAACCAACTTGGAAAGAAATTGAAAAATATTGCATCATTTATTGATTTACCCTCGTATCTAGGATCAATGTTTCTAAGCATATTTTGCATTTAGACCGTCAATTTTTTTAAGAGAAACACTACGAGACATCACGTACACAGTGAGATCAAATTGCATCAAAAGAATCCCAAGTTACGTTCATTATCATTCGTCCGATATAAAAAGAGGTATACTTACGGCTGCCCGCAGTGGGAGGTGTGGAGGCGATTGCTCCTCTTAAGTTTCCGAAAGGTGTTTACTTCTTGGAAGTAGTTATCAGGAGGTACTTACTTACTTACTCATATGTATTTAATATATTTATATTAGAGTTTTATAGTTTACTGTAGTTTATAAGGATACGAACGGAAATAACAGTTATTTAATAGCTGTATTATGTGCACATGTGCTTTAAAATATATCAGTCTTTCATCCCCCTTGGAAAAATCCTGCTCTCATCCCTAGGAATATCTAAAATGGATTATAACAAAAATGGTCTTCTTTCTTTCTTTTCTTTTTCTTAAGCTTGTATGGTCTGATTTCCCCCGAAAACATTATAACTGTAATACTTAAACAGCACATTGTGCTCATATTGCGAGCGAATGATTGCGAGACCTTTTACTTACCCCAAAAGTAAGCTGTAAATTACATCATACTTTTTTCAAACTTCGTGAGGACAATTCTTGAGATTCCTGAGTTCTGAAATTATTGGGTAAACCCTATTTGAGACTGTAGGAATATATAATAATCAAATTTAACCTAAAAAGGCATGGAACTTTTTATTTACCCTACACATACACGGTAAATTCCATTGTACTTTTGGACAACTTTCTGGGCCTGAAATTTTCTGGAACCGTTATTTGGAACCTGATTCACACGTTTTGATCAAATTTGAACTAAAACTCCTCGAGTCCTTTTATCTACCCTGTCCATAGATAGTAAGAGATGGTACATTCTATCGTAATATGGGGCACATTTTTGAAGTTTTCGCGGTCTGACATTTTCTGGAAACACTATTTCGGACCTCAAGAAGAAATTCTGATCAAATTTGAACCGAAAATCCGAGGGCCCGTTTATCTATCCTGCCCATATATGGAAAATTCTATCATAATTTTAAGCATCTTTTAGAAGTTTCCGTGGCCTCAAATTTTCTGGAAACACTATTTCGGACCTCAAGAATAAATTGTGATCAAATTTGAACCAAAAATCCGAGGGCCCGTTTATCTACACTGCCCATATGTGGTAAATTCTATCGTAATTTTGGGCAACTTTTTGACGTTTCCGCGGTCTGAAATTTCCTGGAAACACTATTTCGGACCTCAAAAACAGATTGTGATCAAATTTGAACCGAAAATCCAAGGGCCTGTTTATCTACCCTCCTACCGTATGTTTATTACTTTGCGAAGAATTGAAGAGGAAGGTATAATAACTTCTGTTCTACAGCTTGTATAAAACATATATAAAATTCAATTTGAAGTTGCTTGCTTTCATTTTGTAAACATAAATACTTGGCAAGTCTGGGAAGATGTTTGTTCATTCACTTTGGTGCTAGCGATGGCAAGGCGCATAATTGCAGAAAAAAAATCTCTAATAATTTTTATACTTTAAGAAGTTAAGAGGTTAATCTATCGGCCTAAAAAGGTTTATATTTCTTCATTCTTGCATGAACAGATGAAGAATTATAGGAGACACACAAAATTACCCACTGTAACACATGGGGATGTTACTTAATTTCTAGTAAGAATAGACTGGCTGTGAGAGCAGAATATTGACCAAATATATTGGCTTGGCAGAAACAAAACTTCTAGATTCGTCTTGTTGAAATGACAGAAAAGTTACATTTTTACCGCTCGTCTAACTTCTGTGTTCGATACTGATCGTAGTTCTGTTTAAGACTGAAGAATATCTTTCTGCTTCTGAAGTTGATATTAGCATGGTAATCTACAATTTTCTTCTTACAATTCTGAGTACAGCAATGCAACGCAAAAGATCAAAATATTATTATAATTGTTATGTCGATTATCGCAAATTAAATCTCAAAGTTTGCATTTCGTTGATGGAAACTGTTGTTGAATGTTCTCATTGGTTATTAACCAAGATGTAGAACGGTATGAATTTAGGAATGTCTCACACTTTATAAAAAAAATCGCAAGCAGCAGAACACGGTGATCATAAAGTTTCTGCTAAGTCCGTCATATTAAGGAGGAGGCCAGAAGCAGTGGCAAGCCTTTCCCTCATATAGGTAACAGGGTGCGTGCCTATATAATGCTGCATACATTTTAGCTAGACTGCCGTGGCAGTCACAGAAGAAGTGTTGCCACCATCAGCTAAATCCAGCAACTAGACGATGGCGAAGCACTCAGAAAAGAAACTACTGGGTAGGCTGTTATGATATTAAACTCGCTTATTGAACAGTTGTTTTTGTACCTTTTTAATCATAAATAACTCTTCTATTTTAAGGAGTGGCATGTCAGTGTTACTTCCCCACCAACCGCCACTGCTTATATATCCTAGGGGATAATTCCAACTTATGGTGTACACAAATATCCTCTGCAAATATAAAGGTAACCAAGAACGTTCTGTCGCTTTTCGTGGAGATCTGTGATCCATTGGCCTCCAGACCGTGAGTTGAATGCGAATGGAGATAAGGGAAAGATCAGTTGTTTGGTGTGGGTATATCCGACATACTACCTGGTTGTGGTAGTTCAGTTACACTGTGAACGTGCGTAAGGACAGAGAGAACGTGGGACCTCCACAGAACGTCATAAGGGCGTGTATGCTGAACGAGTTCAAACTGGAATCAAAAGCCGCTTCAGCGGGGCGGAAGATATGCCAGGCCTTTGGTATAGTGCCGTGACTACGCGGACAGTGCAGCGGTGGTTTAACAAGTTTAAGAACGGTGACGAAACACTCGAAGACCAACACATTTACAAAATGAAGATCTTCAGGCAGCAATTGAGGCGAACAGTGGCCATACATGTGGGGAACTGGGACTACAATTCAGTGTGAGTGGAGAAACCATTCGGCAGCACCTTCATCAACTTGGGAAGCACTACAAGTTGGACCGATGGATTTCGCCTGATTTGACTCCTTGCCAGAACGCAGCGCGAGCAGACACCTGTATTTCTTTGCTGTCTTGTCTGAGGAAGGAGTCATTTTTGGACAGAGTGTTCACATGTGATGAGAAGTGGGTCCTGTACGAAACTCCACCGCGCCGTTATCATTGGTTAGCATCCCATGAACCGGTTCCAAAACAGCCGAAAGCAGCACTGCACCACAATAAGACCCTCCTGTGTGTTTGGTGGACTGCTCACAGATCGTGCATCGGGAGATAGGCTGGTCAGACCATCAATGCAACTCTGTACTATCAACAGTTGAGCCGTATTCAAGAAAAAATCAAAAGTCTGGAGCGAGCAATTGTGAATCACAAATGGGTCCTCCTGTTATAGGACAACTTTAAGCCCCACATAGCTAGGATGACCCGGGATACCATTCAACACCTTGGATGGGTAACAGTATTGCATCCGCCATACTTCCCGGACATTGCACCATCTGATTATCACCTGTTCCATCCCTTGGACAATCACCTTAGAGGACACCAGTTCAAATCGCTACTAGAGGGCAAAATGCTTTGATGCCTTCTTTACTTCATGACCCACCAAGTTCTACCGCGATGGAATCCATAGCCTTCCAGAACGTTGGCAGAAGGTCGTCGATGCTGATGGGGACTATTTTTCATCTTCTAGGAACGTATTAGGTAACATGTCGATGTTCGAAGACGGTGGGTGAAAAAGCGACAGAATTTTCTTGGTTACTTTATAATAGTAGCAACCGAAACAGTGACCGTTCTCGGTTGCGCTTACACAAGTTAAAAAAAGTAAAAATGTTCCCAGCTTATGTATGCGTGCATAAGACCACTCACTGGCAACTTTCCTAGCAACTCTCAGTTCATGCTAGGGATCTGCCTACTACTGTTTGTAAATACTGCTGAATTTGAAAGCAGCAAATGCTAGTCGGAATTCATTAAGAGTTATTTCAGTTATAATGGTTCAATTGAAGCCGCATTTTTTTTTTCAGAATTAGCTGTAAATTGATGTAATGAAAATGCAAACCTAAATATTATTGCGAAATAAGCAAACTGGAATGGGAAGGTAGTAAATATTAACGTTGCCATTTCATACTAATTTCTTCTTTTATCCTTCATGTTTCAACTTTTATTAAATAATGGATCTAGATTCATTATCTGTAGGCTCACTGCGCATGAACATGAACGTGTGCAAAATAGAAATTAGACCTATGAATGTTAAAAGGAAAATTCTTCCGTGACTGCAGTACAGGAAAATAATATAATTTTGTCCAAAGAAAGGTGTTTGCACAACAGGGCAAATGTAAATATTGCATTTCTAATTTCCTTGGTTTAAATCAAGTTATATAATTAATAACAAGTCACAATTGACACAATACGCTAAATGATAACAAGAATTACGAGAATAATCCCAAAAAATGGAACAAAAGATTGCGATCTTGGTCAATAATTTAAGGAATGATAAAAAAAAAAAAAAACATCAAAATATTGCAATCTTGGCCAATGATTAGTTTTTGGATCAGGGGCCACAGAAGTTTGAAATCGCCCCTAAATCGAATTTTCGTATTTTTAACGGAATAAGCACATCATACTGAGCTAAGTGTTGGTTTTGGTTTGGCTACACTTATATAGTTCTCGAGATATGGGGCCTACAAGAAAAATGTTTGATTGTATGATATATATTAAATTTGTGTATCAAGGATTACAAAATTTTTGAAAGGTCCCAAAACCGAGTTTTCGTATTTTCTACGTAATAAGCACATCATACAGAGTAAATTGTTAGTTTTGGTTTGGCTACACTATATGTAGTTCTCAAAATACCAAGCGTACAAGAAAATATTTGTATGAAATATATTGAATTTTATGAATCATGAGCCACAAAATTTTTGAACGGTCCCTAAATTAAGTTTTCGTATTTTTTAGGAAATAAGCACATCATACTAGTAAATTGTTAATTTTTGGTTTGTCTATACTATATATAGTTCTCGAGATATAAGGCTTACAAGAATTTTTTTGACTGAAATATGTTGGATCTTTTGATAAAAAAAAAATAATAATAATAATAAAATAAAAAATAATGGAATATGACTTTTTCACTTCTTCCTTAATAACGACTCCACTGTGTGCCGTTAAAATAATAAAAAAATAAGACATTTTCGAACTTTCGATTCTTGTTTTTAGCTTCTTTTGTCAGGTAGACCATAATTACACTCATGCCCAAAATTGTATTCATGCTTAACTTAACAACTACCTCTACTCATTTAGTTGTCTCAGTATGATATATCTGTCTCATACAAGTAAACAGAGAAAAATAATATCCTGTGATCTGGAGAATCCGTACGTAAATCTAGTAGGAAACCATGCAGCAAACGTAGAGAGTTTTCTGTAGGTATCTTCAGGTACATATGTATCTACATTAACTTTAGGTACTTATATACCATCATAGTGATGATCTGGTCGAATGATGAAAGAAGCGTTGAGGGGGAAGGAAAATCAACAAACAAACTTATCAAATGGTCCTGTGAAAGATTTGTACACAAAAGCTCAAAACATCAACATTACACAAATGGGAGCATTTTCGAAAAATGAAATGAAATCTTTGAGTTTTACGTCCCACGGTTATGCCGGTTAGGCTAAAGGAGACGGTGATGATGAGAGATGAGTGAAATGGTGGAATGAAGAAAGTGGGAGGAAACGGGAGAACCCCGAGAAAACCCACGAGCACGGTGTTGGTCCACCACAAAGTTCACTTGGCGGGGGCTGGGATCGAACCCGGGACCCCAAGCACCAGAGGTGAACGCTCTACCACTGAGCCACCGTGCCCTGGTGGAACCAGTTTTCGGGTCTGAACGGATCCGGTTCTAGAAGAGCCGGTTCCAGAAACCGGTTTTTCGAATCCAGGTCTGGAACCGGTTTCCAAGATCCAGTTCTGGAACCGGGTTTTCGGATCCAGGTCTGGAACCAACTGAAAACCGGATCTCCAAGAACCGGTTCCTCGCGGAACCGTTTCCGTTTGAACCGAAACTTTGTGACCATCCCTACGCTAAACCCGAGCTGCTGGCAGACTGTGAACAGTGTGCTAGATGAAATGGTGGAAGCGACAGGCAGGCGCCCAGGCGGCGGCCGCTTGTCTCATTTGGCTAAATAAACTGGGTAACTGGCTAAACAGGCAAACTGGCCAACTCATTTGGCTAAACACACACTGGTGGACCAAATTTTTTTCTGGAGGCACAAGTGGGTCTGGGCGGGAAGGGCACAAGCGCGTGGTTCTCTTTGCAGTGTTTTGAAGATGAACTTTGTGCCTCCTTTACGGGTCTTTGGAGCTTTCGGATCCAGGTCTGGAACCGGTTCCTAAGATCCGGTTCTGGAACCGGGTTTTCAGATCCAGATCTGGAACCGGTTCCTAAGATAAGGTTATGGAACCGGGTTTTGGGATCCAGGTCTGGAACCGGTTCCTAAGATCCCGTTCTGGAACCGGGTTTTCGGATCCAGGTCCAGAACCAGTTCTGAAAACCGGATCTCCGAGTACCGGTTCCTCGTGGATCTTTCTGGCCATCCCGAATTCAAGCCGGAAACTACAGTCCATTTGGTACAACTTGTCTTGTCTGACAGTTGCTTTCCTCGCTGTCTTCCCGTTTAGCCTATTCTCGTTTGCCTTCAGATCTTCCAGCAACTTCTATCATTATCTCAATCTCATCTTGTCTGTATGTAAGACAGGTATTCCCATTTTGCCTATCCTCGTGTCGACTACGCTCACTCGACGAGGGATATTTAGTGTTTGAGGGAATTCTTGAGTGTTTGAGGTTTGAACGCAATATAAAGAAAATGAAAATATTAATATATCGACTAAATGCAGTCATGCCATTTTCTATCAAGTTAAATCTATAGTAATTAGTCAGTCTATGGAATAATAAATTAAACCAATTAACTTGAATTTTACAGAAAAGAAAATTCCAGAACTAATACTGCATAGTAATCCTTTTATCGTCCAAAATGCTCTTACTAGTTAATAAATGCTGTACTAAGTTTGACTTCTCTATAGTGTATGCTTAAATTTCTCAACTTTGTTTTTTAATTAATTTTTTAAGGTTACGATTAAGGTAAATTGAATGTGTTAGGCCCCATAATATTTTTAAATGTGATTCAGCAACGTTCAAATACCGTCGTTGTCTACTATCGCCACGTTCACTTTAAACGTCATGCCTTGACTGAAGACTTATCCCGGCCCATCAAACCCTATAAAACTAATACCCTCATTATGAAAAATTTGGTATAAAAATTACTAGTTTGGCTAAAATAAGTTTAAACAAATTCAGATTTGGAAGGCACTTAGCTCCCATTCGAGGTATTCCGCCCTTTACTCCAGAAGCGTGTTAAATACAAATATACTATCAAAGCAAAACAGCTTCTATATCTCTTCATTCAGAGAAACTGGTACTCAATTTATTCAATCTGGAAGAACGAGGGAGAGAACTGACTCCACCTTTACTGCACCTCTGCTACCTTTGGTTCGATACTCGTCCACCACTCTGGGCATGAATCAAGCATTCAAAATTGAATTTAATAGATAGCATTCATGCTATCCTGAGCCTTTTCTGCTGCCCACAATTTTACACTACTTGCAATATTACAAGTATTTCTGTATTCAGGCAGAAAACCTACGAAGTTACTTCCACCCACCACTTGCATTAAGAAATTTTCCTAGCAGGGCAGTTGGCGGGCATAAAAGTTCATCTTTAGAATCACGATAATACAGACCAGCCTTGCAAAGTTCGAGAAACTGATCTTGAATAGCTAGTCAATTGCCTTTTTAAATTGTTCGGTGAGCTCATAAAAAAAAGAACGTATATCAGTTTTGAAATTGTGATCTTTGGAACTACTAGTGGCAAGGTATGTACTTGGCTAGAATCACAGTCAATCACGTCAGAGCTGTTACTAACGTCGAAAAATACTTTTTTCATAATTTTTTGTAAAAAAAAAAAAAGAAAAGAAAAGAAAAAAGACAAAGAAAAGAAACATTCAGACACGAAATATTCCTCGTCGAGTGAGTGTAGGGAAAACGGGAATAGGCCAAACGGGAATACCCGTTTGGTCTACACCTAAGATCAGATTGAGAAAATGACATATATTGCCGAAAGATCCGTAGGTGAAACGGGAATAGGCAAAACGGGGATGAACCCTTTCCTCTGTTTTTTCCTTCCTGTACATGATCATAACAATCAGGTAAGAAGAACTATTTCTATGGAAAAGCACGTTTACCCAATTATAGTGGCTCATTTCTTTCGCTCTGCAATGGTAAACATTCCCTCCTTTCCGCACATTGCCAATTTGAATATAAACAAATGCACATTATTTTAGTCGAATGTCAACTTGAGTAGTGGACCTGCTGGTTATTGCGAGCATTCTTTTTAGTACTCTTTTGTGCCATTTAATTGTATAAAATAGATTTACTTGCAAGTGAATAAGTTCGTGTTTCAATACCCGACGCAAAAGTTGACAACACAACATTGAGCACAACATGCGCGCAGCGAGCTGTCAGAAAGAACAAGTAGTATCAATTGCAGCATAAGAAGAGTAGCAGAGAAACAATAAATACGATGTGATCAAAATGAGGAAAAGAAACTAATTATCATATTGTACGAGAGAGAGATGTGTATTCTCAAGAATACGACAAAAGGAACGTTGGAAGGGACAAGAGGGAGGAGCTAAAGAAATCCAATTGATTCCGTTGAATACGTCAAATTCAAGAGGTTGACTAAGGAATCGTAACATAGAGAAACTTCTTACTTACTTAATCATTCCTGCTAATAATGACAGACTGCTTGTCATAATGATTTTATCAATATAGTGTCTTCGTCATAGATCTTCCTTAACTACTGCTAATTAGTTATTGAATGATGTTTTAGAAAGGCAACATTCCTATTAAATTCCAGGTCAAAATATATTTGTACTTTTTTTGTCATTCCTTCTTTTATTCTAGCACTTACTCGCTCATTGATGTTTTCTGTGGGTCTCCAATTTTTTCGTTCTATTCTATTTTCATTAGTACTTAATAATCAAACATTTTAACTTCTTAAAATAAGTATTTCCACTGTCTAAATTTTACTTATTTTATTTTAATATCTTTACATTGTCATTAGTAAAGCACGTTTTTCAAGTACATGAGACAATTTTCCAGCATAGAGGACTATTTTTACGCAAATTTGTGTACACATGTGCCACAACGTAAGTTTAAATTATTAGTACAAAAGTTATAAGAACTAGATGTTAACACTAGTAGTATCAGAATTATGTTTATACCATGAGCATAAGAGTAGAGCATTTTGGCCTGTTTAAGAATGTGTATTTATTGGTATTATAAAGTTAATAAAATTTAGTATATATTAGTATTACTACTTGTTTCTAAAGTAATTATTAATTATGTGATGATAATTCAAGAACATTTTATACGTATCTGAACATGTGCACATTTAACATTCGTGCTTATTTAGTCTACAGAAAAAATTCTTATATTATATCAAAGGTTTCTTTTTAATATAAAAACTTCATGCTTTAAGTATCACCCTTTACAGAAATGAACGTAGGGCAAACAGATGAAGTACAACCCAAGACGTTTGGTATTG
Source organism: Thermobia domestica (assembly GCF_964235325.1). Classification (NCBI taxonomy): domain Eukaryota; kingdom Metazoa; phylum Arthropoda; class Insecta; order Zygentoma; family Lepismatidae; genus Thermobia; species Thermobia domestica. The sequence continues at coordinate 287,672,609 of NC_137454.1, forward strand.
GATTGTTTCAATGTTTCTCTGTTCCCATGTTCCATCCAATCCATCTATCATGCTTTCTTTGCCGCTATCTTTATCTCTCACTAAATTCTTCATCATTGACAGAAAAGCTTTCTCCCTTTCGATAATTGTTCAATATTAATGTCATTACCATTTGATTCATTCTCATTTCCATTACATACATTCATGAACAGAATAGACTTTTCTTATCTGTAGTTCTTCAAGTATATCTTGTAAGTAGTCTAAAGATATAATTCATCAGACTGCTCCTCCAAACACACCATGCAACAATATGAAACACTAATATTCCGTAGATTGTGAGGTAACATCAAAGGACCAATTAGATAAATGCTTAGGAAACTGCATCAACATTTTTACATAACGCAGAAAATGCCCTAACCATGAAGGTTCAAAAGGCTCCCTGTGATGCTAAACAATAATTTACGAAACATACATGTATCCGAACCAAGTATGCAAGTGAATAAAAAGATCGGTAAATACGCTTAAACTAATAAAAATGTTTAAGACGTTTTCTAGCAATGATTCCAAAATTCTCGGAACTTCTCAATTTTTTCCAGTAGGTATAGGAGCAATGTCCTGTTTCCAGGATTAACATCAAGACAAGCTGTTTCTTATACGTGTGCTACACAAAAGATCTGTCAATTAATATTATTTTCTTTTGTTTCAGGATCAGGAAGTACTAATCTAGTAGGAAAGTTTACCCAAAGTGTACGTCGAATCGTTCAAGACGTCAAAGATGAAGGCACAGGAAGTAAGTATTTTTTCTTTTTAATTTATAAAATATATAACTGAGAGTTTGACTGAGAAAAGGGAGTATATCTAGAAATGAAGAACTGAAATATTTGCAACATCATGCACGTATTTCAGTTACTTCGCTAATGGAATGCTTATAAGGCACTTAGAACGTAACTCAATTGAAAAGCAGTCAAATATTTTCATATCGTGTTCCTAACAGTAACCCTACGATGAAATGTCTTCATATATTTTGAAACAAAAATAGGTGTTTATACTCCAGCTTTTCACATAACGACTTCATTGGTCATTTAAATTTCTCTCAGATTAAACTTTGACTAAAATAAATATAAATAGAGCTTCAAAATCCGGGTATTCTTTACTGCACGATTTGCTGAAGGAGTAATCTCATATAGACAGTCTGTGAGTTTAGTCATAAGAGAACATTTTTCTTGCCGCTACTAATTATTTTTGCAAAAACTAGAAAGAAATTTAATGTCATTCTTAGGGTACTTGCTACTATGCGCAAGTATACCAAGAAGTATCTTCGTATGTTCGTGGTACGGTTGTGCATTCTAAGTGATCAATCCCAGGTTCAATGTTTAATGTCCCGAACACAACCCTACTAGCCAGAGGTGCATATCCTCTCAAGTATTTGAGCGTAATCCTCCCAAATTTACCCCCCCCCCCCAAAAAAAAAGGTAGTAGGGGAGATGAGTTGGTTGTAATAAAACCAAGATTACTTCCATGTAGACTAGTATTTACTTTTAGATTTCGCTCAGTTCTTAAAATACTCATTATGATATAATTAAAGTTCGACTGTGCTATTTTTCAATGAAAATTATATTTGCCCAAAGATTTCATGAACACAACCTGCATCCTAAAATCCGCCTGCAGACTCCTGTGCTACTGGTGACTCGGATTTCCTTCAATAGTAAGATACTACCGAAAAAACAGTTGCATAACGACGTAAAACATTATCAAGAAAAGCTACCGAACTTAATGTAAAGCGTCTGCTTTTCTACTACGCATTTAAGTAATCCCTTATCCGGCTAAAGACCAGATCAGTATAGATTAAAACACTAAATCTTAATGTGTATCAATTCCATTGTAATTCTAAAATCTTGGTGGAAATGTTCACTACAGCTACTTTAATAACTTCTGTGTTGTGTCCGAAAGAGCAAAACTACTAAACAGAACGTTTGTCTCAATATACCTAGGTAAAGTGAAATATCGTCAACCTTTTGAAGATTTCTTATCTCAAAAAGTATATCACTTTATAAGCCTTAATCCCGTGCAATCTCTCAATTATTAAATACATTAAATAACAAGGTTCATCCTTATATGACAGGCTGCAAACGTAAGACCAAGAGGAAGACATATGTCCTAATGATTTAATATTTCACAAATTTTGTAGTTCTCCCTACTGGTCTTGTGGCTACCGCGCATGTCTTTAAGGTACGGGTTCCTGGTTCGAAACCTTCAATATGTGGGAGAATTTCAATATTTGAACGCACTATGGTGGTTCAGGTACCATTTAAATTGTTGATCCACGTCTCATATAGCTTCGTCACTGAAAAAATGCTAAAACTGAAACCAACAAATTTTCTATCGAACCAGATATACAATTTGGAGCAGATTTATTTATTTATTTATTTATTCAAAAAAGAAACAGCTTAGGTGTGTTACTCTTAATCATGAGGTCTGCGCACGCCTATGATCCAAACAATAAGAGAACTGCTTTTTGAACCCAGTAACTTATAAAAGTTCTCCAGCACGCAGTTTCCTTTCAGTGCTATGAATTTTAGATTCAACACCCAGTGCTGTCATATTGGATCCGATAGAAGTATGCATGTCAATTTTATATAGCTTCGGTGGTCAAAGACAGGTTACACACAAATGAGTTAAACAACAAATCAATGATGTATTAATCTAGAGCAATATCAATTTCCGAGTGTAGAGTATTCACGTATATTAGGGAAATAAAAAAGACGTTGACTTTTACAGCATAACGGGAAAATGACTGATCACTTTCAAATGGATTGTTTAACATAGCTAGTGCTGACATTGAACTGAATTTTTATCATGCTGCTTTCATTAAAATACGTATCTAAGGCGCTGTTTTTTAAATCTATTCCAGAAATAAAGTGTCACTATTCCCTCACATTAGGAAGATGAAACTTCGTATATGAATTCCTCATGAAAATAAGTGAATCCTGCTACAGCGTTTTTGGAAATTCCGCTTTAAATTTCGGAAAGGGAATAATTTCTATATATTTTTTCTCAATACACAGGATGATTTTAGAGGGTTTACAACTTCAATCAGTTATCATTCTTTATTGGAACCACATACAGTCATGGTTTATGTCATTATACTGCAAAACACTTCAAGTTTTTGTGTGACAAATCCATTATGGCTCAATGTGTGCACCTGCGTTCACCCTGGACACATCCCAACGAAAGTCGATTTCCTGCCAAACAGTAGCCAGCATTTCGGAGGTAACGTCCGCGTTGGTTGTTCTGATGCGATGTTTCAGTTCATTAACAGTATCAGGTATGGGAGGGGTTTACACCTTATCTTTCACAAACCCGCACAGAATGAAATCAAGTGGCGCGTAATCTGGAGAGCATAGTGGCCAAGCAATTGGTCCACAACGACCTATCCACTTATCTCGGAAACACTGATCGAGAAATTCCCTTACTTCTATCAGGTAGTGCGGCAGGGAGCCATCTTGTTGCCACCATAAGCGGCCATTGTGGTCATCATCTAGCTGTGGAACAATGCAGTTCTAAAGCATATCAAGATAGGCGATGTCGGTGATAGATGGTGCTCTCAGTAAAGAACGGTCCATATATCTTGCTCTGGAAACAGCGCAAAACACGTTCACTTTGGGGCTGTCACGTACCAGCTCCACGTGCGCATGTGGATTTTCTGCGCCCCAAATACGACAATCGTGTGTGTTGACTCGGCCGGAAAGATGAAAAGTTGATTCGTCACTGAATACCACATTGTTCAAGAATGAATCATCACCACTAATGCGATCCAACATGGTAACACAGAATTCATGTCGGATATGTTTATCCGCTTCACTCAGTGCTTGAACCAAGGACAGTCTGTATGGCTTCCTCGGGTGCAGTGTTTCACTTGGAAAAATTTGGTGTAATTATCTCTAATAGTTACTCAGTTAGTCCCTATCAAAAATAAAATGAATAATAACCCATTTCTTTATCAGTATGAATAAAATGAATGATAACTCATTTGTCAGTAATAATTTAACAAGTGATGATGGAGTGCAGGCTTGGAGTTAGGAAAAAATATTCTCATGTTCTGTTTTCACAAAAAAGAAAATAATCTTTTGTTTCCATGAAAAGCTGCAAATTATGCAGAAAATATCAATTATAAAATATCATGCCGTTTTCGAGAGTGAATATGATCCCATTAAACGCGGAAAAATAAGAAATGAACATGAACCTTTCACAGTTTGTACTGAACAATAAACGTAGACACACTTCTGTTGCATAACATGATAAGTTCCAAAATGATTATGTTTACATTGGAGTACCTACAAACAGTTCTAGCTTTCATACTTCAAACATATCAACAGCCTTTTCAAAACAGTTCTGATTGATATCTATCACCAGACTTTACCATTGCGAGAATAGGCAAAATGTCAAGGCGAGAATAGGCAAGATATCTGACTCTTCAATGAATGAAATGTCAGTTTTGACATGTATTTAAGGCTCATAAGTTCAAATTCATGCTATTACAATATAACGATATGCGGTATTATTTCGGCCACTTCTTTTAAAATTTGCAAGAAGAGTATCCTGGTCTAATTCACTGTTTCAGGGTCCTCTACTTCGACCAAATCTTCAGGTTGTTGGTCATCTAAATTATCATCATCAGAAGATGGTGTCAGATAAGCAAGCATTCTTCAGCAAGACATTCTTCGTCGCTACTCGAAGAGTCACGAGCTCTTCTATTGTTTATTCTTGGATGCCGTATAACATAGTGGCACTGGAACATCATAGTTAGCATGAAGTCCTTCATGTCATCACATTTCGTAATAATCTCACATAGTGTTTCATAATGGCCCCACATTGTGTTTCATAATAACCAATTTGACTTTTGACCCATGTTGGCCCTCCACCATGCATCATTTCACACATTACTTACAGGGTACATGATCTGAAAAGCCCAAAACATTCTCTACAAGAATATATTAGTTAGTGACTGAGGCATTTGATATATGAGATGTAACAAAAGTTTTGCAAGAAAAAATAAAAGTTTTTTCGTTGAAAAATGGATGCTTTCATGTTATATTTTCTCTCTCAAAAACTGCGATAATTCAAATATTTGAAATATATGCAATAAATATAGCAGCGAATTTACGGCTTTGTCATATTTTTTGAGACTTCAAACTCACAGAGTTCTGAAAAACAGAGGTGTTTTACAATAGCCCCAATTTTTCTGTGTTTCACAATTACCCCATTTTACCCTATTTTAACCTTCAAGTTCTTCTACAGAAATTTCCGAAGGCAAAAGAATTTTGACTGAATAATAACACGAATTCCCTGCTTTCCGCCGACATTTAATTTCTTCGTGGATGTAATTTTGGTATGTTAATGTTGTTCCTAGGTATTTGAAAGTATTCGCTTAATCAAAAATAATATTCAATATATAATGTGTCCATAATTTGCAGTATTACGGTCACGGCGAATTTCCGTGTATTTAGTTTTCTCTTCATTTACTTTTAATCTCATGTCCTTGTAGGCGTTTATAAAACTTTTATATTTCTTTACTGTCTCCATATCAGTCCGTATCAGAAACAGTGGCGGCGTAAGGGCGGGGCGAGCGGTGCCCCCGCCCCGGGCCCCACTTTGTGGGGGCCCCCGACGGTAGGTAAAAAGAATAGTTACTAAGGAAATTACTAAGGAAAAATAGTTACTTAGGGCCGTCAAGGTTTATAATCCACACCTTCCCTAAATGTAAACGCAATTAATTGTCAATCAATATTACACCATATAACGGATGAAACAACAGAAATATCTGTGTAATAAAGCTAATCAGTGCTGGATTTCCGTATAAGCTAAACAAACTATAAGTTTCGGGCCTCACTCTTTGGGGACCCGAAAGAAATTTAAAGAAAAACTGAATATTGATTAAAAATAAATAAAATAAAAGTTTCATTATCTTGGAGGCTCCCAAAGAAATTTAAAGGAAAAAGCTCTGAATATACGTGAAAAATAAAGTAAATGTTTCATAGTCTTGGGGGCCTCCCAAAGAATTTTAAAGGAAAAGGCTAAATGCAGGCGAAAAAATAAAACAGACGTTCCACTTTCTTGGGGCCCCCAAGAAAATTTAAAATAAAAAGTTGAATGTAGATGAAAAATAAATAAAATACAAGTTTTACTGTCTTGTGGCCCCAAAGAAATTTAAAGGAAAAAAATGTACTGTATGTGGATTAAAATATGAATAAAATAAAAGTTTCACTCTGTTCAATTACCTCATAGAAATTTAAAGGAAAAGCTGAGTGTAGATTAAAATATAATGAAAGTCAAAGTATATTGCGTTATTTACATTCTAAGGTCTTATGAAGCAAGTAATGGGACCCCGTCTGCTATCCTGCTTCCTAAACTATCACTGTTTATTTATTTATTCATATATCAGCTCAAGAGAAGGATAGAAAGAAGGGATCAACGTATATAATGCTTTATTAGGGTACTAGCATTCTGTTCCTAATTAAAAGCTCTTTGGTGCAGACGCTATAATCCAAGGATCTTATAAAATAGAGGATCTGCCCTTACAACAAAATCTTGAAGCCATACGTCACAGTAACGCCACCCCTACCCTGCCCACTCCACCCAATAGGATCGCAACGTTTTGAGCCAACAATCATGGCGGAAACGAAAGTAGCCAATCAGACTATGGTGGAAACGAGAGTAGCCATTCAGATATGCCGATGCTCGTTTGTTTTTTGGCTTTATCGATTATTAGGATGACGATACATATGGGCAGATCCTCTATTTATAACATTCTTGCTATAATCGCTGATTCACTTGTTTTCCTTCTGTTTGTATTCTTTTGCCCTTTTCAGCGAGCGAAACCCTTTTGCTTAGCTGGTTTCCCCATTTCTGCTCTTGTTGTTTGGCGAATGAATTTACATTTCAGCCCACAAATTTAGAGTGAAGAAAATGTTAAATAAGAAAACAAGTGTTAAAATAATCAAAGTACTTCAGCATTATATTTAATTCAACTCCTGATTGTTCTCATATGAAACACTTGTCACAAATCATTTGATTTGTTGACATACAACGTGATTCTGTTCAAGTTCGGGAAGCATTTATTGATTTCATCTCTGTTAAAGGAAAGACTTTTGAGACTGAAGAAACTTGAACGTGATAGGCGTGATATTAAGATTGCAGAATCCAGTCTTGTGATAATCAGGCTACAATGGTCGGTCAATATTCTGGAGTTCAAACTTTGATACGGAATATAAGTTCTTTGGCCATTTTCGTTCCTTGTAACAATAATTCATTGAACCTTGTGGCTTACATGCTGCGCACGTTAACGTTGTGGCGGCGACTTTGTTGGAAGCAATGGAACGTTTGTTGGTATTCTTCTCTAGATCTACTCACCGATGGAATGTGCTGCAAAATCACTTAAAGATTGGTCTGAAACGTGAAAATGACACTAGATGGAGATCAAAAGCAGAAGCTTTAAAGGCACTTTCTAGTCAATTGGATGAAGTAATTGATCCGTTGGAAGATCTGCGTGACACTTCGATTGAAACGTGGCTCCTTGATACTACAGGAGATGCTGGTCTTCTTCTTTCAAGCATCCAATAATTTAATTTGATCGCTTTACTATATTTCTGGTCTGCAAATCTCTCTTATATTGATCGGATCCAAAAATGCATTCAATCTCAGGATATGAGTTTCAATCAAACTCTTATTCAGTTACAGAGCCTGGTTAACACCATTAATACCTGGAGACTTGAGCTGGACAAGAAAATCATATCCACAGCTGAGAGAAGTTGCAGGGCATGAAACATAACTGTGGGTACACACAGTAGAAGGAGATGCATGCCTGGAGAAACAAAGAATGAAACCTGACTGCACAGGACAAAGTGAAGCGCTCTATCAATGAAATTCTAGATGAGATGAGACAACAAATGATTATTTTACCGAGATGCATGACCCAAACGACAGATTTGGATTCCTGTGTTCTATGGCCAACTTTGTGCAGCAGCTAGATGATGAGAGCGACGAAAGGCTAAAAGCATGTTGATCTGATTTCGCTTTGTTCTACCCGAATGACTTATTATTATTTCAGGATTGTAAGGATTTAATCCGTTCACTAAGGTGTGCTCAGAAAGCTAAAGAACAACTTGACTTTTCACCACAAGGTATCCTGAAATATGTATCTTTAATGGGGCTTGAAATTTACTAAAGTTTGGCAACCGCTCTTCAGATTTTGATAACACTGCCCGTATCTGTCGCATCATGTGAAAGGTTTTTCACCAAAATGAAATTGATAAAATCATACTTGCGTTTCACAATGAGTCAGGAAAGATTCACGGATCTGACCATTCTTTCTATCGAAAATGAAATAGCATCCACTGGATTCTGATAATATAGTTGAGACTTTCGCTGCTAACAAGGTATCATTCTGAATATTGGTGGAACATAGGCTAATATGGTAGTGGAACTACTGCCGAAAGTAGTTTCATGTTTCAAGTAAAGGCAATAAAAATACAAAAGTACCAGAAGAAAATAAAGTCTTTGTTTTACGTTCCACGGCTATGTCGGTTAGGCTAAAGGGGGCGGTGATGATGAGAAATGAATGAAAAGGTAGAATGAAGAAAGTGGGAGGAAACGGGAGAACCCCGAGAAAATCCACGAGCACGGTGTTTATCCACCACAAAGTCCACATGGGTCGAGCTGGGATCGAGCCAGGGACCCCACGCATCGGAGGTGAACGCTAACCACTGAGCCACCTCGCCCCCAAAAGTACCAAAAGAGTAATAAAAGTCAAGATTTGTCAATTGACTGGTGATAGGTGGTAATGAAAAGTAGGATGGTATAACCCGTAGTAGAATTCTGTGCTCACATATTTAATCTGTAATATCTCCAATTATTCAATATATTGAGGATTTTTTGTTATAATATATTCTAATACTAAGTACCGGTATGTTAGTAAATGGTAATGGAAATAGTCATAAGTGAGAGAATGTAAACAAGACTGAATTATTAAATACAAAATAATATAATCATAAAACAAGTGCGAAATCTGGAAACAATAGTAAAAAGACAAGCAGGAGAGAAATATTCTAGTACTTAACTATTCATTGATATTTCGGCAAAAGTAGCGGGACTAAATAGATCGTACATTATCACTGGAGAGAAACCGAAGGTTAAAGTGAATGGGGCTAATTGTAGGAAGAAAAATCTAATCAAATAAAACCCATCTAACGCAAATTCAGACAGGTAAGAAACTATGAATAAACTTAACCATATGAGAAATTGCGCAGGAGAAACACCAAAGGCGAGAACCGAACAAAAATATTCTAGAAAACATAGAGCTTACAATTAAAAATCCCATCGGTTATACAGGGGTGCCCACAGAGGGGGGCTATGACGCAAACTGCGTCATTGAAATATTTGGGGGGGTGAATCTATATAAATATGTTTGAGGAGGTGTAAAAATTAATCGAAAAGATGATTTTTTTCATGCAAGAACACCTACGGATAGACAAGTAGGGGGGTGCGTCATGGACATAAGAGGGGGGCACCAGTGGGTTATATTATTATTTGCATTTTTTGCAATATCAGCTCATTGTCATGTTTTGTACGTAAATTTGCCTCTAACTGTATTATCAGGAGCATTATATTGCAAAACTTTCACTATTCCATCTAATTACAATATGCGTTGATGCTACGATAGTATAGATGTAGGATAAATTCTGGATTCTTGATTGTTACGTTTTGTTTGTTATTTCTGTTGTGGGTTGTAGTTTCCGTTACACCTGTATCCATAATCCTTTTTCTATCGTGTCTTTTGTTTAAAAATGAATAAAAAAGAAAAAAATTGCAATGATAATCGTGGTCCAGTTTTATTTGTAGATACCAGCCTGAAGGCGGTTCTAAGCAATTAAAAAATAGACAGGGATGCCGAATGTCAGCCCTATTTGTTTGATATATCCCAGATTATAATGATCTAAACACATATACCAACGGGAAAGGGGGAGGAGCAAACAGAAAGAATGATTATGTAAATGAATGTCAAAAATAGAAGTGTATAAATCACGATTGTTTGAAAAGGGGCCCCAACCTACTTCACTGGCCCCGGGCCCCTGTTTGCCTTACGCCGCCACTGATCAGAAATACCAGTATAAGCCAAACTTATAGCCAGTGTAAGTATCACTCAGCTCTAAGGCCTGGTTGCTATCTTAAACTTTCCTTATAGCGTTTTCCGGAACAAACTTGAATAATAATTGTGACAATGCATCTTCTTGTTTCAGCCTGTTCTCGACGTGAAAACTCGTGGACATGTATTTCCTTACACGAAATTCACTTAGGAAGTCATTTAAACACATCTTAATTAATCACTCTTGTTTTCTTCTGTATATCTAATTCGGTGAGAATATTGTACAATATCTATTTCTCTCTTAACCAAGTCATAGGCTTCTTGAAATCAATAAATAATTGATGTACCGGCCAGGGCCGTGCCGTGGAAAATCAGCGCCCGGGGCGAGAGTATACGGCGGCGCCCCATACATATATTCCAAGCATTTTTTCCTTTTATCTCCTGAATTTTTCGTCCCCTCACTTCGGTGCCCGGAGCCGTCGCCCCGCTTGCCTCCCCCCACAGCACGGCCCTGGTACCGGCGTAGTAATTGCGAGAAAATATGATCATTTTAGAAACCAGACTAACTATAGTTTTGGTTCAAACTGATGTTTTTAGGAGTTTTCTACCACTTTTACGTATTTAGACAGTGTTTTCAGGTAATTTGCATAAGAAAGTAACCATTTTTGTTACCTTTTTCGTAATATTCTGCACTGAAACTGTGTAGCGTAGTGAGACTGTGTTTACATTTGAATTGAAATAGTTACAATTTGCAATTACAATAATTAGTTTGCGTCTACAGTATTTGTAGCTTATTTGTGGTAGTTAATATTTACTGTTATGCCATGAAGAATAAATTATTTGTAGCATCACGTAATACTGGACCTGATAACGTACATAAGTAATGTGTTAATTAGATATAAGAAAAGTAATTGAAACATATACTTACTCTTTGAAGTCAATTTCTTTTGCCGCAGTTTCTGTATTTGTTCGCGATCCGCAAGATTTGACATCGGCAAATTTTGGCGCCTTTTCTTTAAAGGATAAACAAGGAAATGGGTCATAATTTTTTGTGTAGTATTTATTTAATTCCAGTATTCATTTCATAGGAGTGAGGCATCGATTGAGTAATTATAACTGCCACTAGAAGGTTACGCCCTCTCTCTCTCGGCAAATGATGTACTGAAAAAGTGCATATTATAATAACATTAGTTGAGCAAGGAAAGATAAGCAAATATAAATGTACATAAAATTATACGATAAGCTCGGAAAATGAAAATATTATAGTTTATATTAATATATAGAAAAGCACATGCTGAATAAAACTGTGAATGAATCATGAGTAGAGACCGGATGTTTAGGCACTAAAAACCTGGAAAATAGGCAGGCAAATAGGCACTAAAAATTTAAAAAATAGGCAGTAAAATAGGCACTAAAATGTAACTCGAAGTAATGAAGATAAATACTCAATACCATTAAGAAATAGATTCAAGTCATAGATAATGTTCAAAGAATATAGAAACATACTTGTTTGTTAATATTTTCTTTTATTGTATATATAAAAACGAAGCTTGTTATGCATTCCATACATACTGGGTGAACCTGAAAGATGTGCACATACTTCGGGAGCTGATTCATGACATCAAAAGAAGACAAAAAGTCCTGTTGCATATTGTCGAATTCCACGTCGTGTACGAGTGACAGGAAGGGGGGGGGGGACTTGGAATCCAAAACCGAATCCTGTCAATTGAAACGAGACATAAAGGTGTTCACATACTTCAGGAGGTGATATGTGACATTCAAGAAGACTTTCTGTCTTCTTTTCATGTCACGAATCACCTCTCAAAGTATGTGCACATCTTTCGGTTCCGTTCCAATTGTCAGGATTTAATTTTCGATTCCAAATTGGCACTCTGTCAGTCGTACACGACACGGAATTCGACAAAATACAAGAGGACATTTTGTCTTCTTTTGATATCACTAATCGCCTCCCGAAGTATGTGCACATCTTCGTATCAAGTTCACCATGTATATCGTAACGTACCACGTGCTTGTGTTTACAAACACTTAATATGTGTGTATTACTTATATAAATTATATATTTTCCCAATAAAGGCTTATTTTGAAGAAAATGCATACAATAGGCAATATTAGGCACTAAAGCAATTATTTAGGCAGTAAAGGTCGAAATAGGCAAAATAGGCAAAATAAAATTGGCTTAAATCGAAACTATAAACCCCCATATAAACTTTAAAACGTTATTTTTGATCATATCTTTAATAATAAAGAATAGGCATTTTGCCTAACATCCGGTCTCTAATCATGAGTGATAAGATGAAAGTGTAATCATTGATATTGAGTGAGACATGGATATTGTTAATTAAAATATATGCATATTAATCTCCTGTCTTGATTCGGCTTAAGATTGATGTAAAGCCCAGATTAGTGGTAAGGACAAAAAATACAGCCATTTAAAAAGATGAGGGAGATCTTGAATGATTTGACGATGAAAGAACCGGTGACGAAAGTGATCCATTAATAGAGCTGTCATGCAAAGTGTGTGTGTGTAATATGCTTAATGGCGTATGCGAATATTTGAACCAGGATTCAAATTAAGAGTGTATGAAAGTTGTGTCCAGAGAAATATATTTATTAAATTCAAGACATTTTGCTATATATCGTTTCCTTAAGAATGAAATATAATACACAAGCGATGGAATTTCCATTCCGGTGTATAATTCGTGATTAGGATTCAGTAATTTGACGCGATATACTAATCGTACTGCATGGTGTTCCATAATTTCTTGTCGATAGTAGAATTTAGGGTGAGCTGAATGCCAAACAATGTGGTCAAAGGTAAGAATAGTGTACATGAATCCCTTAATGTGTTAATTAGCAACTTGATATTCAGCTTCAATTCTATCCTACGATCCTTCGAATTCTGTTGTAATCTATTCTTAGCTTTTTAAGTATAAGTTTCTAGAGATGAGTTGTCCACTGCAATTTATCATTGAATACTATTCTTAAATATCATACCGACTTAGAAGGTTCTAACTTGTGCATTCCGACAGAGACATTGAGTAAATTAGGGTTTTAGTGAATTTTACTCCGACATTTAGGTGATATTATGTCTAACACAGTAAAATCTACGTATCTTCAGTGGACCCTTTATTAAACAGAAAGTTAAACAGAAAAAAATTCACGGTTCCATGAATTTACTGGCGAAAATCGTGTTGAATTCTCTTCATTAAACGGACAATGGAAATCAAAATAAGCCTTTTAACGGAAATTTTCAAGTTTCGGAGTGCAGCATTTAGTAAATTTTTAGACATCTTATGAGAGATTAGATATAGTTTCAGCGAAATAGACAGTGACTTTCAACCCGAAGCAGACACAACGGCTTTATATGCTTTAATTAAGAATTGTACAGAAAGTCTGAAATAAGAAGAGGATGTGGAGAAATAAGAGAAATAAGCATTGGGTTGGAAGAAGAGTGTAGGCTAAAGGCTTTTCGAGATTCTGTAAAAGTTTAGAGGAACTGTCTTACGCTGAAATGACACTGACATACTTAGTGTGATTTCTCAGGCTAAAGTCTCAGCAGACAAGCAGCGATGTGTACAGAAAACTCACCTTGACTATTGGAAAAATTAAGTTAACGCGTGTACAGTTTTGTTTTGTTTTGTTTTGTTTTGTTTTTTTGTTTTGGTTCATTGTAAATTTTGTGTATATTAATTCGTAGTAGAAATACAGTAAATTGTGTAAGATCATACAGGATCTTGCTTTATCTTAGTATGTACATTATATGCGTGTACTTTTTTTCTTGCATTGGTGTACCTTAACTGGAAACTTTTGCAAGTCCGCTTCGATTCCACTAAAGACAGGTTTTACTGTATTTATGTTTTCTTTTCATTCATGGCAATTCTCCATTTCATACACCACGCAAAAAAGTAATTAATTGTGAGTTGTAAGTTTGTATTAATCTGTTTTATAATTTTTCCAAGAGTTAGGAAGACGGTGTAATTAACGTATTGAAATAAGTAAATGTTAAATGCTGGTGATGGAATATCAGAAGTAGTGACAGGCTGCAAACTTGAGGAACTCCTATATATAGAAAGATAGGATAAGACAATGAATGGTTGATACAGAAATATGCGATACGGTTGAATATAGAGAAAAATTAAGTCCAAATTTAAGCAATTTGTAAAATAAACCATAGTGTCAATTCGGTTGAAAGCTTTCTCAACATCCATTAAAATCAAACAAGATAGAAGTGATTTATTGTATTGGACAGTGGAGGATCTAAAAGGTAAAATCTGGGGGGCCTAAAAGGTTTCAGACTATGATAGGTATACAATATATACTTACTATAAACTTTCAAAATATATAAATAGGCCTAATAGCTTAAATTATTTTTGTCACTCAGAAAACTGGGGGACCTAGACCCCCCGGCCCCGGGCTAGATCCGCCACTGGTATTGGAAAATAAGTATTGTCGTCAGACGAAGTAACTGATCATTTACACTGTATGAGGATCAATACACGGTCCGAAAAATTGGTAAAAGTGATGGTTATTCAAATATGGATGTAATCCTTGCACAATACCATAATTTTCTCCAGTGCCTCTATACTCTTCAAACGTTCTTACATAGCCATCTTGGACGATGGAATATATGAGTATTAAATATTTATGTAGTTTATTTTGTAATATCGAATTTTAACATCTTTATATCATATTATTTTTTAAAACATTTATTGGGAAACGGGAAAATTTGTTCCGGGGAGGCAAGCGTAGTATTCCGGGGGTCACTCCTCGTACTATTTTATTTATTATTATATTATAGGCGTATTACAGTAGGAAGTCGATAATCCGAACGTCAAAAATCCTAACGTCATTTGTCATACATATTTTTATCTTCCCTTAGGCCTATACAAGTTAAGTTTTAAGTGTGAGTTACAAGAACAGTGTAATTTGGTGTACGAGCGGGTTCTTTAGAAACACTAAATGTACGTAGCCTAACATACGGTATTGTCATTACTGTATGTATTGTATAACCACTGTATCGATAAAAGAGCGTGCCGTACAGTATATTTAATCCTAAATGGCATTTTCTTGGTCATTTTCGAAAATTCGAACAATTTGAAAATCTGAACTACCTGCGGTCGCAATTAATTCGGATTTTCGACTTCCTACTGTATTTTGGCCTCGTCCAGGGGAAGGGCACTCGCAGAGCTCCGGGGGGAACAGTGTCCCTCAAAAACATGTTTGGAAGAAACACTGGTTGGGAACATTTGTATTGTTACGTATTGTAGGAAATATTTGTAATTTTTATTATATCACGTAAAATTATTACAATATTTAATTATCACAATATTTAAACTTAAATTATTAGGAAGGATGGATATCCTTTGATCTATTTCGTAAGACACCATCTCTTACTTTCTATAGTCGATCAAACGAGATCGCAGGAATAAGATTTGTTTTGTTATGAACAGTGAAAGCTGTTTTCAGCTAATAGACATTGTGTGCAATAATAGGCAGGATTGAAAACTAATTGAAGTTTGCAATTGTAGCGCTATAAGTATATTAATATGTTTAGAATTTGAAAATAGATTAAAATATTGATTTGATTGCATGTAATGAATGTAATTGTACATGTGTCATTGTAAATACTATTTGACATCAGAGACAGATCCAGGACCGACTTCTGGGGGGGGGGGGGCGGTGGTTTGTCATACTGCTACTTACAGATACTTTTAACAGCTTCAAACTCTGGAATGGGTTTTATTTATATGTATAAAATAAAAAAGTTTCCTCTTCTGGGGAGGATCGCCCCGATCTTCCCCCCTGGATCCGCCATTGTATAACATGAAACGGAGAAATGGCTAGCCTGAAAAGTTTTTTTTTTTTAAATCTTTTAACATACTTTCTCTGCTGGGAATTGAACTAGGGACTTGGCGTAACATTCAACTGGATATTTACTACACTTATCTCTTGAGTGAGTAAGATACTTTCTATTAAACTTAATTTGTGCAGTAGTATATGACTTGAAAATTGTGTTAGGTTTTTTATATAAAATGTTGGAAATGAAATGTTTAGCTTCCAGTTATATTGTGTAGGACTAATGCTCGAATAATGAAAAATTACGTATATCGTGAACGGGGATTAACTTCTATATCGGAGATTGTCATTGCGCCTGAATTATATGGTAATAATTCCAAACGGACAATGGATAGATGATGAAACCGGAAATGAACCTTGTACTAGTGATGTAGATAAATAGTGGTATATCTTTATTAAGATTATTTTTGTATTTATATTCAAAGTGAAGAAAATATCTTACGGAAAACATATTCTTAGCAAGCATTTAACTGTTAGTTGCGGAAAGGAAGTTGGTACATTTGATTTATTTTCAGCACCAGAAAATGGAGATTGGTAATATTGTTCACCATTTCTGGACTGTGTGTCAATAATTGAAATAGATGGTTCTAGTAAATAGGTGATGCGTGCTCTATTCCTATTGGTTGACGTACAATATAAAAGAAAGAAACATAGATATAAAAATATAGATATCTTTATATATCACAAAATATAGATATTTCTATATATCACATCCTCTTTGATTTACTCGACGACGCAGATTATTTTCTAACTTGACTTTACGCAGTGCATCATAATTTTATTGAATACTAGTGAATAATTTGTATGTTGAAAATTTTGAAGCCGGTGTTAATTTTTTTACAGCGCTGAATAATTGAATTTGTCATCTGACTTTTTAAAATTCATTATTATTCTGTTTTGATTTTAATGCAAATTTTGTTGAAAATCAAAACAGATTTGATATTTATTAGTTATGTTTACTGTATTATTTTGCATTTGAAATTTGAAAATTCCGTTATAATATTAAACTCTGTAGTTTTTCAATACCGTGGCTATATGAGAAACGTGGCTTCCTTAAAGCACTAAAATTGTTTTAAACATTAAATGGATTAAGTTTTAGCAAATACAGAAGGATATTGAGTACCAGAAAGCATTGAAAGATTGAAAGGAAATTGATTTTATGTTGATTTTAGCACCAAAGCTTCTTTGGACAGAGGCCTATTATGAATAATTATTTTTATATAACTTACCCCTGAATTAATACAATTATAACATTCGTTTAAACTAAGTTTAGCGCCACATTTAGGATCAAAGTTATATGAGACGGGTATTCCAATCACATGAGTTGTAGCTGAGAATGAATTCCGCACCTGTACTATTGATACGTATGTAAATCAAACAGTTATAAGGAGTAAAAAAGATCGCAAAAAAATAGTACTGAGACGTATTTGTTTACTAGTGTGGGATATATGAGACGTTGTTTGGAAAGAAACACTTATTGAATTTAGCATAGTTTAAATGAATATTTCTTTCATTATAATGCAGTATGAAACACAATTTCCTAAGACTGACATTAATTGCAAAGCGGAATCTGCTTAAATATGTATTAAATTATTCTGAAAACTATGTTGATATTTAACTTCAGTTTTTTTCTCTTTTTCATGCTACATCATGAACTGCTACTAGCATTTCTCTTTAATTGAAATACGTTTACCAGAAATTGATCTAAGATCTTTTGCACAGAAAGCACTGATACTTTTATGAAATTGTATATTTAAATTTTGGTTTACGATACCACGATTGGTAAATGAAACCATGTAAAATGTAAAACTTCTCACTACCCTACGTGACAAGTCTCTACTCGTGTATAAATGCGCGGACCAGTAGGTAGAGTGAAAATGCAGAAGGCACTGTTTACCCATGTGAATATAAATTATGGATTAGTGAAATGCACTGCTTTTGTCTCCTGCAAAACTCCACTTTCGATTCTACTATATTTTGCGAGAGGTCGATTATTATATGGTTTATAGCGGAAGCGCATGTAAGACTCTGATGTTAATATCATATTTTGCATCATAAGAACTGCACTGCCATGTCTGTATCTCAGAACGTGCATGGCATTGGAAAGATACTCGATATCAAGGAAATATGAGAATCTGAACTAATTTAGATAATTCGTAAATACCTTTCTCCAAATAAAGAAGAAATTATAGGTTTTCCTGCTTCTTGCACAACAAAAGAAGACAAACGAAAAAAATATAAATGAGTCTCATGGTTTTTATTAGAATATGAACGAATCCTGGGTTAAGGTATATTGCTAAGATATTTTTTTTAAATCGCTCAATGACAAATCAGAATACAGGACTGATAGATGACTGCAATATAAAATCGTTGTCAATTTTCTGGCATTTTTCCTATCTACTGTTATCACAACATCACTTACAAGCAGAGATGCCTGTCATTCAGTGTCTTTTCATTATAACATACAAAAAACATTGAGAGCGAAAACAAATCATAGAACTTACCAAATGTCATTCTTCCTTTGTATATTACATCTTAGGAAAAGCTTAAGCTCTATGAGCTTTTAACGGACTTTGATACCTGCCACTGTTTTATACCACGACACAGATACTAATGTGTTTGTTTAATGTCATGATAAAAAATCTAAGTTTATAACAGGATCTTATCTGGGGATGGACTGAAGATTAAGTACCCAAGGATGGGAAATGAACAATTTGATAGGTTTAGGAGCAAAATACTACTCATACCTATTAGAAGAAATTAGGACAGGAAAATAGACTATGTTTAGAAAATTACAGGTATTACATTAAATTACAGGATGCGTCAAAAATTAATTTTGAGAGTTTCATCAAGTAATTCAGGGTAAAATTGAATCTAAAATGTTAAACAATCTAGGTATAATCTTCCGTAACGTGAATTCATCATTGTGTTACGACCTCGGACGAAAACTGACAAGGTAATAACAAACGATGTCGATTTAATCTTACTAGTGAGACATTATATAACCATACCATACAGTTAGAAGTTAGTCTTGTCCGGTGATGAGTGGATGAACGTGTGATCATTTTCACGACGAAGGATATGTAGATTAGATAATATATAAATAATTTTCATATAAATTAAATGAAATAAATATAATAAGTATAAAATACGTAAATGATATGGGAATATAAATACAATATGAATGAATGGAAATAAATACAATAAATGGAATAACAATATTACATTACCTGAGAATTAACAAGGATTTATTTTACAATAATTCATATTTGCACTACCCCTATTGTATATACTTTGAAATTAGAACATTGTATATATTATAAATTGCATATATTATAAAACTGAAAACTGTACTTAATCTTTATAAAGACGCTAATGTATATAATATTTAAATGCAAATATGTGTAGTATTTATTATGTAATATATACAGTGTTTCAAAACAACACCGTCAACGTTTGGGAGGTGATTCCTAACACCAAGATAACACAAAAAGTATAGACCATCCTGGGTGCACTAATGCTTCCTTTAGGAGTTATAGCCTGCCGAAAACATGAAAAAATGAACTTTTTAGGGCCATAGCTCCAAAACTATTGGACCTATCGTAGTAGGATTAAGACTTTACTTAGGAAGTAGTATCTGCCCTATCCAAATATCCAAGTTTCAGAATGATCGATGTTTAGAAGAACATTGATACCCCCTTCACCAAATGCTTACATGTCTTCAAAATAAGAATATCACACTATTAATCTCAGATGATAAACAATATCAACCGTTAGCACCTACAGAGCATTAGTCCTGAAATTTTATTGTCAAACCTTGTGTTAACCAAATGACAGTTTCGGAACAAAAAATAATAAATAATTAAACAAATTAGTTACAGACCTTCTTGAAATAAATTGCAAATTATGTATTGTCAACAGTGGCGTATTTACGATTTTGTTCAAGGGGGCTTTGCTAACTTCCGGGGGAAGCTTTGCCTGGAAATGTGAAAATTCTGCAAGATATTTCATTTACTTACTATAATAAGTAAGATTTCGGGTGGGCTTAAGCCCGAAAGCCTCCCCTTAAACACTTATTGTCAATAATGTACAAGCTCAACACAATGATTTCAAAATGTACGATTTTTAAAAGATTTTACAGTTAGACATTATTGCTTAAGGGTCTTCACTAGAGCGAAATTAAACTACCGCTAATTTTAGAGTTTTTCTGTAATATCTTCAAAACAAATAAAAATATTCGAAAAGCAGAAACGTAGTGAACTAGACAATACGATTTTGCATGTGATACCTTTACCACAACTCACCTACCTGCTTTTGGTATGCCGCTATTTACAGAACCCGCAAAAAATGTTCAATTTATCTACAGTTCCAAATCGAAAATAGATAGATGAGTTGTGATAACGGTATCACATGCAAAATCGTATTGTCTAGTTCACTATGTTTTTGCTTTTCGAATATTTTTATTTGTTTTGAAGATATTACAGAAAAACTCTAAAATTAGCGGTAATTTAATTTCGCTGTAGTTAGATAACATTGTTGCGTTTAATGTTTCACGAGTGACGCCCAAGATATCGCAACACACTTTGATTAGGATTAAGCATTGTTGCTGCTGTTGCAGGCTGTACAATCTGTCTAAAAACTTAATTTATTTTAATACTTACAACTTCATGGCAAAACAAACATTGTGTAAAGCCTAGGTTTATAGGAATGCATTAGATGTATTTCTAAATTCTAAATATTGGCGACACACCTCATAGAGCTACGTGGCATCAGTTCAGAAAGCTTGACCTACATAACGGTATATGAACACAATCTGACTTACTTCATGATGATAGGTAGAAGTTCTGCTTAGATGATGTTATCACTTGCTGTGTAACTGGAAGAAAACTCTCGTTAGGTTGTACAAATATGTTCTCCAGTTAGGGGTTCAGAAATCTAAGGGAAATTTCATAATTGTATTTTTTGGAATAGCATATGAAGATGGAAAAACAACGGCAAGAAATTTATAATGATGTTAATTTCGATATGATATATTTATCCTTTGTATCCTCCGCCACTCCACTTTCAAGAGTCTTCCACAAAACTACAATTATTAGGTTCACACATTCTTCTCCGAGCTACTGAAATATAAAGGTAACCAAGAAAGTTTTGTCGCTTTTAGAGGAGGTCTGTGTTCAATTGCCCCTCACATCGCGAGTTGAAAGCGAATGGAGATAAGGCGAAGGTCAGTTGTTGACGTGGGTATATCCAACATGCTACGTGGTTGTGGCTGTTCAGTTACACCGTGAACTTGCGTAAGGACAGAGTGAACATGAGACCCCCATACAGCGTCATAAAGGCGTGTCTGCTGTACGAGTTCACACTGGGGTCAAGCGCCGCTGCAGCGGGGCGGAAGATACCCCAGGTCTTTGGTGAGGGTGTAGTGACTACGCAGACAGTACAACAGTAGTTTAACAACTGTAAGGGAGGTGACGAAACATTCGAAGACGCACCACGTGCCGGAAGACCAACATATGTACAAAATGAAGATCTTCAGGCAGCAATTGAGGTGATCAGTGGCCAGGCATGTTAGGAACTGGGACTACAATTCAGCGTGAGTGGAGAAACTATTCGGCAGCACCTCCATCAACTTGGGAAGCACTACAAGTTAGGTCGATGGGCCCCATATCATGCGATTCTAGACCAGAAGGCAACGCGAGCAGATACCTGTGTTTCTTTGCTGTCTCGTGTGAGGAAGGAATCATTTTTGGACAGGGTATTGACATATGATGAGAAGTGGGACCTATACGAAGCTCCACAGCGCCGTCATCATTGGTTAGTATCCCATGAACCGGTTCCAAAACAGCCGAAACCAGTATTGCAACAGAAGAAGGGCCTCCTGGGTGTTTGGTGGACTGCTCGCTGAATCGTGCATCAGAAACTGCTATCGGCTGATCAGAGCATCAATGCAACTGTATACTGTCAGCGGTTGAGTCGTGTTCAAGAAAAACTCAAAACTCAGGAGCCAGTTCTTCTGAATCGCAAAGGGGTCCTCTGTTACAGGACAACGCTAAGCCCCACATGAATATAATGACCCGGGACATCTTTCTACGCCTTTGATGGAAAACACTATTGCATCCGCCATACAGTGCACCGTCCGATTATCGCCTGCTCCATTCCTTAGACAATCACCTTAGAGAACGCCAGTTCAAATTCCCAGTAGACGTGCAAAATAGAGTTGATACCTTCTCTGCTTCACGGCCCACCAAGTTCTACCGCGATCCACGGCCTTTCAGAAAGTTGGCACAAGATCGTCGATGCTGATGGGAACTATTTCTGATTTTCCAGGTACGTCTTAGGTAACAAATTGATGTTGGAAGGTGGTGAGTGAAAAAGCGACAGAACTTTCTTTGTTACCTTTATAACTTACCCAATTTCAAAGTAATTGACAAGATTAATCGTATAAAAGTAATAAATCAAATTTTGTCTATTCGTGCTTGGAACTATACTAGCTAGTAAGGAGCTGCTATTATTATTATTATTATTATTATTATTATTATTATTATTATTATTATTATTATTATTATTATTATTATTATTATATAAACACCTTTATTTCAGTCAGTTCATCACGAATCGACTCCTATCACTACAACAATATTCCAATTTAATTGTTTCAGTCTTGCTTTCAGGTGGGCAAACAAAGGAGGAAGTCATCGAAACGAACGAAAGACTACGAGCAGTGCGCATCCGATTGGAGGAATCTTACGACACGGCAAAACAAGCCCTCATTACTCTTCAGGGAAAATACACTGACAGTAAGTCAGTGCGGAACGTCTTCCAACGCTATGCAATGCTTAAAGTCATGATAAAAGTAAGTAAAAACAATTTTGTAACTACGCTTAGTACGATAAATCTTACCCAATATTTTTCTTCTTAAATATGTTCTATATATGTGTACGAAGAACCTTTGACATATCGCATTGTCCCATTTTCGCGACAGAATCTCTCAGTAAAATTCGTTTTGTTTAGTTTGGGCGTTGTTTATACCGTAGGATGTCCTAAGAATAAAGCCGAATTAAAAGGGATATACGTATACATTATTTTCATGAGATGATGTGTATTGAAGTTAAGCGTTCCTTTCCATCACCAGGCTATATGATACGTGAACTTACTGTTCAAGGTGTAATCCGAAAAACTGTGATACGTTCGATTTCTCCCACTGGGAATCGAACACAGCACCACGTGCATTAAACGGGGAGATCTAGACCAGGTTACAAGATCATGGTAACAATAAGTGAATTTGACGATAATTACATTATATAGTATTTTTTTAAAATTTATTTAATTTTCAAAACCATTTGACATAGTTCGAAATAACACAAAACCAGGACTGTTAATATCAATTTTCTATCTAATTGTAAGTTTCCTTTCCTATTATTATTATTATTATTATTATTATTATTATTATTATTATTATTATTATTATTATTATTATTATTATTATTATTATTATTAAGTTTTCAACTGAATCAACCTATTTTCGGCGCAATTATCTCTTTCATAGAAGGAAGCAATTTTCGACCTCCAATTTTCGGTCACGATCTATTGTTTCCAAAGAAGAATTGAGAGCTCTTGAAGCGGGTAAATTCGATCGGACGCTGGTGACGTCATACGTTCTACGATGACGTCAAAAGCGACGACGCGAAAGCACTAGGGAATGAATGGAAAGTAAGAGAGAAGTTGGAAGCTGTTGGGTGTGAAACAAGTGGAGTTTTAGAATTAGTCACTGGATCTTTTATCCACTTTCCCAAAGGGAAAATAATAATAATAAAAAAATAAATAAAATTAATTTTAAAAAAACTTGTATAAACTGTGACGAGTAATCAATTTTAAACAGGAGGTCTTGAATTAAAACTATGTACTTAAGTGGTTACCGCATTAAACGTGCAAAAAGGAGGCCGGGTTCGAATCACTCAGGTATCGAATTTTCTATAGTGCATCAATTTCAATTTCAATCCATTCTCAGTGATAAGCACAATTTTCTCCTGTGTAGAAGAAAGAGATGTACCAGTGAAGAGAAACTATTGTAGGTCAATCAAGTAAGACAAAGATTTACGTATTTTATTCTCTTCAATTGTTCTTGATTTGATATTTTCAGGTTATTTCAATAATTTTCTAACTCTTTTATGACTAGTGTTTTTCTTTCTTTTCACATGCAATATATTGGCCAGTCAACAGCAAAACTATCTCTCCCTCTGACTGCTATAACTCCATTAGGTTGACTACTTTTGTTGGTATCACAAATCCCTGAACAGATGCAACCCAACTTACACATAACTCATCAAGTGGTAACGCGGTGGAGAACTGAAACAAGAGTGTCGCGGCTAAATCGATGCAGAAAAAAAAATTGTCCACTCTAAGTTTACTTTCTATTGTTTGGAAGGTGCCAAATATCAACGACATTATAACTCGTCGTGTGTATAATGTATGTGTACTATTTCACTAGATACCGTACGGTATATGAAAAGAAAGAAAAAAAGACTGATCATTTATGAGCTAGAAAGTGGCTGAAATAAACTGAAAATATAAAATCTGGAAAAAGTAAAAGAAATAAGTTTTTGAATCTTTGTTCTACTCTAATTCCCCGTCTTTTCAACATCACTTTCCTTCTGCACAAGAAATTTTGGATGTCACACTGAGTATGGATTAAAATCGAATCATAGCTTAAAAAAAAAAAAAGAGAGAGAGAGAGAGAGAGAGAAAAGAAAAAGTTCGGATATGCCGGGATTCAAACCCGGATAGCCTGCTTATAACCGATCCCTCAATCACTTGCCTACGCTAATCGGTTCTTTGAGTTTGAGTTTACACAAAAAATACTAGCTAGTTAAAATCCTTTCATATAAGTTTAGACGAGCTACTAATACCCCTTTAATGAGAGCTGATTAATTGTTTTATCAAATTGTATTGTTTAGGTGATTGTAGTTCCAATTTTATTATTGCATTATTATTATTAATAATGGTCATAGCAACAATCCCTTTCATTTTACAGATTTAACCTGTTTTACTTCACATACTGTGACCGTGACGTAAAAGAAAGTGTGAATACTGCAAAAAATATGTTTCCACATTGCAAGAGATTATTCACCATTCATCTTTGCAAAAATCAGTTTATACAAAAACTGTTAGATAGTTTGCCTTCTAATGGCCGATTTATGATCCTAATGTTATTTTATGTTGAGATTTTTATATATCACAAATTTAGAAGTATGTTTGACAATATCTGAAGTAGGGCATCAATACTGCCCTGCAAAGTAAGTTTCAAGTATGTTCCATTAAGGAACATTAGCCTCTATCAGTGTATTTTGCGCTGAACCTCTGGAAAAGTGATCTTAGAGTCACTCTACGTCTTTATTTATTATATCTGCGTATTATATTTTACAAACCTATTGACAATGTCTAGAAATATGAAATAACCATATTTGTTTGAATTCTAGTGCAGTTTTGCAGTTCATTAGAACAATATTTGCTTACATACTCTTAATATTTATTTTAAAACAATATTTGCTTACATACTCTTAATATTTATTTTAAAAACTTTAGTTGTACCGAATTTAAATATTACGATAGATTGGTTCATCTATATAAGCTGGAAATCCAATATATGTAATAATGACAAAAGAGCGAAGTGCAAAATAAAGGCAAATCCTTTTACACACGACACTACATTGTACACTCCGCATCAAAAAAATTGCGACAGCTAACGCCGCGCAGTTAGGCCACCCAATATACACCTTCTTATCCCATAATTGTGTCAGGTAAAGAAACTCCCTCTTTCTCCTCCTTTCTTCTCTCTTATACTAAAATTAGCTAACAACATGAGTGCAATTCTTATTTCAAACTACACATGTATTAGTTTCGATAAAATGAAATAACAAAACCGAGACGAAACAAGATTTATAAGTTGATGTAGGGAGAAACTGAAACACACACACAATGAAAAATTGATACCAATGGATGTCTATTACACAGAGATTCAAAAATGAGGCAGAGAGAGAGAAGAAGAGACAAGAAGAAAAAGAAAAGGAAGAACAGATAAAACTGTTGAATTCAAAAGGAAAAGTTTATGTTCCGCATAGATGTAGCATATTTCAAATTTCAACGTGAAAAATTTTGTGTCGAACTAGTATAATACCATTATATAATTCAATTCCTATAAAATTTGTTCCCATCCTATAATTCAATGTTTTTTTTTTCACGTTAAAATTTGAAACATGCTGCATCTATGAGGAACATAAACTTTTCCTTTCCAACATTTGTAGCTTTTCATTACGATATACTTTGGACTTTTAATATAGTGTATTTCTGATAGAAATTTAGCAGTAAAATAGAACTCTTCTATTTTCTCTTTCTTTCTTTCTCTTTTCTATTCGTTTTTTCTTTTTTGTTCAGTTTGCATCAGTAGTCTGAAATGAAGGATATTACCAACGCTATCTACTGGGTTTATTAGACTGTATTTTGGAACAGTAGATCCAATGAACACTACCGAATTTGCAATCCAACCACGCTGAAACAAAGCATGTGTGTTAAACTTTTGACACTATCCCAGATGTGTCTCGGAGATCTACAGTTGTACTTGAAATTGAGTATGCTATCCATTATGAAAGTGACAATGAATGTTTAAAACATCCTCTATATATTCGAATAGTTCTGAAAAATATGTATAAACAAACGTTATTTCTATATTACTGTTGGATTTCTGGAAACGGAACTTTATAATGTTAGGTTCTTTTCTTACTACGTTTGAATTCCACAGTTTTATCTGTTGCCCCTTTTCTTTTTCTACTTGTTTCTTCTTCTCTCTCTCTCTCTCTCTCTCTCTCTCTCTCTCTCTCTCTCTGCCTCATTTTTGAATCTCTGTGTAATAGACATCCATTGGTTTCAATTTTTCATTGTGTGTGTTTCAGTTCCTCTCTACATCAACTTATGAATCTTGTTTCGTCTCGGTTTTGTTATTTCATTTTATCGAAACTAATACATGTGTAGTTTGAAATAAGAATTGCGCTCATGTTGTTAGCTAATTTTAGTATAAGAGAGAAGAAAGGAAGAGAGAGAGGGGGTCTCTTTACCTGACACAATTATGGGATAAGAAGGTGTATATTTGGGTGGCCTAACTGCGCGGCGTTAGGTGTCGCAATATTTTTTGATGCGGAGTGTACATTTTACCATGGTACAAAGAGTATGGTCTTTGTGTAATCTCTTCTCACACTATTTATATAATTTAGCCATATCTCACTTGTAAAAGCTCATCTTCATTGCTTTTCTGACACAAGATAATGGTTATGAGACGTTCTTAGCGCTTTTGGGAGATGTACTTTTGACTTTGATATTGACTAATCTTGGACTTCTGACGAACCATGTATCGAGGAAGTGTTTAATCCTTCTGTCGAATTCATATATTTGTTGTCATCATACCGCTGTTGTTATACAATTCCCAATGAAGTCACCACTTGCCACTACTGCAATATTTTCGGCATTTGCAAATAGATTTCTTGACCATCTTTTACTTCTCAATCGAGGTCTGTACGCTTCGTGGTGTCTACCTAGAAGGCAATATTGAACATACATTTGGTGCATCTCTTTGGAACATCATGAGCGTTACTAATTCATTTCAATGAAAATAGACCTTCCGCTGTTTTATAGGCAATTTACTGCTTCCTACATATCTTTCAGGTTCTTCAAGAGTTTGTTACAGAAATTCCAACCACTTAAAATATATTTAATTGCTCACACTTGTCAACTGGAATTTATTTTAAGAAGTTTACCTTCATTGATATGATTTTCATCTGTAAACTTCCAATCTTCTTCAGGAAGTAAAATACGTGCATCAACATCTAAGAGCTTATCACCATTGACAATGCTAGATGAAGGCCAGATAACGAGCAAAACCGGTAGAAACTCTCAGATAAATAATATAAAATTATTACAAGTAATAGCTGTCGCCCAAATATTTTTCTGCCATTTCGTACTCTCCCCACTGAGAAATGAAAACTGTTGTCATCACTGATTATTACATTACGGAATTTCTAAATAACTAACCGAAACTTCCACTGTAAGAAATTTCGACATCCTGGCAAACCCCTACACACAAATCACGATTACATATAAGACTACTAAACGTGTGAATACCAATTAATTAGATGCTATACTTATTTTGAATTTAGATTAAGTTAGTTCAGTTATTATACGCCTGAACAAGAAATAAAGCGCACGAATTAGCATAAGTTATCAAAAACTGAAAAGTGAAATTCAACTACGAATTGAATGTCCTCTCAAAATTGGAAAACCGAACTTTATGTAGAGAAATTTAGCGTGTGATCAAGTGTGGACATTGTAAATAACAGTATTCTGATGTCAAGCTTGTATCAAGACGCACACACATTGTGGCGTTATTGGCCACAAATCGTTATTGGCCTGTATATCGATACAGACCAATTTTTCAAAAATACGTAGAACATGTTACGAAAAGACAGCGAATTACCATGTAAATTAAAGACGATCCTTTGCATAACACTACCTGAAACTCGATTACGTAAACTTCAGGTTTTTTCTTTTGAAAAAATAAACTTTGCATTAAAAAATAAAAAAGCTATAAAAAATAGTAGACTTCACATTCGTATGTGAAGAGTTAAAATCCTAGGTAACAGTCTAGACGAGCCACTATGCCCTATTAAGTGAGTTAATTAGTTTTCTTCATTAATTGAGTTAATTTTTCATCAAGGCAATTATTATTACAAGTCTATTATTGCATTATTATTATTATTATTATTATTATTATTATTATTATTATTATTATTATTATTATTATTATTATTATTATTATTAACGATCATAGCAATCACTATCATTACACAAATTCAACCTTTTCATCAGTTATTGTGACGTAAAAGAAAATGTTACTTCTGCAAAAAATATGTTTCTACATTGCAAGAGATATAATTTCCAATTATTTGCTGCAAATTTAGTCGTAGTGTGGAACAGAAAACCGCTCTACACGTTTGAGGTAGCGTACGAATTGTAATTCGGTGTATGAGGCCGAGGTGCGCACATCGTTTGACTGGTGTACGTGCTAGTTGGTTATGTATCCAGGTGGACAGATTTTCTTTTCTTTGTTAGTGTTACAAAATTTGTTTAAGCAAGAACTTGAACTGCGATCTTTTTCTTTCCGTCTAGTGCTTGTCTTTGGTTATTTGCAACCAATCGTAAGAAATAGGTAGTTTACGAGTACGAGCACATACGATCATAATTAACTTTCGCCCTGTTGGAAATCGTCCTACATCTATTAAAGTGCATGAATGGATTGATGCTACTTATAAGTTGAGTTGTTGAGTTGATTTTGAGTTTAACGTCCCTTTCCGCAGCGAGGCTATATGAGACGGGACCTACTGATTAACGTGGAATCCGAACCACATGAGCTCCCTCCCGGAATAGTATCCGGATCTCCCACTCCAAAGGCGCGTACGCTAACCGCTTAGCCACGAAGGAGCTCTACTACTTATAAGTTATTGCCAGACCAGGTATTTTTTATCGAAATGGACTTCAATTGGAAAATATTATATATTAAACTATTAAATCAGGTTACATATGAACAAATATCACGTGATTAACAAGGTAAAGTGGTTTATCGTAATACAGATAGTGAATTTGTTTTGAACCTGGATTCTGCTAGTGATACATCACAATTAGTTCAATTACATGTATGCTCTAGTGAACTCGAGAATGCTAAAATTATTAGCGTGCTTTCCCAGTACGGAGAAGTGCTAACTATAGAAGACAAATACTGTGACGCAGGACACTTTTATTAAATTTGTACCAGCAGGAAATTAATTTGAATGAACATTGATCATTTAATCCCTTCCTATATAACTATGGCCCCCTTACAGGTTTGAGATTGTGGCCCACTTACAATTACCAAATTAAGACTTATAGTTTTTGTGATAGCCCATCACAGTTTTTCCAGGAATGTGATAAAAGTCGTTCTACTACTCCTGACATTTCAACTGGTTCAGATGTCAGAATCAATCTGTCATGCCCAGATCCAGTTATTCTTCCATCTGCCACGGCTGCTTCGCGACTCCTTAATTACAGTACCTTTCCGATATTGAATGCATCTTCTGACACCCTGCTACTAACTCAACTGACGCGCTTACACAACCTGCTAGTGCAGATATGTATATCAAACTTTCATTCCAATCAGGGCTCAAATCCTGCGAAGATCCATGAAGAAATTTGTGCTGTTTATGTGAAAGACATGTATCAAATAGCAACAGCCAAGAAGATGGTTCACTTGTTTTCGTTCTGGAAGTTTCGATGTCTAGAATACTACTCGTAGTAGGCGAAAGTCATAGAAAATGTACAGGGTGGTTCGGAAGTGGGCGTACCCCACTTTAATTTCAGCATATAGTATGGTGTTAGGTATGATAGAATGTCTGTACACGTGTACGCTTGAAGTCTTAAGAGTCATAAACATCGGTATGATTATCATCCATGTCGTACCACAGCTGAATCCTGCTCCCCGTTCTCGCAGATTTTTGCGGAGATACTCCGGAGTCACGACGGTGAAGGCGTGTTGCGCAGTTGCTCTTATTCCTGCGTTGTGAGATATCGAGGGTTTCTTACTTGTTACTTCATGAAACCCCAGAAAGCATTGTCTGGTGTCGTCAGATCGGGATTTCTTGGAGGCCAGGCAAAAGGAGCTGGTGAAGATGCACAACCTCTTGCAATCCAGCGGCCAGGAAACGTCTGATTCAGGTAATTGCGCACGTGAATCGCGAAGTGTGCTGATGCTCTATCCTGCTGTATCACAACAGTGTCTATGGTACAATCTTCTTTCAGTTAAGGCACCAACCACTCATTAAGCATCTCCAGATAAGAATGTCCATCAATCTAAAACCGTCACAAAACACCGATTGGGGGTACGCCCACTTCCGTACCATGCTGTAGATGATGATCTGGAAATATTCAAGCAAGACTGACGTGTAGGAAGTCATGACATTGCCAATCCCAAGCAGCGTTAAACCACTTAAAGAAAGCGTGTTACAAAACGAAGGACGACTTTTGGGTGCCACATGATCTGACTGAAAAGCATTTACTCGAAAAAATTTCTATCTACTGTAATGAAACCATAAACTAAGAATTTAAAAAATCATTTTTTCATTAAAAAAAATTATAATGGCAATTTGGTAGGTGAAAATGGAACGAAGTTTTTTGTAATATTTTAACTTTTGGATACGTGCATAACATTATTTTCAAAAATCACAAGGTCAGTACTTGTAATCAAGAAATCGTTGGAAGCAGAAGCAAAATAGTCAAGAATCACATGTAGTCAAATAACACTGCTTGTCAGTAGTAATTAACAATTGGGATAAAATCACGAAAAAGACGAAAGCAAACCTCAAGGTAAATTAAAGTTCAAAAATACTTATTTTTACATCATTAGATAACAATATTTTGGCAGAAAATGTAATTAGGACTTTCCTAAGATTTTGTAAATTTTTATATTGGCTTTTGGCGAAGTAAAAAGGAAAAATAATTAAGGCAAACAAGGACAATAGTCCATATAAAATGACCAAGTTTGCAACTAAAAATTCATTCTGCATTCTGCATCCTGGGTCCTGCATCCAGTATCGCAATGGAATGGTCTATACGAAATTACAAATACCGCAAGAGAGACCATTGTCTGGTCAAAACCAAGCGAAATATGCAATAAGGTAAAGTATGACTACAGAGAACTTTAACTGTCTATTTTGCATTCGACATGATATTAGGAGGTCTCTGAAAGTGACAGGCAAAGAAGTCTGAATGTTTAAGTACTCAGCTTATTTATGTCATAATTGGCTTAGCATTGAATAAATTTATAGTTATATGTTATGCAGTTAAGGTAACATATTATGTTTGGTTATGAACTCAAAACTCTTGAATATTTACAGTTGACTAATTTATATTGTTACACAAAAATTCACTATACTACCATTGTAAGTCAGTTGTTTCGTTAATAAAATATTGCCATTTTATGTCAATAAGAGATTGCAACCATTCGTTTAATTGCACTCTTAATTTGATTTAAGAATTTACTGTTCTTTTAGTTATTGATTTGATACAATTTATTTTGATTTTGATTTCTTTAATATTTTAATTGTTTGACTTACGGTACACTACGAATCTCTACTAAAATGCAACGAATTCAGGCCATTTCTGAAGCGGTTATTCACGGGTGATGAGAAATGGATAACCTACAATAATGTCCGAAAAAGAACATGGTTAAGGTGAGAAGAAGCTCTACTGTCTGTGGCAATACCCACATTAACGTGCAGGAAGTTTATGATGTATATGTGGTGTGATGAAAGATCATCGTGCATCACAAACTGCTGCCGCCGGGAAGAACGGTAAACTCGGACCTGTACTGTCGAACACTAGCGCGAGTGCACTCAGCAATTCAAAAGAAATTACCAAAACTGGTTAACAGAAAGATTGATGTATACCACACTAACAATGCCAAGCAGCATACATCTTTAACGATCCGTCAGAAGTTGTGATAATGTGACTGGGAGGTTTTAATGTATTCGCCGTATACCCCGCACTAGGTTACGTCAGATGATCTTTTGTTTCAGTCCGTGTGGAATTCTTTGAGTGGTCTTGAGTTAGTGTGAATCGAAAGCAATAAAAATCATGAATTACATTTTTTTTTTTTTTTTTTTACAAGGAACAGTAGTTATACAGCGACGGGAATGTGGTGTTGCCGTAATAATGGTACAATATCATCGAATAAAATTATGCATATGTGGTTTAATAATGTTATCTTTAGATAGCAATAAATATCTTCTCATTTTTTACCTTCTAACGTTGAATAATTTTTAGACAGCCTGATATTATCAAATCCTAACTTACATATGCTCGATATTACTCATACGCGTATTTTTCTACCACGCATTGTGCCATATTTGTTACTGTGTTAAGTTGAATAATTAATTAATTAATTGGGATATAATGTCCTTTTCCAATACTATAAGAGGAGACTTTAAAGTGCTATACGAAACAGTACTTAAGTTTTAATTCGATTTAAGCACCTTCGTCCCTTCGGAAATCGCTATTATACACAGTTATTATAATAGAAACGATAGATATTTCTTCATTCATTTTTTTTCTAAATTACGATATCGTCATTTTAAAATGTCTGCCCAGAAACAACTTGACTATTTTATTAGTTAAAACAACATTGGTGAATGATTTTATGTTACGACTCAGAGCATAATTGTTGGTTTTAGTTAGAATTTAGCGTCCATTTCAGCACCAGGCCTATTTGAGACGTAGATCCAAAATTAACTATAAGATCCTAACCACATAAGGTCCTACCGGAAATCGAACCCTGGCCTAGAATAATAATAGAATATGAAGATACTTAATATCTGTTTTCAGCTATGATATTTTACATCTATAATTCTTATAATCTTGTTTGCTAATATAATTTGAAACGAGAAAAAACTATTCAAAGAATCGTTCTCTGTTTCCGGATAGGGTAGAAGAGAAAATTGACCTACCTCAAAATTTGAACATACGAACACGAATAACAAATTGTTCACCCAAGTGCTTTTCTGTCCCACATTTGGCTGTGATACAGCTCAATTTACGGTGAACAACTAGAAATTACATCTCTTGCAATTTTTCGCAGAATTCACACTTCTTTTACATCACAAAATGTACAAATCGTTTGTATATGTATCTTTATTATTAAAACTAAAATTTGTATTCAAAAATCTAATATTTAAACAGTATTGTTGAATATTAATTAACAAAATAAAGTAATTGTTCAAAAAACATAATTGTATGAATAACAAATAATACTTCAATTATTATTAAAATAATGGAATAATTGTTTGATTAGTTATCAAAATAACACGAAAAATATTTGCGTAGTTTTAATACTGCCAAGTCTTGTTTTGTATGAAAATCAGGAACATATTCTCCTGGCATGATTTTATATCTCAGGACGCCTTTTATTTTATATCTTCCCTATATGTTCGCCCACACTTCTCTAATTAGTTAATCAAATTGTCTCTTCTCACAAAAGGAAATTTTGTTTGCGTGCAAAGGCTTTTACTGAAAACACAGAGCTAATATTTGCATAAAATCTGAAAACACTAAATAATCAAGATCAATACAAAACCAGGTAACTGGTCGTATAAATGCTGAATATTTGCCATAGGTACGGTATCTCACACTCGGTACTGTAGTTCTTAGGGTAAATAGATAATTGATCTTTCCGAGTTTGGCTTGAGGTCAGGTGCTACTCCATAATACAACCTACATGCTCGTTAAGGCTTAGATCCAGGGACCTAGCAGCCCAGTGTAGAGGACATATCAAATGAAGTAGGCCTTATGTTGTGTTGTCTTGACGGTATAGGGACATATATTATCCTTCTGAAAACAGATATGACACAAGATGTTTAATAAAATTAGACGCTGAATATTGTAAGAAAATTGGTCATCTGGAGGTTGGTAGTGTGTGTTGAAGGATACAATCTACTGCTACATACCTAATACACACAATTACCCCGCTCGATAACAACGAGAGCAAGTTGCGCTCTTGCTACGAGAAGTCTCTTACTTTAGCGCTACAGATTGAGATAAGATTTTTTGCCTTCCCTAATATAGTTATAAAGCTATAGGAGTGTTTGTTTTGTTTTATTTTTTCTTAAGCAAGAAGCTTGTCACATCGCCTTATACTGCATTCGAAAGTTTTAGTGGAGAATTTGGACGTAATAGATATCATGGTTTCATCCCAACACGACAAGGGAAACTGAATCGTCTACGAGAGAATCATCAATATTTTCCTAAGTAAACATTTATATAACATCGTTTAGAGATAATGTTATTGGTATGGTGGGGAGTTATTTTCTGATAGTATGTATCTGTTAGAGACGTCAGTCTCAGGGCATCTCGCTGTATGTGTGAAAACAAAATTGTTATATTAACATGCAGTTACCAGCAGGGCCGGATCTACGGGGGGGGGGGCAATTCGGGGCATTTGCCCCGGGGCGCAGCTAATTGAGATCATGTAGGGGGCGCCATTTCGAGGCAAGATTAACGCTGGCAAGTTTGGAAAGCCGTATGGATGATAAAGGGATGGTTGGTGGAATGAAGAAAGTGGGAGGAAATCTGAGCTGGGAAATGTTCTCGCAATTTGATGAAATTATAACCACTTCCTCTAATTCAGAAGTCAAATCAGTTGCCAAAAATTTAATGAAATCAATCAAAGATCTCAAATTTGTAATTAATTTAGTATTTTGTGATTCAGTTTTGCATGAAATAAATGGAGTTAACAAAAAAAAAGAATAAGTAGTGTTTCTTTCAGAAAAATATGTTCCTTGGGGGGCACACTTAGTATTTGGAGGCGCACCTATTATTTTCACACGGTACTATTCTATTTATTATTACATTATAGACGTATTATTTTGGTCTCCTCCGGGGGAGCAGTGCCCCCTAGAAACATGTCTGGAAGAAACACTGAGAATAAGGATTTGAGTTTGCAAATGTCTCTTAATTTGTTATGTGATCTTTTGAACACAAGCTTCAGGTTCAGAATTATGGATTTGACGAATGGCTGTCGGAAGCGAAGGTTCCTGTTAATTTGATAGGTGTGGAAGGTCAGAGAAAAGTGTATCTTGGAGAAGAAGAGAATGTCAGGAGAGGATGAAGGAAGACTTTTTACTGAAGAGGATCGCCTTAGACAATCTTTCTCCAGAATTCTTGACCTCTTACGGGAGGAACTCTTTAGTAGACAGGCTCAAAACACTAAGCAAGGACTTCAGCTTCCTCAGATGAAGCTCATTGTGTGAAATGTTTTCAAAGGACCTGAAAAAGTCGTGTGCGGATCTCGCTTTGAAATATCAAGACAATTTGAATGCTGTAGAATTATGTGCAGAAATTGCAAGTCTTAATAACCAGGCTATTGTATTCTTGCCGGACCTCAAGAGATCCACCCTAAGGAACATAATCGACATGATTACCGAAAATGTCCTTCAAAGTGTCTGTCCAAACGTCTCAGTGGCTCTTAGAATTTTTCTTATACTTTCATGCGGAGTGGCAGCTTGTGAAAGAAGTTTCAGCAAACTAAAACTTATTAAAACACACTTATGTTTATCCATGGGACAGGAAAGGCCCTTACAAGGGAACCTTCCGAAAATGATAGTTGCAGTGAAAGATGTGGTCTATGCCGATTGAAAAACTGTAACAGAGATGAGCATTCCCAAAAAATTAGCTGCCCATAGCAATAGGTTCAAGAAATATAAGGGGTGGAAGTTCGGTAAACAGCAAGGTTGGACAAGGGGGAAAAGTGCAAATTCCGCAAAAAAAAAAAAAAAAAAAAAAAAAAGGGGGGGGGCAAAATACAATGCTGGCAAGTGATGTATAGAAAGAGACTTGCCACAATAGGGAACAAATGAATTCCACCAGTGGGGTTAACAGTGTTGCCAACTGCAATGAAAAGTACATGTTTTGCAAAGAGCACTATATGTAGTGAGTGCAATATTCAGTGTCATGTAGAACATAAGATATGACGTGTATAATCAGTGGTACAATCTAACAAAAGAGAATAGAAAAAACAGAAGTACGAAAAATACGGAAAAGACGAAGTTGGCCATAATGCGCCACATTTGATCACGAGCTGTGCATATTAGAATGAACAAAACAAGAAGCACCAACTATGCAGGAAACCGACGTACCTAGAGTCGAAAAGAAAAACGAGTTCCAAAGTTGGCAGCACTGGCCATGAAAATCCAGACAATTCTAATATAGTTAGGCCACTCGCTTCACAAAAAGAAAATTCCGGCAACAGGCATTAGCCTTCGCATCATTTGTACATGCTCGTCCACATTGTACGTGCATTGTTCGATGAGACAATGGTCCAAACAGAAGATACATTTGCAGTGAGCACAGCGAAATACTGCCAATCCGTCATACATGGTACAATGATCGTCTGTGAATGTCTCGAAACAGTACTCTAGAGGTGTCGGAACCTTTGCTGGTCTTTCTATCACATATCCACACCAATAGAAAGCAAACATAATCAAAGGCTTGATCTGCTGTGTGTTGCTGTCTGCAGTACTATCACCGCCTATATGATGTATCCAGAGTGTCCCACCTAACTCTGCGACTGAAATAGTTTCAAAGCGAAAAAAATGTGACACATCCAGTTGTGCAGGAATGTACCCATGTCAGCGGGCGAGAAACTTCTGTGAGACGCAAATGCCCCCAAGTCCCCCATCATAGGGTCCCAGGGGCCAACTTCAAACTTTAAAATAGCACAATCGGTCGAGATATATTTCTTTCGATAAATCATGGAATATGCAACAATGCATATCAGAAATATTTACTATATGGGATTTCAAAATGGCAAATGTTTCTTATAGGCGGTGTTGTATCTATCCAGAGAAATATCATCCGCCCCTTGTTCCCATTTGAAATGTTGCGGTTGACCCCTCGAGCCTTATGATGGGGACCATGGGGACTTGCTTCTTACAAAGTTTTCTTGGCCCTCGACATGAGTATATTCCTGTGCAATTGGATTTGCAACATCTCTTTTCGCTTCGCAGCAATTTGAGATCACAATGTTCGATGCCATGTTAAGACACAACATATATTTCTGGCGACCATTTTGAAAAACATGCTTCATATAGCAAATGGTGTTGTTGCACATTCCATGATCTATCGAGAGAGGTACCACTCGGTCCCTGTTGCCATTTGAAAGTTTGAAGTTGGCTCCTGGGGCCCTATGATGGGGATCTTGGGGGCACTTGCTTCTCACAGACTTTTATCATCTCCTGACATTGGTACATTCCTGCACAACTGGATTCGTCACATTTTTGTTTGTTTCTCAAATCTTTCAGGTCACAAAGTTTGGTGGGACACCCTGTATATTCTCACATACGACCCAACCATGACATAATGTTTACTTCTATTATAGGTTGTTGGCTCAACCCAACCATTTCATGTTCCCCGACTTGGCATTGCCTCAATCACTCTAGCATTGATGCATTCCGAGTGATGCCTGTTGCCGGAATTTTCTTTTTGTGAAGCGAGTGGCCTAACTATATTAGACTTGTCTGGATGTTCATGGCCAGTGCTGCCAACTTTGGAACTCGTTTTTCTTTTCGACTCTAGGTACGTCGGTTTCCTGCATAGTCCCTTCCTGTTTTGTACGTCGGTGCTTCTTGTTTTGTTCATTCTAATATGCACAGCTCGTGATCAAATGTGACGCATTATGGCCAACTTCGTCTTTTCCGTATTTTTCGTGCTTCTGTTTTTTTCTATTTTCTTTTGTTAGATTGTACCACTGATTATACACGCCATATATTATGTTCTACATGACACTGAATATTGCACTCAATTCATATAGTGCTCTTTGCAAAACATGTACTTTTTATTGCAGTTGGCAACACTGTTAACCCTACTGGTGGCCTCCATTTGTTCCCTATTGTGGCAAGTCTCTTTCTATACATCACTTGCCAGCATTGTATTTTGCCGTGCCCCCCCCTTTTTTTTGCGGAATTTGCACTTTTCCCCCTTGTCCAACCTTGCTGTTTCCAGAACTTCCACCCCTTATATTTCTAGAACCTACTGCTATGGGCAGCTAATTTTTTGGGAATGCTCATCACTGTTACAGCTCTTTCAATTGGCATAGGCCACATCTTTCACTGCAACTATCATTTTCGGAAGGTTCCCTTGTTAGATTTGGCAACATTAGTTAATGAAACAAGGTTGCTCAATCAACATCTTATGAAAAAAAATATTGAGGACTTTGCATAAAAGAAAGCCAAAAAACTAATTTGTGAGCGCATGTTACAAAACGAGAAGGAAATTATATAGAATATCGTTATTAATAGATACTATAAATAAAAGTGCTTGTTCTCTATATTTATTGTTACATATAAATGGATGTAAAACGTGTGTAACTATCTACCTTAAACTTACAGGTGGAAGGTCCACACATAGAGTGAAACCAATATACACATACGAGGAAAATGCAATATAGACAAGCGAAAAGCCAATATACTTATGAGAAAAGCAGGGATAAAAGTGAATGCGAATAGGTAGGGGTACGCATGACGTCACACTGTCCCACTTGTCTATCTTTACTCATTGTATGTATTTAGAATGTGGGGGGACGCCAGAGATATTTTATGGAAGTGGGCGGACGACGTTCCCCCTCACTTTTACCTCTGGAGAAAAGCCAATATATACATAAGAAACTCCAATATTGCACGAGAAAGCCAATATCACTTGACAAAAGTCAATATACATACAGATGGAAGGCCCGCACATAAAGTGAAGCCAAGCATACAACTAAAAAACCAATATATACACAGAAGGAATCATAAAGTAAGTCAATGAAGAATTTCCTGAGCCAACAGAAGAAGAGGAAGCTACAGGTTATCAAT
The DNA here is from genome assembly GCF_964235325.1 of Thermobia domestica. Taxonomy (NCBI): domain Eukaryota; kingdom Metazoa; phylum Arthropoda; class Insecta; order Zygentoma; family Lepismatidae; genus Thermobia; species Thermobia domestica. The sequence continues at coordinate 287,712,080 of NC_137454.1, forward strand.
TTAAGGGTTCATATTTATGGAAACATGTTTCTAAATATAAAGGTAACCAAGGAAGTTCTGTCACTTTTTCACCCACCACTTTCGAACATCGATATGTCACCTAAGACGTACCTGGAAGATCAAAAATAGTCCTTATCAGCATCGATGGCCTTCTGCCAACGTTCTGGAAGGCTATGGCTTCCATCGCGGTAGAACTTGGTGAGCTGTAAAGCGAAAAAGGTATCAAGTGTATTTGGACCTCTACTAGGGATTTGAACTGGCGTCCTCTAAGGTGATTGTCCAAGGAATTGAACAGGTGATAATTAGACGGGCAATGTCCGGGGGCGTAGTGTTTCCATCCAAGGCGCAAAATGGTATCCCGGGTCATCCTAGCCACGGGGGGTTTAGCGTTGTCCTGTAACAGGAGGACCCCTTTGCGAGCTGCTGACAGTACACAGTTGCATTGATGCTCTGACCAGCTGGTAGCAGTTCCCGATACATGATGCTGTGTGCAGTCCACCAAATACACAGGAGGACCTTCTTCTGGTGCAGTACTGATTTCACCTGTTTTGGAACGGGTTCATGAGATGCTAACCAATGATAACGGCTCCGTGGAGCTTTCCACTTCTCATCACATGTCATCACTCTGTCCAGATATGACTCCTTCCTCAGACGAGACAGCAAAGAAACACAGGTGGTGCTCGGGTTGCCTTCTGGCCCGGAGTCAAATCATGTGGGACCCATCGACCCAACTTCTATTGTTTCCTAAGTTGATGGAGGTGCTGCCGAATGGTTTCTCCACTCACACTGAATTGTAGTCCCAGTTCCTTACATGTCTGGTCATTCTTCACCGCAATTGCTGCCTGGAGATCTTCATTTTGTACATGTGTTGGTCTTCCGACACGTGATGCGTCTTCGAGTGTTTCGTCATCGTCCACTGCAATATCCACGTGGTCACAACACACTCACCAAAGGCCTGGCATACCTTCACCCCGCTGCAGCGGGGTAACTGAACTGTCGCAACCATGTAGTATGTTGGATATAGTCACACCAACAACTGACCTTTGCCTTTTCTCCATTTGTATTCAACTCACAGTGTGAGGGCCAATGGAACACATACCTCCACAAAAAGCAACAGAACTTGGTTACCTTTATAGCTTGTTTGAATTGTTATGTTTTTTCTATAACACTAATATTACTTTGGATTAAAAATCTGAAGGACATTTCACAACAGGTCACAATACCTGTATATGACAACGGTGCATCTTCTACAGCTATGTATTTCTTACGAGGAAAATCTTGAGAATTTTGTTTTCAGTATAACAGATTATTTTATTTTCGAAATAAATTAGCTTCAACAGAAGAACTAGTTTCAGAATTTAAATTTTAAAAATATCATAAATATTTAATATAAATGAAACGTAAACATTGCATAATGTATCGGTTTTGTGTTTCGATTAAACGATAAAATGACTTTTAATACTCCTCAGTTTGTAACTTTTGGATACGCTTCGTAGTTGGTTTCAAGCTCGTATGTGTACACAAATTTCAGTAGAAGTTATAAAAGGGGGAAAGATGACAAATAGTTTAAACTTTTTTAAAATACATACTTTAACCTAAGATTTGTTCCAATTCCTAACATAAAGTACTTCGATTTGGTGGAAGGGGGCGTCAGAAAAACTTCTTTGCCCCGGGCGCAATATCCCGTAGGTCCGGCCCTGGTTACCAGTGCCATCACCACCTCCAATATTTGTGTGCCATACAGTATTAGTCTTTTTCTCTTCGTTCCTTCTCCTTTATTCATGTTCTGTTATGAATTTGTGTCCTGAAAGATGCGTTGCAAAAAACAACTTTTGTTAACAGGGATTCTTCTGACGATAAATATTGTGATATGCGAATGAACATAAGATATATAGCACACAGTTACAGCTAGATTTTATTTATTTATTTATTTTTGTTTTTCGCAGATGCATTTCTCTCATTGTTCTTTCATTTTGTGGTCACTTTGCGCCAAGGACAACATAGATTTTACAGTAACATCTGAACTTAATTTTCGAAAATTTTCAAATGTTATTTTCTACCCGTATTCACTTCTTATCTCCTTTAACTTAACATTTTCATTTCTCCAAAATTTATCGTTTCCTTTCCATTTTTAATTCCTTCACTGCCAACATCACTCTACTTATCCGACTCCAGTTTGTCAATCTACTGATATTTTAAAATCCTTACACAGCCATGTAAACAGTTTTTTTCTTAAAACTTCGAGTCCCAGATTTCATACTCTTTTTTTCTCGCTCTTGCAGATGTTTCTAGTCCTTCCTCTGTGATTTCTTATCTTATTGTTGTGGCGTTCTAGAATCTTCTTCGGTTGAGCATATTCTCAAATAGAATATCAAATTAGAAGAAATTATTTTTGATCTACAGAAGCAATTGATGAAAAATAATTTGTTAATTCAAAACATGACTTCTGAGCTTTTGGGTTCTGACAGATCAGAAAAAGAAATTGAGAAAATGAGAAACTTTTCTGAGCGAATTATGAAACAGGAGATTGATTTATGGAACACGTAAACAAGTTATCTAATAACAGAGAATTCCAAGCTCTTCCGTTCTGAATTTTATTAAATTATAGTCCAGTTTACCCAGTTTTTGCAATCTACAGGTACGACACGACTATGTTATTCTGCCGATCATCGAAATTTCATCCTAATATAACCCTGTATAAAGTGTTTTGTGCACATTTTTCTGAATTTAAAGATAATATTTTGCGTAGTGGGTACCAGTTGGCCTTGATAAGATGTTGGATACGGTTTCGACGATGTCTTGTTCAGCCACTGAAAATTATATCTATCTGCAACTGAAGATCCCGAATTTTGAACTGCATGTCTCATATGAACTGTACAATATACGTGCAATATCATTTCCCATTGCTAATCAGACATGTAAGATCAATCTGCAGCCATCTGTAGCCGCTTTTGATTCTGGTCGAAATATTATCCCGATCGTAGGAATATTATCCCGCCCACATAGTCTCCAATTCTCGTATCGCTGGCTGTTTGAAGAAACCAAGAGTTGGACAAATAGTGAAGGTAGTAATTGCCGCCTGCGACCATAGATACATGAATTCACGTTTGACTCAGATTCTCGATCTAGGCTCACATGAGTACATCATAACTCATTCGTCACCTACTTTATATCTGTACTCGAATGGAAACTTTTCTACCATCACCGTACCAGAGGCCTCAAGGGAATACGGTGCTATCGAGGTGAAGGTACTATTCCATTCAAAATTAATTGTTACAAAGAACCTGTTCGTAAAATCAGACTTTCCTTGTTTTTCGAACGGTTGCTTCATCCCTTTCCCACGATGTTACCGCGAAATAATTCAAGTAAACCAACAATTATTTAATACATCGACTTTGCCTAATGAATTTAGGACCTGTAAAGTCAAATGAATTTATCAACATTCATCATAATCGGTTCTACACCAATCAGGACAATCTACATACATCTTTATTTTTTTCAGAAATTGGATTACATGCAATCCGCTTTTGTCTATAGAATAGTTTTTACCTTTTAAGACTTCATGAGATCCCAGCGTTTTTGTTTTGATACAAGTCTTGCAAAGCTGAAGATAATGTCATTACGAGGACTCAGAAATTCCAGATTATTGTAGGTTCTATAATTCTATTCAGTGTATATATACTTTTTGAGGAACATTACCACCTGTACTATACGTACATGCGACACGATGAAATCATGAATAGAGATTCTGTAGTTGCATATTGAATGCTTTACATGATTTTTCTGCGATTTGGAACGTATCTGCACGTTTTTTCTTACATTTTGTTTTCTTCTTTTCTTTTTCTCGTGTTATCCCTTTTTTTGTCACAGCTAATCAGAATCATTATAATTTATTTCTTTTCTCTCCAGACTTGGTCGAAAAATCCGAGCTGTTCCAGTGAAAGTAGTCGCGTCGAAGAGGAAATACTTCGATGTTATAATCATTCTGAACCCACTCACCAAGAAATATATTTTCAAATAATTTTTGTATTTATTTTTGATTATATTTGTCCCATGGCAAGATTGTGTAACATGAAATTTTGTGGTATTTCTTTTGTCTTTTCATGTATCTTATCCTCCACTCTTACATTCTAAATTCCCCTCGCATTGCTGCTACATTCAATTATACCTTGGCAACTCATGCACCATTTTCCTTTCCTTTAGTTATCTTATATCGTTTTCTGGGCATATTTTTACTTCTCTTACCTTTCATTCCACCCATTCTTCTGCCTGCAGTAAATAGTCTGGTCTGTTTTTCGGTTAACGTTTTCTCTCTTCTTACGGATCTCGTCTTGTTTTCCCTTTCTTCTCACATTCTCTCATTACTTCCAAAATCTTCTACCACCTTATATATATAAACAACACCTCTACCAACCTCCTGACAGGCATCGAACTTAACATTAAGAAGAAATTTTGAGAAATATTGAAGCCTTTTATCCATAACTGGACTCACCGAGAAGTGCTACTTTTACCCAGGACATAATCATGCTACGCGACGTGGAAGCCTGAAACCGTTATCACCGCCATCTTGCTCCGATTCATAAACAACTCTTTCTTCACAATCTTTTCCACTTTGCTCTCTCCAAGCTTGTCAATCATCTTCCTTCCTCAGACAAAACAAAATTATCACCTGTTGATATTCGAAAAACACCTTTTCACTGTCATCTCGACTCCAATGACATGAGTTTCTCATCCTTCTTTCCCCCACCTATCATGCGTTTACCCTTTTTCTTCCTTAATTTTTGCTTTTTATTCCGTATTTCCATATAATCCAACGTCCATTATTGAAACACCGTCACTCATCCAGATGCCCTGGATCATGCCACAGGAAGATTTTTAATATACCGATATATGTTATATTATGGCTAATACTTACGAGCCACTGCCCTTGTTGCCATTTTGATGTTCTTTTGTCATCTTCACAACTCTCTGATGCTTGCGGGATGCGATCTTTTGCTACATCTGCTAGATCTGTCTCTCGAGGTGTAATCTCTCAGCTTAATGTCACTACCAATGTTCTTTCCCAGCAACATTCGAGTGACTTTACATTCATCACACAAGCAGTCCAAGAAATTCAGCGTTATCTGTCGTCAGCAGAGAAACAACAAACTAACGTTGTGTTCCACATGTTTCTGTTTACTTCATTTATATCACAATCTCTAAAAAGACTGAGAATAGAAAAGTATTCTCTTTTGTTCTCCAAGTGTTATCAGACTTCGTAATTATATGAAATGAGTACGAATCGACTTTCTATCATGATCTTCTCAATAATTCGATTTATCGATTATTAGAAATTCTCAATCCAAATCTTCAAAATGTTATGGTTTTCTTCGCGATATGAACAGTGCTTGACACTGAAAATACGGTAAGCTATTTATTTAGTGTTTCAGTGCTTTATTCCCGACTCCACGTTTTGGTTATTTACAGTGTGATTTAAAAATAATGGATCACAATGATGTATAAACAAGTGTTTTTTATACATAATTTGCGATTAAGTAGCAGGATTATATTGAAATATACGAGGAGTTATCGTAAAGTTTTAATTATCACCAGGAAGTTATTAAGATATGATGATGAAATTTTGTCAGTGTTATGTTTGGTTCTTATGTGCATGATCTTAAGGAAATTAGCTCCTAATGATTGTTATTTTTTACAGGGTGTGCCAAAAGTGACCAAAGTGCAAGATGGATAAGATTGGAAATCGCAGTGTGATAAAGTTTCTGCATTTGAAGGGTAATAATGCTACGCAACAGATTCTTCATTTGACGAAAACAAGAAAAAGTCACTGGGTGCGAGGTCCGGAAAATAAGGCGGATTCTGCAATATCTGCACGCCCTTGCTTTGTCGACAGCAACTTGAGATGAATGAGCTGGTGCATTGTCAGCTAGGAGAAGAACGCCTTTCAAGAGCACGCGTTTCGTTTTCAGAGCATCGCGCAATTAGCCCAGGAGATTGCTGTAGTACTTCCCAGTGACGGTTTGTCCTGTTGTAAGGTAATCTGTAAGGATTACCCCACTAGAATTAAAAAAAAAAACATGCAGCATGACTTTACCCCTGACTTTTGCACCTTTGCCTGTTTTGGAGGGGGGATCGGCATGCTTCCACTGCATGCTCATGGTTTTGATCCCCGGATCATACTGATATATCCACGTTTCACCTATGATTACCAGATGCCCGAAAATATCCTCTGCCCTAACGTCCTAACAGCGTCAACATCTGTTGGGAAAGGTTACGCCGTGCTTGCTTCTGAAAAGGTGTCATCAAGTGAGGAACCCAGTACGCAGATTCCTTAGATATGTGAAGTTCGTCATGGGTAATTTTCGACACACCACCATAACTGAGACCAGACTCATTTAATCGTTTGGATGGTTACACGTCTGTCTTCGAGGATTAAACATTACACTTCCTTCACAGTGGCTGCATCGTCTGTCAGGGATGACCTTCCAGCTCTTGAGTCGTCTTTGAGGGACATATGACCAGTTTGGAATTTTCTTTTCCACTTTACAATGGTGTCATAAGGTGGACAATCGTCACCATACACAGTCTTCATCGAGTCATGAATTTATCTGGCATTATTATCCTTCAAATGCCGGAACATTGTCACACTGCGAGCCTCAGTTTCATCCATCTTGCACTTTGGTCACTTTTGACACACCCTGTGAAAAATAACAATCATTAGGAGCTAATTTCCTTAAGATCATGCACATAAGAACTGAACATAGCACTGGCAAAATTTCATCATCATATCTTAATAACTTCCTAGTGATAATTAAAATTACGATACCCCTCGTATATGTGAATCTGTGACATATCCACAGACTGATCCAATATTGATTGGTTATTTATTATTGCTAACAATCAATTTCCAGCAAGATGTGATATAAAGCTGAGTGTATTTTTTGTTTTATATTTGTTCGATCCCAGCCCCCGCCAAGTGAACTTTGTGGTGGACAAACACCGTGCTCGTGGGTTTTCTCGGGGTACTCCCGTTTCCTCCCACTTTCTTCATTCCACCATTTCACTCATCTCTCATTATCACCGTCTCCTTTAGCCTAACCGGCATAACCGTGGGACGTAAAACTTACAGATTTCATTTCATTTTGTTTTGTTTTATATTTTCAGTAAGCATTATTCATTGTTTGTGAACTAACCTTCTATTAATCAGTTATTGATCGGAACTGTTAAGAACAGAAAACTCATTCAGCTCTAATTATTTTTCTTTTATCTGTGTGATAGTTTCTGTGTACAAGAACATTGCGATGAGCAACGAACTTTCTTCGTTCGAGAGCTGCATGCAACTAATATGTTTTACACTCAATCATATTTTCTCTCTCTTTTATATGAGTTTATGTAATACAGTGTTACTATCATAAATAAACTGAGAGATCACCTATAACTCCACTTTCTTTACTCAGTTTACGCTCACGCCGTGGTAATTTTTCGACAAAACAAGCTGTCCACTAAGCCTAGAAGAAGTTTTACGAAATCCCACGTTCAATTCCGCTCGGGGCAGTCGTTCTGCAGAGTTAGGCATGCCTGAAATTCTTCTCCAACGAATCAACTCAGCTGGAGAAACAGAAGAGATTCTGGTTCTTGTGCCTAGACTGTGGGGTGTTTGAGGTGGATTACAGATAGAAAACTTATTAGCTTGCCCTTCGATACTTTCAAATATTTGAAGTCCACGAGGAACTAGAGAATTCCAGCAGTGTGTAACAGCCAAGGTAATAACCAGCAAATTCTGAACTACATTCTTTCCCTGACCTTCGCCCTATCTCACTTTTCTTATAAAAGAACTCTGTCATTCAATTCATTTCATAGTTGCAAGAAACCTTGGTGTTGGCAGTGCCGAATATCCTCAGAATATCGCCGTCTCGAACCCAGAACCTGGCATGCCTAACACATCCTCCAAACCACAATCTGATGGCGCATGGTTTAAGTCGCAGCATTATATCTTCCTGCTCAAAAGAACTCTGTAATCTCTCCAACTTTCGCCATACTCTTTAGCTGTATGACATCTAGCATTATGACGCAGAATGATGGGCCTCGTTATCATCAAATGACGTCCCTTTTTCCTGAGTATGGAGCAAAGATGATTCTGGAAGAGATTGCAATGATAGGTTGTATCGATTGTTTGTCTACCCGTGAAGTACAGAATGTTGTACATTACCTCATGGATGCCGTATACCACAATGACCATCACCGTGCGCAGCTCACATTGTATTTGAACTCATTGGATTAACACTTCAAACATAGTTGATACGAACGAGCCCAAGCTTTGTTTATAGCGACGATTTGTCCAAGGAAGTTGTCTTCCCTTTTGTAATGGTGCATCAAATCTTGTGCAATTGTATAGCGTTCCTTTTTTCGCAATTTGTTGATAATAAGGTAGTACCCACCATGCTACCATTTTGCTTCATTCTCCTTCATTTTGCCCTACCGTCTGTTAATTGAGTCTCACTCATTATGAACATGAACATAAGTCACCCTCTCATAATTCATTGCTTGTTGCTTTCACGTTGATATAATTGTAAGTTAACTAAACCCACGTATTAAGAAAACACAAAGATTCAATATTGCACGTACGAAAGTCCAATTGAATTAAGAGATATCCCTGCCAATCGAATTCAGTTAATACTGTTCTACCCATTCCTTAAGGTCTGCTTTATATTATCACTCTTTCCTTTCGACAAATTTTCCAGAATATATGTACCCAACTAACTCTATATATTTATGCAATATATAATGCACTCCCCCAATATAGCCTTATTACTGTAATGTAAAATATATATACTAAATTTAAAAGGAACCTTCAAGCTTTCCAGCAGCTAATTTTGTATTCTAGATTTCATTTTGTGAAGTATAGCAAAAAAGGCCAGATTTATTAGGAAGGCCTGTGTCTCAGAGCCCAGCACTCAAAGTGTTATTAACTCTTTTACTGGCAACTGAAATAATCCTTCAAGTGCAAACTTTGTCCAGCAAACATGTCCATCAAGCATACAATCTAAATCAGCGCTAAAGTTAATATATTATACTTTCCGTAAGATATTACGTCAATAAACTAACTAACCAACTAACTATATGACCTATGGAACCCGGAGGTTTAATGCCGCGTTCACAGAAGCTCTCCACTGACTTCTATCCTTAGCCAACTGGATCCAGTTTCCACTTTGTATTCCTATGCGAGATCCATCTTAATATTTTCCTCCCATCTGCGCATAGGTCTTCCTAATGGTCCTTTTCCGGTTGATCTTCCAGTTAAGACTTTGAAAGCGTTCCTACTTTCTTCCATCCTGGCTACATGACCTGCCCACCTGAGCCTCCTAGATTTGATGACACTAACAATGTTTGGTAAACCGTATAAATTATGTAGTTCCTCGTTATGAAGTTTCCGCCATTCCCCATTCCCGTTACTTCAATAAACACAAGAACAAAATCGAGAAACTTATTATTCCAACTTTGGACAAAATGAACAGAGCACAAATATGAACGTAACGCAATATTTAATCAGTGTTGACTGTATTAATCAGTCACATGGTACTTGTCATCCATTGATGATTTGAATTGGTATTTTCATAATACGAAGTAAAAATGTGTTTTACGATTATATACACTATTACAACTTTATATTTTTTCATTGAAATAAATTCTCATTGGAATAATTGACCTATACAAATGTCCTCCTTAGTTTAGTAGCATTTGGTTCATAAAGTCATGGTTTCGATTCCTGGTAGCAGAAATCAAACTCATTACAGTAGAAAATAGGATTTTTTGTCAGAAAATTTGTTTCAGGATAACAAAATCAAAGTCTTAAGGAGGCTGCACTAGAAAACTTCTTGCTAAAGTACGTACTCTGCACAACAGTAACATGTATCCGCAATTTAATTTATCTTACAAGTTAGCTCTAGGAGAAAGGAGACAGTTTGCCAGCTTCTGGGGCTTTGTCTCCGGAAATATACTTGGAAGAAACACTGATTGTTAAGATACCACTTTAACCTATAGGTCTCATCCTCCAGGGTTTGCCCAAGTGGGCCCAGCCCGAAAAAACCCACAGGGTTTTTTCGGGTTGGACCCACCTGAAAAAACCCATCTTAAAACCCACCTGGGTTTTTGACTTTTTTGTTAGTGTATTATTGGTACAACTAAGGTGATCACATTGAAAGTTATTTTTATCAGATTTTAAACTTTCTTTGGGCGAATTATATGCTTTCATGTTAAGATAGACAACAATATTCAACATAAGACCTTTATAAAGCTCTAAATGCACTGAATGAATGAATAAATAAATAAAAAACTCACCTTAGCTTGAGACAATTGTAGAACAAATTAATGTGCGGATTATGCTTATAGCCTATTTGAAGTAAAGTAAGCGATTATATATTTTAGAAAATACTTTCCGTGAATAGTGTGTTTCCTGACTCGGCGCCGCCGAGGGACGTTATCCCTCATACGTTGACGGGTTTAAGGTCATAGGTGCCGGTACTAACAGTAAATATGTAAATACATTAGTAAAACTATTAGTATTATTTCTTACCTTTGATGGTAACAAAAGTATTCACTAAAATTTGGTTTTCCAACAACAGTTAAGTTCAGTCATTTGTTGCTAGCCTTCAAATAAGCATTCTGTAGAATCACCACTAGCAATAAAGTAAAAATTCTTGTCAAAATTAAGAAGCTTAATGTTCAGAGCTCCGAAGACAACGTAACGCTTACTATTTCAAGTGCTGCATTCAAACTTCAGTATTAATGGAAGTTTCGATGTACAGTAAAGCAAGCTGCATTTTCAGTGAAAACCCGTCGTGAAAGAAGTGTTCGAGAAATTCCCGCAATTGAACCCACAAAGCATCGAAAGTGAATACTTCAACAATAAATCAATTTATTTTACGCTGGAGAATATTTAATTTCATTTTAGACATTTTGAAACATTTACTTTATAAAATATGAATTATAGGCCTATCTATGTTAATTGTTTTAAATTAATGTTCGGAAAAGAACGGTCTTGCAACAAGTGCTCCGGTAATTCCCGTAATTGAATGCACAAAGCATCGAAAGACCATTTATTTTACGTTGAAAAATATTTAAGACATTTTGATGAATTATGTATTTGTTTTAAATTAATATAGCTATTTGGTATTCATATGTGGCGAACGTCACTGATGCTCCTAGGATGACTCGATCTACATTTGTTAGTTTGTCTGCCTTTACCACACAGTGTTCAACTTTCGGTCTTTTAAATTTTCAGTATATAAACCAGAGACTAAATTTTCTGTTTAGATTTTGGCAGCATACCAACGTAAAATTACAAAATGGCGCGCTTTTTTTTAAAAAAAATAGCTGATATCCACTGGCGAAAATCCCGGGGGGATGATGTGGACATATCCCCTACAATCTTGGAACTGTCCCCCTCAATAATCCGACTGGAAATGTGTCTTTTAGGAAGAAATGTGATGATTTGTGTCCAACTTTCACAAAGGAAAGTGAGATGAAATTGATACCTCCCAGAAAAAGCCTAAAATCTGACCGCCTCCCAATGTTGAAGACAACTCTGCTCCCCTACCCATGTTGTCCCGGAGTCCCACACAGGGGACATAAAATATGACGATATTATTATTGCTTTACAACTTTAAAATCAGATTGGCAACATTGAAAACTGTTTACAGGGAGTGATCATATTTGGATCATCCCTTGTGAACAGTTTTCAATGTTGCCGGTCGGATTTTAAAGTTATAAAGCAATAACAATGTCGTCATATTTTATGTCCCCTTTGGAGGACGCCGGGACCGACATGGGTAATCTTCCTCAGCATTGTTTTTCGCCTTCATAAATATTTTGTACATCGCATATATATGGCATCGCATTGGGGGGACGGGTAAGACGGTATTCTACGTTAATCAGTAGATCTCATCTCATATAGCTTTGCTGCTGAAAAGGGCGTTGAATTCAAAACCAACTCAACTCAACTGTTAGAGTACGCGGATTTTATGTATGGGGTACCAAGTAAGGGTTCGCATTTTACCTTAAACTTTAGTTTTACGTCTCACATAGCATCGATGCTGAAAAGGGAAACTAAACTTCTATAAACAAACAAAACAAACTACTACAACCTACTCAGTTCATAAATACCTCCATCGCAGTACACATTGCTTAGGTAAACCAACAGTATTTCTTTATACATTCTGTTCATATCATATTATTGCTAATACTGCCAATATCACCAATATCATTATTATTGTTGTTAACTATATATGAAAACGTAATGGTCATCGTCGCAGAGCACAAGAATGCCATCGAGTTTTATCATTGAATTTAAATACCATAATGTACAAAGCTAATCCAGTCAGGATTGTTATGCTAGAATGTAATAGTGTAATAGGCATCTTAAGATGATGTATTGCTGTTTGTTACAAATCATCACCAGAAATCAATATTTTATTTGTATTATTGAAGCTACAGTTATTGCTATGTTAGAAAAGTCTTCTCAGAAACCTATATGAGAAAAAAATTACTCCGTTAACCAATATAGTATACACCCAGTTCATTTGATGTCATGTAATTCATTTAAGTAGAAAGGTTTACACTATTATTATTATTATTATTATTATTATTATTATTATTATTATTATTATTATTATTATTATTATTATTATTATTATTATTATATTATTATTATTATTATTATTATTATTTTAAACGACACCAATCTTAATGTTAATTTTACTTCTGGTTCATTAAATATTTGACTTCGTCAATTGGTGTCTTTTCTCTACTTCGAAAACTCGTCAGGTTCATCCTCCATTTACCTCAAGAAGCTTATCCGACTGATCTTAATATCTCTATTTACCTGTGACAGAAAATAACGATTTTTGGAGAGAAAGCGAAAACGACCACCTAACATTTAGAAGCAATCATGTCGTTAATTGGGGAAGTATAAGTAGAGACGAGGAGAATTTGCAAAATTTCCGCATATAAGTAATTTCCTCGAAAATGCTCTCCAACCAGCATTCTCATTAGATGTTCCTGGCATCTCATTTGAAAGTGATTATGGTCAATGAAAAGATGAAAGCATGAGCGGTGCTCTTCCCGCCGAATATTGAATAAAAATTACAAGATGGAAAAAAAAATCAAATTTCTAACAAATGAGCTTTGAAGTTCTAGTAAACAGCTTTCAGTGGTGTGTATAGTACAGTAACGACCAAAAGAATACACCAATGTTTTAGTAACTTCAGAACGAGTAGAGTTTGAGTAAGTCTTTATTATTATTATTATTATTATTATTAGTAGTAGTAGTAGTAGTACTAGTAGTATAGTATAGTATATTTCTCTAATAATAGCATAATATATGTGTGATTTGTGTCACAAGCCACTTTTTGGCAAATAACTAAATTTAATATGCTGTATCATGTAAAGAACTGTTCGAAGTTTGGGCGTGTCTTGTACGAAATGTATTCGAGAAAAGATGTTTTGACATACAAATGTCAAAACTTCAAAACTGCATTTAAAAAAAAAGCCGAACAACAATACAGTAGTTACTTTTACATTGGTGAAGCACGTAAGTTCAGTAACTACTGATCAAATAGACAATTTTAGTAGTGACTCAAATGATGATGAAGTTTTGGATAGGGTTGCCATATTTCAAAAATCAAAATCCATACGCTACTAAATTACAAGAATCTTTGAAATGCTTAAAATGAAAAGAAGTAAATATACTAATTTACTTTCTTCCGTTAGATAGAGTTATTCAAGTATTACGTAATCACAATTCTAGTCGTTCTAATAAACTCCCTAGTTAAGCAAACGTAAGCAGATGATTTACCCCCTTCCCTCTGGTGAGCATTTTTTTCTCAGGGCTGTTATGTTTCTGACATTCAACGTCTGTTTTAGCTCACTCAAGGTATGATGTTTCCTTTCACACGTTTTGACTGTTCGTATTGCATCCATTTTTTATTTTTTAGAATGATTAATTCATTGGCAATATTTTCTGGCGATAGGGAAAAGAAGAAATGCTTGGCCATCTTATTCGTTACTCTGATTGGATCACCGTGCTGATAGAGGGAAGGGCAGAAGGAAAACCAGGAAGAGGAAGACCAAGGAGAGAAAAATTTTAGATGCAGTTACGAAGAAGAGGCCTTATTAAAGTATGAAACAAATCTCCCAATGGAAGATCTCCCAAAGAGAGAAGTATTAAAATCTCCATGTTGCCCAACAACCTATGGTTGAAGTGAACAAGAAGGTGTTCTGGCGGCATTTGTTATCTTCAAAGAACTTCTTTCGTTTAATTTTTACTTTATTTCTGTTATTTTTGACAAACTAACAACTCAACAACTCGTATGTATGCTTACGTCAGAAGTTGAAGAGAACAATTATATACCTAGTCCTGTGAAAAAAAGCAAACTATAATATTCCCTTCCTTTCATCTTCGCTGAAATCCAGGACATTTAAGCGCCCCGAGAAATATTTTCGGGATGCCGGGACACAGATCTCGATTTCGTGACGGTTCCGAATTTCCCGGGACGAATGGCAAACCTAGTTTAGGACCGTGACGCAAGTAATTCATCAAATAATAATTATCCAACAACTTAAAAGGTGGTTCATGCTACAGTGTAAAGACTGAGAAGTTGAACCATGTGGTGTCTATGTTGTAGGAAATAAGTGAAAAGTACGAGGCATTGAAAGCAGTGTTAAGTAGTATAATGTCCTTTTTTCACGAGAATTGAGAAAAGTGCAAATTTCTCATGAGAATTGGTATAATTTTGCCTTATTTCTTACGAAAATTGGTACAAATTTCCTTTATTATTTACAAGAATTAGTGTATAGTGCAAAATTCTCACGAAAACTGGTACAAATTTCCTTCATTCTCACAACAATTGGTCAACAGTGCAAATTTCTCACGAAAATGGGTGTAAATTTCCTCTGATCTATTTTATCATATATTTTAATACAATTTTATATTAATTTATACAATTTATGCTGATTACTTACCGTTTTTCCCCAAGCCTTTAAGAAACTTGTTTCCTCCTTTCTTATTTCGCCCTCAAGTGGTGAAGAATAGTTGAAGGAACTTCACATCATGTCCACACAGGTCTTTTTTGTTAATCTTGAACACAGTTGGTCTTGCTATTCAAGAAACTAATTCTATAGAAAGAATGGGATGTCGTAAGGTGAGATAACTAAAGGGGGAAGAGCACAGGAAGAGGGGGGAGGCAGTAGTCGTAGTGCTATATGTAAACATTCCTAAGCTACGTGATACCTTTGTTTAATGAATAAGAAGCTTTTGTAAACGTAAGAGATGCTCTTATGGAGCTGTCACGTATTTTCATCATTTTGTCAATTAAAGAAATAAGAAACTGTCAGTTGAAAGTGACATATGGATGTTGGACAATACTTTAACTGTTAGAAGCTAGAAAAGAGTGTTTTAAACGTGTCAAATAACTTAGTTTCATGTATTTAGAAAACATGGGAAATGTCGATAAAGAACAATTGTTAAAAGACATTGACTGTGTAAGATGGAAGGCGGGGGAGTGAGAGAGCCCTTTGATGCCTACTAAAGAAAGAAACATAGACACAGATGTGCTGTAATTTTGGGTGGTCCAGGTTTTGGAGGTGGAGGGCGAAGTGTACTGTCCTGGGGGAGTAAAAGACCATGTTTAATTGGCGCTATGACTTATACCGCATGGAGACTGAAAATATGTGAAAAAAGAAAGAAATAGGAATCATTATTGTAAAGGAGAGAGAATTTAAGAATGAGATAGTTAAATGTCACATGTTACTTTTTAAAAGTTAATGTATTGCTTCCCATACTGAGAGACCACACGTAGGATTGTATAAGGGAACTGTAATCTCCTTTTGAGCAAAGGACCAGTTTAAATTGGTGTGCGACTTGTTACGCATTTTGTTAAGACCTTGCCACATACGTAGAGGGGAGAGAAAGGGTGGCCCTTCCTACCTGAGTTCCAAAGAGGAAAAAGACTGAATGAATTGTGTACGTAAGGGAACTTTCACTTTTGTGCTTTTTGGAAGAAGTCTTCAAACAAGATTTTTTTTAAGGTATTTCCGCATAAATGATTTTATCCTTTTAAAAACTAGACTATTGTATTAATTATTTATGAATATTAATGAAATGATAATGAATATTAATGAGATGGTAATGAATATTAATGAGGGGGTATTTTATGTATTGATATTGTATTTTCAGTAGCTGAAATGTGATTTTTAGCATAGAATATCATCTTTTGGATACTGTATGGGTCTAATGGTGTACGAAGCTTAGACGAATAAGAAATTGCATGTATATGTGATTAGTTTGTAAGTGGGTACATGTATGTGTAGCTGATATGTGATTTTAGCATAGAATATCATCTTTTGGATACTGTATGGGTCTAATGGTGTACGAAGCTTAGACGAATGACAAATTGCATGTATATATGAATAGTTTGTAAGTGGGTACATGTATGTGTAGCTGATATGTGATTTTAACATAGAATATCATCTTTTGGATACTGTATGGTTCTAATGGTGTACGAAGCTTAGACGAATGACAAATTGCATGTATATATGAATAGTTTGTAAGTGGGTTCATGTATGTATGTATGTATATTGGTTTTGATATCGGGACAGGAATATATGTATCTATTGTAGACATATTATCTTTCGTTTGCATGTAAGTGTTTTAAGCATGTGTTGTTGGTTGCGTAGCTTTAGGGGCTATACTAGGCTGGATGCAAACACCTAAAGTGTTTCTATTGTTGGGTTATACAGGGTGTTTAATACGTAATGGTCATAAATTAAACCGTAGATAGTACATACCAAAACTAACAAAAAAGTCTTAGTAAACATGTGTCCGCAAACGCTTCGTAACGGAGATAGGGGCTGTCAAAAGTTTGGGATAATGAAGTTTAGAGACGAATATCTTAAAACGTATGAATCGGACAGAGGGCGGTCCAATGAATGACTATCGAAGTCAGACATGCGCTATGCAGAAATGCATGGTTGATAACTCTGCAATGCGCGCGCAAGGGATTCGCCAAAGAAACGGAAGGAATCCCGGAAAATTGTCTAAGGAAAGGGGGCTCGAGATGAACATCGAGGGCGAGTCTATCCACCAGTAATTCATATGTTGTGGTACCAGGTCGAAAGCTCGAAAAGATACAAAATGGCGGACAATGTTTACGTGCCGTGTGTGGTTGCATAACCAGCAGGAAATGACAGAGGTAATCGAAGTGTGGTGATGTACGTTCAAAATTGCTCCAGGAAGAATTCCGACAACTAATGCATACGTACAAGTGTGGCAGCACTTAGGTAAATCAAACGGTATGCAAGGCACTGATGAAGCATTATGTGCTAAGCAGTTAACGTATCGAATATCCGCAAACTGGATTGCAATGGGAAAAGCATGACAACATTCGAGTATGTGGGAGGCGAATCTGAAACATTCCTCATGTTGAACGCGTAAATGTATTACAAGAAGCAAAAAATGATGGACATGTAGTGTTTCTCCATATCAACAAACAGAAATCGTCATGTTGGTAATGTGTACAGCATTAATCATAAGGTAAACAGTAAATACCCAGATGTGTAACCACAGAAGAGATGCATGAGAAATTAACGTACCTCTATCATTAAAGTAAATGTTGGAAGTGTCGTCCATTCATGTGAATGCATGCTCGTACTCGTTTTCGCAAAGATCCACGTACTCGTGATAACATGTCGGCATCCTGTTGAATATGTCCGCACCATTGTTCCACCCTTTCTCGAAAATCTGAGATCAGAACCACTGCATTCAGCGGGCACTTCAGCGGATTTGAACCCGTAACATCATGCACCCAAGGTGAGCTCAACGTCTGTTGCAACCCCGATTCAGTATTTCCAGCTGGCTTGCATGTTCTACCAGTGTTCCTTTCGGCCATTCCATTCATTTTCGCGCATCGTTTGTTTTACCTTGGTATTGGTACAGTAAAGAACTACTCTGTACATGTGCATTCGTCTTAGGAATGTGCTCTGAAGTAGTTTATAACATGCACCACCACCTTTCTTCGATTGCCTCTCTCATTTCCTGTTGGTTATGCAACCACATACGGCACGTAAACATTGTCCGCCATTTTGTATCTTTTCGAGCTTTCGAACTGGTACCACGACATATGAATTACTGGTGGATAGACTCGCCCTCGATGTTCATCTCGAGCCCCCTTTCCTTAGACAATTTTCCGGGAATCCCTCCGTTTCTTTGGGGAATCCCTTGCGCGCGCATTGCAGAGTTATCAACCATGCATTTCTGCATAGCGCATGTCTGACTTCGATAGTCATTCATTGGACCGCCCTCTGTCCGATTCATACTTTTTGAGATATTCGTCTCTAAACTTCATTTTCCCAAACTTTTGACAGCCCCTATCTCCGTTACGAAGCGTTTGCGGACACATGTTTACTAAGACTTTTTTGTTAGTTTTGGCATGTACCATCTACGGTTTAATTTATGACCATTACTTATTAAACACCCTATATATTGTGACTTTTTATTGAGGTAGCCTTATTTTATCGTATTGTAGAGTTGTATATGCTGTTGTGGTGATATGCTATGTGAATGCAAACACATGAACTGATTATATTGTAGGCTTATATTCTGAATCCGTATGTATATAAGTGTTTTAGATTACCTTGAATACCATGTTAGAATGTATATATTGTGATTTTACGTATTTATTCTCTCGTAATATTCATTGGATCGCTTGCTAAGCAAGCTCCGAGGAACTATGTTCCGAAAAATACTAAAATGTGTGAGCATGCCAAAGATGACCTAGTGCTATTTGAAGCACAAAGGATATCACTGTGTTATAACCCATTTACTTATAGATATCTTTTCACTACAGTATTCTAATGTCTTATATTGCTACCTTTACTTACTTTTAAGATGCTTGTTCACCTTATAGAAGACATTGTGACATCAACATGATTTTCAACTTGAGATAATTTATTGTAGGAACATAAAATACGTATAAATAACCTTATATGAAGCATACGTATTCTTCCTTTATCTTATATAGAATACAGATACTTCGTATTATATGAATATTTGTTTGGAGAAATAAAACATAATATCGTAAATTGTAACGCTTTATTGTATTTATATAGTCTACAATATTGTATTTTCCAATATTGGCATATTGATATACATATATAGTTATATTTAAATAAGATATTTACTATACTTAGAATATTTTTAATAACTTATTGACATATTTACATTATATATACGTAGAAGTACCAACTGATAGGAAAACTTATGGACATATTTGATGATATTATGACCATGTTATGACATTATAGTACCTTTAGACAGTCTACTATTTACATATATACAGAATACCAATCATTTCATGCACTTAATACTTTGATAACCATATGGCAATGTTCTATAGTCAGTAATACTGTTATGATTTAATCGCCGTCTTTTATTTTGAACTTTCTGATGTGTTTTAGTTTCAGACTTGGATACGATGACAAACCCAGGCTTACGAACAATTCTTCCTGGATTGTGTAACTGTTTTTTCTCAGCTTTATCTCGAACTAGTTGATAAAAATGATCAAAGTTAATTTCTTGTCGTGTACGATGATTTAAAGTAATTCCTCTAATTTTAAATACATAATCTACTTTCCCTGTTTGAACTTCTTTCATTCTATAGGCATAATTTTTTGGCCCTAAGCCTATAAAGGCATCAATTTCCCAGCCATCAGGAACTTCATTAGTTAACTGACCTAAATAGGAACCCAAAGAAAGTGGAGGCTTTTCATTACGTCGCTGCACAAACATAATACTATCAGTGTCGCAGTACAATACACGCTCAGGATCTATAGCTGTTAGTAATTCGTAAAGTTTTAGACGCGCCCAAGAGGTGATGAAGGCTGCAAGGACAACATTGGAAAATTTCCATGGTTTGTTTTTGTTCTCAATGTTTTTATATGATACAATGAGATGTTGCTCTCCAATAGGCAATACAGTTTGTACCTCATATTGTGGTGCCCATAGATAACTTAAAATTTTTTCTGGAGTATCTACAATTACAGATTGAGATAAATCTGTTCTTTGTCCCCATTTCCCATACAACGAATTGAGAAATATTTTGGAAATATATCTTAGACCAGGATTTGATTGAATGTTATTTTCCGTTAACTGAATGCATTCATGGATATAATAGTCTGCAATATATTTTTCTTGATCTTGTTTAGTTTTGCACCAGCTAGGAAATCCTGAAGACTCCTGTTTCATTTTTAAGAAGGAATTGACATAATCTTTAAACAGATTATCTTCTGATCCAGATAATTTGAATTCCCAAATTTCAATAATTTGTAGAATTTTGTATCCGAGATCTAAAGCCACATGAAGTTCAGGAGTACAGTATGTACCAGTAAGGACACGCTCGGCATCATTGTGCATGCAATTGTTGTTACTTTGTTCCATACACGTACGACATAACCCAAACAAAAGGCGCTCATTACATGTATATGGTAAAATTGGAAAATATAAGTCTTTGGGAGGTAAGATACTACATTTGACTAATCCATGAATACTTTGCACTTGTGGAAAGTCAGGCCCCTTGTATATTATAGGTTTACCTATAGGCAATGGCTTACGTGCCATTACCCAGGGGTAAAGACTGGTAACATCATAATATGACACAAACTCTTCGCTGGTACATTCGTACAAGGCATTAAAACATTCTGTACGTCCACCATGAAAACTATCTTTAGGTACAAGATGATCAACAAGATCATGACACTGTGTTTGAATAAACTGTTGTAATTTTTTATCATTTTTTACCATATGATCCCATTCACACTCCCACATTTCAATGACATTAAGATTTAATTTTTTAAGAAATGCTATTTTTATGGTAGTGTTTTCATACCGATCTTGTAGTGATGTACCTTGCTTAGAGGTAGAATCTAGGGACACGTGTCGTAGTGTAGGATAACAGTTTAAACATCCGTGATAGTAACATCCATGAAATTCGTAAACTGTATTTGTTTTAGTTTCAAATCCATCAACCTCATACCTCCCGAATCGTTTTTCCAAGCCATTTCCAGAATGGAGAATTTTATTACCAGTAGTACGTTCTAAGTATCGCAGCCAGTACATTGCCTTCAAACTTTGACGATCACGATGGTCAAACCCATAAGGTGGAATAATTGGAATAATTTCTTTGGGTAAATATAAGGTACGATATGTTAGTATAGCCAAACTAGCAATAGTTGGTGCAGTGATAAAACATTGGATACCATTTGTTTTGTCTTCAATTAAGTTTGAAAATTTAATAACAGCCTCTGCTAAAATTTTAACATCATTCCGACAATATTCAATCATTTCCTTTTGGAGATTATACTCCTCATTACTTGCAACACGTTCTTTGTGCCATATGATAAGTTGCTCTCGATCTTCAGTGCTCCTTGAATCAGGATCAAAATATTTTAGATCAGGAATTTTGCCTATATAATTTTGGTTTTCTAATGTATTAAACAAGTACGGGAAATCTCCCTTTCGTAAATTTGCAGAAAGGCCTAACGTTTTAGGTAATTTAGATAATTTAACTCCCATATACAAATATGTGTCACGAAAGTAAATCTTTTGTCCTAAACGCATTTCAATAATTTTTTGCCCTGACATTATTACTTCAGGTGTAAAATGATGGTTTATGATCAAAGTTTTAGCACAGAATTGCATATCATAATTACTGCCATTATGGGAAAGCACAATGATTTTTTTAAACATTGGTCGAGTTATTAATACATGATTAACAAATTCTTCAATGTTGTGAAAATCAAACGAACGGAACCCATTTTTATCGCCGCATACAAAGCATGTATCATCAAGTTTCATGTCCTTACACTTGTAACAAGCATGAATACAATTTACAAAATTTACATGATGTTCTTGTTCTCCTTGTTCATTTTTAGGAAGCAACATTGTTTCTACATCAAAGATAATGTACAAAAAGGTATCTACATGCTGCATCATAGCCGTTTGAACAAAACAAATATGGTCATCTCTTACATATGAGTAACATGTTTTACAATAACGTTCACCACATTCATGTTCAGACTTGCGTGAACGCATGTCATTCATAGTACCACAACGGACACAAATTTTCTTTGTTTCGCATAAACTTTTTCCGCCAACATTTATCGCTTTATGATTAGCAAAACATTGTTCTGAGGAAAACAGTCTATGACAATCAAGGCATTCAACTTTAATATTATTATCATTATTAGAAACATTATGATGCTTTTCGCACATTGGACATTTGAAGTTACACTTATGATTTTGTGTATTATGATAACCTTTCAAACAATACTGACAATATTTCCGTTTGTTTAATAGTGTTGTAATGTTGGTAATTAATTCGTAGTGTCCTTCACTGTACAAAATCAAAATTTTCTTTGATGCATGTATTCCAGGATAAATTACATTATAGTTTCGAGTTAATCCGTTCTTTTCGTAAACAACAATTTGATAATGAGGCGCTAGCTTATTTTGAAACTTTTTACATCATCAATAGTACACCCATTACGGATTTCAATGTCAACTTTAGCATTGACACATAATTGCTTTGCTTGTTTCATCAATCGTTCAGAATGATTTTTCAATTCATATACGTAGTTATAACGATGATCAGCCTTACCCATTCCAAGAATAATACTCTTGGGAAGACAATACACATCCTTTTCTACAGGAATAGTACATTGTTCCAGGTGTGTTACAAGATCAACAAATTTTGATGAACCCCTTGTTCGTCCCCTACCTTTACGTGAATCAACAATATGAATTTTGAAATTTACTTTATCACCTAATAAATAATTTTCATTACTATTTAAAACATTTTCAATTTTACGAAATAGAATGACGGAGCTTAAAGCCGACTTTTGACGCCACGAAATGTATATTGGTTTATTAATCGTAGAAGCAGAACTTTCTATTGTTATACCAATATACATATCATCATCGGCATCATTTAAAACGTGATCCTTTACAAATTCAAATAACAACTGAATATATTTTTGAGGATCATCTATTCCACTAGTTTGCATACGTTCAATTGTAACTTCCTTTCCTGTAAGTCCAAAATAAGTATATTGTTTGATTCTACTATTAACAATACGAAAATATTCATTTGTTTTACCACTTCCATATATGTTAGGTTGTGATACAGTATTAGTATTAGGACTTGGAAAGTTTATAAAATTTTCCATGAACACGCTAAAATCATTTGTAGTTAAACTATTAGCTTTTCCTTCAGACACAAGTTCCATAAACTTCTCACGAGCTAAATTTTTTATATTATCTTGACGAAAGAAGCCTACATGATATAAATCAATAATATCTTTTGCAGACTTACATTTTTTCAAAACAACATGAGGATCACAACCAAAATGCATAAACAACGCCTGCAATAACTTGGAATAAGCTTCATTGCTTACCCATGCACCCGTAGCATGACATTGTGTTATCACTTCCCATGTAAATAAAACTTCGTTTGGATTTTCATATCCACGTGCTTCTTGTGCTGACATCATGGTACAGATGACAGACTGTCCTTCCATTGTATTATTGACACACTAAATATGTAATTGCAATTTGAATTATTGTGTTTTATACAGTAAATATTTTACACAATGATGTACACAGAACTTTGATAATTGTTTTCACAGTTTTTTTAAATGATAGGGTTTCGTAAGTAGACTTTTATGATATGATTCACAATGTGTTGACCAAAGATACACTTTTTAAGAATTTTACACTTACCAGTAAGTATAATAATAAAACTTTTCTGAACTTGTTTCAGTTCACAACAGATTTAGTTGTAAGTTTACCGACACTACACTTAAAAGCTTGACGGCAATTGCACTAACACTTGCCGTTAACTACAATGATAAAACTTCCCGTAACTTTTTCAGTTTAGTATCGATGCACTACCACTTGTCACTCACTAAGTATATTTAACCTTATTTCCCCAAAATGTGTTGCAAACTCATATCATTAAAATAATGACGGTAAAAGTGCAGGTCCGTATACTACTAGTTAATATTCGTATGTCTCATGATTGTATTTTTTCCTTTTTGTATTTTTGGTTGCAGCATTGTTTTTAATTTTGCTTATGTATTTTTATTTTAACTTTACATTTTTCAAATTTTAACTTGTACTTTTAATTTTTTCTTTTTTTGCAATTTGGATTGCAACATTGTGTTCTTTAAAATTTTTTGTTTCTGTATTTTTTTGAGTTTCCAATTCTATTAACTTGTAATTTTAATTTTGTTTCGGATTTTGTAATGTAATGTAATATTGTGTTTTAAAATTGTACTTTTATTTTCCTTTTGTATTTGGGATTGCAACATTGTGATCTTAAAAATTTTTTGTTTCTGTATTTTTTTTTCAGTTTCCAATTCTATTTCTTAACTTGTAATTTTAATTTTGTTTCGGATTTTGTAATGTAATGTAATATTGTGTTTTAAAGTTGTACTTTTATTTTCCTTTTGTATTTGGAATTGCAATATTGTGTTCTTTAAAATTTTATGCTTCTGCATTTTTAGTTTTCAGTTTGCATTTTTATTTCTTAACTTGTAATTTTTATTTTGTTTCGAATTTGTAATGTAACATTGTGTTTTAAAGTTGTACTTTTAATATTCTTTTGCAATTTGGATTGCAACATTGTATTTTGATTCTGTATTTTTAGTTTTGAATGTTTCAATTTTTAAACTTGTATTTTTAATTTTTTCTTTTGCAATTTGGATTGCAACATTGTATTTTAAACTTTTGCTCCTGTATTTTGATGACAACACTGTTTTAAGTTTTGGTTCTGTATTTTTTAGCTTTGCATTTTTAATTGCAACATTGTGTTTTAAGTTTTGCTTCTATATTTTTTATTTTCCGTTTTGTATGTTAGATTGCAACATTGTTTTTAAGATTTTGTTTTTGCACTTTTTATTTTCGATTTGTACATTTTGTTTGTAAGTTGTACTTTTAATTTTCTTTTGCAATTTAGATTGCAACATTGTGTTTTAAGTTATGTTTCGGCACTTTTATTTCTTAACTTGTTCTTTTACTTTTAGTTCGTGTATTGAATTGCAACACTGACTTAAATTTTACTTCTCCATTTAACAACCAAAAAGTTCCATGTAATAAATTTTAAGTTTAATCGCCTTGTGATGTGTTAAAAATAACTTTCTTATGTTTAAGTTGTTTTGATAATTTTAATATTTTCGGAATGTAATTCCTCTGAGCTTGTAATGAAGCGAACGAATAAAATAATTGCAACTATGTTACTTTGAGTTTTTTAAAGGAATTATTTGTAGGTTGACACAACTTTTATTATTTTCGGATTATCTTTGGTATGCTCACATTTTGAGGTAACATGATGTGTTCAACCTCGGAGTTTGAGTAACAAACGATCCAACTAAAATTCCAAAGGAAACAATAGAATAAAATATATGAGAGAATAAATAAATAAGGAGTTTGCACAGGAATTTTTATATTTTCACAATCTAAGATTGTTCAGAGCTTACGCTGAAAGCAAACAAATAAAAAATTAACAACGAAGTTCTTGCAGAACTGAATAATTGCATAACAAAAACAATAAACTAGTTTAAACCGGTTTAAACCAGTTTAAACACCTGTAGCAATGCAGACAAAACAAATTCGTAGCGTTACTAACAAAGGAATTTTTAATCCAGTAACACAATGAACAGCATACAAAGCAAGTAGCTATAATTATTTGAAGTGTTGCAAACTTTAATAGTGCATTTACAAATTACATCACATTGTGTAATATTACTGTTACTAATTTAAAATATGTTAAAGCACCTGCGTACGAGACTACAAACTATTTGCTTTTGGGTACGAAATTACAAAACAAAATGCCTTTGGGTACGAGATTAAATTTTGAAAGTATAAATCCATCACAGCAAGCCGCGGCGCGCACTATAGAATGACTACTGTTAAAGTAAAGTCAATTATCGTAATACTCTGTGTTGTTAAATCATTTATTTTAAAATACCAATTTTGTTACAAAGATACATCTAGTAATAAACTTTGAAGTATATCTTAAAGTTACAAGTCTTTTTGGAAGTTACATTTACCAAACGTGTACACGAATTGTTGATACATTCTTATGTCCATCTTCGGTTAAGTTCGGCAATTTTCGAAACCATTCGTGTGCTACAATTATCAATATGTACATGAATTGTGGATAAACTCTTATGTTCATCTTCGGTTAGGTTCGGCAATGTTCGGAAAACTTCGGGAAACTTCGAGAAACTTCGGCAATCTTCGTAAATCTTCGTGTGGAGTTCTTGCAATTTCCATTTATTAATGTTGATAATAAACAATCAATAAAAAGTAAACACACTTCCTCTTTGTACTCTGCGTGCTGTAATTAGTCTAAACAATTTCATTACGGCAATTTCTAAATTACAATTATCGGAAAGTACTAAAGGATTAACCGATAAAGTTAGAAGTATATCTTCGGTGAACTAAAAATATACTTAGTGAGTGACAAGTGGTAGTGCATCGATACTAAACTGAAAAAGTTACGGGAAGTTTTATCATTGTAGTTAACGGCAAGTGTTAGTGCAATTGCCGTCAAGCTTTTAAGTGTAGTGTCGGTAAACTTACAACTAAATCTGTTGTGAACTGAAACAAGTTCAGAAAAGTTTTATTATTATACTTACTGGTAAGTGTAAAATTCTTAAAAAGTGTATCTTTGGTCAACACATTGTGAATCATATCATAAAAGTCTACTTACGAAACCCTATCATTTAAAAAAACTGTGAAAACAATTATCAAAGTTCTGTGTACATCATTGTGTAAAATATTTACTGTATAAAACACAATAATTCAAATTGCAATTACATATTTAGTGTGTCAATAATACAATGGAAGGACAGTCTGTCATCTGTACCATGATGTCAGCACAAGAAGCACGTGGATATGAAAATCCAAACGAAGTTTTATTTACATGGGAAGTGATAACACAATGTCATGCTACGGGTGCATGGGTAAGCAATGAAGCTTATTCCAAGTTATTGCAGGCGTTGTTTATGCATTTTGGTTGTGATCCTCATGTTGTTTTGAAAAAATGTAAGTCTGCAAAAGATATTATTGATTTATATCATGTAGGCTTCTTTCGTCAAGATAATATAAAAAATTTAGCTCGTGAGAAGTTTATGGAACTTGTGTCTGAAGGAAAAGCTAATAGTTTAACTACAAATGATTTTAGCGTGTTCATGGAAAATTTTATAAACTTTCCAAGTCCTAATACTAATACTGTATCACAACCTAACATATATGGAAGTGGTAAAACAAATGAATATTTTCGTATTGTTAATAGTAGAATCAAACAATATACTTATTTTGGACTTACAGGAAAGGAAGTTACAATTGAACGTATGCAAACTAGTGGAATAGATGATCCTCAAAAATATATTCAGTTGTTATTTGAATTTGTAAAGGATCACGTTTTAAATGATGCCGATGATGATATGTATATTGGTATAACAATAGAAAGTTCTGCTTCTACGATTAATAAACCAATATACATTTCGTGGCGTCAAAAGTCGGCTTTAAGCTCCGACATTCTATTTCGTAAAATTGAAAATGTTTTAAATAGTAATGAAAATTATTTATTAGGTGATAAAGTAAATTTCAAAATTCATATTGTTGATTCACGTAAAGGTAGGGGACGAACAAGGGGTTCATCAAAATTTGTTGATCTTGTAACACACCTGGAACAATGTACTATTCCTGTAGAAAAGGATGTGTATTGTCTTCCCAAGAGTATTATTCTTGGAATGGGTAAGGCTGATCATCGTTATAACTACGTATATGAATTGAAAAATCATTCTGAACGATTGATGAAACAAGCAAAGCAATTATGTGTCAATGCTAAAGTTGACATTGAAATCCGTAATGGGTGTACTATTGATGATGTAAAAAGTTTCAAAATAAGCTAGCGCCTCATTATCAAATTGTTGTTTACGAAAAGAACGGATTAACTCGAAACTATAATGTAATTTATCCTGGAATACATGCATCAAAGAAAATTTTGATTTTGTACAGTGAAGGACACTACGAATTAATTACCAACATTACAACACTATTAAACAAACGGAAATATTGTCAGTATTGTTTGAAAGGTTATCATAATACACAAAATCATAAGTGTAACTTCAAATGTCCAATGTGCGAAAAGCATCATAATGTTTCTAATAATGATAATAATATTAAAGTTGAATGCCTTGATTGTCATAGACTGTTTTCCTCAGAACAATGTTTTGCTAATCATAAAGCGATAAATGTTGGCGGAAAAAGTTTATGCGAAACAAAGAAAATTTGTGTCCGTTGTGGTACTATGAATGACATGCGTTCACGCAAGTCTGAACATGAATGTGGTGAACGTTATTGTAAAACATGTTACTCATATGTAAGAGATGACCATATTTGTTTTGTTCAAACGGCTATGATGCAGCATGTAGATACCTTTTTGTACATTATCTTTGATGTAGAAACAATGTTGCTTCCTAAAAATGAACAAGGAGAACAAGAACATCATGTAAATTTTGTAAATTGTATTCATGCTTGTTACAAGTGTAAGGACATGAAACTTGATGATACATGCTTTGTATGCGGCGATAAAAATGGGTTCCGTTCGTTTGATTTTCACAACATTGAAGAATTTGTTAATCATGTATTAATAACTCGACCAATGTTTAAAAAAATCATTGTGCTTTCCCATAATGGCAGTAATTATGATATGCAATTCTGTGCTAAAACTTTGATCATAAACCATCATTTTACACCTGAAGTAATAATGTCAGGGCAAAAAATTATTGAAATGCGTTTAGGACAAAAGATTTACTTTCGTGACACATATTTGTATATGGGAGTTAAATTATCTAAATTACCTAAAACGTTAGGCCTTTCTGCAAATTTACGAAAGGGAGATTTCCCGTACTTGTTTAATACATTAGAAAACCAAAATTATATAGGCAAAATTCCTGATCTAAAATATTTTGATCCTGATTCAAGGAGCACTGA
Organism: Thermobia domestica; assembly: GCF_964235325.1. Taxonomy (NCBI): domain Eukaryota; kingdom Metazoa; phylum Arthropoda; class Insecta; order Zygentoma; family Lepismatidae; genus Thermobia; species Thermobia domestica. The sequence continues at coordinate 287,741,190 of NC_137454.1, forward strand.
AGATCGAGAGCAACTTATCATATGGCACAAAGAACGTGTTGCAAGTAATGAGGAGTATAATCTCCAAAAGGAAATGATTGAATATTGTCGGAATGATGTTAAAATTTTAGCAGAGGCTGTTATTAAATTTTCAAACTTAATTGAAGACAAAACAAATGGTATCCAATGTTTTATCACTGCACCAACTATTGCTAGTTTGGCTATACTAACATATCGTACCTTATATTTACCCAAAGAAATTATTCCAATTATTCCACCTTATGGGTTTGACCATCGTGATCGTCAAAGTTTGAAGGCAATGTACTGGCTGCGATACTTAGAACGTACTACTGGTAATAAAATTCTCCATTCTGGAAATGGCTTGGAAAAACGATTCGGGAGGTATGAGGTTGATGGATTTGAAACTAAAACAAATACAGTTTACGAATTTCATGGATGTTACTATCACGGATGTTTAAACTGTTATCCTACACTACGACACGTGTCCCTAGATTCTACCTCTAAGCAAGGTACATCACTACAAGATCGGTATGAAAACACTACCATAAAAATAGCATTTCTTAAAAAATTAAATCTTAATGTCATTGAAATGTGGGAGTGTGAATGGGATCATATGGTAAAAAATGATAAAAAATTACAACAGTTTATTCAAACACAGTGTCATGATCTTGTTGATCATCTTGTACCTAAAGATAGTTTTCATGGTGGACGTACAGAATGTTTTAATGCCTTGTACGAATGTACCAGCGAAGAGTTTGTGTCATATTATGATGTTACCAGTCTTTACCCCTGGGTAATGGCACGTAAGCCATTGCCTATAGGTAAACCTATAATATACAAGGGGCCTGACTTTCCACAAGTGCAAAGTATTCATGGATTAGTCAAATGTAGTATCTTACCTCCCAAAGACTTATATTTTCCAATTTTACCATATACATGTAATGAGCGCCTTTTGTTTGGGTTATGTCGTACGTGTATGGAACAAAGTAACAACAATTGCATGCACAATGATGCCGAGCGTGTCCTTACTGGTACATACTGTACTCCTGAACTTCATGTGGCTTTAGATCTCGGATACAAAATTCTACAAATTATTGAAATTTGGGAATTCAAATTATCTGGATCAGAAGATAATCTGTTTAAAGATTATGTCAATTCCTTCTTAAAAATGAAACAGGAGTCTTCAGGATTTCCTAGCTGGTGCAAAACTAAACAAGATCAAGAAAAATATATTGCAGACTATTATATCCATGAATGCATTCAGTTAACGGAAAATAACATTCAATCAAATCCTGGTCTAAGATATATTTCCAAAATATTTCTCAATTCGTTGTATGGGAAATGGGGACAAAGAACAGATTTATCTCAATCTGTAATTGTAGATACTCCAGAAAAAATTTTAAGTTATCTATGGGCACCACAATATGAGGTACAAACTGTATTGCCTATTGGAGAGCAACATCTCATTGTATCATATAAAAACATTGAGAACAAAAACAAACCATGGAAATTTTCCAATGTTGTCCTTGCAGCCTTCATCACCTCTTGGGCGCGTCTAAAACTTTACGAATTACTAACAGCTATAGATCCTGAGCGTGTATTGTACTGCGACACTGATAGTATTATGTTTGTGCAGCGACGTAATGAAAAGCCTCCACTTTCTTTGGGTTCCTATTTAGGTCAGTTAACTAATGAAGTTCCTGATGGCTGGGAAATTGATGCCTTTATAGGCTTAGGGCCAAAAAATTATGCCTATAGAATGAAAGAAGTTCAAACAGGGAAAGTAGATTATGCATTTAAAATTAGAGGAATTACTTTAAATCATCGTACACGACAAGAAATTAACTTTGATCATTTTTATCAACTAGTTCGAGATAAAGCTGAGAAAAAACAGTTACACAATCCAGGAAGAATTGTTCGTAAGCCTGGGTTTGTCATCGTATCCAAGTCTGAAACTAAAACACATCAGAAAGTTCAAAATAAAAGACGGCGATTAAATCATAACAGTATTACTGACTATAGAACATTGCCATATGGTTATCAAAGTATTAAGTGCATGAAATGATTGGTATTCTGTATATATGTAAATAGTAGACTGTCTAAAGGTACTATAATGTCATAACATGGTCATAATATCATCAAATATGTCCATAAGTTTTCCTATCAGTTGGTACTTCTACGTATATATAATGTAAATATGTCAATAAGTTATTAAAAATATTCTAAGTATAGTAAATATCTTATTTAAATATAACTATATATGTATATCAATATGCCAATATTGGAAAATACAATATTGTAGACTATATAAATACAATAAAGCGTTACAATTTACGATATTATGTTTTATTTCTCCAAACAAATATTCATATAATACGAAGTATCTGTATTCTATATAAGATAAAGGAAGAATACGTATGCTTCATATAAGGTTATTTATACGTATTTTATGTTCCTACAATAAATTATCCCAAGTTGAAAATCATGTTGATGTCACAATGTCTTCTATAAGGTGAACAAGTATCTTAAAAGTAAGTAAAGGTAGCAATATAAGACATTAGAATACTGTAGTGAAAAGATATCTATAAGTAAATGGGTTATAACACAGTGATATCCTTTGTGCTTCAAATAGCACTAGGTCATCTTTGGCATGCTCACACATTTTAGTATTTTTCGGAACATAGTTCCTCGGAGCTTGCTTAGCAAGCGATCCAATGAATATTACGAGAGAATAAATACGTAAAATCACAATATATACATTCTAACATGGTATTCAAGGTAATCTAAAACACTTATATACATACGGATTCAGAATATAAGCCTACAATATAATCAGTTCATGTGTTTGCATTCACATAGCATATCACCACAACAGCATATACAACTCTACAATACGATAAAATAAGGCTACCTCAATAAAAAGTCACAATATATAACCCTACAATAGAAACACTTTAGGTGTTTGCATCCAGCCTAGTATAGCCCCTAAAGCTACGCAACCAACAACACATGCTTAAAACACTTACATGCAAACGAAAGATAATATGTCTACAATAGATACATATATTCCTGTCCCGATATCAAAACCAATATACATACATACATACATGAACCCACTTACAAACTATTCATATATACATGCAATTTGTCATTCGTCTAAGCTTCGTACACCATTAGAACCATACAGTATCCAAAAGATGATATTCTATGTTAAAATCACATATCAGCTACACATACATGTACCCACTTACAAACTATTCATATATACATGCAATTTGTCATTCGTCTGAGCTTCGTACACCATTAGACCCATACAGTATCCAAAAGATGATATTCTATGCTAAAATCACATATCAGCTACACATACATGTACCCACTTACAAACTAATCACATATACATGCAATTTCTTATTCGTCTAAGCTTCGTACACCATTAGACCCATACAGTATCCAAAAGATGATATTCTATGCTAAAAATCACATTTCAGCTACTGAAAATACAATATCAATACATAAAATACCCCCTCATTAATATTCATTACCATCTCATTAATATTCATTATCATTTCATTAATATTCATAAATAATTAATTCAATAGTCTAGTCTTTAAAAGGATAAAATCATTTATGCGGAAATACCTTTAAAAAAATCTTGTTTGAAGACTTCTTCCAAAAAGCACAAAAGTGAAAGTTCCCTTACGTACACAATTCATTCAGTCTTTTTCCTCTTTGGAACTCAGGTAGGAAGGGCCACCCTTTCTCTCCCCTCTACGTATGTGGCAAGGTCTTAACAAAATGCGTAACAAGTCGCACACCAATTTAAACTGGTCCTTTGCTCAAAAGGAGATTACAGTTCCCTTATACAATCCTACGTGTGGTCTCTCAGTATGGGAAGCAATACATTAACTTTTAAAAAGTAACATGTGACATTTAACTATCTCATTCTTAAATTCTCTCTCCTTTACAATAATGATTCCTATTTCTTTCTTTTTTCACATATTTTCAGTCTCCATGCGGTATAAGTCATAGCGCCAATTAAACATGGTCTTTTACTCCCCCAGGACAGTACACTTCGCCCTCCACCTCCAAAACCTGGACCACCCAAAATTACAGCACATCTGTGTCTATGTTTCTTTCTTTAGTAGGCATCAAAGGGCTCTCTCACTCCCCCGCCTTCCATCTTACACAGTCAATGTCTTTTAACAATTGTTCTTTATCGACATTTCCCATGTTTTCTAAATACATGAAACTAAGTTATTTTACACGTTTAAAACACTCTTTTCTAGCTTCCAACAGTTAAAGTATTGTCCAACATCCATATGTCACTTTCAACTGACAGTTTCTTATTTCTTTAATTGACAAAATGATGAAAATACGTGACAGCTCCATAAGAGCATCTCTTACGTTTACAAAAGCTTCTTATTCATTAAACAAAGGTATCACGTAGCTTAGGAATGTTTACATATAGCACTACGACTACTGCCTCCCCCCTCTTCCTGTGCTCTTCCCCCTTTAGTTATCTCACCTTACGACATCCCATTCTTTCTATAGAATTAGTTTCTTGAATAGCAAGACCAACTGTGTTCAAGATTAACAAAAAAGACCTGTGTGGAAATGATGTGAAGTTCCTTCAACTATTCTTCACCACTTGAGGGCGAAATAAGAAAGGAGGAAACAAGTTTCTTAAAGGCTTGGGGAAAAACGGTAAGTAATCAGCATAAATTGTATAAATTAATATAAAATTGTATTAAAATATATGATAAAATAGATCAGAGGAAATTTACACCCATTTTCGTGAGAAATTTGCACTGTTGACCAATTGTTGTGAGAATGAAGGAAATTTGTACCAGTTTTCGTGAGAATTTTGCACTATACACTAATTCTTGTAAAAAATAAAGGAAATTTGTACCAATTTTCGTAAGAAATAAGGCAAAATTATACCAATTCTCGTGAGAAATTTGCACTTTTCTCAATTCTCGTGAAAAAAGGACACTATACTACTGTGTTAACATCTGTAAAACAGGAAAGTATCAAATCAAATGAAGTAATAAGTAGTTGAAACAGAATCAAGACATTTTCAGAAGTTGTAAATAGTCCACACACCCGTGATCAGATTATAATGCAAGAAAGTAAAAAGAAAACAATATCAAGATCAATGAAATGAGCCACATACATTTAGAACAAGTAACAAAAAACAGTGAACGCAAAATTGTATTCATGGGCGTCTCTGATATGTAAAAATTGAGAGGAACGACTAGAACAAGAATAGGTGTAGATCCCGACTAAATTTGCATTTTAAAAAAATTGATGCAAATGGGAAGCTGCTTAAATTAAGAGCTAGGAGATCTGGTTTCTACCTGTACTAATACAATTAATCATAATTTTCTTTCACACTGGTATTTCACTTTTTATATATTTTGAAGTTACCTTGTACTATAATTCTTGGGAAACTTTGCCTTGATATAGGAATTATACCATTAATACCATCAATTCTTCATCTTCCTCGTTTTCCTTCCATCATATTTTCTACCACGTCACTTAGAGTACAGTTTTCTCTCAAAGTATATCCTAATATATTTTTATTTCACATTATATCTTTGGCATCTATTATTCCTAATGCCACTCATTGGTTTATCGTTCCAATCAGCTAAGTTCTTCCATTTTCCTCAACATGGAAATGTCCTATAACTTTCCTATAAATTTCCTTTTTTTTTTCATAATGCTCATGTTTCTGTTCCATACAATCCAGTATGTGAGTCCTTTTTGTAGTTTTTCATCCAGTGACTCTCATAGTGTACCTTTCATTATTATCACCACAACCGTCTTATACGTATGCCACCATTTCCCACGCTGTTTTCTATTTATCATTTATATTTCAAATATCCTTCGTTAATAATACTACTTAGGCAGGGGCGTCATTTAGGGGGGGCAGGGGGCCGAGTTTGAGATTTCTATAGATTTTAATAATAAAATAGTAGTAAATCAGTGAAATACGCGAAATTTTACTTATATCAAGGGGTTTTGCCCCCCCCCCCAAGCAAAATCTGAAATGACGCTCCTGTACTTAGGTATGGAAAAGTAATCACCTATTGTACGTTCTTTTCTCAGACTTCAACACAGCCTCAATCTCCTCAGTCACCATTTTTTTAACCTTTTTTCATGTTTATTTACGTCTTCAATTATGTGCACAGCTTTCCTTTACCTTTCTACATCTTTTAATTTTCGATTCAGATTCCGTAATAACAGCATATCATCGTATAGCCTGTGTAGTTTCTATCAAATTAACCTGCTTCGCAACCAAACTCTTCCGGATACTAATTTGTGTCACAGAAAGGAAAAACTTGTCCACTGCAGCTGAGAGGGAATCTCTAGCATGTTCTCCTTCATATAAGACCTATTCTTGACTTCATAATATTTGATAAGAGAGGAGAAATAAACTACATACCCCACTCGTCTCTGGTCTTCATTCAGTAGAGCAGGGCGCAAAATGATGGTCGCCTGTTTCGCTCACGTACAAATTATGAGAGTTTAACCCACTTCCTCTCCGCAGCCTTTGGTTTGACAAAGAAAGATATTACATCTTGGCATAAAATTTTAAAAACAGGTAATTACATTCAGGATAATCAATTTTGAATTGGGCAATTCACATACTGTACATGTTAAGACTTCACATTTGTGTAATGCTCTTTCTCTGCACTGAAGTACCAATTCACGATTGCAGTTTTCGAATCAGTCCTTAAGTGAAAGGCCATTGATAGAAATGGTCAACAAATCATCCAATGTGTCAGTTTTCAGTGAATTCCTGTAGGCAGTCTTAACTCTGTTGAGACTGCTGAAGCCTCTCTCACATGAAGCAATATTCACAGGTAAAACTGCACAAAATGTGACAATTGGAAGCAAATTTGGGAATCTCGTAATGAAGTTTTCTGTTGAGGATGGGAAAGGAGGGGCGAATTACAACGTTGTGAAGACTTCACTTTCCATGGTTTCTTTCGCTCAGTAACAATTATTTTCGTGCGAAACAGAAACTGCACAGCCCTATGAGTTTAGACAGAAACCATTCATACTGAACTCTGGTCGCCAGCTCAAAATTTCTAGTTGCTAATGGCGGCCTGGTGACTGGAAATTTTGCGCCCTGCAGTAGAGTATGGCTAACACGTCTGTATTCGTGATTCCGCCAATCTATCTTCCGAGTTTCTTTGGACGCTTTCCGGGACCTCAGCTCCTTGTGACTATATGATTGGCATACGAGGCTTTGGCGAAGGAAACCCGAGTTCGATTAATGGTGGGAGCTCAGAGTTCATGTGATTCTAATAACACTTTAACCTGTTGGAACACACCTCATAGTCTTGCTGCTGAAAAGGAAGTTAAACTCTAATCCAACCAACCAACATTTTGGGACCTTATCTTTCAGCATCATATCACGTGTTCTTATATCACCAGTTGAACCGAAAGCGCTGTACCCTGTTAGATCTACGAATCTAAGCCTTATCAAGCACATATGGGACAAGGTGGGATGGCCCTTGTCCACTAGCCGGCTCCGACAACGATATAACATTAACCTTCACCAGTTGACTGGTTACGTGTCCAAATAGTTGTGTGAGTGCTTGCAGTAGTTGCATTTTCTAAGACAAGTACTGTAGGTATTTTTGTAACACATTCAGTATACGTCATGGATGTTATGCTGGGAGCAGTACTACCTACCATTAGAAAACAAAATCAAAATGATTTAATGTTAAGTGGGAGGAGATGGGAGTGGAAATAACCTCTTCGCACTACAGTGCTTCGACAAATCAAATATTTCTGCATACATAAAACTGGTACACATTTTTTTCTGTCACAAGACCGAAACCAACTATTTCTGTAAGACAATTACTCTCTGAACCCAGATCTATTTGCAGAATTTCTCCTTCGGCCTGAGTTTTTCTGTGAAAATGTTTTTTGTATATGTGTATTGCAGATTACATAAATACATATAATTATATGTACAGGTATTTTTCTTTAGGAAATGGTCTCGCAACAATAGTTCCCAAGTCAAAGTCTTTAGAAATCAGTGTTAATACACAAAGGAATCGAAGAGAAAGTGGTTATGTTCTTGGTTAGTACGCTCACTTCTGGTGCTGGGGGTCGCAGATTCTATCCACCTACATACCATGTGGGTTTTTTGAATACATTTAAATTGTGTGTTTTGAAATCTCCATATTTTGAAATCTCGTCGCATATATTCTACGTGCTGAATAGGAGATTAAATTGCAACATTAAATTAAACAAAGAAATCAAAACAATGAGCAAGGTAGAAGTAAATAAAAGTTAAGAAACATATCCAAAAATGCTTCCTTTCTGATTTCCTACAAAATTTTGCCTCAGGAACATCTCATCGTAATATCTAGCAGTGGAGGACAATCTCCACTTCCTTGATAATGCTTATTCATTTGAAGAACATCCTGATGATAACGTAAACCATGTTCATCACTAATGATATCAAGGTTATCTGAAAAGAAGTCCAAATGAACGTTCAGGAAATGCAATTTAAGTGAAATGTTACATCTTATACGGTGGTAGCATCTCACTAGTTCAGATACAATATCATGATAATTCTCTGCCTTATAGCTGCCTAAAAATTTCTTGCAGATACTTTCCTCCCAGGGCAGTCATGCGGTTTTTCAACATCACTCTACAAGTCAACGAAATTCTCATCATTCGTTAATTCCTTAATTTTGGGGAACTTTTGTCGCAAATACATGAATAAACATGGTTTGATCAATGGCTTTCACAGAATTTTTGATTAAACCCAATTTGGTGAGTGGAGGTTTATAGTTATTAAGAGGATCAACAAGAGGAATGTTCACTACATTTTTATGTCCAGGAAGCTGTTCATTGCGAGCACGTCCTTTTTTCACAATAGTTGTTTTCTCTGTCCCTGCTGTCTCACTCGCATAGAAAACAGCATGTCAAGCAGAATAGCAATTACTTGTAGATCTCCACATATATTCAATTTGTATTTTTCATATTGGATAAGTGTGTGAAGCAGTTTAGAAGTGTCATAAGCTATTTTAACGTTAAATACGTGAGCAATTGGAACAGAAGGAAATTCGTTCCCATTGTGGAGAAGTACTACTTTGAGACTAATTTTACTGAAATCTATAAACAAATGCCATTCATTTACACTGTATGCATGACCAAGAGTCTCCATAAGGGATTCGATATCGTTACATAAGCAATGTCACCTTCCTTCCTGAAATATTCAGAAAAATCAGTATGGCAGTCACGAGAAACACATACTTTTTTGCATCTCGAGAAACATTCCATCCTATCAATCGCGAAACTAAAATCTCAGACTGCTCTTATACAAATTTAAATCGCGCACAAGATAGTTGATATTGAGATCTTGCAAATCGGCAGTAATGCGGAGTTTGCGCCTGAACTGGTTTCAAACATGTTCAACTGGGAAGAGATCAGGTGACTTGGTTGGTCAGGAAAGAACTTGAACATAACATAGACAGTCCATAGACAGAATGTGTGGCCGAGCGCTTTCTTGTTTAAAAAATGTACGAGTGGGTCTTGCTGTATGTGTAACTATGCGGAGAAGAATCTCATCCGCGTATTGCTGTGCCATGAGGGTGCCAGGGATTACTACGAGAAGTGATACAGTCATAGGCAATGGCCTACTACATTCAATAATGCCACGAGTGACGCCAGTGTGCTGCTATTTCACAATATTGGATGGATTAATCTCTACCCCGGGCGGCACCGCGCACCACACACACACCCACGATGGTCTTCTGTCGAGTGCAGAATCGAGACTCATCATTGAATCCAATCCGTTGTCACTCATGAGAATTCTATGATGCCCGAGTGGGACACCACTCAATCACTTATGTACTGGTGATAATGAAAACCTACGCAGGGGATGGTGCACTCGCAATCCTGATGATACAAATCGTCGACACATGGTGCGGAATGATACAGTGCGTTGTAGAGAGAGAATGCACTACATGTGTCCGGATGGCAGGCGCAGACGTCACAAGATTACACAATCTTTCATGCACAATACGGTGATCCTCTGTTTTGCAGTCTGTCGTGGTCGAATGGAACCTTCATGTCGTTCGTTGGTGCCTTCAAGTATCAACTGGCCCAAGATCGGGCCATACAGATATCTGAATAGCTCACATATCTGGCAATCGCACGAAATGCCCAGCCGGCCTTCTGCAACACCACGATGCAGCCTCTTTTGTAAGCCGTCAAATGTTAGTAATGCTGAGTTAATGCGGTGGCGAGGCATTATGTGTGTTTCTTCACCTTTCTGCACTTGTGCTGACACATTCTCTCACGCTTCACAACTGACCGACGTAACCAGGGCTGAATTCCTTACTGCTCACACTATTGCCCATCTAGTGGCTATTTGAGGTGTCCCCGATCTTTGGAAATCTAATCGTTTACGCGCCCTCCACAGTGCTACACGGCTACCAAATTGCAGTTGAATTGGGCGACTCCTTCTTGGTACTTTTTATGTCGGTTGGTGTGGATCTCACTTAATCGAATTAAAATTCTACTTCAGGTGATACATAGTACGCATAAAAGCTTTTAATACTCTATGGTTGACACCAAAAGATATGTTGTTCATAAAATTTTAGATCATGGTCCATCAACTATGAAACATGGATTATTATTAATTTTATAGCCTTTTGAGGGAGTAGCTGAAACTTTTATCAATACTAGTATTTAGACAGTAACACAGGACTTCGCGAGTAAGTTCTCAAGAATTTCTTACAACATAGATGTGCTAAATAAGTTATTGCTTAGCTCTGATCCGTTAAGTTAATGCCAGCCTCAGTAGCCTTTAGTGGAAAGGAATATGAAGCCGCTTCCAAAATAAACCTTAAAATTTATTTTGCCGATAAATGTGAGCTATCTATCGAAGCAAGAAATAGTAATCCAGATGCCACAAAAGGAGTCGTTTCTAACTTCTGATGAAGATGATTAGTATACAACAATAAGTAATTAATCATTCAGAATACATTTTTCTAAGTGTCCATTTTCATTCACTGACGGATCTAAGGGCAGAACGGTAGAGGTGATCGCCCCCAAAGGCTACTTTTTTATAAGTTAATTTCAACTTTTTAGCATGACATTACAATGTTATCATATCATAACATGAATGTATAACCCTATATATATATATATATATATATATATATATATATATATATATACAGGGTGTTTTAAAACAACACCGACAACGTTTGGGAGGTGATTCATAACACCAAGATAAGACAAAAAGTATAGACCAACTTGGGTGCACAAATGCTTCCTTTCGGAGTTATAGGCTGCCGAAAACATGAAAAATTGAACTTTAAAGGTCCATAGCTCCAATACTATGGGACCTACCGTAATATATTATATATATACATTGCTCTTTCATTCTGTTTTGATGTAAAACTCCTTCATTCGAGTCTACATTAATCGTCTAGAAGGTAATCCGTCCCCTCCGAATGACCATTTTGGATTCGCTACTGTTTTCATTGGAAGTTTATCCTATGCTATGGAACTCTAAAATCTCATGTTCCAAGATTCCAAATATTTTGAAATGCATTCAGTAAACCATTTCAAGACGTTTTCAGGTCAAATAAGTAAATAATTTTGTCCATCTTTTCGACTGAAACACCCTATTGTGCGATGTACTACGTCAATCTCTACACACACAGATGAAGGAATTTCAAAAAATCACTTACGTATTCTTGCTCTTTAATTCTGCAAGTTATTTAACTCCTTCATAAAATAGAAATAGTTATCGTTAAAGAAATTTTGGAGAATTTTTTGACATACTAGCCTAAGTAGCTTAAATCGGCGTTAACTGTGACTGGTTATCGAGTCGAGAACTTGGAATTCTAATTCTATTACTATATCTTCGTGATATATAAAAAATAGTAATTATCAAAAAGAAAACTTGTAATAAATTTATTTTGAACTATTTTCTAGTTTGAGAAAAAAATCTTTGTATACAGCAGTCAACTTTAAAATGCCTCCTTGTGTTATTAATATTGTAATTTTCTTTTTTTTTTACAGGAGGTGATTCGTTTAGAGACCCAATACTGGACTCTAGTCGAAATACCAAAGCAAGAAAAACATGAAACGGTACCAGTGTTCGTACTACGAGCATGTTCCATTATGGAGAAAACTCACAAGTCCCGTGAGGGAGTCAAAACAGCTGCAAGGTTAGCAGAGGAAGAACAAAAGAAGAGAGAACGAATAGACAGATTGGAAAGCAAGTAGAATATTCATTCTTAATTAACACATGAAGGATTTATAGTTGTTTCGTTAACCTACATGCAATATAATGATCCTAGTGCGAAAATGTTCTAGCTAAATTTGAAACACACACACACACACACACACACACACACACACACACACACACAGGGAGTTTGGCTACGGGCATATAATTTGAAGTACTCACCAACTACTTCTATAAAAATTGTTGCGGAAGTACTGCAGGATTCTGAAACATGGATATTTGGATAGGGCACATAGTAGTTCCTCAATGAAGTCTTGACCCGACTACGGTAAGTCCCATAGTTTTGGGCCTATGGACCATTAAAGTTCAATTTTTCATGATTTTGGCAGCCTATAACTCCGAATGGAAGCATCTGTGCACCCAAGTTGGTCTATATTTTTTGTCTTATCTTGGTGTCAGGAATCACCTCCCAAACGTTTTCGGTGTTGTTTTGAAACATCCTATATATATATACACCTCGGCTGTAAAAGGTGACAACACATATAACAAAAATTTTAGTTCTGTGAATGAACAAGGCGACAAGCGTCTTCTCCGCCTGTTCAAGGTGAAACATTTTTTATTTTTATATATAGATGGCAGGGAAGGGCACGGTGACATGCCACTCTTGCGAATTTTACGCACGTATGAGGTGACAACCTGTAGTTCATTCACAGAACTAAAATTTTCCATATATATGGTTTATCAACTTCTATAACCGAGGTCTATCAAAAGTGGATAGTTTCGGAGTTATAAGGTCCCGAAAACGTGAAACAAGTTAACTTTAAAAGTTCATAGCTCCACTACTGTGGGACGTGCCGTAATCGGGTCAAGGCATCACTGAGAAACTGGTACGGTATGTGAAGTATCCAAATATCCATTACATGCACACCAATTTTTAGAGAGATAGGTGGAGAGTGATCAAGTATTCTCAAACATCCTCCTTAAAAATGATTGTGCAAGTACCGGAGGTTCTGAAAGATGGATATTTGGATAGTTCACGTGCTAGTTCCTCAGTAATGTCTTGACCCGATTACGATCGGTCCTCTAGTAGTGGAACCATGGACCTCAAAGTTTTTTTTTTTTTCACGTTTTCGGCACCCTATTACTACGAAGCTATGCATTTCCGACCACAAGTCCATATGAACTTTTTTTCTTATTTTGATGTGAGAAATCTATTTCCAAAATATTGTGACAAATTTTCGAAACATTCTGTATATATTCTTTTGATTGAACACGTTGTAAAAGAGGCTCTCAGATTAAGAAACTGGTTAGGAAATGGAATTAATTGATCAAAGAAACGTAGCTGGTCTACAAAATGGATTCTCTTATTTGTCCGTCGACTTGCTAATTAATGTGTTTGCCAAAAAAAAAAAAATCATACGTTTCTCCCCATTGTATTTCTAAAACTTCCAGCCTTTTTCGTCCTTTTCGTACCGACTACGTTGCTACTTCTTAGTATAATATTCTGAACATTTGACTGTTTCCGTAAATCTAACAAGTATATGCGAACAGTCTTTTCTACCTCCCAAATGTTTCTCATGCTTTTTACATTCTTGCTTCTGACTTTGTATTCCTAAAATCAAAATTACCTTGATACGACGGACAATAACACATTTATTTTATTTTCCTCATCATCTTCTATAGTTGACACAATGCATCAATTAACCTAACACTATTTTTCATTTTCTATTCAAATTTCACAGGAAGAAAAATTATAATATGTAAAAGCAGTGAATCAGTCTTACTCTTACTATGAATCTTTTTTTTTTTTTTTTTTTTTTTACTGAAACTCTGTCTTTCCTTTGTAAGAGTTTCATTATTTCTTTTAAATAGGGATTGAATAAAATTTGTGAGCAAGACATGTAATTATATACTCTTGCTGTAACGACACTCTCCTATATTATATTTGTTCCATTTCAACTCTTATTTGTAGCTTACTAAATTTGTTGAGAGTTTTCTATAAAGCATCGACGTATTTAGTAATTTCATGAGTAACTTTTTAGTTTTTTAATCAATAAATATGAAACAATTTTATTCTTTTTTCTCCTAAAAACCTTTCGCCGATTAATTTACTTACAAAGGTAACCCGACGATATTTCTTTGTCATTTTATTTCAACCCAACGAAGCGGGTAATCAAGTCTAATATATATATATATATATATATATATATATATATATATATATATATATATATATATATATATAGGGCTATAAAATTTGTTTAACATGTTGATTATTTTGTATAAACATGTATAAAGGGTGGAGTATTTATCTTGACACATCCTTATTTAATCTTTAAACTAATAGCTGAAAAATGCAGAAATTTTTCACGATACAAATATCAACAGAGGTAATCTGACATACCCTGTAATATTTTTTTTTCTGCTATTCCAGTATTCGTTTTCATTAGTCGAAAAATTGTTCGAGTAATTATTCATAAACCGAATAGCTGTAAGAATAATATTTATTTTCTGAAAAATTTCTAACTTCTCAATAAATAAATAAGAAAAATGAAGTGGATTAGTTTGAGAAGCATACAAGTGACATTTTGAAAGAGTAGTGTGAACGGATATATGGAAAATAAATAATGAAATAAAACTTATGCGTAGTGAATAATTCAAGTTTTAAGGGAAAGATTATGATGTGCAGAAATATTGGCGATCAGAAGACTTAAATATGATTTATGATATCCCAACCGAAAGCTTGATTGTTTCAAAGCACTAATCTACAAAGGCCAAGGAATTTCACTCAAATAAGAAAATTCAAAAATGGTGCAAAAAAGTTTTCACAAAATTATCAAAGAAATCAGCATGTGTAAGGTGCACCATTTATCTGGAAATGTTGGTCTAATTTTTAAACTAATACGTAAAGAATGTTAAAATTTTGTACCTTGCAAACATCGACTGGGAAATATCGCTTGACGTAATCTGCAGTTTTATTAGATTAACAATGTTGGCAACCCATATTTTTAATGCACGTTAGATTATTATCTAATATTTAAAATCTACGTATTAAACGAAAACGCATACACTGCTACCATATTGACTAACCAATTTTACAAAGTTAAGTACACTGCAACACACAAACTTTCAAGGCTTCTACAACAGTAATAATGTAACTGAGATTAACGGGGAAATTCACCCATCAGTGCCAAATACTATGATCACGACAGGCACGTAGCCAAGAGAGTCCGAACCCCCCTTCGAAACCAGAAATGAAAAAAATAAGGAAGGATACCACCACAATCACCAATAATATAAGCCTGGCAACTTAGGTTCCAGTTACACTTATTAAACACATTTTCAATTTCGCGGCGATACTAATCCATTTTATAGAATGTCTTTACTGCCCAAAGAGATCTCGTTACTATTCTTGACGGCATTAAACGAAGATAAGAAAAAGAAGAAGAAAGAAAACAAGAAAAACCGAGTTCGAATGACCTCGGAAGATTAAAAACCAATATATATTGCCAGTAAAAACGTATAGGTTGATCGAGATCCTGTTGTGATAACCACAGTATTTCATGTCACGCCCCCCTTTCCCCGTCATTATGAAATTTTGGCTAAACGAAACAATATTATGTTGCCAGTAAATTAGTTTAGAATGATCGAGCCCCTGGTGTGATAACCACAGTATTTCATGTCACAAACTCACCCCCATTACGAAATTCTGGCTACATGCCTAACCATGATATAATGTGTTTCGAATAAATGGAAACAAACTTATAAGAGCTTAAAAAATTGTTGTTTTTTTTTTTTTAAAAAAAGTCTTAATTTCAAAAAACCGCTTAGATAATTAGCAGATTCAATCATTTATAAGGTTTTTAACGAATATAAAGATTGTAATGCCGTTTCCAGGAAATGCGATAAATATTGGTAAAGCCTGCAACACTACCCAAAATTATGCAATTACGAGAACTTGTAATTACTACCACCAAATATGTTACTACAACGTTATACTGTTGAAGGATAGGAAAGCAACTATTGTTAAAGAATTTTTAAAGAAAAATACGTCATTTTAAATAATACAGCAATATCTATCCATATTTTTCATGTCTCCAGAACGGTTTGAAATATTAAATCGCAGTAAATGATATTATGATTTTTATGTTTATCGAACATCATTATGTATTTGGATGTGATTCTTACATAAACAGTTTTTCGAAATAAAAACTTTTGTAAAAAGTCAAACTTTCAATCAACTTTGTCCCTATTTAATTGAAATATTTCATGTTATTTTCATAGTACTTGATACTAAAGTATGTCGGATGTGTATTATCCCATTCATCTTACTTGTACTGCGTTATTACTCTACAGAGGACTCCAAAATGCAAATTTAATGTTTGTAGAACTTTAATGTCATTAGTTTGTAATACTGGAAAATAAATTAGGTATTATGTGTTTCTGTTTAGCAGGTAAATATGAAGTAAGATAAGTAATAATATGATGCTATTCGAAAAAAATCAATTTAATGTCGGCATGCAACACTGTTAACCTGATATGCCAAACAATTTTACCATGTCGATATTTGTATCATACAAAATGTCAGTATTTTTATCTGCTAGTTAAAAAGTTAAATAATCTAAAGGATCAATATATTTTGTGTGTATATATGCAGGCTGCTCCCATTGCGTTCTTAGGAAACAAACTGATCGGAGCTATTACAATTGTCTCCAAGCAATCTTGGTAGCTCCGATCAATTTGTTTCCTAGAAACGCATAAATACTACCAATTGCTGTATTTCTTATTTTTATTTATCTGTTATTGTTACCCCGTTTTATTTCTTCTTCTCAACAATTAGTGTTATGATATATAAATCATGCACAGCGATGTGGATTAAGATTATACAACATGAAACAAATTATTTCATAATATAGAACAAAAGATAGTTGATGTTATTTATGTTAAAATTTTATGTGGAAGATTTATAAACTAATAATGGGCATATTTAATTTCCATCTATAATATATAGAAGCTCGAAGCTGTTACAATGTATACTTTTGGGGGTGAGCTTTTGTATTTTTAATAATTGCATAGTCTTAATGAATATTGTTGAAATTAAACGAAACGGAATTTTTAGTTAACGTCCCATGGTTACACTTTGTACGGTAAAAAAAATAAAATAGAAAAAGACACAACGCATGGTAGATGATGTATTTTGTATCGGATATTTTAGGTTAAAGGTGATCCTATATTCTATATATTTTGCAAGTAATTACAGCAATATAGCCTATTGTAGCATGATGTGTGACAGAATGGCGTGAGGAACATCGCGGGAAAGTTGAGTTTTATGTCATGTTTGGAGAATAGCGGTTTGAAGCTGTACAAACATTGAAAACACTCTTCTTACAATATAACTTATATTAGACTTGAAATACTGCTTTCAAATTAAAAGAATTCATACAGTAAAAACGCATTAATTTTTAATATTTTCATAATAACGGATGTTATTTTAAAATATTATTTATTAACGTTATTAATATTTTGTTGTTATAGTTTTTTGTTGTTATTAGCTACATGATATCGAACCACACTATCAGAATCTTATCTTTTCTTTAATAATTCGATTAACTTAAAGCAGAAGATCATTGAATCATATTTCTCCAGTTTGTAAAGAATTAAATTCCATGTGTTACTAACATTACAAATAAAATGTCAACTTTTATTTGCTGTTATAGTTGTTATAGTTTTTTGCTGTTATTAACTACATAATATCGAACACTATCAGAATTTTATCTTTTCTTTAATAATTCGACTAACTTAAAGCAGAAGATCATTGAATCATATTTCTCCAGTTTGAAAGAAATTAAATTTCATGTGTTACAAACATTACAAACAAAATGTCAACTTTTATTTGTAATACTCCCTATTCCATAATTTGCATCCGCAGATGGTGATACGTGTTAGTAGTGAAAATCTGCAATGTCTGACAAGAACAGTTCTCTTAAATATAAAATCTGAAACACAAAGTCTCAAAATTCTGTAACTACATTTCTTCTGATGGAGGATGTTTACTATTCAATTGTTTCTCTCTTTTTTTTTTCAGATATGACCATTGCGCAAATAGAAGCGGAAAATACGCAAATGACGAATGATATGTATCGTCTCTTGAAAAAATACACCGGCCTACGAAATCTTATAAGAGAACTTAAGGTAAATAGATCATCAACAAACATTTTTGTATGCTTTCTATCCGATGAATGTCGAAGCCCATCATAAAACTAATTCTGTTACTGGAACTTTTCCGAAGTCATGTGGTTGGCATAGACGCCTTCGAGGAAAAAGACGACATTAAACTGAAAGACATTTTTCAAGGAGAAAGACCTGGGTTCAATCCCTCGTAAGATCCTATGTATTTCGTATTCCAAGCTTCATATAATAATGCCATTGAGAAATGACGTTAAACTTTAAATCGACCAACCTACTAATTATATAATTCATTTTAACAGCTAATCTATACTAACAAGAATTATGTATGAATTTAGAATTCGTTGAAACTCAAATAGAGTGGACAGATTTTCCCTGGAATGCAAAATATTGCTCTTTCTTAACCTGGCAAATTAAATTAATACAATGAAAGTGATCGTTTGACTGGTGTAAATGTTAACTCGATCAAAAGTATCTGAATAAAAAGAATTAATTATTACTCCTTCAAACAAAATAATATAACAGAATTCTCGATGCAAATATAATCAAAGCTGGTTCATTGATTTGGAGTTTAACGTCTCTCTTCAGCACTGAGACCATATGAAACGTGGACCTACAGTTTATCTGAAATATTTGGTCTAGGAATTAATTCGTGCGGGTGGACAAGAGATGGCGCAACGAACGGAGCGTCCCACAGTTCCGTGTATCCACACATGTGTTGCAAACCCCTGTCATCGCGTATCGTTCGTAGTATAGGGCAGTGGATTAAAGCGTCAACAACACCAGTTTGTAGTTAAGTGAACATGGCGCAATTTGTGCCTGATAAAGTGTTTTTGCGGGGTGTCCTGCTGCATTACTTTAACATGCAGAAAAGTGCGACTGAAAGTCATCTTATTTTGGTGGAAGTGTATGGTGACCATGCTCTAGCTGAGCGAACGTGTCAGAAGTGGTTTGCACGGTTTAGAAGTGGAGATTTCGGCTTGGCAGACCAAGAGCGAGCTGGACAGCCAAAAATATTTCAAGACGAAGAATTGACAGCATTGCTCGAGCAGGATTCGTGTCAAACGCAGGAACAACTTGCAGCAGCATTAGGCGTTGATCAAACAACAGTCTCCAAACGCTTGAAAGCCATGGGAATGATTCAAAAGATGTCACATTGGGTTCCACATGAATTGAAAGACAGAGACGTTGAAAGACGAAAAACCATTTGCGAATTGCTGCTTCAACGACAGAGCAGAAAGGGGTTTCTGCATCGAATTATTACGGGTGATGAGAAGTGGATCCATTACGAGAACCCTAAACGAAAAAAGGCCTGGGTGAAACCAGGTGAATCAGGTCCATCACAACCAAAACGAGATATTCACTGTGCAAAGGTTATGCTGTGCATATGGTGGGATATGAAAGGTGTGGTGTACTATGAGCTGCTGCAACCGGGTGAAACTATGAATGGAGAACGTTATCGACGACAATTAATGCGTTTGAAGCAAGCTCTGGCCAGAACACGACCAGAATGGGAGAACAGACATGATAAACTTATTGTTCAACATGATAACGCTCGCCCACATGTCGCAAAACCGGTCAAAACCTATTTAGAAAATGTCGGATGGGAAGTTTTATCCCACCCGCCGTATTCACCAGACGTTGCTCCTTCGGACTACTACTTGTTCGATTGCATGAACAACGATTTGATTGGACAGCGGTTTACTTCTTCAGAAGATATCGAAACATGGGTCTCTGACTGGATCGCTTCCAAGGATGAGGACTTCTTTCGCCACGGAATCCGTACATTGCCTGACAGATGGGCGAAAGTAGTGGCTAGCGATGGACAATATTTTTCTTAAGGTATTTATGTATTTTGTGTTTGTACTACAGCTTCAATGTGTGCGTACCAACCGCACGAATTAATTCCTAGACCAAATATACAAACTTCAAACGAAAATCGAACTGGGTCTTCTGTGCTGAAGATGCTTATGAAAAAGTTCACAAATAAAAACTAAACAGATTGCTGTGTTTATTTAAATATGTTAAAGTTTAACGAAATATTCTGTGTTTTTACAATAAATTCTAAAACTCTTGTTAGATAACTACAATAATAGAAATCACGCTAATTAAATTCTAAGTAGAATATCTTCCTCTTCTTGATTGGCCACGTCTAACGACTTCTCGAAGTGGAATATTCGATTACAACTTTCAATCTAATTAAATGATTATCCATACATCTTCCAGTTTCATACGTTAAGGTAAAAGGAAGTAGGAAATTGTAGATACCATTATGCTCTCTAAACTCCTTTAAAAATAATTATTAATTCTCAACAAGATTTAAGATTCTAAATAGATACAAAAATAAAGCAAGCAAGTACTAATCATAACAGATCTGTCAACCAAAGTAGCCGTATTATCAGACTAATGGAAGTCACTTTCGAGATGATTTTAATTAAATGCAAATAAGCTCTCAAAACTCAATTAAAATTCCAAAGATTTCATATAAAAGACAAAATTAAGAATACAATCGATAATTTCACGTGTTTAACAGCTACCAATACTAGATCATCAACCTTCCGCATTAAGAGTCAGCAGGAGTCATAACAAATACGAATTTTGGTTAGTTTCCTTCTTTCTTTTGGTCCAGTAATAAACATGTTTTCGCTTTACAGATGTCTATGTCGTGAGTTTCAAATTTTCATACGCTTCAACCACCCCACTGAAGCCATATCGCATTCCTTAAGCCATAAATAAAGATCAGGCTTGACATGTTCCGGAGTATTTTATTAGTTCTACGTAGGCCCTACAAGCAGAAATTTCCAGTGGAAATGGAAGAGTCTAGTGTCTATTTTGTTTTCTTGGCTTTAAAGAAAAATATTTTTAAAATATACTAAACAACCACGAATCAAGTGCACGAGAAAAGAAAGTGTACAGAACATTATTTATCTTGAATCATTATCTTCCCGCTCCTACACCACAAGTACGATTTCCTTGTCAATTTGTTTTTTTTTCTTTCTTTCTTTAATTAACACGTATATTAGTTTCCTTGTCTAGTTTTCATATCTTTTCTTTTTCATCATATTTCCTTCCTGCCAAACAGTTTTATCTATTTTCCATCTCAATATTTTAAAAAAGATCCATGCTACAAGATTAATTTTAGTTTAACGATTATGCTCCAAGGCTAAGGAAGATAGGCTACAAGGTACTCTTAAATATTCTTATAGCACAGTAACACGTTCTACTAGCATGATTAATTTTGATTTGCAATACACATTTAGGAAATTTATATATGTATTACTAAATGCATTGAAATAGTTACTTATATGCGTATGTATCCCTCACTGCTAAAAGGGACGTTAAAATCAACTCAACTCAACTTATATGCATATGATATAAGTTTGATGGTATATCAAGAATATATCCACGAAATTGTGAATGTATTCTCATAACATGCACAGAAATACATTGTAAATTTAAAATACTTAAAGTAGTTCTGAGTATTCCTTGTAGTGGATAAACTGAAAACAATTTAAACTTAAAGAAGTTTTCAAGAAAGTGACAAATAATCATATAAAAGTAAAATCAATAACATAAATTTAATAATATGAAGAAAACTTGCGTAATAATAATAATTATTATTATTGTTATTGATTGTTTCATAAATATTCTTCAGGGACGTACTACGAGGTTCATTCTGAGGTCCGGCCCCTCGAAATACCGACTTTTCTGTAAATTTAGTTTAATTTTAGGCGTCATTTTACAAATGTTAATACCATTTATCCTCATATTGAAATTGAACCCCCAAGGGCTTTAGACTCCTTCCATAATAAATTCTTAGTACGTTCTGTATTCTGCCTTTTCTGGCAAGTCACTTCCTGCAAATTGTGAAGTTTCAATAAATCAAACGAATGTTGAGCTAAACGTTTCATCTTGATTTAGAAGTTATCTATGCATATAGCGCTCATCATTTGGTGTTTTCTCTTTTTCCTCTTGTCCTTCCAACGTATCTTCTATCAGGTACTTTAGGATCTTTTTTTTTAAATCTCCTAACCAGTTTCATCTTTTAAATCTACATTCAGCATTAGTTCTTGCTCTCTTACTAGTTCTAACATTTCCTCATTAATTAGCCGTTCGACCCAGGCAATTTTCTCGGCATACTCATTTCGCAAGGCCATAACTGTTCTATTTATTTATTTAATATTTATTTAATATTCAAATTCTTGCTTTGTACAGTATAAAACGAAACGGCCGAAGAGCCTTTCTCTTAGTTCTGTGTTTAGTCGTCTACAAAATGCATTCTTCTTAAAGAATTATTTTGCCATTCCCATTCTTGCTTTATTTTCCATTTGCATTAGTATTCACAAGCAGTATCATCTAGCTATTCAAACTGAACTCCATCACATATTTTATTTTTTTTCTCTCTCTCTCTCTTTTAACTTTTGCCGTTGCTACAGCTCCCTCTTCCTTTCAATTACCATTCCTTTTTATTATTTTAGTATTTACTTTCATTCAATATTATTCGTCTTTTCTTCAAGTTTTCTAATTTCATGTTTATTATCGATCCAGATTCCACAATAAGGCCCATGTCTATATTTCTTCTACTTTTAAATAAGAATACCTCATAAAGAAAAGAATCATTCTCTTTAGAAGTACATTCATCCTTCTCTACCTTTTAGATGTTATTTTACTGATATCACCGTCCATGGATAACTATTAAAGTTAACTGCAATGAGTATGGCACTCGGCTGTATGAATACAACTGGCCAAGATAGGCCCAACTAAAGATGTGAAAGAATAAAAAAATGGTGAAATGAAGGAAGATTGGAGGAAACGGAAGAAAGTTTCGAGACGCGAGGAGAAAAGCTTTCGAGAATTGAAACTAGACAGGAAAGAATTCTTCGAGTATCGAGACGAAACCCTTATTAATCGCCTCATCTTGTCTCGTAGACAATAATACAGCAACATATCAACTACATACCTACAGTATCAGTCAACGTACTGAGAATTAAACACAAAAAG
This sequence comes from Thermobia domestica, assembly GCF_964235325.1. Taxonomy (NCBI): domain Eukaryota; kingdom Metazoa; phylum Arthropoda; class Insecta; order Zygentoma; family Lepismatidae; genus Thermobia; species Thermobia domestica. The sequence continues at coordinate 287,764,612 of NC_137454.1, forward strand.
ATTACGAAATTACAACCAAGAAATTGTTAATAAGAGTTGTGAAGCCTTCGTCTTCAAAGAAATTCCAATATAAAATTTCAATTTTCAAGAGTTTTGAACATACAATAGTATATTTAGTCGAGTCAGCAAAATTTTGGGAGGGTCAAAGACTTAAAGATGTGGGCCAGGGTCAATGACCTAGGGGTACTTAGGATCCCCTCAGTATATTGACGTCCTGGATACAGTATTTGACCATTTCTTCTTGAAAAATAAACGTGTCGATCTGGTGTTCGTTGTACAGTACCATGTCATAAATTTCTCTTGTTCATCCGCTTTCATTTCATCTGCACCATAATAATGCATGTCTGGTAATTTTCCGCAGCAATATTTAAGAAGTGTGAAAAATATCCTTTGGTCGTTGGTAAATGAAACGCCTTGGATAGTTTACTTAGTGCCATCGGCATAAAATTTAACAAATCAATAAATGCCATGTGATTCACTTTCATACTTAAAACTTTGTCTCATTCAAGATGTGAACGATTTTATCAAATTAACCATCCTGCGTTCAACAAATATCTTCCATCTGGTGCTTCAATTTTGTACCAATAAGAAGTTGTTGTTCCCACTTTATGCTGCCTGTGCCACCGAATTAAATCAAGATTCTGAATGGAATTATTTCACCAGCGAACGATGCCTCACAGGCATGTGGGTATCGTACGAAATTCAAAAAGCCGTAAAACTTCGTTATGAATTTATTGAAGTCTGCGAAATTTGGAACTAGGACATTACAGTATATGATTCTGAAACCAAGACACATGGCAATGAATATGTAAACAAGTTTCTGAAATCCAAGCTTAAAGCTTTTGAATGACCAGCCAACTGTATCACCGAAGAAGATAAACAACAATATATTCAGATGGTATAACAGCGTGAAGGAATTACTTGAGATGCATGGAGTATGATGACAAATTCAGCACGTCGTAGTCTTGCAAAATTCTGTTTGAATGCGATGTGGGGAAGCCATGCCAGTGTTCGCGATGAGGACAATTTCACACAGACTACCACCAGTAATGATCCAAAAGAACTATATCAAAAATTAACAGCTCCAGACATAAAAAAGTGAACCAAATTTTACCAGTGAATGATTCATTTCTATACCTTTATTGGCAGTATGAAGATTTTCCAGTACAAAGTCGCAGTTAGTTATGATTAGTGTACGAAAGTCCTGAGTTCGATTCTCGCTGAGAGCTTATATGGCTTGGATATTAACTTAAATTCTTTTTGGATTTATGTTCTATATAGACATTGTGTTGAGCTCTCAAGTTTTGAGTTTGCTGTCACTTTATTCAAATATAATGAGGACATACCTACCATAATGCACTCCTCTTAAAGAGATAGCTATATGATTTGTCAACGTTTAAGGTTATCTTCTTAGTCCTGGTGATAGCTGCTCGTAGGTTTTGAATTTTAGATTTGTATTTCAAATAATCTTGATGTTTCAGTTCAAACTCTCAATTTCAAATATTTTAGTTAGTAAGTGCAAAAATTTTCAGTGAATGCAAAAACATTGAAATTTTAAAAATTCAAAGAAAATATTTTCAAAAAGGTAACTTTCACGGTTAACCGTTCAAATTTATTCGGTTTTCAACTATTCGATTAAGAAAGAATTCAAGTGAAGTCTGAAACTAAAATATTCAAAATAAAATTTTTATTTCAAACTAAAATTTTCAAACTCAGGAAATTTCAAACAAAAATTTCAAACTTCAAAACTTTCAAACCAAGAAAAACACAAACCAAATTTTAGAACCAAAATTTTCACACCAAAATATTTTCGAACTACAAAATTTTCAAACAAAATTTTCAAGTCAAAATTTTAAAACTAAAAATTTTCAAATTAAAATTTCCAGATCAAATACTTTCAGACCAAGATTTGTAAAGAAAAATTACAAACTAAAACTTTTCAAATCAAAGTTTTAAACTCAAAATTTTTAATTCAAAATTTCAAACGAGAAGTTCAGACTAAAATTTTAAACTTGTTTACTACCTTAAATTAACACTGAGCACGAAAACTTTTAAACGAAAATTTTCAAATCCAATTTTTAAACAATTTTTTCTCAAATTTTCAGAAAAGTTTCAAACAAGAATTTCAAATTACAATATTTTGAAATCAATTTTATGATAAGTACATTTTGCCAGTCCTTAAAATGTTATGGATTGTTAATAAAATATTAGCCACTATAACATTTGAGCTTGTAGAAAACTGAGAATAGATTACTGATCAGAATCACACTTGTTGACAGCAAAACGAAGTGCTATATTGTACAGAAATTCATTCAGGTATTTAATATGACGTCAAGGACCAAAGCATTTCCTTACCTCTCTCCTCTCATAAGGACGAGGTACAAATCAACAAGTTCCGCATAAGTTGAATCCATTACGATAAGTAAAAGGAAAAAAAACTTTCCTCAAGTAGGATTAAAGCCCATCAATTTTATAATAATCCAGATTTCATAATAACTATATCATAGAGTTTAGTAGTTAAGTCCCGGGTTCGGTTCCTGGCGCTATGAATATTGTATTTGTTTGAAGGATTTAAGCATACTGTTTGTTTTCAGGATTTAAGCATACTGTCTCATAGAAGTGAATGATATTGAAGGTAGTGTATGAAGACTTTGCCATAAAACAGGATGAAAGATAAAAGTTTCGTTAGCCTTTCAGATTAGAGGTCCTTTTTAATGTAAATGTGCATTTTTGTGGAACACAATATATCTTACATTGTGAAACACAATATAAAATGAGAACTGTATAAACTTGTTCGGACGAACCGGCTGAATGACGCTACTGCACTTCGGGGCTTGACACCTGTAAATCTGTTAAAATTTCTAATTCGATTATTTTCACAATCATCGTATTTCCTTCTCTCCTATCGTCAATCGAAAGTAAAATACACAGAAATAAAATAGCACATAAAGGAATATAGAACGTACAAGCGAGATGTAAAAATTCTACTGCTAGTCATTTAGATTGAAGTGCAACATATTTAAGAAACGAAAATGAAATATGTTATTGGCTTAAACATGATTGCATTTCTTCCATGTAGTCTCCGCCTGCCTTACGAACACGTTTCCAGACATCTGGCAAATGTCAGATACCGTTAAGAGCAACACTTTGTGGGAAGGTTTCGAGGGAGCACCCTAAGGCATGAACAATTAATATCAAATTCTTTAATCGAATATATCAAATGAAGATGAAACGTTATTCTTCATTACATTCCCCAGTTCCAAATATTAAATAGTTAGTACTTATAAAGTTCATAAGATTAAAATAAGTCACACACCACAATTATACACTTTAGAATATATATATTGTGCAATAAATACCAAATATGACACATTAAAATGATGAACATCACATTCATACAAGATGATCTTACGTTATATTATATCTTAGTTACTCTATCAACAACATGCACAGGTAGTCATAGCAACCAAAACAAGAAAATATGTCGATGCAATAACAACTATTAAAATTAGTTCATAGATATTTTCTTTTCTTCTTTTTTTTTCCAGCAGCTTGTGCCCTTTTCAAACAGCACTTTTACCCCTAAACAGGAAAAAATACTGAAAAGAACATACAAATACACATTATCGTTGTAAAGATGTCTTAATATCAAATTAAGGCATGAAATTAATATCAATTTTTCTATTGCATTTTCATCTGTTTATCCTGTTCTGTATGTTCCATGTAAACATGTTGTATTTCCTTTCATTTCAGTCGGAGTACATGAGTTCGAAAATATACCCTATCTTCCCGCGATATACAATATTAAAGGACATGATTAAGGATGTTATGCATGATCCTGATTACATGGAGGTTCGTCATGAGGTCGACGTGGTTTAATGTCACTGCCATTATATTCGTACCAAAGAACTTAAAATTTCGACAAGTGGTAGGTGGATGTGTCATGAACGAGGCCATTGACATTTGTTTGGTAATTTTAGGTTACTATATCTTCCTATTATTTTAAAAAGAAGTGTTATTTACTCATAAGTTCATATTGACTTAATTGATTATTTAAAAACGGTTACTGTAAGTGTATGCACGTCAATTTATAGCAACAAATAAAAAGAGTACATAAAGCGGTATCATATTTAGTAAAAATGATCTTATTGTTTTCATATTAATTGTGAGTTAATGGATGACAATTTTGTTTCTATTTTAAGGAACATTTTTGTTTGGTAGTATATTTTTTATGTTTTATTTGCTCAGTGTGTAGATATAAATATAAATGTCTATAAGAAAAATGGTAGAAAATACAGTAATTGTAGTTTATCAATACTAGATTACAGTAAGAAGCATAGTGATTTCTTCTGACACTGCAACTATTTCTAAAGCTAAATGCAATGAAAAATGATTTGGTTTATTTCATATTTGCTGCAAGATGAGTTGTTTCGAGATAGCAGTACACGAAATGAACCATTACGAAATTATTTGTTTTTTCTTCATACCACTTATTCTATGTTTAGTATATTTACTAAATTCCATTGCTTAAAAGTAGTTGCTATACCAACTCATCATACATCGACATATATTGTAGTTTCTAAAATGTAGTGAAGGAAAAAAATAATATTTCTGCTGTATGGCAATCCAATGCTTCTAAAGTGTCATAGTAGCATATTAATTTCTAATTGATATCACTTCTTATAAATTTGTCTTCCATCAATTATATCAAAGACCAAGAAAATAAAATTGTTTGCAATTTCTATGAAAATGCAAATAATTTGTCTGAAGTCTTGAAGTTTGTGAACATTGGAACAAGGCAAAATTAAATGCTGAAAACACAAGAAGAACATTTTTTTCTGTATCCTTCTAAGTACATTTCAAGAAGTTATGGACAGTTCGTTGGACAGATTCGCTGTTCAACCTAATGCAGAGTGGAAATTATTCCAAGTTGTTTTACTATTAGAAACAGCTTATTTATTCGAAAAATAAAGGATAGCTCTTCATCTACTTATATTTTGGAACTTTCAATTAATAATTAGTTTATTTTCCAGAAATTTCGGATAATGAAATAACTAACCAAGTTAGTATACTTCAAGCAAAATAAGGAACGAATTGACATTTGGAGAAGCGCGTGTTGCCCTGTTCCGACGTCCTAAATTCTCTGTTGTGCTCCTTCCACCTCGATTGATAAACACTTTAGAACATGTGTTACAAGACCACAGCATTGTGATGTTATTGTTCGTTTCTACAGAAAAAAATCACATGCAACTACCTCCACGACATTTATAACTGGGCCATCTCTCAGTGATCTTAATAGCCCCGCGATATAGATCATCCTCTCAACAAATTTCCACGTGGCTTTTGAACAGTGAATTCGTTTCTAATTTTGCTTTATTTATGATGTCTAATTCTATTTCTTAATTAATATAGAATACACCTTAACTACTTAAAACAAAGTAAAACTTGACAATTCCGAAAGCTATGAAGAAATTGATATAAGCATGTTGAATTAATTACTAAATTTGTGATCATGTTAAAGTTACTAGATTTATCGAGATTGATAAACTTTAACGCTCTATTTTTCTATTAAATCTTGTTTCTAAAAAAATAACAAAACTGGTAACACTGTCATAATGTGTGCTGTCATTGCATATGCAATACAATATGACTCTTTTTCATACTTTAATTTATCAGCTACTGTATTTCGTACTTAATTTTAATGATATTTTCTGTTTTCCTATTTTTGTTATTTAAAAAAAGTACTTTAAAACATTACTATAGTTACCACAGCAAAAACATAAATTTTAATCAGTGTTTTAAAAGTTAATCTACTTTACATAGTATATTTCTTTGTTTTGTATTTCTGGTTTTATTTAAAAACAGAAAATTGTGTTATTAGAGTTATCATTTTAACTGCAGAAATAAAAAGACTGGCAAGAGCTTTATTTTATTTCTCTTACAATTTATTTTTGTCTAACTTGATTTCCAAATATTTCACAAGTAATAACGGAATTAGTATCAACCAAAATAAGTGTTCTATTCTTAACCTTTCACTTTCAATTAAAGGCTTCTTTTAGAAAAAGAAGAAAACTGCTAAATTGTTTAGGAACAATTGGCCACCCTACCTTTCTTCATCTTCATTTAGATCATATTTCATTTCTTATAAGAATGATAAATAATTCTTTAGTTCTATTATGATTATTATTATTGCTTTATATTTTTCCTATTGCAGAATAATAGTGTTTTCACACAATAAAAGAAAAAATATAAAACTGTATTTTGTTCACTCTCGGTTATTGTTCATTTCCTTTCTGTTGATATATAATACATGTACAATTTAAAAAATAATGTTATGTGATTTGGCAGAATAAACTATACATCACGTTTAAGAAATCTTATTGCAACTTATTTTCAAATGGCAATATTCAGGCCAGATACATGATCAAAATGAAACGTGAAGTAGCTATTGTTTTTTGAACTTTGTGAAATCCACTCACACTTTGACAAAATCCTCTTTTCCATAAGAAGGTGCATAATACGAGGTATGACAAGATACAATAGTAGTAACGTTTTAGATTACCTAAGAGCATATAATCGTTAACTGTTTACTCTAAACAACAATTTTATGCCTATTAATAAGCATACATCTAGAATTTCGTTTATTGCTTAACGTGCTGTACTTTTAGTTCATACTATTAAGTTTTTCTCACTATTTTGATTGTTGTATTTTTAAGTTTCGGATCGGTCGTACTTTCAGATAAGTGATATTTCAGATCTTGAGAATATGCAATTTCAGTTTCATACTCATTATACTCAAATTTCTAGAACGCATTGTTTTATTCTAGAATGAAAATTAAATATTTTAAAATAATATTTGTGTCTTATGAACATTCAATATCACCATATGGTTTGTTCTTCAATTGAAAAGAAATTACAGCATTCATCATATTTTTCAAGAACTTTCTTGATAAATTTAAGTTTATTTAGTACAATTCTTGTATGAATTCAGTATGACTCGGTATAATTTACTGGCTAATCTATTTACAACATGTGTCATCCAAATGGATTAACCCATAGAAATGAGAAATGAGACAGATAGTGCACTATATTATTTTAAATACATTCCATTCTTTCAATATCAGTTTGATTTATTTGTCGCGATTTTCCTGTAGAGCACAAGGATATCATTAAGACAGACAATACATTTGTATAAACTTTATGCGTATGAGCTACCAATTCATTTCCGTGTTCCACTGTTTCTATCTGAAATGCAGTAAATAAACCTTAATGGAAAACTTTGCTCAATGATTGACGTTGTAATTTTTCCTCGAGTCAAGTATTGCATATGAGAATGATTTAATAATCGTGAGATTTAGCTTACTCATTTCTATTAATGTTATAAAATTTTCAGATTATTCGTATGTATATGAGAGGTGGCCAATGTAACATATCTAATACAGTATAAATTTTTCTAGCGCTATATATTACTCAATTGAAGATTTCGAATCTGCAAACTTAAGAAAGTCATGCCTAATACAGCTTTGTACAATAAGTACGATAGAAAAGCACATAAAGATTATAAACTAAACATTAAACATGAAACATTTTATTTATATTCAACTGATTAAACAATATAAAATAAATTGTCAATAAACAGCTTTGCACGTCTTTATATGCCATAGAAAATATAAAGTTATATTAATCTTAACTCGTTAGCATCAGCACGTGAAATTATATAGCAATAACTTATTCACTGTATAAAAATGTAAATTAAAATATTTTCCATTAATGGTTATTTTTATAAAAGCAAATATAATGATAAATATCATATTAGCAAAACTATAACAAAGAAATTATTAATATGAACATTAGTGAATTTGTTTATTTGGGTGTATTGTTACTTGAATGAGTGAATAATGTATTGACATTACCACGTATGCGTTGTCATCAAAATATTTATATTTTACATTTTACAAAGTCAATCATCGACTCTCAGATATTATTTAAAAGTATCTTGTATGTTCAAATGTTTTGTATATATTTAGGCTTTTCACATTTTACATTGTTTCTCTGTATCACATTATATGATTATTTCTATTTCGCGTATTCTCCCAATTGAGGTTTCCTTGATCTTTCAACTGCCCTAGTGGGTCACAAATATACCAATATATTTTTCATTTGGGATATTTTTGTATTCCGCGAGTGTTTTTCTAAATTACTTAGCACTTCCGCCTTGTATTTTAAAAAAGCCTCGTCTCTAATTCATTGGCATACATTACTGCATTTAAAACTTGGTTACCAGTTTTCGTACTACTCACATTCACAGCAAAACTGTAATTTTCGTTGTAGTTTTGTTTAATACATCAAATATTCTAGCATTTTATTTCAATCGTATGTTGTTTTTGTAACAAATTATTATAATTCACTCTTCTTGAAACTTCAGATACCACTCTCCATTCTTAATATCTAACGACAAAGCTTAAAGCTTGCTTTTAAATACATTCATATATTATTTTACTGATTTATTGAATAAGTAAAACTTTCTTCCACTAAACACCCTTTTTAACTTGTTCTCTTCTTGTTTATAATATTCAAAAATGCAAAATTTTATATCTATTTATCCTAGTACGACTGTAAAACTTTTCTCTGCGGCATCATTTTACTTATAAAACCGTCAATGGGACATGATGGTGCCGATTCTTATGTGTTGCGACCCACTATATTAAATAACTATATATAATATTGAGTTATCTGCTGGAGCGGTAAGCTAGTTTTTTGTGGCAAGAACAGAAAACACTTTTCTCTCAAATAATTACTATAATATATAACATAGAGAAAGTGAAAACAGTAAAAGTATTTAGTATAATAAAAGAGCAAATAAGTAATATGAATTATTACATAGAGCCCTCCAAGTTTTGATGTTAATTTGGCTTTGGTGCATAGGGTTCCGCATTCGACCCCCAATAAGAGAACATTTCAACATATTACGGTGGTTCGTATTTCACCTTCAACTATAGGTCAATGTCTAATATAGCCTCCCCGGTACTGAAGAGAGACGCTAAAGTTAAACAAGCAAATAAAATTTAAAAATTCACTACTATAATAAAACTGTTCATTAATAAAAATCAATAAATTGCTCATTTTCCTTTTAATCGTAAATAAAATTGAGCAACAATGAAAACAAAAATATCAGTTTTCTTAGTTTATTAAGAAGAAGTAGTATTTGCATGTAAATAATATGAAGATCTCTTTGATGAAAATATAACGTAAAACATTAACTGTTCTAATTTTTGATCTTTCTATAGATTTCCGAAAATTTATGTACCCTGAATTCCTAATTTGAATCTTGACCACACGAAACACGTAAATTGCCTCATGAAGATTTGTTTAGCTCTTGTCTCAATACACTATATATCGGTCACTAAAATCATAGTACAATAACATTATCTATCACAAGAGCCTTCATAAATAAATTATATATTTCTGACCGAGTATGTATTTCTTTATTAAAATTAAAATAAGTCGTAGCAATATAAATACTCTGGTAAGAAAAATATTAATTATTTAAGTGATAATTCTAGACTCAAGATGAATGAATTGAGTTGAGTTGATTTTAGTTTAGCATCCCTTTCAGCAGCGAGGCTATGTGAGACGTGGACCTATTGATTAACGTGGAATCCGAACCACATAAGCTCCAGCCGGGAATCGAACCTGGGTGTCCCACTCAAGATGAATGAAGAACCTTCTAATAACTACTAATGAAATTTCAAACTTAGTGATTGAACATATCTTCATAGAGAATAGTCAAAAGTTACCTTCATATTCCATAGATACAAATTAAGTTAAGCGCAATTATAAACATCTGAATTTCGATAAGTATGTGATTTGATGCAACTTTATCTCTGGGAAAAGAAATTCCATTATCAGGATTTAATTCATTATGTGACAGCAAAAGTTAACAAAAGAAAACAATATTTATGTTTCTAATTAACAACCAATATCAAAGATCGGAAGATAAAATAATATAACTGAAAAACAAAATTGTTTCCTCGAGAAAGGGCAGTTTTAAAATTTTGTGGTTTTACTTCCTGTGGTCAAACTCTCCAACAAAATTGAACTACAAGAAATTTATTAGTTATTCTAATTGCAAATCGAAGGTATTCTTCAACCTCATAATGCAATAAATCTATTATCATGTAATTTCGTGAAGAAGGAAAATACAGAAAATCTTCAAATATCGTTAATTTTATTTTATTTCACATATTTATTCATATAAAGAAATTAAACGTCAATGAATGGCAATCATACGTATTACATGCAATTGTGTTATATTATTAGTACAATGTTTGATAAGTTTTCTATTTCATTAGTTTCTCATAAGTATGTGTGAATATTGTTAATTTACAAAAGTGTTTTGTATCATTAAAATTTGTAATGTGTTGTCATATCACTGTAAAACACTCAAAGAAAACTTCTTTGTTTTAATCAAAATATTTGTATTAACAAAATCATTTATACAACGAAAACTGAAAATGGTTTCTTGAAGCATTACTTTTGGTACTGCGAAGAGGATATTTTATCGTAGTACTAATTCCCAAAGTGTGATTTAATAAACAATACCGTAAAATATAATTTATTAATGTTACTGTAGACAAAACATATTTTTAAGAAAACAAAATATTTTCTTTATAAAATAAAGTAAATCGTTTTAGAAGTAATGATCAATTGAAGAAAGGGATCAAACTTGTAAATGATATTAATATTTATCATACCGTGATATATATTTTATTTTCTAACAAACATAAAATCTCACTGTATTTTGTAATTTTGAAAAGAGACTGAAATAGTTTCCCTATTATTCTTGAGAACTTATTAATTAAAAATAAGAGCTTAACACAGAAAATTTATATCTAGGGCTTTATCTTAGGAACAAATAATGGACCAACTATTGTATCTTTCGCAATCAATTTGAAATCATATAATCTTACATTCTAATCTGTGAATTTATATGAAGTACACCTTTCAATCATCAAAAATTTCTTCCAATAAAAGAATGTATATTACTTATGAAAAACAAGTATATTTTGTATTTAAAAAATTCATATTTCTATCTTCGAGTTCCATAAATTTTCGAAACATTTAATCTGATAATAATTAATATTCGAACTTAAAAGAGTACTTTAAATCAAGGAATGTCATACTTGCTTTAATAATTGTTTTGCATCGTCATTCATAATCGAAATGTAAATATACTATATATGTGCCAACTGCTTTGTTTTATTGAATATAAGAAGCTGCTTCTTAACTGTCAACATATCAAATTTACACTGCCTTTAGTATTTGAAACTGGTGTACAATGTGCTCCCAACCACCCACTTCTGTATTTATGTAGCGTTACCAAACAACAAGTTTTATTTCGAAATTAATGTCCTGAGTATATTAATTTAAGAAGCAAGATGGAGAATTTAATTCTTATGACATAAAACCCCATGATCATACTATTATGTATATAGACAATTTTGTAGACTTAACATAAACATTATAGAGTTTGTATATCTCTATAGCATATTCATAACGCTAAATCAATTCCCAACAAATAAAATTTTAAATACATCGATCCACGAATGAAACTAAAACTTACTTAGAAAACATTATCTGAATACAAAGAATTATTCTATAAACTATCTCGCAAATTACTTTTTAAAATACCTGTAATATCTGTTTAATGTTTACTGCCTGAAAATACACCACAGAATGTAAATTATGTTGGCTGTTGAGTTTTAAGAAATTATTGCCTTAAAGCGTACTGTGCGAAAGATATATTTTAAACGTTTTAGAAATAAACAATCTTTGATCAATTTTGCGCATTATTCGTAGTTTTAACATACTCATCTTTTAGCTACTAAATATAGTACGTTAGTGTTTAAGGTGAGAACGAAAATGAGTACCCAGTCAGGAAACGTTTAAATGCGTCAGTAACAAACATTGAAGGATGTTCTAAACTACCTGTAACATTTAGAAATTCCAAAGAAGATTCTAAGGTTATTTTATAGAAAACAGTTTAAACTTCTTATTCCAAACTTCACATATTTTTCTTGCACTATTTTTTTTAGGTGTATCTAAATATATAGAAATCTACGAAAGTAATGTTTATTTTACAGAGTGAGAGAATAATTTTTGTAAACAGTTAAAATAAAACAATTTATTGAATATATTCGTACTATTTTAATTTATAGAATGTTCAAATTATAGTTTTTGTTATTAAAATCAATTCTGCTGGACAAAAGCAAAGAAAGAGCAATCCTGGCTGAAAGTTTATGGGGATGTAACGTTAAAACGCAAACAATGTCAATTATTTGAAATGTGTTATCAAATTTTTATGGAAAGTGTGTTATTGTATCTTATATATATTTGTACAAAGTAGGTGTTACATGTTTCTAGTGTAACTGAACTGAAGAAATATTCTATATGATCTATGTATATTTTTGAACACGTTATTTATACTCAGTACCTGGTATTTTAATTCTTAAACTGTGTGTATAGCTCGAATCAATTTATATATGGAATATGGTTTAATCCAATTGAAATATATACTTCAACATGTAAACGCATATTTCAATAAGTATATTCTAGCTTTATTAAAGCTCATTGAAATGTATCTACTTAAAAAATCATTCCTAATAATTGAGTTTACTTCTGCTGTTATTCTTCAGATCAGTAACGATTTTCAGAAATACAGTACATAAAAGTTGTTAGTTTAAATGTGTAATATTAAATCAAGCGTATGCTTCCAGTCATGGTTATATAAGTGTTAGTTGAGGTATTATTAGATCCCTACCATGTCATATTTGCCTGAATAACATATATTAAAAAATATTTGTGCCCCATTTTTCATTTTTTTTCATTTTTCCACACTACACACTGATGAAAATATTATAATTGGAAACTCCAGTAACATTAAGTGAATTACTTGTTATGTTGCAAAACTAACAACAATATATAATTTACGAAGAACTTCTAGTTATCTGACATATCTGTGACTAAACCTTGCTCCTAGGTTAAACCTATTCTCCAGAATTTCCTACTTATTTGAGGATGGTGCGCCGCTTGGCTCTGCTTCTTTCAATACGCTGCGTTTAGAAAGATCGTTGTTTGATTTAGACTTAAGTGAACACCTAGAATATATGACGTATGAAACTACTGTTTAATGTGGAAGCTCATGTGGTTCGGATCTCATATTAAACAGTATATATCAAAGTCTTATATAGCCCCAAAACTGAGAATGAGAGTTAAACCACAAATCAAGCAATGATCTTCTGAGAGCCAGAGAATTAATGGAGGCTATGTTACACACAGTGGTGCTATTCTAATTTTTTAACAACCGGTTCTGTATATATATCAAGGTGGAGTGACGAAATTATCTAGCACTATGAATATCTTGGAAACGAATTGTCCAAGATTGATGGTTGTTGCAATAGATCATGGATTGTTGATAATGGTATTTATGTGTTTCAAATACAAATATTCCTCACTACTTCACTCTTATGATCCCAGTTCTCGTTCTTGATATCTGAGCATTTGAGATTTAGAAATAAACGCTTATACCTTATTCTGAGATCTCATATGTTCAACCTTGTATCTGGAAGAATTTCTAAGAACAAAGACACTTAAAACAAAATTTACCGATACCCCCGCAATCCATTATTCTTCTGGTATGTACAGATCAAAGTATATTCTTCAAATAGATCAATTGTTTTGGCCGTAGAAATTTTGTATTCTACAAGTTCTTCATTCCAGCTTAAATTTGCAATACACAGTCTTGCTATGCTAATAGAAATACAAAAGATATAAAAAATCTTACCTGCAAGGTTTATTTCCGATTTCCGAAACAATGCATTTTTATAGAGTAGTTATCTAGTTGTCTATTAGGTATGTTGAATACACATATTCTGTGTAGTAACATTTAACAGAAATGTTGTTTGTTTTTTCATCAATAAAGTATAGATCCATTTTATGTTAAAACACGCCCCATTTTTCTGCCGTTCTCCCCAGTCACAACCAGTGGAAACATGGACAGAAAACAATGAACTACTGTATGTGTATATAATCATATATCAACTTATGTAATAAATTATAGTTTGCATATTAACAACGTACAGTTGAAATATATTTCTAGAGTTTGCTGAGTTTGTTGGTAGTAGAACGCTCGCCTCTGGTGCGTGGGGCCCTTGGTTCCATCCCAGCTCCTGCTTAGCGGGATTTGTGGTGGACAAACACCGTGTGCGTGGGTTTTCTAGAAGTTTCGTTTCCACCCACTTTCCTCATTCCACCATTATCATGCAACTCATTATCGCCATCTCTCTTAGCTACGGTGCATAATCGTGGGACGTTAATCTCACAAAAGTATGCTTTCTATTTAATTGGTAAACTAATACAACTCAATAATCTAATTTAAATGTTGAGTGTCTGAATGCCCAAACAATTATCATGAAATAATATGAAACGAAATATAAATATTTTTTGAAGTTTTCACGAAAACAATATATAAGTACTGAGATATTTGTAATGTTTCATATGGATCTTAAAAGCTAAAATCCATTATATTTTATATGGACCTGAGAGTTATAAACTCAGAGCCGTATCTTCATTGGTGCATCGTTAATAAAGAAAACTATGAACTTGTATGATAGAGTGATATATAAGTTTGATATTAAATTAAGTGCCCGAACAAGGAATAAAGAAGGATTGAAAATAGAATAGCAGTGTTTCAGATGCTATGCTTTTGTAACGATTAAGAAAACAGTTATAACATACCTTTTATAATAGACTAGCATCAATTACCCGTTTCGCTGGGCTAAATTAAAAAATAATACTAATATGTTCCATTAGTCAGTCACTTCTTATATTACTAAAACGCTCTTTGATATCGGTCATTTTCGATGATTTCTATGTATCCCCCTCCCGTCCCCATGTTGCGGGGCACGGCATCAGAAGTGTCATTGTTCATCTCAGCGACCTCGAAAACTATAAATTTGACACTGATATTGGTCATTTCGATCATTTTTGTATACATTTCCCCTCCCTCCCCCTCCTCCAAGTTGTGGGGCTGAATGTGGGTTTAAACGGCATCAGAAGAGTCACTGTTCATCTCAGAGACCCCGAAAACTATGGATTCGACACGGTCATTTTCCATCATTTTTAAATGTCTCTCACCTCCCCCACCTTTAAATTACACCTTTAAAGTGATATGACAAAATCTATCTCAGGTTTAAACTTCATCTAGGTGTAAATTTGATCGAAAATGAAATGAAATGAAATCTTTAAGTTTTACGTCCCACGGTTATGCCGGTTAGGCTAAAGGAGACGGTGATGATGAGAGATGAGTGAAATGGTGGAAGGAAGAAAGGGGGAGGAAACGGGAGAACCCCGAGAAAACCCACGAGCACGGTGTTTGTCCACCACAAAGTCCACACGGCGCGAGCTGGGATCGAACCAGGGACCCCCAGCACCGGAGGTGAACGCTCTACCACTGACACTTAACTCACCAACATAGTCATATATATTGATTTTAGTATATATCCCCTCCTCTCCCTCTCCTATGTTGCTCCGTCAAAGTGAAATGATAAAAAAAAACCAGGTACGAACCTCGTCTATGTTGAAAATTTGATCAAGATTAGTCGTTTGGTTCAAGAGTTATTAAGTTTTATTTATCTTTTTATAATTCCCCCTCCCCTAAGTTCTACCGTCAAAGTGAATAGCTAAAAACACTTCCAGGCCAGAACCGCATCTAGCTCAATAATTTGATCGAGATCGATCGGGCGGTTCAAGAGATTAAGAGTCACAAACATAGTCACTTTCAATTTTATAATATAGATGAGTTGTAACAATTTCTTTAATTTGAAAATATTAATGGTGAAACAGATGTAGTTATCGAAATATAAATATAACAAATTTTAAATTAAATAAAAATGGATGAAACGGGTATCAGGACACAAGCGGTACAGGACATTTGCGTTACAACGAGAAAACCAGTTTTTCTGGGACATTTGCGGTACTGTTCAAAACTTTCCCTTAGACAGTGGGACATTTGCGGTACTCACCGTGGAATGTGTACCAAAAGCATCCATTTCACCCCCGTTACTCTAAATTAGAATAAATTCAATAATGAAAGGGAGTGTGCATGGAGATAAACAGCATACTAATATGTGATTCATTATCAACTATATGTAATACTGTATCTACATTTTATTCATTACATTTGTTTCAAGACTTACGCTGTTATGTGTTTATCTCTAATATAACTAATTGAATTCTATTATAAACAATGAAAATAAAATACTAATTCATTGACTTTGTGTCTTATACTTATTTCGAGCTAGATCCGGTCAAAAATCCCTAAATATGCTCATAACAATGGACAACTGTGTCCAAAATACATGACTTGTGGCAAATCACTCCACTAGCAAGTTGCTTTTTGGATAATTCCGTAATACTTACGCTTAATTAGAAACATCTCAATATATTAAAAACGAAGAATATTATATTTCAATTCTAAGTAACCATTGGGAAGTAGGTATTAGAAAACTGTTAAGCAAAACTATAAAAGAAAACAAAAATATACATATTTCTCGAAGTTTCCTTTAAATATCATGGACAGGCGTTCGATCAATCAGAGATAAGGATTTGTTTACATTTTCCAGTTTTGATCAATCACAAACAAGTATTTGTTTACAACTTTCAGATATGTCTACCATGCATCCTACTATCTGTTTTTTTCATATTTCTGTTTAAATGATTCTTATATTTGCGTTTACATGCTCTTATGTACTGTCTGCTTTCTAGTCTGCTTTTAGTAAGCAAAAAGTTTGGGTCTCCTGAA
The DNA here is from genome assembly GCF_964235325.1 of Thermobia domestica. Taxonomy (NCBI): domain Eukaryota; kingdom Metazoa; phylum Arthropoda; class Insecta; order Zygentoma; family Lepismatidae; genus Thermobia; species Thermobia domestica. Next base: position 287,781,473 of record NC_137454.1, read on the forward strand.
AAAGTCATGTTATTTTCTTCTAGAACAACTTGCTGGCTAGACCAATGTGATAGAACTTGGTCTTTGTGTAGCAGTTGATACTGTGTGCTCATCCTCTAACTGAACAACCAAAAAGATCGTTTTTCAGCTTGGAGAATAAGAAGTTATTTCGAATAGTTCCGCAAATGTCCCACTACCACAAATGTAGATACTTGAAGTACCGCAAATGTCGCAGTACCGCTAATGTCGATACCGCAAGTGTTGCGTTTTCGATGAAACGTCAAAAAACATGGAATACCTTATCAAAAGCATCTTTATTAAATAATATTAGCAAATTTCTATTATTATCGATGAAATATTATCTGCGATTTCTTTCTGGCAACAAAATCAAGAGTTTTATCAATTACATAAAGTGAAAATTCAGGCAAATGTGAATTTCCATTATTGTTGCTTCATTACTTCTTGAATCCCCTCAATGCTATATCCTATTTGTTACATCTACAGTTTATAGTCACTGTGCTGTTGAGAAAATATTACCTATACACACATGTGTCACATATTGTATTTTAAAAAGTGTGTTTCGAAAACCGTTTTTTCTCTTTCAACAACTTGTGAGATATACTCATGTGCCAATGCTAAGTCTTACGTGTGAAAGGAAGCCGAGTTGTTGTTTGTTTGCTATGTGATTCTTTTGAAAAAATGTATCGTATGTCTAATGATTTTGCTTGTTGTTGGATTACTGGTGTTTTATACATGTGCTACATTTTTGTACCCAAAGATGTATATGTAAATATAATGACATGAAATACAATTCTGTCATCACACCTTCGCTTTGTTAATAAAGGAAATGAAATTACGTAAAGATTTTTTAATGCAATATTAGTTGTATTTTATACAGTAAAACCTCCGAATAACGGACATGGATTCAACATGATAGTTTGTTAGTAAATAAGAGGCGTCCTTTACAGAGAGATTATACAAATTTAGATCACTCATAGCTCATGCAGTAAGTGTATGCATTATACAATAAATATATTATTTATAAATATAAACACTGTACAGGGTAATATCGAAATAATGTACACAACGTTCGAATAAATGGGAGAGTAAGGGTGAAATACTCGTCTGCAAAGAAACGAAAGAATCACTGAGGGATGTGATTACATAGTCGCGTACTGCCAAATATTATTGTAATTTTATTCTCAAGTTCGTGCCACTCCCCTGTAAAAATCAATTAATGCATATACTGATCTATTAACCCCTTTCTGCATTATTTTTTTCTTTTAGCGAAAAAAATAATCAATATTGGAAATCCTCATATGGGAACTTGAAAAATGAATTAAAACTTGAATTTTAGATTTTTCACTTAATTCCAACGAGAAATAAGTAAGTGCCATATATGACACACTTACAACTCACAAAGAACATGCCAGATGACACCAAAATCTCTTATTCATACACGTCAATATCTTACACAGCAGACAAAATAATCATTTGATGCCTTTGATAAATCACAAAAAAGCTAAAGTGAGAAAAAGGTATGTGCCATATATGACACGGCATGCGGTAAGGGGTTAAAAGTGAGGCAATAAGAACATGCAATGTCGTTATTGCTTAAATACTGAAAATGTTGATAAAACTCACTAATTGTGTTAGTTTATGAATTCCCTGGGAAAACATCTGCAACAGTTATACGCTATAACATTCTGCAAACATAATTTCTGTTCAAAATTTGGAACTGCTTGATCAATTGGGGCTTATTTAACTTATTTAACTCTTTTAAATACATATGAAGTGAGAGCAATTCTGTCTGTTGTGAAGAGGTTACTACAACGTTGGAGGAAAGAAGACTGCCCGTGCCTGTATCTGGTGAGGTACATGGAAAGAAAGTTCTGTCCCATAATAATACGGTACATATATTCTTGCCCAAACATAATAAATTGTTCGTATTATGGAAGTGTTCTGCCCGGAGTTTCAGTGTATTTATATTAATTTTGTTCGATTTCTACTTTTATATTAACATGCTCCTTAGTTTTCTAATATATTCATACTTGAGATTCACGGTCAAAAAAATCTTAAGCTTCCTCGTAGCTAAACAATTAGCATTCACACCTTTGGCATGGGAGACCAGAGTTTGATTCCCGGCGGAGCTCATGTGGTTTGGATCCCACGTTAAGCTGTAGGTGGACGTCTCATATAGCCTCGATGCTGAAAGGTACGCTAAACTGAAAATAAAATCAATTTCATTGAAAGTTATCTTAAAACTTGATTTGCTAGAAAATGAACGATAAATGATCTTTCTTTACTTTTCGATTTCATATTTCATTTCGATTTTTATTACCCGTATCCCGAAATACACATCACTATCAAGTTGAAAAAATGGAGGAAGAAAGCAAAAATCTTCCCCTTCTTTTTCCAATAATGACACTTGTTACTAATCATTATCTTTTTCAGAATTCGCTGATATATGATCGCCAAAGAAATACAAATGGAATCGTATGGCATGAACTGAAAGTTCCCTCAACGCAAATCACCACGATTCTATATTTAATTTATAGAGAAACTAAAGTATGAATACCTTACTTGTGTAAATTAATCATATGGTTAGTGTGTAAATTCAATAATCAAATATACCTCTCCAGTTACAATAATAGGTATTCCTAGTTCTTTTATGTAGAGGATGGCAGCGTAATCGAAATTTACACTACTTTATACTTTGGGTTAAACTTTACTTAGGATTGAAATGCAAAAATTATAACGTGTCTCCTCTTTGTAGGATTCTTGGAGGACCTTTTTGTAGGTAGTTGAAGTAGCCTAGCTAGAAAATCTCAGAAACCGAATCATACGGATTGGTCCCCACCTCAGTGCCGGATTTACGTATAAGCAAAATAAGCTATAGCTTCGGGCCCCACTCTCTAAGAGGCCCCAAAAAGTTAAAGGAAAACTGGATGTGCATTTCCAAAATATAAGAGAAACAATAAATAAAATAAAATATACATACAGCAACAGTGCTTCGTTTTCTGTGAGCTCCTATGATGTAAGTAATGGAGCCTCTTCTGCTAGCCTGCTTTCTAAAATATCACTAGTTTCCTCACTTCTGTATATAGGGTGCCTACCTTCATCTCGACCCATAAAGGGTCCTATTACCTTCAATAGCTTAGGGCCCCACCAAACTAAATCCCACTCTGCCCCACCTTGAAAGTGATTACTGTTTTTAATCTCATTAGCTACTCATAATAATCATGCCATACGAAATCTTTACTAGAAATGACGATTAGTGAAAACAAGTTTGAGTTAAATCAACCGCTGCTGACGCGCAATTATGTCGCTCTATGAATATTTCGTTTAAAAAGAGGTTTGCAGGAAAAACTGAAATACGGCCACTTTCCTGCAAGTACGTGCAATGCAATCAGAGTTCCGAAATCTATAATATAACAAAATATATGTGAAGAAACATTAGTGTGGTTTAAACATTAGAAGGCAGTATTGAGGACATTTTTACTCAACGTAGAGAGGAGACTCTTGTTTCTAAAAGGTTAAACCGTCAAGCTAATGAAAATGGAGAAGGACGTTGCTTAGGTGAATGGAAACAGACTCAGGATTCGGCGTGAAAGTGATGAATGAATGTATGTTTCCAGACATACTAGTTTATAGTAAATAGGCCCTTAGTCAGCCCAAAAATGTAGGGGGGGGGGGGCGTAGAAGTTAGGGGGACTCGATCCAACCATATTATAGTTTATCACCATACTATAGATCTTTTGGAAGCCTACCGTGAAAATTTTATGGACCAGTAAAAATGTTTGGGGGCCCGGCCCCCTAGTTCCTCGGGATACAGTCCTGATAGTAAAGATTCAACTTGAGCAACCTATAAACAAAACCACGTGGTTAAGGACAACAATTTGAGTAACTATTTATGTAACTCAGTTACTGTTAGTGATTTTTGTGTTTCTTTTATTTTAAGATAATGGTATTAAGAAGAAGTCACGTAAGCGCAATATCTTATATTTATAATAATAGTTTAAAATATTATAATATGACCACATGGGCTACATAGCCAAAAGGGGGCGTTTCGAGCTAAAGCGAATCTGAACAGGATCAAGAGATCACAAAAAAGATAGGTTGCATGGCGATTAAGGGGAAAAGAACAATTCACAACACCCAACACAGAGATTTTCTTCAAACGTCTCTATAATTATTAAGTGCAAAAGCGTGTATTTCACAAGCCATAAATATGACAACTATGATAAGCACGCACCAACCTCTCTAGGTGGCAACTAATCAGAAGATCCATTGAATTAAGTTCAGAGCAAGGAGAAGCCGATGGGCCTGAGCGAAGAAGGAAACATGAAACGACGGTGGACATGCATATGAACTAAAATTTCCTTACGAAATTTCGTCAATAAAATAATCATCTTCTCCTTCCATAACAAATTTATGATATCTCCAACTTTCATTTCAATTTTATTTCGGTATTTGTAGATGTTCGTTAGTTCACACATTCCTCACAATTCCAGTATCCACAATACAATCTTCAGGCAGTCTATACGTGCGTACTTACCACTTGGAGATTACTGTGGTTGCGCATCATGAGTTAACACTTCTTTTACATATTAGTTTCCTTATAGAAGATTTCGAGATTAATATATCTTTTTCTCTGCCGTGATTCCTGATTATTACCACATCTCAGGCAAGATCCCTTCATACTTCCACAGTGCCTTACCAAAATGATTTTAGATATTAGAATTGTGAATAATAGGTGAACTAACTGACATAAATACCACAATAAACTGAAACGAAAGTTGAAAGCTACATGAAATTTATTGTGGAAAAGAAAGGCGTTTATTATAGTGGCTGTTGTTCACTATAAAGAATAAAACACCATTTGAACACTTTTAGTACAGATGTTGAGGGAAAAATTAATCTCATTATTGTTATCTAATTATTATCGATAATTATTGTTTATAAAATGTGCTTAGAGTGTCCAAAAGCGTTAATTCTCAAAAAAAAAAAACAGTATCTAGCATGACATATTTAAAACACTTCTTTTCGGCAAACAGTTCGAAAACAAAGTGATGACACATTTTGCAAATACATCTGGGACATACTTGGAAAACATAATATCTAAAAGGGGGTGAATACATGTAATCTGGAGATGTTCAAAGAGTGTCGGTAATGTGTAAAGTGTCCTACTGTGTCTAAAAGTAGTTTCTTTATATTTTGCAGTGTTGGTAAGGAAATTTTGGTTTATGCGCATTCCAGTTGTTACTGTCTGTTTCCTACGGATTTAGACCCTCAGATTTGTCCTACTCTGAACACAAATAGATAGAAATCTTGCTTGTAGTGACCACCTAGACAAGATGATGAGTGTTTTAAATACTTAGCTCTAGTGACCTACACTTTGCACACATGTTATAGACATACACAATTCGCGGGTAGCATATTAGTGCATAACAGTCTTAACTGGATGTATGGGTCGAATTTTACCAAGAAAGAAATAAACGCTGAGGAATAATACATAGGTACAGTTTCTGGGTGTGTGCTTACTGCAATTAGTACACATGCAACCTATATATCAATCATCGTCTTGACAAAAGAAAGTGATCGGTTCCGGAATTGGTCATATTCGGTACAGATTGTAGTTTCCGAGGATGAGCTATATCCAGCGATTGCACACTTATATAGCAATCAACTAGTCTTGACGAAAGAAAGCGATAGGTACCAGAACAGTCACTTCCGGTATATGGTACCTAATTTACTTTCCGAGGGTGGAGTGTTTCCAGTGATTGCACACATGCAACTTATAAATTAATCAATTCGTCTTGACGAAAGAAAGCGGTCGAAAGTGAGATTTTTGTTGGGCTGTATAGTTCTCCGTTTGGATGGATTGGACTATTGTTGGTATTTGGTGTTTGGGTTATATTTTCCAACAAATGGGATATTATATTCTTCAAATATGATTTTTTGGTAAGAGCTATGTATCTTCAGTAATAGATTTGCCTCAGGGTAAAAGTGGGGGAACTCGGGAGGACGCCGTCCCCCCACTTCCAAAGTATATTTATGGCTTCCCCCACTTCCTAAAACTTACAATGAGCAAAGATAGGCACGGGGAATAGAGTAATGTCATGCGTCTCCCCCATCTTTTCAGATCCACTTTTACCCCTGATTTACCTATCAGATATGTTTATTGGGCTTGATTGCATCCGTGTGGATTAGGAGAGTATTAAGTTTGAATATTTGAGCTGCATTTGAAACAAAGTAATGCAGAAAATTTGGGCTCTAACTTCACGTTAGCCTCAAAGTATTTGCTAAAAAAGATTGTTTTGAGCCGGTGTTTTATTTCGTTTGGTCGAGTTGGGCTAACAACTTTAGACGTTTAGCTTATTAAGATATACTTGAGACATTATATATTAAGTTTTCTCAAAAGTTGTTGGGTTTAACTGTCTTGAGTACTAAGGAGCAAACGCGAAACCAAGATCATGGCGGACTTGATCGCGTCAACGCCCAGTGTCACTACTTTAAAGGCGTCTTCTTTCTTGTATATGCAATACGTCGGCTTCGAAACTTCTTTTGTATGGTAACTAGCTGGTGCTACTGTGGTTCACTAGGACCCTCTGGTGGACGACTGGTGAACAAGAAGACGCCTTTAAAGTAGTGTCACCTATAGGTGATACTGGGCGTTGACGGGTTTGGTACGTAATCATATACGAAGGATAGGACTTTTTCGTGTTCTTTCGTATCTTAATACGTTGTCTCGTATCCCATATACTATATATATATATCATCATCATAGGTATTCTGCCTTTGTTGGCAGGTCACTTGCCGCAGCTAAGAAGCTTCCATGCTCCATGGTCCTCCGCTAACCTCTTCGTCTTCACGTATGATCTGTCTGTTTTAATATCATCCATTAATTGTAGTCTCCTCGCCCCCTCCCTCTCTTTCCCGCCACCATACTTTCTAGGACGTCCCTCATGATACAATCTCTTCTTAGGCAATGTTCCAACCAGTTTCTCTTCCTCTTCCTAATAATATCTAAAAGTGTTCTTTTCTCACCCACCATTTCTAACACTCTCTCATTCGTTTTCCGCTCGACCCAACTAATTCTTTCCATTCTTCTCCACACCCACATTTCGAAGGCTTCCAGTCGATTTTCATCACCTTTACGTAATGTCCACGTCTCCGCCCCATACAGTACAACACTCCACACGAAGCATTTTATGAGTCTTTTTCTCAACTCTTTATTCAAGGTCCCACAAAACAGACTTTTCTTCCTCCTAAAGGCTTCTTTCGCCATTCCTATCCTTGCTTTTATTTCACGTTCGCACTTCATGTCATTACTAAGAATACTACCCAGGTATCGAAAACTATTCACTTGTTCTATTTTCTCCCCTCCTACTTTTATATTTGACACACACCCCTTCGTTCCAATCACCATGGCTTTTGATTGGAACATGGAATATATATAAATAAATACAATTGCTTCATAAACATGAATATTGTTCGCACTTATAAATTACTGATTCATACATATTGTGATGGTTGATTCTTGGTTCTAAGTTTGAGTATATATAAGCTAGGAATACCAAAATAATATTGTCTTTAGTTAAATACAAGTGACGCCTTAAAAAAAAAAAAAAAAAAAACTATACGCAGATATTTTGTCACTATCTCTACTCGTAACAATAATAGTGGGAAGCCGAATCAAACTTTTATTAATTTCTACTTTTTTTTATTTTTTGAATGATATTTACAATTTAGGAGATTGATTAAAAACCTGTTACTAAATACCCAAATTATACAGACGATATCTTCTTCGTCTTCACGTAATTCAATTTGGAAAATCTTTTTTTTTTTTTTTAACATTTTGTCTAATGCTGTCAAATATCCGTATTTTCTACTATCCGAATTTCGGGCTTTTTCAAAATTGAAACCCGGCGGATATCTAGATTTCAGTTTTTGACATTTCACTATCCGAATTTCGGATTTCGGTTTTAGTTAAAATTCGATATCCGGATTTTTTTGGCAGCACCAACTTTGCCTAAGTAAGTTATCAGCTTTAATCACATAAATTTATTTTACTGCAAAACAATTAGTATCTTAATAAACTATATAAAGCATTAACTTTACAATTGCAATGGTTATATATCCTAAAACAACCAATGAATAAGACACAGGTAAAAATTACGTGACGTACATAATTGAATTGCGTCAAAGTTTAGACTTGTGTCCAAATGATTTTTAAGGTCATTGCGTCGAATATGCGCCCCGAGGGAAAATGCGCACCTCATAAAAAAACGGACAGAATGTGGCAGAAGCTGCTATGTGAAGTTTTTGTTATCTGACAGGAGGACGTTCATACCGCTGCTATGTGTTGGTGCATAAAAAGGACATTTTCGCTCACAAGTACAGCTATGTTGATGACAATTTATTGTATGAATATGTATGGTGGCATCAAAAAAGTGCGAGATCTAATATTAAGTGTTTGTGTATTGTGCTTTAGGAGAAAAGGAAAGCGAAGAGGATTGCGACTCCGGTAGCTACCGTGAAAGCAATTCGTGGCTTACACGAGGTTAGCAATTTTCGGAGTAGCATGCTAGTCTCGCTGCAGAGCGATATATATATGTGTACCGTGTTTGGGGAAATACGCGCCCTGCTACTTTGGGGGAAAACGAGCACCCTACAGAACAATAAGATGAGTACAATTCCCTATGGAACTGCAAGACAACTACAATTGTAAGCAATGCTGGAACTGGAATTAACCTTTAAAAATCCACTAATGTCTTTTGTCGGTAGATTTCGAAAGAAATCCTAGGGCCTACCTATTACTGTCGTTACCATGTTACGACTTCCGGAAAATTTCTACGTAACTTTTCGTTTCGTGGTACCTAGACCTCCCTAGACCTAAAAATGGGTTGCGTAACGTGAGTGGCACTCAAACCTATAATATATTTTTTCAGTATACAAATGCCGGAATATACCTCAGCCTGTAGGCTTGACCGAAAGGGATTTCTTTACTTTCTTGTGCTTATAGTCGCAGAGATAAAACAGCAACTGTTGGTAAGGCACTCAGTGCTTTTCGTGCGACCGGTACTTTTCCGTTAAACGCAGACGCTGTTCCTGCATATGCTTACAGTCGATCGCCGGATTTACGATCTACAACAGAAGAAGACAATCGCCAATGCCATCAGGAGAGACAGCTTGTACGAAATGTGAATAATGAGAATGCACCCTTGCCTCAAACTGAACCTAATGTGTTATGCAGCAAAGTTTCATGCGTGTCCGATGACAACAGCTCCACATCTCAACGGCCATCGTCAAACACGTCATCTCCTGCTGCTACGGGAAGAAAAAGTGAAAGTGCTAAAGTTCTTACATCTGATCACTATATGACTGTGCAACGTCAGGTAAAAACTACTAAGGCTACTGCTTCCGAAAGAAAACAGGAAAGGTAAAACAGGAAAGTCACAAACACGCAAAACTATTGCATTGCAGGGCCATTCATAATCGGCAATTCGTAACAAAAGCAATTATTGTGGTGTCTGTAATGTATACTTTTACGTAGAAGAAAACGGACAAGATTGAATACAGTATATCAGATACGCACTGTGGTATTATGCTTCGTGCGTATCTGCCCAAGATATGATCTTCGGAAATAATATAGTTTTACTTCTTGTGATAGTGTTTTGTTTGTAACTGTTCAATTCATGATATACCAACGCAAGAGTTTGTAGACAGTTCAGACGCTCCACTCCTATATTACAAGTTATAATACTTGAAAGTAGGTTTTTGAACTACGTTTATGATTTATTAATAGAAGGAAAGTACTTCAGTAGTAACAAAAGATCGTTTTTGTGTTACAAAGATAAAGAATTAAATTTACGTTTCTTTTCACGAAAGCTTCTCCATAATTTCTTGATATTTTCACCATGTAAGTTTGCAGTATTGCTTCATTGTATGATTTCATAATGTGGTTCTATATTAGGGCGTCAGATATTTGATGTATTGCTTGTCAGTAGTTTTACATTTTGGTTTGAAAACGTACTTACACACGGTACGCATATTACCCCAGTGTCGGGAAATATGCGCCCTTATCACCCTTTGGCATATTTTGGTGTATGATGCCTTTCTGTAAACATTTTTCTTCATGCTTGCTAGTGGATTACGGAGGTATTAAACTTTCCAACTGCATACTGATTTTCGGATTCCTTTCTTCCATCTGTGCATGAGTGCCCATTTTATCCTTAGGGGGCGCATATTCGACGCAATGACGTTATATCAATCCATACTTTACTTCTTACGTGAGCCCTTTGTGGATAAGTGGACAACATCTGTGTTTGATGCAGAAAGCTCCAGGTTTGATTCCCAGTGGGTCTCAAGTAACACACAGTCTCCTAACTGGTCCCTGTTTTATTATTATTATTATTATTATTATTATTATTATTATTATTATTATTATTATTATTATTATTATTATTATACAATTCTTTGTAATTTTTAAGCTGATGCATAGAAAAAACAATAGGAATGCAATCATTTTTCTCTCAGTTCGGTTATTTCAGAAGATTATGATAAGTATTTCTTCATGTTTATCGGGGAGTACTTGAATTCCTTTGTATCCTCTGGCTACGCCCATGGCTTAAGCTGACAAAACGAAATATAAAATTATGAATTTCAAATTTAAAGCTTTTCTCTAATTTTCGGCTATTTATAAAAGTATCAAAACTCTGCTTCAAATGCAGCCCAAAACATCAAACTTGCTACATTGCTAGTTGACACAAGGTACTGCTAATTTCAACAGACGTATTTGTCAGGCCGGTCATATTTGCGAAGTTAGCCCCGACAAAAGAAGCAGGAAAATAACTTTTTAATAAATGTAATAGCCCATATCTTGGAAACTATAAAGCCCCAAACGCTAAAAGTTGCTGACTCAATCAGCCCAAACGAAGTACCATCTATTTCAATAAAAATCTCATCTGGCACAAACCCTCTGGTAGGTAATGAGAAATTACCTCCCCAACTTTGTGACGGTCAAACTCTGTTTCAAATGCAGCCCAAATCTTCAAACTTCCTACACTGCTAGTTGACACAGAATAGGCCTACTGCTAATTCCAACAAATGTATTTGTCAGGCCCGTCATATTTGTGAAGATAGCCCCGACAAAAACAGCAGGAAAATAAGTTTTTAATAAATGTAATAGCCCATATCTCGTAAACTATAAAGGCCAAACGCTAAAAGTTGCTGACGCAATCACTCTCTGGCCCAATAAAGATCTCGTGAAGCCCAAACACTTGGGGAGTCACCTTCACCCAGGCCATCTTTATATATTTTTGTCCAAGTAGGAATTTTAAAAACAAGCACTGCATATGAATTTTATTACTGTCTACAATTTTAATTTTTTTGCTAGATCATAAATAGTTGAGGTTCACACAATTCATACACTGCCTTTTTCACAGACCGTGCGCTTTGCAATACAACACCTTGTTTTGTTTTAAAATTAACATATAAAACTTGGGTTCCCATCACTTGATAGTGCTAATTGAGAAGTTTTGGCCTTGTTACATAGCATAGAGGTACAAAAAGTATATGTTTCAATGTGTTTTTCGGATTAACTTTACATTAAATGTCCAAGTTTGTCAGTTTGACTTCATGTTCATCCGAAAGTAGGTCTGGTTCAGAAGTATTTTGCGACAATAACATTGTTGTATCTTGACAGATAAACTATACTCGGTGCTACTACACGAGAATCGCCATAACTTGTGCTAGATTGTCATTATTATTTTTTTTTTATATCTTTACATAAATTTGACGGCTAACGAGAGGTTTGCGAGAAAGTTTTCTCCTGATCCAGTTCCAAACAGGCCTGTATCCAGGGGGGTCTAGGGGGAACGGGCCCCCCTAAGATTTTGCTGGCCCCCTAAAATTTTACTGTAAGCTTGCAAATGAACTATAATATGGTGATGAACTATATTATGGTTGGATTGGCCCCCCTAACTTCAGAGGCCCCCCCCTACATTTTTGGGCTGGCTACAGGCTTGGTTCCAAACATCGTAGAGCGATGGAATTTTACACGTGTAATCCTGCATACCTATGTTATGTATGTCATGTGGTAATGTACAGCTCGTAACTTTACACCGTAGCTGCGTTATAGTTCCGAACGTGAAGTAAGGTGTAGTGGTGCAAAATTCATTCCTGCGCTTCAGAAAGCAGAGTGGCAACATTGCAGAAGTACTTGCCCATAGGAAATTACTGCATGGTTGGGAGAGGTGGAATAAAGATGGTGTGCGGTCAAGAGAAAACGCGAACTGTGACGGATTTCAAACCCAGGCACATTTCATAGGACAGACGTTATTGTAGCAATTGGTACGGCAATGGTCGTAATTTTGTTCTGAGTTGCTAAAGAGATGTATTCCATTGCTATTTATTTATTTATTTATTTATTTATGCAAGGCAATGACTCAAGGAAGGGTTCGGTCCTCAACTTCGGGTCATATCGGTCTTGTAAGTGGGTCTAGGATTTGGGAAGGAACTGACCCTAGCCTTCTAAAAGGTACCATCCCGGCCTTCGGTTGGTGGGACTGAAGTAAACCAGGAAACCTAGTCTAACAAATGACAGCATGTCGACGTATCACCACCAAAGGAAGTCCATCTTCAAATCTGAGCAACCGAAGTGATGATCACGTTTATTTGGGATCAACATGGGTTATGACTACTTGCTTTCCAGACAAAGGCACCACAATTACCAGGATATACTATGCCTCACTGCTGCGTGCGCTGCGGGATTCTGTGAAATCCTAGAATGTGGCATGCTGACAAAAGATGTTTGCCTCCTGGAAAACAACCCACCCGTTCACTGCTCGAATGTTGGCCAGACAGATACACGCCCCTGGGTATGAAATCCGTCATAGTTCACGTTTTCTCTTGACCACACACCATCTTCAATCCACCTCTTCCCAACCATGCAGCCATTTCCTAAGGGCAATTACTTCTGCGATGTTGCCACGCTGCTTTCTGAGGTGCAGTAATGGATTTTGGATCACTACCCCTTACTTCACGTTCTGACCTGTAACAAAGCAACAGTGTAGTGTTACGAGCTGTACATTACCGCATGACCTACATAAGTATGCAGGATTACACACGCAACATTTCATCACTCTACGATGTTTGGAAGTGGATCAAGATACAACTTTCTCGCGCACCTCTCGTTGGCCGCCAAATTTCAAAGAAATTACACATGTGCAAATTACTCACAAATTATTGATTTGTGATACTCGGTTCGTATAGGTAAAAATGTTCCAAAGTACTTGTAGAACATCCCCTTGCAAGGAATGCATCGAATTACCAGTCCCCCTATATATATATATATATATATATATATATATATATATATATATATATATATATATATATACAGGGTGAATGGTAACTACGTGGACAAACTTCAACGGGTGATAGTACATCTATAAAGAAGCAAAAAAGTCCTAGTCAGCATGGGGGAAATTCCGTCCCATTTAGGAGTGACAGAGTGTCGAAAGCGTGGGAACATGAACTGCAGAGGCCAACAGCTTAAAAACATTACATCGTAGAAAGTTCGATTAAAAACGTCACTTAGAAAGTCGTACCTACTCTGCTGACAAATGCATGTTTGAAAACGCAGCTATGCGTGCGCACGGGATTTCCCAAAGGAAAGGAGGGATTCCCGGACATACTGTAGAGGAAAGAAGTGTCATACGTTGTTAATCCCGTGCGCACACGTAGCTGCGTTTTCAAACATGCATTTTTCAATAGAGTAGATATGACTTTCTAAGTGACGTTTCTAACCGCACTCCCTACGATGTATTGCAGGGGCGTCATTTAGGGAGGGCAGGAGGGGGCAATTGCCCCCCCCCAAGAGTATGAGGAATACATATACTTTAATCGATTGCCTACTAATATACTAGTACAAAACGTGAAAGCCTTATGTCGGTGGTGCTCTTGCCCCCCCCAAGCGAAGTCTGAAATGACGCCCCTGATGTATTGCTTTTAAGCTGTTGGCCTCTGAAGTTCATGTTCCCACGCTTTCGACACTGTCGTTTCTAAACGGGACGGAATTTCCCCCATGTTCACTAGGACATTTTTGCTTGTTTTTAGATGTACTATCACCCGTCCAAGTTTATCCACGTAGTTACCGTTCACCCTGTCCACCCTAGCGCGCCCCTCCATGAGTAAAATACATAAAGTAGTCCCTAATAAAGCGCTTGCTCAAAGGTTGTGGGAAAAAAGTTTTAAAAATTTCTCTCAAAAGGGAGATTCTGAGTGCGTTCCTCACTCATTGCAGATAATGTTTCCTGGTAATCCTGGATTCTCTCATGTTGAACAACATGGCTTTCCTCAATGCCGCCTATAGAAGGGTGAAGATAAATACGTATTATGAAGCAGTGCAGTCCACAGTTTTAGTTTGCGAACCAAATATCGAAAAATGTCTCAAGTTTATTTTTCAGACTTGCCCCCCCCCCTTTCAAAAATCCCTGGATCCGCTCCCGGTATCGGCTGTTGCCAATTAACTGCTAATAGTAATAGCGTACCTTTTTTAAAAAAATGTTTTCAAACGTTCTTTGCATAAGAAACTGTTTTCCGTATTTTTTTCGCCCTTGCGCCCTTTTACTGTGCGCCCTGGAGCAACTCCTCCACTCGCTTCATTATAGTTACGCCACTGCTCACAACTACACTCATGTCATCCCAGTTCTCATTCTTGATGTCTGAGCATTTGAAATCACAAAATAAATGCTTATACCTTGTTCTGAGAGACCATATAGGCTATGTTTAACCCTGTAGCTGTAAGAATTTCTAAAAGCAAACATACTTAAGCTAAAATTTACTGTTCCTGATAAATGGACAAGATTTGCTTTGTGTCTGAATATAACAATCGGTTGTACGGACTCGAAATATTTTAAGAACCAGTTCTAACGAACCGGTGCGAACCCATTGAATAGCAGCACTGAGTGCGCGTACAAATTTCAGGGAAACGGTATATTTATTTACTCATACTGTAATTTAAATAGGACTATTCCATCAGCGGATTTCCGTTTCGGTACGAATGTTCACAAGAGAAGATTTGTTTCTTAACCCACCGGGAAGCGTAGGGGCTCTGAGAAATCTAGGCACATCAATAGCACATGGGAGGGGAGATAAGCAAAAGGGCGAGTTCTCTGGCCTTAAGGTGTCGTAGACGTATTTCATTTGATGCAGGTTGTGAATCCTGGTGCGAAAAGTTGGAAATTACAAGAAGGATGATGTATTTTAAATTTGATTTTATTTGATGGTCCCTTTCTGTAATGAGGCTATATGAGAACTGGAATTACAGCTAAACATGGGATCCGAACCACATGAGTTCCTACGGGAAACAAACCTAGGCTTCCCGCGCGTACGCTATTCACATAGCCACAAGGGAGCTCGTGTAATTTAGAAACGAAGAACATTTTTAAAGGTAATTTGTTAATCTTTATACTGAACACGAAAGTGAAGTATTAATTTATTTTCTAAAAAATAAAAAAGTTTACGTAACTGTACAGGGGAACCATACACCGATGATATGCGATGACACTAGTAACAAGCACCTCATTCAATTATTACGCTTTTACAACAATTACATTGTGCTTTTGCGTGAGAGACCTGAGTTTGATTACTGGTGGGAACTCACGTGAGTCGATCAAACGTTAATCTGTAGGTTCATGTTTCATATAATATATCTAGTTTCCGAAAGGGACGCTAAACTCAAGTCAATTCATCCAAAACTAGTAAAAACATGTTATCGTGAAAGAAGTAGTTTGGTTTCGCCGAAAAGGGAAAATTTGGTCGTAAAAAGTGCACAAGTAAAGTGAACATAAAGAAGAAATCGAAAAATACAGGAACAGAGCGAATGTGTTGATTTCTGTAGTACTTGTGCTGCACATTGGTATCTATTTGTACAGTGTATACAGGGTGTAACATAAAAGCATGGCAAAAAGTGACGAGATGATTTTGAACATCCAAATAAGTAAAATGTTCCTATAAGCATGGGTCTAATGCAGCTTCGTTTCCGAGATACAAAGTGTTCAAATGTCGAGTCCCTCCAATGACTCACTATGGGAAAGTAAATGGAAATGTTCAATATTACAGGAATAATGCAATCAAGTGCAATTAATGCCTGTGCAAATACATTTACACTAACATACAGAAAGAAACTAATCAGCATTTGAGGTTATTGGGTTGTTAATGTTGCCAACCTGGTACAAAGTGTTATGTTTTCAAGTAGTACTAGATGTCCACACGAAGTGGGCAACATTTTTACCCAATAACATTACTTTATGGCTTTTAACATTTAATTACTTTGTGGCTTCATACGGAAGTTATTCTCGTAACGACAAAATAACACTTTAATGCAAGAATTGGATGTATGAACCGTTGTATCCTATTGTGGGCCGTTAATTGACTTCACACTTGGATGTCTTGTCTTTCGGAAACGAAGTGGAGTCTACCTCATGTTTAGGAACATTTTTATGTCAGCAATCATACACTATGTGATCAAAAGTATCCGGACACCCCCAAAAACATACGTTTTTCATATCAGGTGCATTGTGCTGCCACCTACTGCCAGGTACTCAGTATCTGCTACCTCAGTAGTCATTAGACATCGTGAGAAAGAACAATGAGGCGCTCCGCGGAGCTCACGGACTTCGAACCTGGTCAGGTGATTGGGTGTCACTTGTGTCAGAAGTCTGTACGCAAGATTTCCAGACTCCTAAACATCCCTAGATCCACTGTGTCTGATGTGATAGTGAAGTGGAAACGTAAAGAGACACGTACAGCACAAAAGCGTACAGGCCGACCTCGTCTGTTGACTGACAGAGACCGCCGACAGTTGAAGAGGATCGTAAAGTGTAATAGGCAGACATCTATCCAGATCATCTCACAGGAATTCCAAACTTCATCAGGATCCACTCCAAGTACTATGACAGTTAGGCGTGAGGTGATAAAACTTGGATTTCATGGTCGAGCTGCTGCTCATAAGCCATACATCACGCAGGTAAGGAGCGTAAACATTGAACGATTGAACAGTGACAAAACGTTGTGTGGAGTGACGAATCACGGTACACCATGTGGCGATCCGATGGCAGGGTGTGGGTGTGACGTCATTTGTCAGCGTGTGTAGTGCCAACAGTAAAATTCGGAGGTGGTGGTGTTATGGTGTGGCCGTGTTTTTCTTGGAGGGGGCTTGCACCCCTTGTTGTTTTGCGTTGCACTCTCACAGCGCAGGCCTACATTGATGTTTTAAGCACCTTCTTGCTTCCCACTGTTGAGGGGCAATTCGGGGATGGCGATTGCATCTTTCAACACGATCGAGCACCTGTTCATACTGCACGGTCTGTAGCGGAGTTGTAATATGACCATAACATCCCTGTAATGGACTGGCCTGCACAGAGTCCTAAGTTGAATCCTAGAGAACACCTTTGGGATGTTTTGGAACGCCGACTTCGTGCCAGGCCTCACCGACCTACATCGATACCTCTCCTCAGTTCAGCACTCCGTGAAGAATGGGCTGCCATTCCCCAAGAAACCTTCCAGCACCTGATTGAAAGTATGCCTGCGAGAGTGGAAGCTGTCATCAAGGGTAACGGTGGGCCAACACCATATTGAATTCCAGCAGTACCGATGGAAAGCGCCACGAACTTGTAAGTCATTTTCAGCCAGGTGTCCGGATACTTTTGATCACATAGTGTATGCTAACGTGTAGAGGTCTAGTGTTATTTGAAAACATAACACTTTGTACCAGTTTGGCAACACTGACAATTCAATAATCTTAAAATGTTGATTAGTTTCATTCCCTATGTTAATGTGAATGTATTTGCACAGGCATAAATCTACTTGATTGTATTATTCCTGTAATATTGAACATTTCCATTCACTTTCTAGTAGTGAGCCATTGGAGGGACTCGACATTTGAACACCCTGCATCTCGGAAACGAAGCGCGGCATCGGACCCATGTTTATAGGAACATTTTTGCTTATTTGCATGTCCGCAATCATCTCGTCACTTTTGGCCATGCATTTATGTTACATCTGTATATTATTTTTATCTATACCGTGTTAGAGAATAGGCCGCCCCTGTGCTTCTGGCTCCCTGCTCCTCAGTTTCTCTTCTATTTCTGCTCACTCCGGCTATCGTCCTTTCGAATGAACCAGAGAACAAATATGCAAGTAAAAGTGACCAGCAAGCACTGTAATAATCGTTTCTCTTTTAGTTATTTTCATTGCATTTTGGAATACACATTATATATCTGTACGTACTTGGTGGACAGGCGTCAATCAAATAAAATGTTCTGCGACATTTGCACACTAACAAGAAATCTGGATTTTTAGTCATTTTACCTAGTGGTAGCTGGATTTTTAATCTTCCCATGGAAGAAACTTACAGTGTGTGCAATACTTCTCTTACGATGGCTTATATGGCAATCACCGTTACATTATGTGCTATTTCTACCTTACCAGTATCTCGCCCTATTCGCCCCTTGCGTAACATATTTCTTTAAGTTTGGTTACCCCAACTTTTAATGTTCTTTCAAAAATACTACCGTGTCTCCAGTACGTTTGTTTTATCATGACACACGCACATTTCCAGTTAGTGCACTTGCTTGACATTTAAAGTGTTTTCTGCTAGCACACACTGAACATTTTAATCCAATAGACGTCTTATTAGTTTTGTCCTGTAGGTGACGTTAGTTGTCAGCCAGACCATCAAATGTTTGGTGGATAGTTGAAGTGCTTAGTTGCAACATGGAAACAAGTGTGTTACGTGGCGCGTGGGTGTTGTGGCGCATTGTTGTGTTTCTAGCGTTGTGCTGAGTTATTATTGCAATTATATATTCGTGGGTGTTCTTGTAGAAAAATTTTATTGGGAAACGTACAAAGTACTGGATGAACTCGCTGATCATTTAGAGATCCACTTGTCATCTGATTCAGAAACTAGCCAAGACGACGGCGAAGGGAAAGCAGCTCTTCGGGATGGTTTTCGAATTCGATCTTTGCTTCTGTAAAAGTAAGTGAAAACAAGCTCTGCAACTATAACTTACTATCTTTCCGAACAAATTTCCAGTGCCAGTATTTTCTCAGATTTTTACATGTGGGTGAATTGTATACTCTAAAATGAAAAACTTGCATACTGTTTCATTATAAGAAAAAAAATCAGTAGCTCTACAGATTTTCCGCATTTGTTTATTGATTTAGTTATATCTAACATTTAGATTCAATTGTTGGTATAATAAATTATAATTCTATGATTCATGGAATGAGAATGTGACAATGGAACGATGACATTCCAGAAAAGTTTGTTCCCATTTCATTCGATAAATTGGACTTGAGAATTCAGCGTATTATACTCCTCTCAACATAATCGTGCCATAGCAACAACGCGTTGCAGACAGATCCATCCTTTACGCGGGAACAGTGGCGAAGCGTACTATGAGGCTCTGAGGCCGGGCCTACCCTGTTTTCTACCGTATATTTTCTTTATCTTTCATTTCTTATTTAAAAAATAACAATACTTCAATATTTCCGTTTTTCAGTAAAAATAGTAGGTTGGAAACACTTGGAGACCCTTCCGTCTGAGCCTCACTGGCTCACTAGACAGGCTTACGGGTTATGCTGCTCAGGGAGCGAAGTTATTATTGCTGAATTGCACGCATTCTTAGGAAGGTATGAAAGCTCGCCTCTGGAAATTTGCTTTTAGCGTTGAAGGCATCTTTCAATACTAATATGTTTTAATTTTTTTCCTTAACACAGAGTAAGAAGTTTCTGTGTAAAATTATGTATTTCTATTAGTTATAACTTGTTTATTTTAGGTATATAGGAGTTATTCAGAGTAGTTGTTTTAAATATAGACTATATACGTAACGAAATGAGCCATTTTTATTTTTCATTAGCAGGACCGGCACGAGGGGGGTCGAGCCGTGCCACCGCCCAGGGCGGCAAGTTTGATGGGCGGCAAAATTTGAAAAAGAAAAGAATACAGGGGCGGCAAAACTTCTAGCGTTGGCCCTGTTCATTAGAAGAGTTCACACAGTGTATGTCAAATGAACGACTTACGAGATGCTCACAAGTAAACCTTACGTTTGGGTGAATCGAGTTGCTGACTGATACACATATGAGAAAGTAGTACTAAATGTGCTCAGTATTTCAGTGAAGTTGTAGGTACGAAGCTCCAGGGGTTTAGGAGATACAGCTACCAGAACATCACATGGCAGTACAGAATAGTCTTCATACAGTTGGAGGTAAAAGCTCTGTAAGACCTCTTGTAACGACAAAAGGTGAATAACAAATATATGGGTACATATTAGAACTAGGCGGAAGTCATATAGGAAGGGTATACTTGACGGCGGCCCTCTTGAAATCCGCCATTTTGAATTAAGGTTAAGTTTTTGAAATAGGAATAGGGTCACGTGATACATGATTTAAGGCTCAAATTTAATCAGAAGAACAACGGTGACGTTAATTTTGATTTACGCGCAATTGGTAAAAAGTTACAGGGAAATTAAATGTTGCAGCATATGTATCAGTCCTATACCCCACCTTGTAAATTTTGAGTTAATGATAATAATTAAATAAAAAGCAGGTGGATAAATATTA
The DNA here is from genome assembly GCF_964235325.1 of Thermobia domestica. Classification (NCBI taxonomy): domain Eukaryota; kingdom Metazoa; phylum Arthropoda; class Insecta; order Zygentoma; family Lepismatidae; genus Thermobia; species Thermobia domestica. The sequence continues at coordinate 287,802,086 of NC_137454.1, forward strand.
GGTCTATGGTAAGAGTTGCTTTGATGGCGGCCATGTTCAAATCCGCCATTTTGAATCAGACAAAAGTTTTAAACAAAACGCATAACAATGACACCTTAATAATAGCAAATTTTACCATAAATCCAACGGTATAACCATAATGATAAAACAAAAATTGTTATACCATTGGATTTATAGTAAAATTTGCTCTTAATAAGGTGTCATTGTTATGCGTTTTTTAAAAAACTTTTGTCTGATTCAAAATGGTGGATTTGAACATGGCCGCCATCAAGGCAACTCTTACCATAGATCTAATATTTATCCACCTGCTTTTTATTTATTATCATTAACTCAAAATTTACAAGGCGTGGTAAAGGACTAATACATACGCTGCAACAATATTTAATTTCCCTGTAACTTTTTACCAATTGCGCGTAAATCAAAATTAACGTCACCATTGTTCTTCTGATTAAATTTGCGCCTTAAATCATGTATCACATGACCCTATTCCTATTTCAAAAACTTAACCTTAATTCAAAATGGCGGATTTCAAGATAGCCGCCGTCAGGTATACCCTTACTATATGACTTCCCCCTAGTCCTAATATGTACCCATATATTTATTATTCACCTTTTGTCGTTACAAGAGGTCTTACAGAGCTTTTACCTCCAACTGTTTGAAGACTATTCTGTACTTCCATGTGATGTTCTGGTAGCTGTATCTCCTAAACCCCTGGAGCTTCGCACCTACAACTTCACTGAAATACTGACCACATATAGTACTACTTTCTCATATGTGTCTCAGTCAGCAACTCGATTCACCCAAACGTAAGGTTTACTTGTCAGTTATGAAGCAGAATTTGTGTAACGTGCGTCTAATATCTGTGGCCGACTGCCGCAACATCACTGGTCGAGGAGGAATATTCGCCCCCACGAATTGTCTTTTCCTCTTCCAAATCTGTAATTGCTGAAATTATTTATTAGTAGTAAACAGATAATAATCATAAATGCTACTCTAAAATTTGCAAAACTTTAACTATACTAGAAAGAGAAATAATAAATAAAATGATATTTCAGGGGTCATCGGCTGAAATGTCGGCCAGAGTATTTCATGGTTTCTTGCGACAACAAATTTAGTTTTTTTTTTTTTTTTTTTTTTTTTTTTTTTTTTTTTTTTTAGTACATAGAGTTAAGGAGAATTGTAAGAGACAGATAAGAAATAAATTACTTGAAGTTTTCGTAGTAGCACAGTATTAAAATACTGACGCCTTGGCGAGCCAGATGGCCCAGGTTCAACTGGGTGATGCTTGACCAGCGCATCGATTTCCAGACAACATTATTTGTAGTTTTCTGGGTTGGAATTCGCTATCTCTTAATTCAGACAGGTTCCAAGTTATCTTATGATGCTGAATCAACACATCAAAGTTTTAGTGCTCCCACTGAGAAAAGAACGAAGGATCATGCACACCGAGGTCGCGCACAGTAAGTACGCCAGAAATTTTTACTTAGGGGGGTGTTCAAAATAAAAGGGGGGGGGTGTGCTCTCAGAATAGTGATATAATTTTTAAACAAATTCAAACAAGAAAACAGTATATCTTGTTACGCAACTATTGCATTATTATTATTATTATTATTAATATTATTATTATTATTATTATTATTATTATTATTATTATTATTATTATTATTATTATTAATATCAACTCTTTGCAGTGGTAGGTTCAATAAAGTAAGTTCACACATTTGATCATTTAGTATTATTAAACTAAGTAATACAGTGAAACCTCTCAAAACGGACATCGTTGGAACCGATTATTTGTCCGTAAATGAGAGGTGTCCCTAAAAGGAAGGATTCTCTCTCATAACACCACATCACACATATTTATGACATGCAAAAATAAGAAAGTTTCTCTTACGAAGATATCCACTATTGAGAGATGCCCGTTAAAAGTGGTTCCACTGTATTAGAAATTAACCTCCACTATTTTACCTAGTAATTACATGTGAATTGATTACATACGAATCATTGTAGTCTAATTATTTCGCAAAATTCTGCTATTATTTCAATTGATTCACACCAGCAAGTTTTAGTGGGTGATTTTTTTTTTTTTTTTAAGTATTAATTGGGAAAAAATTCCCTCGTCCCACGCTGAAATCACATTCGTTTAGTAATTAATACTGTACATAGTTCCAATTTCATTTCATTTAATACTCTAACCCTGTTGTTAACGTTAATTGTAATATTAATTGATCTCTTAATCTCCGTTCCTGCCCCTTCCTGGCTACGTTATTGGCTCTGAATATCTTTCATAAGAAATTTATTCATTGATTTAGTTGTTTTCCAGAAATCCAGTTTTTCAATTTATAAATATGTTGTATCTTTCTGTTTTGTCTTCTTTAATATAACCTAATTTTAATAATCCCAGGGCTCATAGTGATCTGATCTCTTGTAAATAGTTGAAAAGTGAACAAAAATGGCCAAAAGCACACAAAAAAGTGACCAAAATCTAATCATGCCCCTTTTTCCCTTTGTCAATTTCTCCATCACCTTTCTCTTTGTTTGTTCGTTTGTTTCTTCTTTATTTCTTTTTGAGCTTTCTCCTTTCTTAGGTTTTCAAAGTATGCTTTGTAGTTACGGTAAGCAGACTTAGCAGATGTAAAAAGCTTCTGAGTAAGTGGAACCAGATCTGGCCTATTTCCGAATTTCTTCATCCCAGACATTATATTTAACTTTGCATTAAGAGTGCTCAAAAACGTGAAATATTCAAATTCATCAACTACTCTTAAGAAGAACATACAAGAAGCATAACATAAGACGAACATGATGAACCACACAAACACACTCACACAACGTTGAACGGAGCGTTAACTATTACGAGAGAAAACTAAAAGATTATTATGATAGAAGAAAGAATAGACACAGAAGAGTTCTCAACCCCACCTTGAGAGCTTAAGCATCCACCAACCGTCCACTATGCTTTAGAAAGAATAAAAGATGAAGTGAGAATAAAGCTGACTGTTTCACATGTGGCAGCAAGTTCTGAACTTTTCAGAAGAGTAATGAGTAACAAATTTCTGCCTTTTTCCATTTTTTTATATTTTTCTTAGAAAACTGCCAATGCAAAACATAAATCACACGAAAAAGTCACTTTACCTCTCAAAAAAAGTAACTTTTAATGACAAATTTGAAAAAAAGTACCTTTTAGTGACCAACTTGAAAAAAAATAATGTAAATTTTAGTTTAAAAAAGTGACTCGCTATGAGCCCTGCTCCGTTCAATGAATTTACGTGAATAAAAATATACTTTACAAAAATTAAGCTAGCGCCAAATGTGTTCCTGCACAACACGAGACTCAGTCTAAAAAGTATATAATTCTTACTTCGATCGATCTCTTCATTTCTAAAAACGTCTTGACTACACCCTTGTAACGTCCGTTCGTTGGTACACTACTTGCAGAGCAGGCTCGAAACCAGCCACAGAGCTTTGGGGTCCATGGATATGTTAGTAGCAGTCAACTCATTAAAAATTCTCTTATAAATATCTAAATTGTGCTTTTGTATTGAGCTCTGGATTTAGGGAGGGCCATGCCCTCCTTAGCCCCCTTCTGGTTGCGAGCCTGTTCCAGAGTAGCACTTACCAACTGAATCTGGTGTAGCCTTATTACTATATTGTCACATTTTTCCTTATTGAGGAGGAGGTAGGTGAATGACCGCTCAAGACGTTGCCAATTTCAGTAATCTGCATCTGTCCATCAATCTCTTTTCTGGGAAACGACCGCGGAGCCCAGGAGGGTAGGTATCAGCGGTCTGTTTTGTCAATTGTTTCCATCGAAACTCCGCCCGAAACAATGAGGTCATGTGGTTCTCGAAGCCGTACATGAGAACGAGGTCGCTTCGTATTTTGAAGTGAAATAAATAAATAAGAATATTGCCTTCTTTCCTAAACGCTAAACCTTTTTTAACTTGATGTAATAAACAACCTATATGATAGTGACTGATACAATTGGATTTGGAGGAGTATTCCTTTCCATCCAGGGGTGTGTGTAAAGAAATTTGGAGGGGTGTTAGGGGGTGTTGGGGGATGTAGATTACTCCCTGGTCGCGCACGCGAACAATTCAGCTAACAGAAGCTAAATAGCAATAATAATAATAATAATAATACAAGGTTGAGTCATAGATCTTGGTGTATTCTGGTACAAACATCTTTATTACAGTACAAAGAAAGCAAGTTCAAAGTATAGCATTTTATGTAGGACTGTCTGCGACCACCTTCCAAGTTCCTCTATTCCACGTCAAGACCAGGCCTTGCCCTTTAGAGGCAAGGAACTCTGTCACTGTTGTCGCCTCTTCCTGTTTGTTGGTGAAGGATTGTAGTTTCAGGAAGTGCGTCATGGACCGAAGCAGGCAGTAATCCGATGGGACAAGGTCAGGGCTATGTATCGGGTGTGGCACAGTTTGATGCCATGAAGTCCCGGTATTTTTGTTGCGTTCGTCGTGTCGAGTGTGGTTTTGAATTCTCCTGTTGCAGCAGAGTAAGCTTTCGAGTTCACCAACGCGGGATATTGATATTCTAGACATAGTGCAGCATACATTCACTTCAACTGTTTGGGAATAATGGTGTGACCGTTAGGAAAGAGCTCGAAGTGTAGTACTCCCTCGTAGTTCCACCATGCACACAAACCATGGCTTTATGTTCGAAATAGTCCTGTTTGATGACCGCTTCTGGAAGTTTGCCCTTGCTCAACCACTATTTTTGCACATTAGGATTTCGAAAAACACCAGTTCTTTGTCGCATTTAGCACAAAGCACACAATGTAGCAGCTTCTAATGATTTTACTTATTATTATTTGTTGATGACATCTTTTACGTGGCGAAGTTAACGCTCTGCAACTTTCTTCGAGCTCTTAACCACATACATTGTGGCTTGATTTGTTAAAACGAAGTCAGACACCCAAATTCAGAGAAATTTCAGAACGCGGTATGAGAAATCACCACCCGTCTCAACCCTCTGGCATAAGAACTTCATGGAAACAGGTAGTGTGGATTTGAAGCACCACATAAGCAGGCCAAGGAGAAGTGACGAAGATATGGAGAGAATTTGACAGGTCTCCCCGTTTTCACCACAGAAGTTGAGTTGAGTTGATTTTAGTTTAGCGTCCCTTTGAGCAGCGAGGCTATATGAGACGTAGACCTACTGATTAACGTGGAATCCGAACCACATGAGCTCCCGCCGGGAAGTCTATTCGCCACAGAAGTCTATTCGCATCATAAGAACTGTGGATCCCTCGTACGACAGTGCACAGGATCAGGGCCGGCCTTAAGCCGATTGGACCGATTGCTCTCAATCGGGCCCCACGCTAGTGCCGTATACTCTACTGTCCAGTCTCTAGTCTAATCTACTCTCCAATGCCGTTTTAACAGCATATTAGGCCCCGGAGCAAACAGGTGTGTTGTAGTCCCTATCACTAAATTTTGCTCCTAATACATGCCATTCTGCTCGCCCCCCCCCCTTCCAACCAAGTGGCTATGGTACCATTAAGACAAGGTCCGTCGACCCTACTGTTCCGCGCTTTTACAGAAAAGAGGAAAGGAATAGCAGGGTCGACGGACCTTGCCATTAAGATGGCTCTGGTACTCTTGGTTGTCAAGTATACACAACAACATACTGCAATACAAGCAGTGATTTATTTGTGAATTTTGTAGAAGGGGGGAATGTCTATGCGAGATTGTGTTCCGTGTAGCAGAACAACTTTAAAGTCGGGTTGGGACAACGTTATTTTTAAACCTACCTATTTTAAAATATGCTAGTAGTTTGATAGGCGGTCCCGAAGTTCATAATTTTTTTCACCTTTTTTAAAACAATTTTGTAATAAATACAGGTAGGTACGTTAGATTAGATTTGGTTAGGTAGATTAGATTACATGCGTTACTTGCCTTGCCTTACCTACTACTGAGGACAAGTGTGCAGCATCCAGTAAGAGCCATATAGTTACATTTCAATGTGCACAACTTGTAACGAGTGTCATACTCCTACGTAAAACAGTTTTGTAATGACAAATAGTTCTTTAGTCTTGAGCAGAACAGTGATAGGTGCACATACACTTGAACCTGATTTTATTAAATAGAAGTTGAAAGACGGTACTAGGTGCCATTCCTTATATCATAAATGAGTTTTGGCACTTGCCCCTTGTACTTAATAAAATTAGATTCAGGGATGTGTGACCCTGAAGTTTGGTAATCTGGTCTCCGAAGAATCATGAGCACATATTTAATAGTTACCAATATGATGCTATCTAGGAAAAAAGTACTTTACCTTTTCCTTCACTTTTACTCTCGAAATTGAAACAGTCATTGTAGCCTTCAATATTTACAGTTTTTGCAACAAAATTACATGAAAGGATTGACTGCCGATTTCACCCTGAGTTAAGCTGAGGCATGACTTATGGCGTGTTATCTAACACTGTCTTTAGAAATTAACAATACTTTCACAGCGTACCTGAGTTTGAATAGTGAAGCAATAGGAGGTTGGTTTACATTGGACACCGTCTTTTTTCAGTTGGTTTGTCGGTAGCAGCATAATGTCCAGGGCCGGATTTCCCAATAGGCCCGGGCCTATGGGCGCAAGCTCCCAGGGGGCGCACGGCCGAGAGAAAAAAATTAAAAAATATCTAGAAATAAAAATAAATATCCATAACTTAACATATTTTTTGAATTGATTTTTAAAAATTACGCTAATAAAGCATTCTGATTTTGAAGTTCATTGGAACAAATAATTGTTGGTAAAGTTAAACTATTTTTCAACATTATGCATCAACTTCGTTACAACATTGATCTCAAACACGGCAGAACAGGCTGCAATTTTTTAAATAAAGGTTTTTAGGAAAGTAACCAGACTAGGGGGCGGAAAAAATTATTGGGCCTAGGGGCGCCAAAATGCTAAATCCGGCCCTGATAATGTCCACTTTTTGTCCAGCTGAAGGCATACTTTTCTGCATTGAAAGAAGTAATGTCTAGTCCATTAACGTTTATGGAAAGAAGGGATTCGAGGGTTTTTACAGATAAACGGTTTGTAGCGTCAGTATGCTGTAAGTCCAAGCTGGAAAAGCCTCTCTTACACTCTGCAGAAGGAACTAGAAGCAATTCTATGAACAGTTCTTCGGGAAGCAATTCTATAAACAAGACCAACATAACTTGCGACAAAACATATTGAAAAAGTAAAGAATCACTACTGAAACATTAAGTTGAATCATTGTACTTCAAAACAGATTATAGCTTAAGTAAGGGGGAATATATCTTCCCAGGCTGGGAAGACTGAATTAAACCCAGAGACAGGGAAGTTAAAACTTAGAAGGGGGGAAATTCCCAGGCTTCCCTGGCTACAAATAAATCCCTGAATACAAGTGCATCCATGGACTTTACAAGGGAGGGTATGGCCTCTCTCTAACAAGTAAACGAATAGTTTATATTAAGTTTCCGGGCTTGAACAAATATCTTCTGAATTTAATGTTACAGTAGTTTATTATTTTACGTTTACAACTTCTGTTGTAAAAAATAGATATTATGTCCAGGGAATATTCTGCACACCCTCAACGCTCCTAACACGCCCCTAAATTTCATTTCGCACATCCTTGGGCGTAAAAATATTGTTTTCTTTGACTTTCTGTAAAAATGTATATCATTATTCTGGGTGCACAGCCTCTTTTATTTTGAACATCCCACTAAGTAAAAGTCTGGTGTTCTTACTGATTATGTCATGTGATACTACCGTGAATACCGAGATGATATCAAATAAATCAGCCTCTGTGCGACTTCCTTGCGTATCCTTTCTCTTATTATAGCTATATTGAAAATACAAAACCTGAGACCAAACTTTGGCCCCTCATACATTTTTTTTTAAAGGAAAACGGAATGTATACTAGTATGTACCGAATAGATGGCTGTTTATGAAGGTGTGTCTTTTAACTCGAATAATCCAATAGAAAATATTCATCCATCTTCCATCAGTTCTTTAAGGTTTGTGATTTCATCACCATTTCATTTTGTCTGCAGTTGATAATGATTTCAAGCTGATTATATCTTTCATAAGTAGCTCCCTTTCTCCTAGTGTACATTACGTTTTCCTGACTTGGATTCTTTTCAAGAAGATACAGCTGTTAAGAAATCTTTGAACCAATGAATTCATATCAAAATGTGTATTTCATTATGTCTTACAAATATAAACTTATGGAAACATAGACTTCATTATTGTATTTCCCGTAAAATTCTAGCTCAGTTTTTTATATTATACAACCCCTTCCTATGTAAGAGTCGAGCGAGTTACAAGATGGCTGACTTCATGATGGCGGCCATGATAGGCAAACCCTCAAATAGATGTCTACTTCCTCCCGATGTAGGTTAATCTTTTTTTGTTTTTCACCCCTTTACCCGTTTTACAAATAAAATAAAATTATCAAACTTCAAACACACTATTATGGCTTATTCTGATCAATCAGGTTTTTGGCCAATGCGGCCGTCTTTATGCACGGAAGCACTTTAAATTTTGCTTACGCTCGTTTCTTGATATTCCACACTTCTCTACCAAGTTTGGTCAAGACATTAGATTTCGAGATCGATAGGTTTACTTGTAAGAGAAGAAAACTATGAAATATTGGTACGAAACCTTCTTGAAAAATTGCGAGGCGCAAGGGTGAAATTTATATTTTAAAATTAATTTACGGTCTGCATTTCCATTCGAGTTATTTCTCTAAAAAAACTGGCTGCTATAAGCAATGAACATTTGCGTGAGCGTTTTCACCTGAACATTTCGCTGATGGAAAAAAGTTGTAAAGGGAAACGGATATAATATAACCACTAGACCAGCAGGGACATATATATATATATATGGGTAAGTTACTTGTAAAAATGTAACGCGTTACTTGCCTCAAAAAAGTAACTATTACTTTACTTCGAAAGTAACGCGTTACTAACGCGTTACTTTTAGGTCCGAAACTGAATATGTGGGAAGAAATCTTATTACTTCAGTTTTCCGTACTGCTATTACTACCGCTATTATTATTATTATTATTATTGTTATTGTTATTATTATTATTATTATTATTATTATTATTGCACGTTCTGAATCAATTTATGTAAATGCAAGGACAAATTTTTACTTGACAACTATATGAACATTTTAATGTAATGTAACATTGAATAAAATGCCATACTGCGTTACTCGTAGGGATGGGCACGAGTGAATTCGAGCAAGTTTTCTTTGAAACTCGATTCGACTAAAAACAGACATCTTTGAGCTCGACCCGAGAACTCGGCTTGAAAAATTTCCTCCAACTCGACTCGAATTCGGGTCGAGTTTCGAGTCGAGTCGAGTCAAATCTGGTGTATAGTTTCGAGTACTCTCTTTAAGTATCTTATATAGACAATATAATTATTATCAATGGTACTACTACTACTACAACTTCTTCTTCTTCTATTATTATTATTATTATTATTATTATTATTATTATTATTATTATTATTATTATTATTATTATTATTATTATTATTATTATTATTATTATAACAACACTGCGTATAAACATGAAAGATAGGTGATTTATATATGAATACTAAAAAAGTAATTTATTGCCAGCCTCGGTAGTCGTGAAGTCTAGGAGTCAAGGACATTGTTCACGAGCTTCTGAATTTGGGTTGAGGGTCTAGGTTGAGTATTCGGGCTCGAGCCAAACATTGTTAAAAGTTATAGGGCACTCGCCAAATATCTTCAAAACTGCTCGGCCCGGGTTTAGAATTGTCAACGACTCGAGCAGATCGGCTCACAGCTCATTCACTATCGACTCAAACCGAGAAGTGAGCTGAGCCAACAACTCACCCAATCGAGTCGGCTAGAGCCCTTCGCTCAGTTGAGTCGAACCGAGCAGATGGCTTATCCCAACCAAGCCAGCTCGAGCCGATGGTTCACCCTAAGCGAGCCGGCTCGAGCCATCGGCTTAGTTAAGCCAAGCCGAGCTAAGCTTGTTATAAAAAATATCTTATACTCTCGCAATCAAGACGAGACGAGATGCGAGCAGTGAGCAACACTATAAGTATTCCATATTACTGCTTACCTTATATTTCTCATGGCTTTCGCTTTCCAGTGTAATCAGCCCATGATTTCAAAACGAGTTAAAACGAGCAAGCCACTTATCAAACTCGACTCGACTCGAAACTCGACGCCAAAAACAGTGAGTCGGTTCGGAACTCGACTCGAGAATATTACTTTTGACTCGATTCGAAACTCGACTTGGATTCGAGTCGAGTTTTAGCTTGACTCGTGCCCATCCCTATGCGTTAGAAAAAATGGTTGCTTTTTACTATTCTGCTAAACTAATTATATAATAATAACAATGTTGCTATGTAAAATTAAAAATACAGAATATAGAGAAACATTACACTACAACTGAACTGGGTGTGAATCAAAATTGCCAATAACTCTAAAATCGATACATGCTTTTTAAAGCTAGTTGTTCCAAACTCTATAATCAACGGGACTTTAGGATATGCAAACTGATCTAAAAGAACCCTAATATTACATACCATCAACATTACATCAATAAAGTAGGCCTGCTCATCAGAACACAGTTTATTCATATTAAACCCTTACTGAATGTCGTTCATTATGGCACCCTAATTGTTGATAAATATTTTCCGCCGGGGCACCACTTTACTTTTATATTCTGTTCAACAGTGGCGTACTTACGATTTTGTTTCGGTGGGGCTTTGCCTGAACATATGAAAATTCTGCAAGATATTTTATATACTTTACTATAGTAAGTAAGATTTCGGGGGGGGGCTTAAGCCCGGAAGCCCCACCCCTAAATACGCCACTGCTGTTCACCATCATCTTCAGCTTTTAAGAAATAGTATTCTTTCAAATGTTCGAACGATAAAATATTTTCGTTCTCCATCTTTTTTTAAAAAAAAACAACACCATTCAAAGTAAATAGACTACCAGTACCATTGCACTCGTACCGGTAGTTCACTCACTGAATGTATTGATTTGGAGCTGTCAAAATCTAAGACAAAATCTTCCAGGTGCTTGCAATCAGTACACGTGATTTCCCTGAGGCTGTCCTCATCTTCCAAAAACAGCAAGTAGCAGTATATTTTGTTATATAAATAAACAAATCAAATTGTATCTATGAATGTATTTGCAAGCCTACCAACATTAAGTTCGTAAGGCGAAACGGGAAAATGCACATCGAGATGAAAAGTGATAACAGATTTTACATGCTAATTTCATTGCTAGAGGTCATAAGGCGAAACGGGAAAAGGCGAACAGTGCAGGAATTGTCGGTCACTGACATCGTTCATGCTCCATTGTTCCATTCTGAGAAATTCACTTACCGGTACAGGAAAGAAACATTTGTTTCCGAAAAAAATATACATATATTGTAGTTACTCATCCGAAATGTAACGCAAAAAAGTAACGCAAACTAGGTACGTTACTTAAAAATTTGTAACGCGTTACCGTTACAGTTACTTTAGAAAAAATGTAACGCGTTACTAGGAAACGTTACTTAAAAAAGTAACGCGTTACTTGCGTTACGTTACTTCCCAAGACTATATATATATATATATATATATATATATATATCAGGAATGCAAATACGTAACAAAATTTTACTCGCCCAAGAATAAAGCTACTAGCCCATATCCCACAATAGAAATCAATTACTTACCTTCGGTATGATATTAAATACTCGCCCGCACCGATGAACACCCAATATATATATATACAGCCGCGCATCCAGGTTTCCCGCTTTATCCAGTGTAGCTATATCTGAGCGTCAAGGGAGGGGCTATAGCCCCTAGGATGTGTGCCTGGATATGGATTTATATATATATATATATATATATATATATATATATATATATATATATATATATATATATATATATATATATATATATATATATATATATAGGTTCTACAGATAGTTTTAAATTTAGGGCCCGGCAAAATGTTCCCAATCGGGCTCCGCACCACCTAAGGCCGGCCCTGCACAGGATACTCCGAAAGTGTCTTCATCTGTTTCCGTACTGACTGCAATTGTTACAGGAAATCAAAAAAATGAAATGAAATAAAATCTTTGTTTTGCGTCCCACGGTTATGCTGGTTAGGCTAAAGGAAACGGTGATTATGAGAAATGAATGAAATGGTGGAATGAAGTGGGAGGAAACGGGAGAACCCCGAGAAAACCACGCACACGGTGTTTGTCCACCACAACGTTCACTTGGTGGGAGCTGGGATCGAACCTGGGACCCCATGCACCAGAGATGAACGCTCAACTTCTGAGCCATCGCGGTCTCTACAGGAAATCAAATCAGATGACAAGCAGAAACGTGCTGCTTTTGCTGAAGGCGTTATTGGACGTGTAGATAGGGAGGAACAATTTCAGAGGCACGTTCCATTTCCAAATAAATGAACTTTTTATATGTGTGGGAAAGCTAATGAACATAATTTACACATCTGGGGCTCGACCAATCCACATGCTGTAAGGGAGCTAGTGCGTGATAGTCCCAAAGTTAATGCCTAGTGCTGCATGTTAGTTGACCCCATTATAGGACCGTTCTTTTTCGCCGAAGAAACAGTGAATAACTCAAATTATATCGATATGCTTGAACTGTACCTAATATCACACTTGAGTGGCTGGCAACATTATGCTCTATTCTAGCAAAATGGTGCATTTTCACACTGGGTTTTGCCAACAAGACATCTCCTTAACAGGACTTAGCCACAACATTGGATTGAAAGAAATGGTCTGATTCCCTGGCCTCCTCGATCCCCTGACATTACATCCCTTAAATTCTTTTTATGGGGTTGTCAAGAACCTAGTATACTGTGCGCCCGTGCATGATATTGCTGATTTCAAGGCAAGAACAAGGCAACTATTGAGACAGTTGACATTGACATGTTAGAAAGGGTTTGGACCGAATTGAAATATCAAATAGATACTGTACGTGCTACCAGAGGTGCACATGTAGAATTTAATTTAAAAACCAGAAAAAAATCTTTAAGTTGGTGCATCATACAAACTTTACTTTGTTCCTCCAATATAAGTTAATTACAAGTCAAGTTATATGACATTGAAGTTGTAAAGTACCTTTTGGAACACCCTGTATTTCAAACACAGAAAGAATATGCTACTTTAAAAAAGTTAAATAGTACAAAGCAAAAAATGAGATAAAATACAAGAGAAGAAACAAAAAAGACCTATGTAGGAAGAATAAAATCCGAAATAAAAATAACATGGAGATCTTCTCTTTCACTTCAAACATATGTTGGTGGGCAACATGGAAATTTTAAAACTTTTCTCTCCCTTGGGTTTATTGTTTTATACTTTAATAAGGTCTCTTCGTCGTAACTGCATCTGGATATTCTATCCTTAGTCTTCCTCTTCCTAGTTTTCCTTCTTCATTAGCTTCCTTTAGCACGTCTTCATTCCTTTTCCTTTCGGTCCATATGACCAGCATTCTGCGTCAACCCCACATTTCAAATGCTTCAGCTTGGATATATCAGCTTTTCTGAGAGATCCGTAAAGTACCACGCTCCATACTTGGGTCTGTATAAATCGTTTTTGAACGTCAAACGACACATTTCTTGATGTTAGTAGTCCTCTTTTCCTATTGAATGCTTGTTTAGCCCGCGCTATTCTGGAACTTACTTCTTCCGTCCGAGGATGTTAGACTTCCTACATAGGGGACTTTCTCTCCATCTAGCCATACGTTTGCCTCTTTCTGTCCTGTTCTTGTGCACTTTATCACTTTGGTTTTCTTCTTATTTATCTTCATTTTGTATGTTTTTCCCAGTTGGTCGTTCAGGTTTGAAAGTGCTTCCTGCAGGTCCTTTTCGTTATCCGCTATCAGTGCTATGTCGTCAGCAAAACCTTATTGTGCTGTAAACCTGGCCATTTACTTTTACGCCTTTCTCGTTTTTATCAAATAATTCTTTCATAGTCTCTTCTATATAGACGTTGAACAGGAGAGGTGAAAGTCCACATCCTTGCCTTACTCCTTTACTTATTCGTGCTTCCTCCTTATCTCTTCCCATAACAGCCTGTCTGATTCCTGTTAAGTTAGTATATTCTCCCTTTTAGGACATATATATACCATGGGGTAAACCTTTGGAATTTTCTTTATAAATCTCTACTAAAGTTTTTCATACCGGATTTTTTTTTTCTTTTTGCATTCATTCAAGCGTGGAAACATTAAAGAACATGTTTCATGGGCATTTTGAGTCACGGGTGCGATGCCTGGGGGGGTGACGTTACAAACTTTGACAAAAGAAAAAAAGAGGGTAAATTTTAGGGTTTTTTTTTTTTTTAATCCTGTCACATCCCTATTTATTCTAGGATTATGATTAGCCCCTCATTTTGTTCGGAGTGTCCCTATTATGTACCTGAGGCGAGAAAATCCCGTCCAAAGTGTAAAAATGGATTATTTCAGAAAAAATTCCTTTTTCGGGAATTTCTTTCCTCAGGTACATGATAGAGACATGCTAGTGGTACCGTTTAAAACCTAGCACAATGCCGAACAAAACGAGATACTTGTCATTATCCTAGGATAAATAGGGATGTGTGAAAAAATTCCGATTTTTAAAATTTTTTTGTTTAGTAATGTATCTACAGTACATTATTTATCCTAAAACCATGAATCGTACCTCGTTCTCTTTGGAATAAATCAGTCTTTCAAACAGTACCACTCCTATGTTGGTATCATGTACCTGAGGGAAAAAACATCAGTAAAAAGGGAAATTTCTTCCGAGAGGGGTGCAGACTTCGAAAAAAGGGATTCCTTCGGAAAAGTCCCTTTTTTAGGGGTTTTTCTCCTGCGGTACATGATACCGACATGGGAGTGGTACCGTTAGAAAGGGTGCTTCAAGCCGAATAGAACGAGGTACGATTCGTGGTCTTGCGATAAACAAGAATGTGCCGGGAATTTTTTAAATAATATCATGTTCTCTCTCATGATAAAAATAACATGGGATTTTCTTCACAAATAGGTAAATATTTTCCTGCCCTCAGTTTTCAATATATGAGATTGAAATTTTCCACATGCATTACGTAGTATTTTTCAGGTGATTTTGAGATTCGAATGATAACACAGAGAGGCGCGAACTTAGAAGAAAGGAATTTCTCTCAGAAAAATCTCCTTTCTAGGGACTTTTTCTACTCAGGTACATGATAACGATATGAGAATGGTACCGTTAGAAAGGATGCTTCATTTCAATTCATGGTTCTACGATGAATAGTCTTGATGCTAAAGCTGATTGGATAAAAATTAACTGAAAAGATATTATCCAAAAATGGTTAGGGAAAATTGGTAAATCAGCTAAAGCATCAAGACTATTTCTCCTAGAACCATTCTTCATACCTCATTCTCTTCACAATATAGCAAACTTTTTTTGGTACAACTCGCATGTCCGTGTCATGTACTTAGGAGGGAAATTCGTGACAAACGGGGATCTTTTTAAAAATCCCTTTTTCTCACTTTGAGCGGGAATTTCTCGGTTCCGGTACACAATAAAGGAAATTGAGAGGTACAGTTGGAAACACTGCTTCATTTCGAACAAAATAAGGGGCGAACCATGACCCTAGAGCATATGGTCTAGATGCAATACCTAATTGAATGGAAGTATACAAATTACATAAAAAAAACAATGTCCTAAAAGGGTCCTTCTGATCTCTTCCTATAACAGCTGTCTGATTCCTGTAAAGTTGATATATTATTCTGTCTCTGTAATCCACCTTCAGATTCTTCAAAGCTCTGACATGATATTCCAATCTACGTTTTCTAAAACTTTTTCTATACCTACATAATTGGTTTGTTTACTCTGATGTGCTGTTCCATGATCAACCATAGATATTGCTTCCCTTGTTCTCCTTTTTTTCCTGAATCCAAACAGGTCTTTCGATATCCGTTCTTCAATTTTCCCTTCCATTCGTTGGGCGATAACTTTGCACAGTACTTTTGATATGGGAAAGCAAACTTAACGTTCTATGTTCTTCATATTTCCGTGCTCTTTTTCTTTTCGGGGTAGGTACCAATATACTTTTCTCGAAGTCTCTTGGTATTTTTCCAGAAATGTACATTTCATTAGTAAGATTAAATAGTTTCTTCTTTGTTGCTATTCTGAGATGCTTAATAACTTCCGTTGGTATTTGGTCTATTCCTGGGGCTTTACTACGTTGCATTTCCTCCAAAGCATTGTCAAATTCGCACTGTAGAATCGATGGTCCTAATTCATTTTCGTCGACATCTTGTTTCTCTTTCTCTTCTTCGTTCCCTGTCTCCTTTGGAGAGTTCTTCAATGTATTCCTTCCATCTTCTTGTTATCTGCTTCTCTCTTATTGACGTTTCCCGTCCGTGTCTATGATAATGTATGTGCATTTCTTTTTCTCACCAAACTGTCTTCTACCTTTGTATATGCTTTCTGTATTGCCTTTGACTATATTTTCCTCATTTTCCCTGCACAAGTCGTTTATCCAGTTTTCTCTGGCCTTCTTTACTTCTCTGTTGATGTGACTTCTGCACCTTCTGTATCCCTCTTCTTTGTTATGTTGAACTGTCCTCTTTTCTCTATCATTTCCAATATTTTTGCTATCATCCAGGTTTTATATTGGGTCCTCGATTCTCCTCCTATATGCTCGTTGACTGCTTTTATAATCCCTGCTTACATGGCTTCCCATTTCGGGGTAATGCAATAGCATTACCCGCTAAAGCTACTTTAGATGTCGCTTTCGCAGTTGCAAATTCCCTTTTCGTGTTTTCATCTTTTCTTAGCTTGATTGTGTTCTATCTCTTGTTTGGTACTACCACTCTTTTCTACTTTAATCGGAGTTCGCTCTTCATTAAAAGTCTGAGTCAACGTCTGCTCCTAGGTAGCTCTTACTGTTTTTCACTTGATTCCTAATGCTAGTCGGACTAGTATATAGTCTATTTGGTATCTTCCTTTGTTACTGGCCTTGTCCATATGTATCTTCTTGTTACTGGTTGTTCGAAGAGAGTATTTGCTACACTCAGATTATGGCATTTGCAGAACTCAACTAGTCCTGCACCTCTAGTATTCCTTTCACTTAGGCCGAAATTCCTAGTTACATTCTCTTCTTTTCCTTCGCCAACTACTGCGTTCCAGTCACCCATGATGATTAAATTGCCCTGGTCTTGAACTTTCATCAATACTTCTTTTATTTGCTCATAGGTTTCTTCTACTTCTTCATTTGTGTAGCTTGTTGTAGGCATTTATAGTTGGATTATCGTCATATTCCTCGCTTCTGTTGCTATCTTCAACAATACTAACCTTCCATTGTATCTCCAGCTGCCTATAACTTTCTGTCCTATCTTCTTATTCAAGACAAAACCAACTCCTGCTGTACCGTTTACAGCTCCTGAATAAATCCTTGAAGAGCTCTTAGGGTAGCTGGTTCCAATCCTCACGAAGAGCAGTACAGAGCTCCTAGTGTGTCTTGGGGGCGGCTGGCGGGTTCCAACACGTCTTCCTAATGTGTCCCAAGCATATTCAATCGGGTTTATGTCCGGAGATCGCGTTGGCCACTCAATACGTTGGATGACTTCCGTCTCTAGTTATCCTTCTACAAGTTTGGTTCGATGGGGAATGGCATTATCATCCATGAGCAGAAACTGTGGCCAACTGCGCCCCTGAGAAACCGCACATGCGCAAGCAGAACCTTGTCTCTGTATCTCTGGCCATTGATGGACCCGGCATCGAAAATGTGCAGATCAGTACCACCATTCATCATAATGCCTGCCCAGACCAGTACGTCACTACCACCATACCGATTCCTTTCCACAATGTTCGTGGGATGTAAGTTCCCTGTTCGCACCAAATCAGAGTGCGATGGGAATCACTCTGTGAACTGTATCGGGATTCATCTGTGAACAGTACGCGGTCCCATTCGTTATATAGTAACCTGAAAATTGTGAAGTTCTCGACAAGACTTTAAACGGACCTTTTTCTGTGCCTTGAGTCAGTGGAACGCATGTTGCTGGTCGTCCGGCATACAGACCAATGGCTGTTATTCTCCGGCACACAGTATGGCGTATAACACACTCACCCCTGAGGCGGCCGCAAGCTCCACTACCAGTTGCCTTGCAGGCATGGTCCTGTACGCGCAGTTACGGATAAGCATCGGTCCTGTTGTGGAGTTGTCCCCACGTAAAAGCACACAATGCAAATGTATCTCAAAAACACTAGTCAACGAGGTTTTTGCTACATGAAAGAAGAATGCTAATCTTTAAGGAACTTTGGCCGCTAAATTAGAATCTGCAATCCGTTTTTCTCTATCACGCACAGTTTTCCCGTGACAGAGGGATTTTCGGGAAATTTCCTCCAAAATTTCCTTTTTTCTTCATTTTTGTACCTCTAGCTCGAGTACCCTTAGGCATATAAACATACAAATTATATTCTAGGTTAGCTTGATTTATACTTAGTAAACCCTGTAAGTTTCATCTGAGTCGTATCATTCTTCATTGAGAAATAAATATATTTCTATAAATATATGCTATGTGTACTGTCCATTTTACCACATACAATAGGTGCAGAAAAATCACATGTAACTTCCACGGGAATTACAATATAAGCAAGGTTTATATTTCATTGGATTTGTAATGAAACATACTTTACAATGATGTATACACCATGTCCGCCATTTTTATAAGAGAGAAATTCTAGAGGGATATTTCGGGAAATTCCCTAAAAAAAAGTAGATTTTTTTGTCTCATGTCACTGTTCATATAGTGATACAGAAACGGGAATTGCGCAAGATTAATCCTATTGAAAAACTGATCTTTAACTCCAAAAGTATACAACAAAATTCTTAGTTTCCACGCCTTTTAAACCTTATTCAAGATAGTAAACAAAAAATTAATATTGACCTACAAAAACAAATATCAATAACTCACAATGGATCAAATGCACAACTGCTTTACAAAGTATGAAAATAAAACATTTATACTTACAATTAATTCTTCCTTTGTAGTGCCAGTCACTTTCTCTAACTAAAAACCAGCAGTAGTCGCCCATCATATGAGGATCCCATTTACCTTGATAACGTTGCTCCATTTTTTGAATGTCCTGATGGAATCGTTCCCCTTGTTCGTCACTTACAGCTCCTAAATTCTCGGGGAAAAATTCCAAGTGGGAATAAAGAAAGTGAATTTTCAGGGACATTCTACATCCTAACCTTTGATAGCTATCCAAAAGTTCTTGAACCAATTGACGGTAATTTTCTGCCTTATGATTTCATAAAAATCCATACACAACTTTACTGAAAGCTCTCCAGGCGGATAGTTCATCATTATTTAACTTTGTCTCAAAGATGTTGTCCTTTAATAGTTTCCGAATTTGGGGCCCAACGAATATCCCCTCTTTTACTTTCGCGTCACTAAGTTTTGGAAACTGACTTCTAAGGTACGCAAAACCTTCTCCATTCTTGTCCATGGCCTTAACAAAGTTTTTCATTAAGCCTAATTATATACATAAAGGCAGCAGCAGAATTTTTTTCTGAATTAACTAACTAACTAACTAACTAACTAACTCTATGGCCTATGGAACCCGGAGGTTCAGTGCCGCGTTCACAAAAGCTCTCCACTGACTTCTATCCTTAGCTAATTGGATCCAGTTTCTACTTTGTATTCCTATCTCTGCGAGATCCATCTTAATATTATCCTCCCATCTGCGCCTAGGTCTTCCTAATGGTCGTTTTCCTATGGGTCTACCAGTCAAGACTTTGAAATCGTTTCTACTTTCTTCCATTCTAGCTACATGACCTGCCCACCTAAGCCTCCTAGACTTGACGACCCTAACAATGTTGGGTAAACCGTATAAAATATGTAGTTCCTCGTTATGAAGCTTCCGCCATTCCCCATTCTCGTTCCTCTTGGGTCCGAATATTCTTCTCAGGATCCTGTTCTCAAATACTTTCAGTCTATGTTCTTCCCTCAGAGTAAGCGACCATGTTTCGCAACCATACAGAACAACAGGCATGATTATCGTTTTATATATTTTAAGCTTCAAATTCCTCGACAGAACTCGCGACGACAAGAGATTTTGAACCGAATAGTAACACGAATTCCCTGCTTTTAGTCGACATTTAATTTCTTCGTGAATATGATTTTCGTCTGTTAATATTGATCCTAAATATTTGAAAGTATCCACTTTATCAAAAGTATTATTTAATATTTTAACGCCTCCACAATTTGCCGTATTACGGTCCCGACGCACTTCCATGTATTTAGTTTTCTGAATTAACTAAGGGAGAATACTTAACATTGTGTTTCCCTGGCATATATGTTTCTCTTGGGGACCATTCTTTTTGAATGTAGTGTGATTCAGTTGCCCTAATGTCCCACAAGCAAAGAAAACAACAGTATTTTGTAAATCCTCCCTGAAGCCCCAGTAATATAGCAATGACCTTTAAATCACCACAAATTTGCCAACAGTACTTGTTATAATGTATCACAGCTAACAACACAGACAAACTTTCATAAGTTTCCTTCATCTCTACGGAATATGCCATTGGAATTGATGGCTTAGTGTTCCCATTATGTAGCAAAACAGCCTTAAGGCTTGTTTTAGAGGAGTCGATAAACAACCTCCATTCTTCAGGGATGTGTTGGAAACCTAGTGCATCCATTAAACCATCTATATTTGTACATGCACAGAGGGAATTTTGCATTATATAGTAACCTGAAAATTGTTCATGTCGGTTTCTGAAAATTGAAATTCTGGTGGTAGGAGCCAGTAAATTCCATTCCTGAAGTCTCGATCCAAGCAACTCAGCTTGTTGCTTACTCAGATTTAGATCGCTCACTAAGTAATTCAGTCTGGACTGGTTAACAAGAAGAGGTGTGTTTTTGGTTGGGCTATAGTTTGGATCAAAGGAAGTTGATGGTTCGGGCAACTCATCTACTTGCTCTTCTGCTGGAGAAGATTCTTCTGACTGCGTATGGATCAGGGATTGGGAGTTCAGGTTCATGTGGTATGGGTTTTAGAGCGGATGGAACATTTGGGTACTCAATATTAGATTTTGTTCGTTTAGAATGACCCCAAAGTTTTTTTTTAGACAGAAATAACAGTCTTCAACATGACTGGTTGGTTCTCGCCAGACCATTGGCACCGCAAAAGGCATAGCTCGAGTTTTATCGCCACTTTTCCACTTAATAAGAGTAGAATAGCATGTTACACAGCACACATGGGGAGCCCACACTTTGTCTTGATCACCCACATGACACCTAAAATAGCTATAATAAGTTTGTTTTAACGTTTCTGTTAATGCACGGCGCTGACTTTTCACAGTATATTTTCCACACACGTAACAGAAAGTGTTCGGTGAGTTTATACACGCCCGCCGCGATCTCTTCATAGCGGAGAAAGAAAACAAACACGCACACGCACTTACGACCACTTGTCACCGGTAAATCCAAATTAAAACTAAACCTACAATATGCATGCAGTTATACAACACTTCCTTATCTATTTTCCATGGACCTGACAATTTATCAGTAGAGTCCGATTTTGCGCAGCTTTATTGCATCAGCTAAACACGTGTTGTTGTACAGCTGTATCAATGCAATCACATGCCAGGTGGTAGAAAACCACAGACCTCTTACTCCATGTCGTATACTCTCATTTTTCGTATTTGTGCCTGTATGGGTAAATGAATTTTTTTTTTCTTTCGGTGCAAAGAACGCAACATCACGTCTTAAAATAAGTAGTACAAACAACATACATGCAGCTATATTTATTTCTCTAGAAATAATAATGCGATTGTTCTGAAACTTGCGAGGTTTCTTAAGTATAAATCAAAGTTTTATATGGTGTCATTTTTGTATTTATATTTCAAGGACCAGTGGTACGAAAATTTGGAAAAAGGTATATTTTGAGGGAATTTCTCAGGGAATTCCCCTTGTCACGCATAAACTGTGGGTGATGGAGAAAAACGGATTGCACTTTCGAATTCAGCGACCAAAGTTCCTTTAGGATCAGATGTTTTCTTTCATGTGGCAAAAACCTTGTTTATTAGTGAGCTATTGATTTATTGAATTGATATAAATCTATATTCTGGCCCAATTCCCGCTTCTGTATCACTATATGAACAGTGACATGAGACAAAAAATCTACTTTTTTAGGGAATTTCCCGAAAAATTCCTCTAGAATTTCCCTCTTATAAAAATGGCGGACATGGTGTATACATCATTGTAAAGTATGTTTCATTACAAATCCAATGAAGTATAAACCTTGCTTATATTGTAATTCCCGTGGAAGTTACATGTGATTTTTCTGCACCTATTGTATATGGTAAAATGGACAGTACACATAGCATATATTTATAGAAATATATTTATTTCTCAATGAAGAATGATGCGACTCAGGTGAAACTTACAGGGTTTACTAAGTATAAATCAAGCTAACCTAGAATATAATTTGTATGTTTATATGCCTAAGGGTACCCGAGCTAGAGGTACAAAAATGAAGAAAAAGGGAAATTTGGGGGGAAATTTTCCGAAAATCCCTCTGTCACGGGAAAACTGTGCGTGATAGAGAAAAACGGATTGCAGATTCGAATTCATCGGCCAAAGTTCCTTTAAAATCAGGTGTTTTCTCTCATGTAGCAGAAAAAAAGTTAAAATTTCTTGACTACAGTAATACTATAGGGGATAAGAAATGACTGTACCAAGTTTTGTATTGATAGACGGAGATATGAGAAATAGTTTGTATACCAATGAACGCTTAGAGCTACCGCTTCTTTATAAAATTATTTTGTCGTCATTCTTTCTTGAAAAATAACCTAATACACTCAGAATATTATTGTCTTGATACATGCCTAAATAATTGTGTACATATTATTATGCCTTAAAAACTATTATTGATGCATAAAGCGCGTACTTACTTGTACTAGGTTGTTATTACAAGCAAGAATTGTACGAGGGCTATCCAGAAAGTAGATTACGTTTTCGTCTGTGTCCGCTAGGGGCGGGGCTAGCGCGGCCATCTTGGGGTCAGAGCGTTGCGCAGCTCAGTCGGCATCTAGCCGTGCTAGTGCGAGGTTCGTGCTGTGCTCCGTTAAGATACTGTGACGGTTTGAAATGTCTGCGTTAATTGAAAATCCCGCGAGCTGCGAGGTGCGTGCAGTAATAAGGTTTCTGACAGCAAAAAACTGTAAACCGATAGAAATCTATCGGCAGCTGTGTGAAGTGTATGGGGACAACATTATCACTGAAGGTGGAGTGCGACAGTGGGTCATAAGATTTAAAAATGGCCGAACCAATGTTCACGACGAAGATCGAAGTGGGAGACCCAGCAAAGTGACTGCCGAACTTGTCGAAAAAGTCGATGTTAAAGTCCGTGAAAATCGAAAGTTCACAATAACGGAACTTTCTTTGAGTTTTCCACAAATTTCGCGAAGTTTGTTGCACGAAATCATCAGCGAAAAGCTTGGTTACCACAAGTTTTGTGCAAGATGGATTCCAAAAATCTTGACAGAGGACCACAAAAATCAGCGAATGGCTGCAGCGTTGCACTTTTTGGACGCCTACAATAAGGATGGTGACTCTTTACTCGATCGCATCGTTACTGGTGACGAAACATGGGTGAAACACGTGAACTGTGAAACGAAATTGCAATCAATGCAGTGGGGGCACACAGGTTCTCCCCAAAAACCCAAGAAATGCATGCAAACAATGTCGGCAAGGAAGATGATGGCGACTGTTTTTTGGGACAGAAAAGGTGTGATTTTGGTGGACTTCCTGGAAAGAGGCACTACAATAAACGCTCAAAGGTATTGCCAAACTCTGCAAAACCTCAGAAGAGCAATTCAAAACAAGCGCAGAGGAATGTTGAGCTCTAAGATCTTGTTGATTCACGACAACGCCCGGCCCCACACGGCAAATGTCACGCGTGAAGTTCTTGAATCTTTTCAGTGGGAGTTGTTTCCTCATCCGCCGTACAGTCCCGACCTGGCACCGAGCGACTTCCACCTATTCCCAGCAATGAAGAAGTGGCTGGCTATGCAGCGTTTTGATGACGACGAACAGCTGCAAGAAGAGGTAACGAAGTGGTTGAAGTCGCAGGCGGCCGAATTTTTCGACGAAGGAATTTCCAAGCTCGTACATCGCTACGATAAATGCCTTAATTTGAATGGTGACTATGTCGAAAAGTAGTATTTGTGTGTGGCTTTCATCTGTATATAATAAAATTTGTTTCCTGTACTTTGTTGATTTTTTATTCCAAAACGTAATCTACTTTCTGGATAGCCCTCGTATATTCCCATTCAGAGCAAGAGTAAGTTGACCGACCTGCGCGGGTTTGCGTCCGTAGGTGCAGGCGCAAAGCGGTGATAGGTTTACGTGTAAACGAAGATGTCTTCAGAAACCGCAATCATTTGTCATATTAGAACCCAAATAGCACTTTTTCTTTCTCTTCCGTGTTCGTTTTGCGTAATACCGAAGAAATTTATCTATAAACTTACTTTCAGAAATTAATACCATGTCTTCGATCCTCACATTTATTACTCTAACAGGTCTTTTAGTAGTTAAAGAAATATGTAGAAGAGCCGACAAAAATGTGAAGGTTTCCTTCTACTTTGATCATATTATCTTATAACCATCTCATCATTACCGTGCCCATCTAAAAATCCGAAAATGGTGGAAATCTAGTAATACTTCGATTTCAATATTGAGAAAATATCACGCCATATAAACCAAACTCCTTCATATGGTATACATGTGACACTGTTATTTACTTTTACGTACATATTTTAAGCTTATTTTAAGTACGCGTAATTCAGGCTCCATTTCCCAATATGAGGCATAAAAGTTTCGACGGTTAACCTCACGTCGCACGTCAAGAAATTCACACTTTGAACCTTATGATTTGTAATCACGATCCATTAAGATAACTGGTATAGTCGAATAGCTGAAAATCGTTCATTTTGTTAATCAAATAGTTAAAGCCGGATAACGTTTGATGATCAACCATGAAGCGTTATTATCACAATATCTCTGCTTGACAATGTTTGTTTTGCTAAAAGCGTAGTTGAGGTTTTTATAGTTGCAGAAAATATTTAGTTTGACAATTACAACTTTTGTTTGAAAATTTCTATT
Source organism: Thermobia domestica (assembly GCF_964235325.1). NCBI lineage: Eukaryota > Metazoa > Arthropoda > Insecta > Zygentoma > Lepismatidae > Thermobia > Thermobia domestica. The sequence continues at coordinate 287,827,225 of NC_137454.1, forward strand.
TACAAATTTTTATTCTCAACAATCTTTTATCTATAGAAGCAAACGAGCTGGACCAATCAAATTTACAGAAATACACATTTTAAAGTCCTCGAAAACATTTATTTTTATCTTTTAATTTCCCAAATCTAAAGCGTAGACTTATGTATCCCTCCCGAAATTTTGAGCGAGAAATCTTGTATTCAAACCATGATGAACTTAAAGTGTAAAAATAATTATTTAAAATGTTCAAACTAAAAATTCTCAAGATTTAACTTTCCACCAATGAACCTTATACATTTAGTCTGAAATGGTTGATGTTTATTAATAGATTTGAATATTAATAGGGTTTCAAGTCAAAATTTCAAATTAATCAGAGGCAGTGATCAACTAATATATATATATATATATATATATATATATATATATATATATATATATCAATCGGTTCTAAAAATTAGCTCTTAGTTTTCATGTGATTCGATTATCACATGCGACGAAAAGTGGGTGTCTTCTGGAATCCGAATGTGCAAAACGAATTCTAGAACCGGTCGTCAAACATGGCTGTTTTGAACATAAAATATTGGTGCAACTGCGAGAAGTAATTCACTTCTAGCTTGTTCCTAACGGTCGTACCATCAATGCCAACCTTTGTCTCGAACAGTTGGAATGGGTGTTTGCTGCGTCAAAATAGTGGTGAACAGAAAACGCGCCCTACTTAAACACGATAACGCAAAACCAATTTTGGCTCAAACAATACAACAAAAACATCAGGAACTTGATGGAATCGAAATGATGTCACACTTGACATATAGTTCTGACCTTGTCCCTTCGGATTACTGCCTATCTTAGCGCATGGCACACTTCCTGAAATCACAATGTTTTACCAATCAGCAGGAGGTGGAAATAAATAGCAGGTGGTATCGATATGCAATCGAAAAACTGGCAGAAAGGTGGCTGCATACAGTCCAACACGAGGGATTATATTTTGAATGTTAATCTACCTTCATTGCACTGTAATAAATGCAGGCATGTTGTGTACTAGAATATTGCAAAAGTTATGACTCACTCTTATATAGTTATCTTTAAAGAAACATGTTAATATAAATAGGGTATATTGCAGCGAATCTCATTCTACGGGTCGCGACCCACTTGTAAATATTGAGGGGATTTTGGTCACCCAATACTTATATCAGACTGAACTGTTAAATTAAGGTTAATAATTCCTGAGTGTGTGAAGAATGAATTTCCAGAAATTTCGGATGAAACTTTGAGTAGCCCCTGTTTCACTATACAACTGGGTGAAACAAGAAGTTCTTAGATCCAGGTGAAAATGAAATTTGACACATTTTTAGAATTGAGACTTAAGTTAATTATTACTGAGCGAAACTCCCCAGTTATATACCTAAAGCCCGTTATCATTCATTCTCTGAGTATAAAAATGTATGATTGTTTTGTCTCTGTACCCAGAGGAATATTTCCCTTACACTTTTGGATTACGTGAAGTTCGAGGTGGCCACAGACTGAAAAAGGTTAGGAAATCGCGATATTGGGTTGTTGCGAAATTAATGCACAATTTTGGTTCAATCGCAAATTTAAATTGTTATAACTTCCCATAACGGAACGAAATTGATCGAAATAATAATAATAATAATAATAATAATAATAATAATAATAATAATAATAATAATAATAAAACACCATTATCAATACATTTCAGTCTACAAGAATCGCACTCATATGAAAGTCTTGCGATTCTGGAGAACAAAGTCTTCGACAGTACTTGAGTACACTCTTGTATATTGAAACGTTTCCCCTCAAGAAGGCTGGAAAAGTTGGAAGTCAGTGGGCGAGCGTGGTGGATCCGTAGATTACCATGAGTGGAACCTTTGTAGCATTATTTATTCACATTCTTGGTTGGTTGGATTTATATATATTAGTTTAACATTCCACAGTTATGTCCTTTAAGCTAAAAGAAATGGATGGTTAATTAAAGTGAATGATTTTGCAATTATTTTCTTGTGCTCTTCAACCGGTAATCGAACGCGGGAACACATGCATCAAAAGTGCACACAGTAGCCACTAGACCAGCAGGGGTAGCTACGTTGGATTCAAGTTTAGCATCCCTTTCAGCAGCCAGACTATATGGAAAGTGAATTTACAGCTTAAAGTGAGATTCAAACCATATGAACTCTCGCTGGAAATTATTCACATTACTGTCGTAAAACATGATTACACAATCCTTGTTGACTAATGGCCGATATAGACATCTCAGGTTTTGGTGCATTTTGTTAATTCTTGGACATAATGGATTTGCCTGGATTGAGTAAGCTGTAGTGGATCAGGGCAGCTACGAAACATCTCACGGTCACCGTAACTTTCACTGAGTGCACCGTAAACTCCGGAACGATTTTAGGGGTGGAAGCGCGATTCAACCATTGATAGAACGTGTTGGTTGCCATCCATATAAAATTTACTTTTCTTGTATTTGCGAATGTACTGGTAGTCGAGAAATGAGTAGCCGTAGCACATAGGAGCAGTAGCAGCATAAAGTAGAATTTAAAACGTCGATATTTTTGATTCTCGGTTAATTCCTGTGGCATTCATTTGTCCATCTTCCAAATGCAGAGCTACCGAATAAATAACGCTGAGTTCCTCTGCAACCTCTCGTATCGTTCCCACGAATATGCTTCGGTGTTCACCTTCAATTCATCGTAACTAACAGAGAACGACGTCCGTCATCTTCCTTATCTTCCAAACGTACGTCACCACAATAGAATTTTCCATTGTATATTTGCTCATATTGCTCCCATTTTATCAATGTTCCGAGTTGTTAAACACTTCCTGCATCCTTATGTATGAATTTATTTATGGATTTAACGACACATTATTCTGTCCTTTGAGTTAAAGGAGAAAATAAGAAATGAATAATGATAAAGAAATGTATATGGAAGGTGGCTTCATTCACCCATGCCTTTAGCGGAATTCCAATTCTCGACAGGTGTGTTACAAACGCCAGTTTAACACTTTAGAATTCTCTAATATGCAAGCCGGCCTTGCATTCTTATGGAACGTACCGCTTGCTATTAGGGAATGCACGTTGATCCAGCTTCATGAAATCACAGTACGCTTCTCTGCAGGCGTTCTAGATAATTTCCTTAATCATGGATCGTTAAGAAGACAGTCCCGTTCTTGACTAGTGTGTTCGTCTAATTTGAAACACTTGATTGTTGCTTTCTATCAGACAATTGTCAATAATGACTAAGAGTTTTTGATTAGAATCTTCGCCCGTGTCCGATGAGGCCATGATTGCGGGTATCTCCGAGCGGATGCGATAGAAATTCCTATGCCACTGCAATGTATCCATCCCAAGTCGGGTATGTACGTCATTTTGAGTACACTCGCTATTCAATCAATTGCATATTATATCAAAAAAGTGAATAATCAATCACCAAACAGTATGCTTTGGGTTATGTTACTGTACTAGAAGAAACTATATTTAAATCAAACGTTCCCGAACCATAGTTCCTTCTGAAATTCTTCTTTTCTGCCTCTTCAATCGTCCCAGAAGATACTGACTAAGGACACATACACATAAAGACATTGGAAACACTTTCCAAATTACGAGATTTCGGTTTCAAATTTTAAATTTATTAATTAAACAATATCGTAGTTTACCAATTAAAGTTCGGAACCACAGTTGCTCAGTAGTACAGCCCTCACCTCTAGTGCGTATGATCCCTGGTTCAATCCACGGCCACACGAGATTGTGGTGAACAACATCGTGACTGTGGGTTTTCTGAAGATTCTCACGTTTTCACGCACATTGACATTCAACCATTTCACTTTCAGTATTGATCCGTCTCCTTGAGTCGAAAAGGCATAGCCACGAGATGTAAAACCAGAAATTTCTTTTCATTTGATTTACAACATAACTTCCTTTTAACTGTATGGGAAACTAAACCCAGTGCGAAACTAAAGTTTTTAAACCATCTTTTTTTTTTTTTTTTTTTTTTTTTTTTGTTATATGTAGTATACAGCAGTAAGTTCTAAAATCACATAACACACAGAAGATTTTTTTTTCAAATTCTGAGAAGAGATTCTAGTCACTGAGAGCTTGATAAGGTGAATAAGATGTGTGACGAAGTAATTCCAAGAGCAATAGTTTCAATTTTTTTTTCGTTCGTGGAAGACCCAGGTTTGATTCCTGGCAGAAGCTCGTGTGGTTCGAATCCCACATTAGCTGCAGGTTCCTCGTCTCACATAACCTCGCTGCTAAAAGGGACGCTAACCTCAAGAACAAATCAAATACATTGGACAAAAAAAATGTAGCCTTGCATCATTACCATGTTGCAGCACTGGTCAGTAGTTATGATTTCCCAGGTCGGTGTTTGACAAGTATTTGTCATAGTGGACCGAAAAGAAAAAAGTCAGCAAAACACACTGCGATAATTATGGTTCCTTGCGGTAGGATATGCACCAAGCAAATCCCACCAAAATTGCTACAGACTTACCAACAGAAGGAGTAAAACATACTTTAGGCTAAAGAAGTTTATTCAGATCTGCACCTCCGTAGATTGACTTTTGGTTTCCAGATTATACCATGGGTTCCATGTTTTGTCAGTTATTATTCGCTGTCAGAAGAAAAAAGTACCTGTAACAAACTAGTTGGTGGCAAGATCTTGGTTCTTGCTGCACTGCCCCCAACTGACACTGTGGCCAACGAAATTTTGATCTGGTTCTACAAAAGGTTTCTTACAGAAACGATATTGATGTCACTTACAGCTGTGACTACACGTCCATTACAATTATCGTTTTCTAGGAATGTTCCGACAGCTTTAAATCAATCGAGCTTTAAATAAACTATGCTCTCGGACGCTGAAGACTCTCCAAAACTCTCCCTGTAATCATTGAACGACAGCAGATATTCTAATACCCTCCTTACACACAGAAAAAAAAGAAAAAGAATTTAAAAAAATAATAGTTCTGAAACTTAACCGCTCTTCTACATTGTCAAAACCAATATTTCACAATAGAACTCTATTTGAATAGAAGCCACATCATACTAGTTGGCGTCGGCTAGTATCTTTGGACTGAACATCACGGCTTGGATGCATATGTTAAGTGTGTGTTGCACTAAACGGGAAAGGTTTATATTTCAAGACAATGAAGAAAATCCGATTATCGGCATTTAAGTAAGCTTTATTACCAGATATTTGTTTCAAACAAATTTCCACCAATGCAATATCAGCTCTGCTCCATTTTCTCAAATACTTAGGTGGAGCTGGGCCCTTTTAGCTCCAGAACAGTTTTTTACAAAATGGAGCAAACATGAATTATATTTATATAGTGGACTGGCATATCACTGGTGGCCATGATACATTTTGACTAAAGAAACTTTAGAAAATAAATGAAGGTTCACAAATATTTTTGGGCTACCTTATAGAGTGAATCTAGAAACAAGATGGCATGGCAAGAAACGATCAGATGACTCCAACTATGCTTTTAAACATACAACCTTTTAACACTAAAATAAAATTATAGTTTCATCAATGTATTTGATATAGACAAAGCAAATATTAATTGAAGTCTAGCAAAAATCAACTCTTTCCTGCCATGCCATTCAACGATAACAGATATTTGTAATGCGTGTATATATATATATTATTTATATATATATATTCTTCACCATATGTATTTGACTTTATAAGAAGCTAATATTACTCTTATGGAAAGTGGGTTCTATATAATCATAAAGCATCATTATTTACCTTTCCTCATGTGAAATAACGTTGGTTTTATGGCTATAGTGTAATATATTATGTAAAATCTTGAAATACAGGAAAATAGAGCACACAGCAAGCTCAACTTCAATATGAAATTAAAATTTATTTCGTCGTTCTCTTCTTCGAAGACGCAAGAGCTTCACAGTACGCTGTGTCAATGCACTCCACGTGTTTCTCATATTAATGTCCTTTGCAAGTACGATGATATCTTGAGATTCACCACACAATACACAAGTTCTGTCTGCGGACATTGTTGTTTGGCCATGTGAATGTTGTAACACAGTTATTTCATTACGCATAACAGGGTCATAAGAAAAAAAAAAATATTACATATTTAGTAATTATTAACATTGATCCAGTGAATACACTTTTGATCCAGTGAATACACTTCCTTTTAGAAACTTGAATTTGGTCAAAATAGGTAGTCGTCTAAGGCATCTGTACTTACACGTAGTTTGGTAAGAAATACCTTCTTTAATCGCATTTGGAAACTTCTTCAATATTGTTTTTTCTTGTAATATTCAGCCATGTTATAAACTGACTAGAGATAAAAGCAAATTTTACTAAAAATTATATATACAAAGACAAACCGTTACAATAATATAGAATGTAAACCATTACAACTAACATAACAGTAGTGTACATCACCATCTTTTCTTTCTCTTTCTTTAACAATGAAAAGATTGACCAGAGTATATCAATGTAGTTATGTGAGAGTCATTAGGAATAAAATCACTGTTTAAATGGGAATCGTAATGACAGAAAGCCACTAAAGAATACATTTTACACTGTACTATCATTATTTTTGTAACAAATGACAATGAGTTAAATTTTTATGGAAAATATATATTTAAAAAAAAAAAAAAAACTTAGTTCATTTCAGTGTTTCTGCTCTCTTTTTTTTATACATCTATATACTTCATTTTATGTGTAAGTATAAACCATGCTATTTGATGGGGATGTTATCAAACTTTAATTAAGGTACAGTAATTTATAGTCACAATTTCTTGGAAACTTCCAAAATTAACAAGTAACTACCTTAGATATTCTTATTACAAAGAATTTAAGGTGAAACTATTAATGTATAAATATTAGTTATAAAATTATTCTATTAAGGTTTATATAAAATATTCCAAGCGCTCTTAAGCACACAAATAATTTTCTTTTGGTTCTAATAGTATCTTCATCCGTCAGGTCTTTAATTTATTTTTGTTGTTGTCCTTTCTGCTGATGTTCTTCACTCACAAATCGATCCATAAGATCTTGTGTTTCAGGATCATCACCAGTGACTTCCGTTTCTGTTGTTGTCACTGTCACTGGCTGTCCGTCTTCCCCTATGGCAGTTGTTGTATGAGTTCGAGTGGTAACAACCCTAAAAGATAATAATATTCAATAAATATACAATGAACATTATAATTTTGAATCGAACAGAAATATTACTTGGGATGGAAAATGGTTATTGATTAGTTACTATTACAATTACAAGCCAATATCCTGTGAGCTATGCATCAAATAAGAAAAATGTTAAGAGTCAAGGTACAATACAGAGGGACCTAAAAAATGGGTCAAACGTGAGGTTTCCCCCACCCTTCATTTTGGAGAGAGGGAGTGTACGTGGAATTTTCAAATGGCAACTCAGGTCGTGTGATGCCTTGTTTGATAGATCGCGGAAAACCAAACAGCCTTAGTACATTCGTTTTGATTTCAGGCAAGCCTGTTTCAAAATGGCGGCCGAAAATGATTACACGTTCATATACAAATCGAGTATCCAAATTGAATGTTACAAGGCAATATTCCGCGAACAATGCATCAAATACGAAAATGTACAATACACGGTGGCCTAAAAAATGGGTCAAACATCAGGTTCCCCCACTCATATTGTAGGTGTCTAACAAGTAAAAGTACGGGGCCAAAATCGACCAATAAGGGCAAGATTAACATCACAATAATAAGACTATGAATAATGCTAATATGTATGCGCGGAGAGACGTCTTTCCCGGATAATTACACAATCTATGAGAAAGGGGTAGGACGGTAGCTATTAGGCGCTATTTGAAGGTAGTATCTCAACATGCGCCCAGTTAGAGTAAGGAAAACACGCCAACATCATTGGACTTGAAAATGGAAACAATGACCTTTGCAACATAGCTAGTACTCTACCTACTTAATCCTGGCTGGTTTACTTACGTGTCAATAAAGCCAATCACATAGTGGGCGAGTAATGTGATTTTCACTGTTCCACTGGGAGCATTTGAATGTATCTGTAGGTCAAGTGTTCATGCAGCATGCCTAGTTTTTTTTTTTTTTTTTTTTTTTCGTTGAGTGATGATGTTCAACGTAAAGTCATCGTTGTAGTTCCATTGCCTGGCTGTTAGTGTTAGTGACTTCAAGGGAAGTGGTAGTGCGGATATCGTAGGTAGAGGTTGTAGTTATGTTGGCATTTCATGTGAACAAGTCGAATGCAGTGGCAAGGACGGATATGAACTTAGGTGACGAGTATTGCGCACAAGAAAATGAACACATGATACATCGATATTACTTGTTTGAGCAGCGTATGAATAGGACATGGCAATGTTTAATCACTGTGTAAATATTGCTAGTGTTGGGCGAACGTCGAGGAAACTATCGCGACGAATGTACGCAATGCGCTGTCCGCAACGCCAACATACATCTCATATGACATCTTTGCGATTTGAGAGACGTTTGCGGAAACATGGTAGTCTCGTCCGGAGACGGGGTTCGATCGTTACCGCTCTACAACAAATGTAGAACGTGCAACAGGAATATTGGCAGCAGTACATGTAGACCCTCATGTTAGTACGAGGCACCTGGCTCAGACAAGTGGAGTTAGCCAAAGATTTGTATTGCGTGTTTTACATGAGTACAGATTTCATTCGTATCATATCATCAGGAACTCTCTGACAATGATTTCCATGCCAGAGTACAATTTTGTCTATGATTGGTAGGTATGTAAAACAGACAAGGCAATTTCATATCCAGTCTCTTGTTTAGCGATGAAGCTACATTTACAAATACAGGGCACATAAACCGACATAATATGCATTATTGGGCTAGCGAAAATCCACTATGGCAGAGATAAGTTCCTCATCAGCATCGGTGGTCTCTTAATGTATTGTGTGGCATCCTTGGTAACCATGCCATTGGGCCACATTTTTTTGATGAACGTTTTACTGCTAATACCTATGCCGCACTCATCAGTGATGTACTATTGCCAGAGTTGTTAGAGAATATTCCTTACGCCGAACGTACTATTATATATAGATATGTTATATAAAGATATTTTATTTTTATAGTTTGCCCATCAACCACTGCAAACTTCATACTAAAGACTTCATTGTACAGTCAAGCGATAACGTAGATAACCATATCTATTAGCGTCAGACAGGTAAGTGATAGTGCACGTAACGACAATCTATAACCCTAACTGTTTACTATTAGAATTAGTGTGACGCACAAACTAAGACTTTCGCCTTTATTGTTAGGATTATTTATTTGTGTAGTGAATTTGTGTAGTGAGACTGAATTTTCCTAGATTGTCCAGTGAATTTTCCTAGATCTTTCATTGAATTCGCAACTATAGAGATGTAGCGTAAGGAAAATCAGTTGATTCCTCCCATTTTCTCATATAATATCCAGTTCAACTATGATACACAGTGGGGTAGTATGCAAAACTCATGTTATAAAAAATAAACACATGTTCATAGGAAGGTACTTGCGTTACATCATTCAAGGTAGGCCGCTCCTCATCCCTACATCGTTGCAACCTACCTAGTGGTATTGGAAAGGTTGCTAAAATTTGTTTCTTGTAATACTATTTAAAATCCTTCCCGTAGCCTTCTTGATTGTTGGCACATCGCTTCTCCCTGCAGTTTTCAGTTTAGGAAATAAAAACCAATCGTACAGAGCCAGATCCGGTGAATAAGCAAGGCGTGACCACGCACTGATTCCTGTCCGGGCCAAAACTTCCTTCACAATCAAAGCCTTGTGACCAGGGACATAGCCATGAAGCAGAGGCTAACTGCCATCGTCCTGATATTCGGGCCTTACACATGATATCTTTGCAATAAATGTTTCAGCACTCCAAGTGCAGCAGTAACAGTCAGTCGTGAAGGTAAAAATCTCTCGTGCATTTCGTCCTCACTTTATCAACGAATCCAGATGCGCTCGCGTTTTTCACTACAACCAGATCCTCGTCGTCTTAATTGACTCCCGTTCTGTACTCAAACGCCTGCACAATTTATATACGCACGTACGGGATAAACAATTGTCTTCATATACTCACTGCAAAATGTAAAATGTTTACGTATTATTCTTACCCAAGCGCGCACAAAAATTGATGTTTGATTTTAATTCCATGTTGAAATCGCGACGGACGACTTAATACCGCTACACGCGGCAAGGTTAACGACCTTTGCATCGATTGTTGGTTAGGTATCCTTCATTTGTTTGTATCACGCCGCACTATGTGAATATTTATTAATATGGACACTAGGTTGTCTAACAGGAGTTGAGGAATAGTCTATTTGGTCTGAAAGTATAAGCACTGGTCTCAAGAGTGAAAAATATGTATAGTTTGAGAGACCGAACTGGGTAGCATAGTGGTTAGTGCACTTGCACGGTAATCGGAAGACCTGAGTTCAATCTTCGATTCAGTCTCACACTTTTCTATTTGTTGAATTAATACTTTATTAAAGTGAAAAAATGACATATAAATCCATGGTATAATTTAACTTGCTTTCTATTGTTATTTCGAGTCCTCCATAGTAACGCAGTAACTAATGTGCATGTTTCTTGTGTGCGTGGTGCGCTGGCGTACTAAACCTCAGATACGAACTCGAGTAGTAGTTTGGATCCTACTTTAAGCAATACAATATTGTCGCTGGAATGGAATATAACACACGTCAATCAATCAATCAATCAATAGCATTTTGACCTATTACGAGGCTATAATTATTCACTGTAAAATTATAAGTAAAACATTTTATATAAAGTAAGTGTGGTATTCTAGGAATAATTTAATGATAAATCTTGATGAAGGGACAATTTTCCGAAACTGTAGCACAAGTTATTATTATTAATACATAACTTGTGCTTCGTTTTTTTTTTTTTTTTTTTTTTTTTTTTTTTAATTTATTCTGTGATTGATAGATCAAAACCTAACATGAATAGGACAACATTGATAGATCTAAGGCTAACGTGAATGGAACAATAAGATTATTTAAACAATACCAATGCAACAGAAGAAATATATTAAGGGATATGTTTCCTCTTTCCAGGGAATTGTATTTTATTTGTCAATTTCAATTATGCCTATTGTTGATGTATGAACTTGGTTCAAAATACAAGAATAAATCAGATGAAATACTGAGAATTCCAATGCAAACATTTCACTTTGATCGATTACTATAATGATTTTTTTAAAAAGAAAAAAGAAAAAAAAAACTATCAACATCTTACCTTGTTTGAACAGATGGTTGTCCTGAATCGAATTCTGTGAATTGTTCAAAAACGGTTGGGTCTTGAGTGTGATAGAATTCGGATCCTGAAAGTAGTAAACTATACTATGAGTATTTGGAAATATGACATAAGCCATGCATAAACAAAATCCTTAAAATGTTACTGAAAGTATAGAAAGTCAACAATTTATGAGTCAACAAATTATATCATATATTACCATGACTTTCAAAATAAGAAATTCTTTAACTGATCACAGCATTTCAATATTATTGTAGTAATTACAATTCACATTTCCCCTTCTTCTCTTGTTTGAAGAAGGTTTATGTATAGAGAAATTACCGCGTATACAAGTATGTGTATATGTGTATTAGAAGTGATAGTTTCGATATGTGTTATATTTATTAAAGCATGCGAACAATTCACACTTCAATACCACAGCATGCTGCATCCTGAAACAAATATATTTCTATCAAATACAATACATCCACATGCTTTAGTACGCTTTTTCCTTGTCAGTTTAAAAAAAAAAAAAAAAAAAAAATTAATTAGATAAAAGAAAACAAAAACTGGAATAGGCATACTTATATAAGTTATAAACAAATATTTCTCCACACATTCGTATATAGAAACGAAGAAAAGTATTATATATATATATATACGTGTATAGACATATATATCGTACACACATATATATATATGTATATAAAAGAAAGTTTGGTTGGGTAATGTAATAATGGAAAGAGTGGAACATACATAATATACTGTTATGAATTCTATTGCACTAAAAATTATGTGGCATTCTTTACAGCAGATAAATAATTTTTGCATTGCTAATTGTATTTCAACAGGATGAACTAAGAGAAGCAATCTGGTGATGCAAAATAATGCATGGAATTGTATCACATTAATTCAAAAATGCAGAATAGGAGGGACTACAATAACAAGTCACATTTCTCTGGAATTTTGGAACAATCTATGTTGGTGTGCCATACAAAAATTGGATAATTTGGCTAATGGGTCTTGGGAATCATTGGTCAGTCATATCTCATCTAACTATATACAGTACATAGTAAGTAGATATATAAATATAGTTTACATCTTTGGAAAAAAAAAATAGCTCACAAATATTTTAACTAAAGAATCCTTCAGTTAATTAGAAACAATTAATGACGTTTTAAATAATATAGAGTAAAGAATTAGAGTACTTTAAACGAAGTTACATGCAAATTAAAGTCATGTACATTATATATTACAACGTGCATAGATTCCTCGTTTTGACCGTGAAAATTAAAAAAAAAAACAACGTATAATACAGAAAGAAATACTACATATAACTTGTTATTGACAATTGAAGAAAATGTTAATACATTTACTGTACGAGGGATGAAAGTTTACAATACTCAAGAAGACGAAACAACAAACTACTACGTTTCCAACATTAACAAAGCAGATAGTTCTGAAGAATAAGAGTAAACAATTTTTTTTACATATAGGAAGAAGACTATTGCCCAGTAGTAGTATAACATCTAGAACTTTAAAACAATAACATAAAACACCGAACTAAATTTCACCCACACTGACCAATGGCATCATCTTGCCGAGTTAGCAGTTCATCGAACTGCCAGTCGTGTTCCCTCACATCGTATTCCACCTGATCATTATCATCATCTATACTAATGGCATGGGCAGGTGATGGCCTCTGTGTTATGTCTAAATGTGAGTAGAGAGGAACATCAGTCTGTTGTGTACTTTTCCTAAAGAATTTGTGTACAAATAATTTCCTTTTGGAATATAACATTGTAAATTTAATAACTGTAATTAAATGTGCTCTGCTGCAGATTGTGATAATTAAAATTTAATTACATAAAAGTTGTTATTTTCTAATTTTTACAGTATAAAATTTTTGAAAACAGGAAGCTGAAATGGCACGAATGTATTCACATGTTTTACACAGTGCTTAAGGGTCAAGTACATAATTATATTGTATCTTTGTACTTCATATAAGATTTTGAAATTGCTTCAATAGTATCTACGAGATAAAATATTTCAGTTCCTATCACCCTGAAAGCTCATTCTTCCTTTTGAAATTACTAGAAAAAATTCTTGTCTACTAAAATTTTAAGATGTCTAAATATTTTATGCTAAGGAAACTTTTTTCCAATTACTTTTCATGTATACATATTTACATATTTTCCTATCTTTAGTTTACATAAACCCTATTCACGGAAATTTTTGCAGTTTCAGAAGTTTTTAATAGCTTTACTTCTTTAAAATGTTATTTTAATGAAATACACATTACAAATATTGCATGAGATTTTACTGTTATGTTTTAATTTTAATTTTGAGTTTTCCCAAATGGCTGAAAGTAGTAACTCTTCATTACAAATTTTGATAATATTCAGATAAAGTTTTCCGCAAACCTCTATGTCTAAATTTAAATGGTATTTCGCTATGGTGTGTAACGGCTACCTGAATATTTCTACCTAAATCTCATGTACAAAGATCGATTACTATTTACCAAGTTACTTATATATTAATATAATAATTGCTGACTTTCGAAATTACTAGTATAATTTACTTTAAATGAGATGTTCTTTCAAAAATATAATATAAAATTAAATTTTCAGTTTAAGCAAGTTATGAAGTGAACTTTTACGTAATTTTGAATTGTATTCACTGCAAATACTTAAACATAATTACCTATTCTGTAGTACACCTCATTTCAAAATGCTTTCTTCATTACCCTCTAACAGATTTCACATATACGAATCTTTCTGGGCTCCTTCGTGGCTAAGGCGTTAGCGTACGCGCCTTTGACGTGGGAGATTCGGGTTCAATTCCCGGCGGGAGCTCATGTGATTCGGATTTCACGTTAATCAGTAGGTCCCGTCTCATGTAGCCTCGCTGCTGAAGGGAACGTTAAACTCAAAATCAACTCTACTCAACGAATCTTTCTGTTGCTCTGGTATGAACCGTTTAGATCGTGCTGCTTGGGTTCAATAGGTTTTCATTCTACCGTTATCTGAATTCAGTTTACGATCTTGGTGTGTAATATACTATATTACAATTATTAATCCAAGAAAATAATGTAGTCTCCTCTTTTTTTGGATGAAGTTCTATATGTTAATTTGTTAATTTGTCCTTTATACTAATTTTCCAGTCCGAAAAATGATAAACCAATTCTTACGGTAATTTTGTAAGAATTTATTGAATATAATGATTAAACAGCATTTTTATCCTTCATGATGATCGATTAATCGAGGTCAAATTTCTTATTTCTATAATATGCAAAACTTTAAAACACAGTCCATTCAATTACGAATTTAATCTGGAGGATTCTGTAAACTAAAAACATTTTTGCTCATTTTAAAGTATCTGTTATTAATTATTCAAGTTTGGCAGTCGTTAGCAGCCTCAGATACTTTTTTTTAAAAAAGAGTTTCAAGTAAAATAACGAAGTGAATGTTTAATAAGATTAAACTAAATTTTCCTTAAACCAAAGAAAAATTGTGTTATAATGAAAGTCATGCTTTTCTTTTCATGATTTGCAAATTTACTGATCTACACTAAAGTCTTAATAAAACCATGAAGTTAATACACCTGAGTCAATCCTATGGATTCTCTCAGTATACTAGTTTTGAGTCAAAAAAATATACGAAGTTTTGAATATTTCCTGCCTTTCACGTAAATATCAAAGATAATAGAAAATCATTCTGTTATCTTCTACATATTAAGAAAGAAAAATCATTTTCCAGTTATTTGCTATTAGTATTCGCTACATTAATATTTATATAGCCACTGTATTACAGTAAGTATGTACAGTCATTTGTTGTCTTTCCAATCAGACATTCTTTATTATATCTTATAAGGTTTGACTTGTAAAGCTGTTACAGAATTCTTTTTTTTTTTTTTTTTTTTAAGGAAAGATTTTTTTTCTCGTAAATATGTATTCTTTTTATTATAGTGTTTCTAAGTAGATTAATAATAATAATAATAATAATAATAATAATAATAATAATAATAATAATAATAACCCCGTCCAATGGAATTAATATACGATATTACTAGCAGAAGCATATCTACTCCTATATGTTTGTTCTAATACGTAAATACTAACTCCACAACTGAGCCTTTCAAATGACACTCCAATAAGTGTCTTTAACAGCTGAAGATTTCAAGCATTGGAAGTGAGAAAGATAACACTGTGAAATACTTTAATGACTGGACAAAATCTACTTAGAAACATAATATATACGAGTTTTCGTAGTATTATTTATTGATTTTGTTTCTTTTATACTGCCGAAGGAAAGAAACGTTTTTTCTTTTTCTTTTTTTTTTTTAAAAAAAAAATAGAATTCTGCAGGAGATTTACAAGTCAAACCTGTTAAGAAATAATAAAGAATGTCTGATTTGCAAGACGGCAAATGACTGTACATACTAATACAGTAGCTACATAAATATTAATGTAGCGAATACTAATAGCAAATAACCGAAATATGAATTTCCTTCTTTCTTAGTATTTAGAAGATAATACAATGATTCTCTGTTCTTTGATACTTGTTTAGTTGAAAGACAGGAAATACTCAGAACTTCGTATATTTTTTCTTATTTAAGTAATATAATTAGATTTTCTCATATTTTTGTTGAATTTTCAGGACATAACACGTTTGCTTTCTATCTGTAACTTCTTTAATTTTTAGAAAAAGGTTTTTATTTAATTTTTGACTTAGTATTCTAATTACAATTAAATTTTATTTTTCCTTGTATAAACTTTCATATAATCATGTCTTTTACATATACTCTATATTTCTTGTTTAATTACTGTTCGACAGTTTCCCAGTTCTTTCTCCCTCTCACATGTATTAAAAATATTGAGTATCAACAATTTTCGTTCTTCTAAATGATAAATTACGTATTGCATCTTATCAAATTAGTTGCATAAAAAACTAGACTCCTTTGCGCTACATTCTTCGAAGGAGATATGATCCGCCAGATGGAGAATGAGTGATGCTAGTCAGTACACTGGTTCCTACCCCACTATTTCTGAATATCCATGCTGAAGTTCTATTCATTTAATCTACTCCCCTTAATTTTCTACACTAGATTTCTTAACTTAAGTATCTACACAATTCTCCACTTTCAACAAACAAACAACAAAAAGAATTAACATTAAAAATTGTGTGTGTTCCAGACTAGATACTCAACAACACAATCTGTACTCATACTCTGATTCTTGTAGCCCTTAACCATACTACACTCTCATAAGAAAAATTTATTTTCTACAACTAATGTGCCTTTATGAAATAATTAATGATGAAAAAATAAATTCACTATTCTCACAATCTGTCTCTTTTACTTAGCCTTTATGCAGAATTCACACTGATCTAAATTTCTTCCTTATGTAAGTAATGCATGGCACATGTTACTCCTGCAAGCTTTTTACTAGCACACTTATCCCCTTCTATCCCAGACACTTATTTACAATCTGAAACAGAGCACGATTATGTGTATGCTGATCTTGTAGAATCTGCAAGAACCTCTCCTTAAAAGGTGCAGAATCTCAAATAGTGTGTTAGTTTAATTAAATACAAGAGAATATAGATAAAATGAATACATGAATTAAGAGTACAATAACATCACCATTTATGGCTTCCACAGTAGCTCGCAGGTGCTGCTGAATTAAGTACGTAAAATCACATGAGACGCAGAAGCTGGTATGTGCAATGGGACAATATATTCTCCTTTATACAATGTAGTCAAAGAAACAAAAGATGCATTAATAACATTGGCCCATGCAATATAATTCCGAATTCTATTGTACTTCCATGTGTTATAAACAAAGCACTAACTACAAAGCAGAGCATACGCAAAGGAAACAAAAAGAAAAAAAAAATAATGAAAAAGAAAACCATAATCTGGGATTTAAAATTATAATCTTAACAAATTAAAAAAAGAAGACCAATAGTATCGGTCTAAGAGATATAGCAATAAATGCTTCAAGTAAGCTTTCAGAGCCGCAGTAGTGTAGTGACTTTGGTGTCTACCTATCAATTGGACAGGCAGGGTTTAATTCCCGATATGTATGGGACATATTTTGTCATTCCTACCCTCGTCAAAACGCAGTTGAGGATCGGAGTTTAATCAGTCTGTCAAATGGGTACTTGTGTCAAATGGGTACTGTCGAATGGGTCAGCCACATCGGACTATCCGATTAGAGGAACTTTCAATGCATTCTTGATTTCCTTCACATACCTATATTACTACCTGACTTTTTTTTTTTTTTAATGGTGAAATGTTTCAAATATAATTAATAATGAAAACCATGCAACTTTGTATAATAAAAAAATAATTTTGCCAGATAAGTTTGTGAGCAACCCTCAAAAAATAGATACCCTTAACACAGTGTTAGTTTTTTCACTTGTTAATGCCATTTTTTGTTAGTATCGTGCACGAAATTTTTTGACAATTTATCTGCTTAATAATGATTAACATACATATGTTTCATTAATAAATCTAAATGTATAGAATGAACTAAATGAAATTAGCCTACATGAGTACGAGGAAAATGTAGAAAAGATTAACACTCCTTCTCTTTAATTAATAAAGGAATATTTAAAAAATCAAGATATTCATATCCAAGCAATTGCAAATTAATGTAAATATGGACAATATTGCACCCAGCGATACATTACACCATTGTAGTGAAATATTTCACGTACCATTTTGTTTAATTACCTCATAATTAAATAGAGTAAAATAACATATTATTATCATAGATATTTCAGAAAGTGTAATTGGATGGATACATTGTTTCATTTCCGCATTTTGAAGTTTTTCCTTAAGTATTACGTACTTTGACATATCAAGCAGTCTAAAAAGTAGTGAGCCTCTTGTGCATGAGATAGCGTTAGTGTCCCAAATCTCAGACTATATGAGTCGCAGTAGGTAAAACCTAACATAATTCGACAGCCAACAGTTGAAGCTAGTAGATTACAAAACGTGTTGGAGTTGGAATTCTTTTAATCATACTGTGCTACATTTTATAATTTCATTTCGATACAGCCGTAAATGCTGCGCAGGCTCAAATTTGTGCTGTTTACGAGGAAAATACATTATCAACAAAAACAGCCAAAAGATGGTTCAGTCGCTTTCTTTCTGGAAATTTTGATGTCTAAGATACTCCTCGCATTAGAAACCCAATCACAGAAAAAGTGGATGATACTGTGGCAAAAGCCAAGGAAGACTGGCATGTAAGCAGTCATGGCATCGCCAATGATATACACATCTATCACAAAACAGTACTGAACAATCTGCAGAAAGCTGGCTGAAAAAAGAAGCACGACATTTGGGTGCTACATGATCTGACTTAAAAAGATTTATTTGATCGAATTTCTATCTTCGAATCTCTACTGAAACGGAACGAACTCGAGACATTTCTGAAGCGGTTCATCACGAGATGAAAGGCGGGTAATCTACAAGAACAATATGAGAAAACGATCATGTTCAATGTGAGGAAATGTTTCACAGTCTGTGGCAAAGCCCACAATGACATCCAGAAAGGTTAGACTGTGCGTTTGGTGGGATTGGACGACCATATGAATCACAAGCTGTTGCCATCGGGCAGAACGATAGACTCGGATCTATATTGTTGATAACTATCGCGAGTACACCTAGCAATACAAAAGAAACGCTTGGAATTGGCCGCGTTGACAACACCAAATCGCATACATTTTTAATGATCCGTCAGAAATTGAGAGACCTTGGCTGGGAGGTTTTAACACATCCACCGTATAGCATAGACGTTGCACCGTCAGACTATGATTTGTTTCGATGTCTGCAGAACTCCCTGAATGATGTTAAAATAGTTTCAAAAGAGTTCTGTGAAAACCACATGTAACAATTTTTTAACCAGAAACTACAGAAGTTCTGTAGTAACGGAATAATGGTGTTGCCGAAAAAATGGCAAGTCATCAAACAAAATAGAGCATATGTGGCTTTATAAAGTTATTTTAAAATCACGATATCACAATGTATTCTGAATTTTGACTTCTAAAGGCTCAGTACTTTTTAGACAACTTGATATAATTTAAGATAATTTTCATTTGCTTAATTTTATTTATTAATTCGTTTTTTAGTTTTTCGAAATGTATATTTACTACTTTTGCAGGAATGAAAAGTAAAGGAAATGAATCAGACCTTTTATGTTAAGTACTATTGATTTCATCTTGAGGTATTGTGAAAACAGAGAAATTGTTAGCATTGCTGATGATAAGAACCAAACTTGAGATTTGTAAGTATATTATAATAACTGACGTAACAAATTAATTTTTTAAAAAATGCGAACAGATCTGGATGATACTTTAGTTTTATTATTATTTTTTATTCTATTTTAATACAAGAAAGTCATCTTAAAGCAAGTGTTCATACTTGCGCGTGTAAGACCCAAATTTGATAAATGATAATAATTATAACCTTTTTTTCACACAAAATAAAATCTTGTGTAAAACCTGATTTAGCCATGGAAGATTTTTTCTTAACAAATAGTTGCTACTGAAGAAATAAAATAAAATGTGGATAGAAAATACCTGAAGTCAAAGGAGGAGCTCCATCTGTATTAGCTGATCAGTCTTAATGTACAATATCTACCTATATATAAGCCAATTTGCTATACATACCAGATTGAAATTATAAGTCAGAATAAAGAATAGATAAGCAGAAAAGATAAACGGAAAGTGATGTCTAACTTATCTTCGGAAAACTTAATAATTAAGAACATTAAGTAAAGGGTTTAGGATATATACTACATTTTTTAACTTTCAATCAAAGTTTTCACCCTATTGTACGGTTCCTTTCAATGCCATAGTCACTATTTAAGACTATAAGAATGATATAATATATATATATATATATTTTTATTCAGGTAAAGTTACAATTTATGATTTATTCTTACAAACAAATAGAACAAATAGTTCTCTGAGGATAAATGGACTACGTTCCCACTTTTGACACGAGAGATTCGGGTTCAATTTCTTTTGTAAACTCATTTAACTGAATCACAGAATCATACATAGAACGTCGACGCTGAAAAGGGGATGTTAAATGTTGATCAATCAATTTAAAGGACACTAACTATCTCCTATAATAAAAATATTTGTTATACATTGTGTCAAGTAAATCAAAGGGAAGTGAAGCGGAAGGAGTAGCTTACGGCCTTGGAGAAAACACATAAAAACTAATAGTTGGACTTGTAACTCCTGTCTCATATTATTACATACACACTCAAAATGTGTGAAAGTAAAATAATGGACTTTTAAACGTTATTGAAGACTTTTAGTGAATGTTAGATTCTTTAGTTCTTTTGAAAAACGTGGAATGGGATTTTCTTTAAAAATATAAATCACAGGAGTTAGCGAATGTAATTTGGAGGAATACTTAACATATATACTGAACAAGAAAACTCTAAAGTGAACATTATGAACGAAATAAATTATCAACATGCGATAAAAGAAAGGAAAAAAACACGTAAATGTCTTCTAAACCATGGGAGTGGAACATGCATTGATAACTTAAAGAGTAGGCTCTTCTCATTAAAACTTAAAGAGAACAGTCAACAATATTTTCTACATCAGTGAAAGTCTAATTTTTATGTGCGACATACTAAGGAATTTCTAAATAAATATACACAAATGTGTAAAAGTTAAAAGAAAATTACCATGTAATGCAAGTGGAAAGAAGCGATGCAGCATTAAGAAAGGTGAACCATGCATAAAAAAGGCAAATGCAATAATCAGGAAACAAGCTGGAAAAACCATTCTCTTGGCAAAAGTAAAAGAGCGTTGCACAGCATCTACTTCTGTTAAATACAAAATAATATAATGATGTTAAGCATTCAAACATTTGTCAAAGATCTACTGTGAATTGTTTTACTACAGGTGAATAGTGGAATGTAGCCACACCTAGAATAGTCCATCTGGAAAAAAAGGAAAAAAAAATATTTCTTTTCTTCTGAGTAACTGTAAGAATTTTTAAACAGAGGAAATGTGATCACAGCAATCTATACCTAGCATCATGTTAGTTACCTCTACCAATTGGAAAAGTAAGGCACCTTCGTCAGTTATATACAATATGTAGACGGTATTAAAAAAAAATATACTCTCTACATACAAATACACAAGTGTTTGTAGCCAAAAGTACCATCTAAGTACCTGTATAGACATGCAATAAAATAAAGATTGTTGAGAATTTTTTTTTAAAAAACTACTTCCGAGATACAGAAGAGCACATGTGTAATCGTCTACTCGTTAAAGCACAAATTACGATTATGTTATAGTTGCTTATGTACACATCAGCAATGCCAGATGCAAAAGAAATGCTTTCTTGCCTACTATAATACGTGGAAACACTATGAAGAACTCCGTGATTTACGTTTTCTGAAAAGGGATATTTAATAAATGAAAAAAAAAAAGGATCACATATTAAGTGCCACTCCAATTAAGAACACACGAATTATGAAGACAAAAATCTGACTAAAATAGCTTTCTTTCGAATTAGTTTTGTTTTGATAAAAATTTTGCAGTAGTTAAAATCAACCTTCCTTCTCTCAGGATCAATCTTTTCGCACATATTATTACCTTAAGTAAATAGATGTAATTGATAACAACCATACGAAGATACTTTTTCTTTATTTATACAATTATTTGGGCATTTTGAGTATGCTGCAATGTTTTTTTCTGTTGGATTCTATCTTCCTTTTCTTATATTTAGCACTGAGTTCAATATACATTTACAGAAAGATAAAATATGGATATAAATATTTAAGAAAAGAAGGAGATAGGGGCAGGAAAGAAAGGAATTGAGGCAGAGGGCATAGCAATCACCAACCACAGAATATTACCAAACTCATTCCAGACAAACACGAAGGAAATAAAAGAAAAGCAACACAATTCAGATCTACGGACAATTATACACAGCTATTTATATGTATGTATTTATATATGTATAAATATGCATCACTCACACTTTCATTCTTTCTCAAATTCACTCACTAATTCACATAAAATGCACACAAATACGCTGTGCCAATTTGGCATATAAACTCTAAAAATACATCAACAGACTACATGGCTGAGTGCATCTTTCACTGGATCATCTTCAGTACTGCCAACAGCTGGGAGAAGCTTATATCAGGCAATATTTTTAAAGAAAGAAAACATAACTGTAACAAAGACATTCCAAAGAACAACACTCAATAGAAAATGTGTTTTTATTAACCTCGCAATGTGTCACCAATTGAAGTACCTTCCTCCATCAACGGTTCAGATCCTCTTTCTCCTACATAGATAAGAAAACAAATGTGGATTATCTCAGCAGCAGATTTGTCTTACAAATATAGTATATTGTGACATGTTGTCGGGTAAGGTTCAGAAGCATGAAAATTAAATTAAGAAACACAGAAATCGCAAACAAGTTTTCAATAGTCTTAGCATTAAATTGTATCAAAAATGCTTTCTTTGATACTTTACAATTAATCATTGATAAACTTCTATGAAGACTATCTGATTAAAATTAAGAAATAACTTGATCCTAAAAACATTCAAAATATAAATGATACGTGTTTAAATACCACTTGATCCCATTACTTTTCTGTTAAGATGTAATTATATTTCTTCTATAAAAACTATACTCATTAAATAAAAAACAACAACGTTTATTAATTGCACTTAAAATAAAGCATGTTGTAAAATACACACATGCATCATGCAAAATATAATACTATTAAAACATCAGAAAAGCAATGTTGTCATAGGATATACTAAGTATAAAAACGGAACCAAGGTATGTGGATGTATATTTAAGAAACTCAGAATGAAATTATACTTAATGTACAGAAACGAAACTGTGCAATGTGCATAAATCTAACCTGCTTAACAATATTGACAATATATGTCAACGGTACAAAGAAGTGCCATATATGACCCAACTTTTACATACGAAATAGCAAATAGCTGTAAATAAATAAATAAACTAATAAAATGTTAAAAACAAAAATATAAACAAAAATAAACTACAGAAACCAAAAATCAGCTGGAAGGGACTGTTAATTGTGGTATTGGCCCTCTACCTGCTAACTGGGAAGTTAATCCTGGCTGGGTTCGAGAGACAACACCTGTTTGGTCAGGTGGGGCAGTAGGTAGGTCTTTGGTTGTGGTATGATGGGTTATAATGGATGTGTGCGATATTTGTGCAGAATGGGCCTGAGTATCTGGTATACTGGCTTGTCCTGTTATTGAGCTCATCAAATGTTTATAATCTTCCTCACTGACACCACCACTTTCCACGGAACTATCTCCTTCGCGCATAGTAAATTTAGCAATACGTTTTCGTGTAACGCGTCGGATACTTCCGTCCTCGAGTTGTTCCTCAAATGTTTCCTCGTCTACATGATCATCGGTTTGGTGTTCAGCTACTTGTCGGAGATATGCTTCAAGTCTGGCCTCAGCATTTGGCCCAGAAAACTGAACAGTTTCTGGTCGCACTACCACGCGTTTCTGTACGATTCTCTTAATATGAATGTTTCCATCATCATCAACTTCTTCGACTTCTCTTACATCTTCACCAGGTCCGAATCTCTCAATGTATTCTTCCAATTGCCTCTCGGCATCTGGACCACGGAATGTTATTCTTTCAATTTCTGGGGGCATTTCTACAGTTCGATGAATACTATGCGAAAAATCAGAATCTTTGACATCTATTGGCTCTATTACTTCCGTTACATATGGCTTGCTTCCATGTGCACCCATTGTAGCTTCACTGGAGTCGTCACTTTTATCATAGTGAATTACAGTTCGAATATTTCCATCAGGGTCTGTAAATGTTTGGGAATCAGGGAAGTTACCTTCACTGTCAAAAAGCCCAGGCAAGCTGGCAGCAGCTCCTTGTTCCACAAAAATCTGACGAACATCGTCAAATCGAGAAGAACCTGAGGGTGAAGGTCTTGCATCTGGATCTAATGTATCTGTGCTTGACACCATAGTTGCTGATCCTCCACTTGTGAAACTTGATGACATTACAGAATCAGTCTCATATTGGTATGTAGCATGTGTTGCTGTAGAGCTGCTAGGTTCCAGTGAGTCCGTACTGCACATCATAAGATCACGAGGAATTTCTCTTTCGCCGCTGTCCTCTTTACCAGATGAACTCAAATCACCTTCTCGACCACTTGAACTGCTTTGGTCCTGAACTGGAGCACCATGTAAGGAATCTGAATCTGCTCCTGGTCCTTGTCGAAGTGAAACTTCTTCCTCGATTGAATCAGCACTTCTTGTCATTACATCTTTTGTCGTCGTTGTTGCAAGTTCCAATGAATCAGTTGATGTCGTCATGAGTTTTGCTTGTAGTTCTATCGAATCAGAAGAAGCAGCCATTGCATCTCCAGTACCTCCTACTGCTCCTTCTTGTTCAATAGAATCAATACTAGTAGTCATTGCATCATGAGGGCCTTGAAACTCAATTGAATCAGCACTAGTTGTCATGGCATCTCCTGATTTCGTAACTGTTTTTAGCTCAAGTGAGTCTGTACTTGTTTGCATTGGGTCTTGATGAGATCTTGTTGTTTTAAGATCTAAAGAGTCAGTGCTTGCCTGCATTACGTCAACACCGGCACCAGAAGATGCTTCCACATGTAATGGATGATCTTCCATTAATGAATCTTCTTCGTCTTCTCCTTGCCTTTCTCGAAGGGATTCGATATCAAACTGAGTAGCTGTTGAACTTTGTCCTGCACTCTGAACTGAGCCACCACTCGTTGTCCTTGCAGCTATTGCATGTTGTGCTATCGGAACCGCTTCTGCTTGACTTCTGTCATAAAGTGCCTGTTCGACCTGTTGAGTATAAGGCTGGTCTAGGTCCAGTTCTGGTACTTGAGCTTCTTCTAGAGAGTCTGCATCACCATCTTCTCGTCCAATTGATTCAGTTTTGTCTAGCATACTGCTTTCTGTACCTTCGAAACTACCAGCTGAATCACGTCGAACTGAAACGAGTTCCTCCATTGGCAGAACTTCCTCCCTTTCGAATTGTTCCACATTGGACTGAGCTTGTCTAATAATTTCGTCTATCTCGAACATACGCTTTTCGTAGTCATCAGAATCAGATTCTTTTCCAGCTTCAGAGAGAGTTTCACAACTTTCAGACTCAGAGACTTGACTTTCGTGACCTTCTTCAATTTCTGACAACAGAGCTTCTTCTTCTCGCGCTCTTCGTTCTATTTTCTCAGCCTCAATACAAGCGGACTCGAGTCTTTCAAATTCTTGAAGAGATGAAAGGGATATATCATCACCCTGCCCGCTTCTACTCTGAATTTTTTTACCATTAAGGGAATCTTGTGAGCCTAGCGACTGACGACGCGCTGCTTCTAAAGCAATTTCTTTTTCTAAGCGTTCAAATTCTTGGAGAGAACTCATAGAAACATCATCATTTTCTCCACTTCTCGTGAAAAACTTGCGTCCAGCAAGTACATCATATTCTGGAGTGCTACTTAGACTTTCTTTGTAACTCCCTAAACTTCCTACCTTACTACTTGGAGAAGGTTCAACATCATTAAGTTCTTCCTCTTCACGCCTTTCTTCGATATCTTCAAGTGGTTGATGAAAGTGTTCGTCTGTGCCATGCTCAAATCCCATTTCGTATCCAAAACTCGGGTCACCTTGGAATTGCATTTCTATCCATTTCTTTCCTGCCTCAACATCACGTTCAAAATCTACATCAGCTCCCTGTTCTTCAACAAACCCTGCTCTTTCAAATGACATTTCATATACATAACCTGGAGATATATCTTCTTCTGTGCCTGATTTCCTATGCGTTCGGACTCCTATGGCTTTTGTTACTGTATCTTTTGGAGGACTGTCAGGCTCGAAAGGAAATGGCCCTTCCTCTGCTTCAGGAACATCAGGATAGTATTTTATGCCAGTCATTTTTGTTGTGGGTGGTGGCGGAGAGGAAACAACATCTTCAGCTTCGTCAACCTCCTTTGCGGCTCCAGCGTATTCGTCAGCTTCTCTGGCCACTTCTTCAACAATTACATATTCATCTGTAACTTCTAACTCGGATTTTTCTATCATTTCAAAAGAGTCACTTTCAACAGACTCCGATTGAACTATTTCTTTTTCCGATATCCCAGCCACGTCATGTGAATAGTGACTATCTTCCTTTTCAAATGCGCTTTTTTGACTTACTATTTCTTCTGTTGTAGTAGATTCATCTAGAATTTGTTCATGACTCTCAATTTCAGGTTCTTCAAGAATAACACCACCTAAAATTTCTTCTTCAAGAACATATTCACGACCTTGATCAGTTTCTGTTTCTGAAGACTTTTCTGAAGCATGACTAGAGACAGAAGCAGGTGTTTGAGGTGATGATTTGGCTTCAGTAGCTTCAAGTTCTAGATCAGGGTATGTAAAGCCTTTATCCATTAGCGGTGTCATATGTTGTGTAACAGTAATATCAGGTATATCAGATGGAGTAACACAAACAGGCGGAATATCTTTAGTTATTTTGTCCTTTGGTGAGCGTTCGCTAGCTTCTAGTTCATGTTTTTCTGCAGAATCCTCCTCAGGAATCGTCGGAGGAATAGCAGCAGGCAACGCAGGAGTATGTGGAATCATATGAAATGCTGCTTCTGCTTCTGTCATTTCTTCCTCCTTTTCTTCCTTAAGATCTCTGGAATCTGCTTCCACTAAGACTGTTTCTGCCTGCATTGTTCTTTCTTCTCTTATAGGACTAACATGAGAAGCATACTCTGCAGTACGACTAAAGGCACCAGAATATTCCATTTCTAATTCAGTTACACTAGCTTGAGCTTCAGAAGAGAATTCGGGAGTATCA
Source organism: Thermobia domestica (assembly GCF_964235325.1). Taxonomy (NCBI): domain Eukaryota; kingdom Metazoa; phylum Arthropoda; class Insecta; order Zygentoma; family Lepismatidae; genus Thermobia; species Thermobia domestica. The sequence continues at coordinate 287,854,344 of NC_137454.1, forward strand.
TCTTTGATTTCATAGTCATCCACTGGCTCCGGAGTATGCGGTCTTTCAATTGGGTCTTCTATTTCCTTGCTACCGTCAGAACATTGCTTAAGAAGTTCTGTAAGCTCTGAATCAGGACGATCATCTGAGAAGCCCATTTCCGATGAAAACGGTCTCTGTCCTTCGGAATCTGATTTACTAACTTGAGATTCTGCTGTTGATTGTGGTCGACTATCTAGTTCCTTCAGTTCTGCTTCAGGCTGATCTAGGTCTTCCTCCTCCACTTCTTGAAGGGATGACTCTTCTACTTCGAATATCACAGGATGGACATCTTCGTGTATACGACCTTCTCGTAGATCACGGTGGAACGCTTGATCTGCTTCAGTTTGGTAAGATTCTTCCAGTCCCTCAACTTCTCTGAGCTCGGCCTCATCGATATCTTTCTTTTCGTCGTCCCGTCCTTCTTTGAGAGTTAGATCTTCTGATTCACGATACTTATCACTTTCTGTCATTTCCTCTACACCAGACGCGTCTTCAGATTCTGTTCTTTCTCTTATACCTTTTCCTTCAGAAACATCTATTTTCGATGTATATACTGTAGATATGCTTGTACTTTCAGATCTACGGTGGCGTTTATGAGGGACTTCGAAATCATCGTACTCTGGCATATACTCTACTTCGGTAGGGCCATTACTTTGAGCATATTCGGGCTTTTTGTCCTCATCACTTGACTGGTCATCCGATGGGATCAACGAGTGAGAATCCGATGTAACTTGCGTGCACACGCTCTGAATTCCATGATCATCTACAGATGACGTTGTAATGGTAACAGAATGTAGTTCTCCGCACAGGGGTGATGGAGGATATGTTGATGTTCCCGATTCTGCAGTTGTGGGTTGTACAGACACGGGTGGTTCAGCTGTAGTTTCTACATCTTCACGAGATTCTGATGAAAGACTGAGTTGTTCAGATGTTCCTGACACTGTCATAGCGCTTAACTGTTCTGAAGTTGCTGATGCATCCATTTTATCTGAATCAGTTCGGGAGGACTGATCTGGTTGTATGGTTTCTATTACAGTTTTCATAGCTATTTCTGAGGTGCTGGACAGACTCGCACTTAATATTCCATCCTCAAGACTAGATCCAAACTTCTCTGAAGCATCCTCAACAACTTCCACTTGAGATTGTGGAGATTCCGAAGGAGGACTTGCAGTGATGATCGGTCTAGGTTCAGGATGGAAAGTCATTTCAATAGAACGTTTCATTCGCGGTCTATCTGCGGCACCTGGAATATCAAAATTATTTACTCTGTCCTGTTCAGTTGTATCATACAGAACAGTTTCATCATCTGGTCCACCTTCAGATTCAGATACTTCTCCATGACATTCAGCAACTTCAGATTCACTTATTACTTCAAACGGACTCAATACTTCATCTGAGCGTTCAGCTTCTTCTGTTGTCTCTGCTAATGGTAAGAATTCAGGTGGCGATGCATATGATTCTTCTGTGCTAGTGCGAGCTTGATGTTCGGACGTAAATTGTTCGTGCTTTGGTGAAGATTCACCCCTGATAATATGATGAGGTATTTCGTTATCGTAAGGTTCTTTTACCGTGTCTTCCAGTGTTTTCTGGAAAGATAATTCGTGGTCTTCTTCCATTACTGGAGTTTCAACTGTCCCCTCCATATCTCTCTCCAATTCAAGAGCCGAAGGAACAAGCGTTTCAGATGTTTCACTTGATATTTCCAGACTTGCAAGATGGCCTGAACTTTCTGAATCAAGAGATTTCATAGATTCTCTTGAACTCAAGGAACTAACTGCTGTATGGTAATCCTGTGATGTAGTTGACCGTGTAGAATGATCTTGGGAAGTTAAAGCAGATTCATATTCTGATGATCCTGCAGTACCAGACCCTCCAGCCATTAATGCCTCAACATCAGACGAACAAGGACGACTTGCTGTTCTTCCGCTGTCCGACGTCTGTTCGAATGAATGGTAGTGACTTTCCCCTGAACTAGACCAAGCTTCGAAGTCTGCACCGGATCTACGATCGGTACGCAATGTACTGCGGTCATCTCTGGAGCCTGAACTAGAAGATTCAGCGTCGGATTTCTTTTCGTAAGTAGGTCTTGGTCGTCTAAGAACAACAACTGCTTCTGTACCGTCAGGACGTTCCACACGAACTGTTTCTGCTCCACTTATTTGCTTTTCGGCACTCAACGAAACTTCTTCAGGTGACTTTCCTTCGTCCTGAGAGGTTGACTTTTGTGATTCATCGCTTGATGTTCTTTGAACACTTTCTTTCTTGGTTTCTTTTTCTTGTTTAACAAGTTCTTTTGTTTCCTCTATTGTCTCTTGAAGAATAATTCCTTCTGGTGGTATTGTGATATGTGACGCAAGCGATCCAGCCATAGCTTCCACCATGCCACTATCTAATTCATATATTTTCTCTTGAACTTCAACTTTCCTTTCAGTCTTTATCTCTTTTTCAGTCTTTTGCTCAGACTTATGGATTGAAGTTCTAGTTTCTTGTTCGAAGGCTTCTTTTGGTACTACATCAAATCCACACCCAGATACAATTTGTGCTTCTAACTTTTCCACTTGAGTACTGCTAATAGCTTCCACTTTTGATTCTTCGTGGCTTAACTTTTTCTCTCTAACTGTCTTTTCCTCTTGCTTATGAGATTCATCGCTGGGCTTTGATTCTACTCTTATTTCTCTACTTTCTTCACTTTTAATCTCTGTTGCCTCTGTCTTAGAAGTTTTTCTTTCGACGACTTTCTTTTCTTCAATTTTCGAAGTAACGCTACTCTTATCTGCACTTTGAGTTTCTTCTTTAGTTTCCGTCACGAATTTCTCTTCACTTTCAGTATCTAACTTCTCTTTCTCTTCTTGGCGAATTTCTCTCTGAATCGCGTCTTTTGATTTTGTCTCTACCTCTGTTGATTTCTTTTCTTTCGTCAGCTCTTCCTTCTCACTCACTTTTGCCGAAGCAGTTTCTTCTATATGGCTACTTTTATCTTCACTGTCTCTTGTATGTCTTTCTGTTGTTTCTGTATCTTTTGCTTTAAGTTTATGTTCTTCTGTTTGAATAGAAGTTGTTTCCTTTTCTACTAAGTCGTCGATTCTGTCTTCTCCAGACAGGCTAATGTTTAATTTACCTGTAAGTTCGGTTTCTTTCTTAATGGATTCTGATTTCTTATCTTCAGATTTCTCTTTTTCAGTCAATGTAACTTCCAGCTTTCCAGTTATATGTTTACCACTATCGGAAACATCCCCGTATTCAGCGCTAGCTTTAGCTTCTTCCTGTTTGGATTCTTCAATGATTTCTTCAATTTTCTTTTCAATTTGGTCAAATGCTAAAACTTTAAATTCAAATTCTGATGGAGACTTCTTTTTCTGTACTGCATCATCTTTCCTCTTATGCTCCTCTATTAGCTCCTCTTGTGCTGCTTCAAGAGATTCTCTAACTTCCGCTAGTGTTTTCTTCACAGTATCTTCTTCTGTCATACTAGATAGTTTTTCTGCCTGTGATTCTACAGGTGAAAGGTCAGCCTCTGCCCCACTGCTTCGTAGATCTTCATCAGTAATTTCTACACTGGAAGTATCAGCACGAGCGAATTTTTTTCTTAATTGCTCTTGTTTTTTAGCCATCACTGATTCAAGAAGTTGAAGTTCTCTTTCATCTAAATTTTCCTTACTAGGCAATTCAGTAAAATATTCAGTCACTTTTGTTTCAGTTGTGGTCACATCAGATTCGCTACTAGGCATTGTTTCTTCACTGTCAGGAAGAAGACTAGTTCTTTTAGCAACCTCTACCTCAATGGTTTCTACAACTTCTTCGGCTATCTTCCGAGCTTCATGTTCAGTCATGTGCAACTTTGTTTTGGAGTCCTCTTCTTCTTCTTCCTTTTCAACAATAACTGTTTTGGACTCCTCTTCTTCTTCTTCCTTTTCAACAATAACTTGCTTCCCAATAGGAATGTCTTGTACGACTTCCACAGCTAAAGAATCTGGCTGTTCCTGGACGGGAACCTCCCACACAGTGTCTTGCAAGTGTTCTTCAGATATATGAAATTCCTGTTTAATTCTTTCTATTTCTGCTATTTCAGCTTTTGTAGATTCCTCAGTTTCATGGTCATCTATGCGATATTTTTCCTTTGTATCGCTTTCTTTCTCTTGATATTCTAGATCTTTCATATCTTCTTCAATATCTTTTTCTTTTTCGGTTCCTTCGATTTCACTTTTATCTACATGCACTTCTAACGAATCAGACGGTTTTGTGATTGCTTCTGTCTTGTATTGTAGAGCTTCGGCTGCACCAAGACTAATTTCCTCTTCCGTTTCGATTATGTCGATAATTTTTTCAGATTCCTTTGAAGTATCTTCAATCTCCGATACATATACTTCTGTAGCAACTGGAATTCCACTTGTTGATTGTGTATCTACTTCTACTCTATAGGCATCAGTTGAATATTTTTTCAGTGACTCCTCAGATAAATCTTCGTGATCATCTTCTAGGTCTTCTACTACTTCGACTGGATATGCCTTGTATAAATCAGTTTGTTGGACCATTTCTTTTTCCTGAGAAGCTTCGACTACACCTTTCTCAAAAACTTCTTCCATTACCTTCTTCCCTTCCTTCCCTTCTGTTAATTTCACTATTTGCTTTTCTTTCAACGAAGTATCCTCAATTACACGAACTTCTTCCTCCTTTTCTTCTTCTAAATACTCCTTTTCTGCGGCAGCTTCTTCAGCTCCCTTTTCCATGTACTCATCTGATGTTCTTGCTGCATCAGTATGTGGTTCATCTTTCTGAAGCTTTACTTGCTTGGGATGTATCTGTTTGTCCTCAGGAATAAGAAATTCGATTTTTTCATCCAGTTCATGAGAAAATATCTGAGTCTTTATTTGTCGGCTTACGAAAGATTCCTGATCCAGTGAGCGCTCTCGAGAATCACTTGGATGGATAGCTTTATGTTCCGGAGATGCTTCCTCTGGTTGCTGCATCAACTGTTCAACAACCATTTCTTTTTTTATCTGAGCTTCAAAAAATTTCTTTTTAGCCTTCACACTTCCAGAAAATCCAACATCGAGTTCTTCTGTAGGTAATGACACGGATCGCTCATAAATTCTTTTTATTTGAGTTACTGAAGGTCTTTCATGATGGGACTCTTTTACCTTTTGTTCAAATATTCTTTTCTTATCAAGTATCCCGGGGGTTTCTAGGGGCTCGCTGATTTTATCTCTTTCCTCATCAACATCTTTTTCGGGTGTCATATCGATCTTTTCGACACCTGCAAAGGCTGTATTATCAAAGCCCAAAGGTACACTTCGTTTAGCAAGATATTCAGCCTCTGAATCACTGCTTTCAGTCAAAGAAATTTGACTATCGCGACTAAATGCGGAGCTTACGGGTGGTTTTCCAGTTACTGTTGAGCTAACTGCAACAGAAGTTGAAAGTTTAGGAGATTCAGAAGCTTCACCTTCTTGTTCAGAGGAGCCTTCGTCACGATCCGATACATCTGACCCAGTAATTGTAGATTGTTTAGTATCCGCTGTTAAGTACATTCGAACTGTAGAATCACTGAAAGTAGTCTCTGTGTCACTTTCCGTTTCCGATTTAATAGCACCCGTAAGAACTTCAGATGTCAAAGATGAATGAACAGTAGAAGTAACCGTACGAGGTGGTGTGGGTATGGATTCCGTCGAGACCGTTGAAGAAGGTGTCTTCCTTGCTTCATCCTTATAGGTAACGGGTGGCGTCCTTTTCGTTGATTCACTTTTTTGAACCTCAGTTCCCTTTGTAATTTGTTCCCAGAATTTTTTTCTGTCTGAATAACTCTGAATGGTATCTTCTATGATTGCCTCCTTTTTATCTGCTGAGCCATCTGAAACATCAGTTGTAGTTTCTGAAGGAGAAACACCAACTTTTACTTGAATATCTGGGACTAAATGTTCAGAAGATACAGGGGAAACTTCATGCTCAATTTCAGATTTTACATCTTCAAGTGGTGAGGTTTGTAATCGAGAAATAATTTCATCATGACTTTCAGCTTCTCTTACTACAGTTTTAGTTTTGTGAGGGGAAATAGGTTTGGGAAACTTAGGTGGCGACGTTTCAGGTTTTATATCAGGAGAATGGATCTTCACAGATGGAGGCAAGGTTTGAGGTTTCGTAGGAGCTGGTTTTGTTAATTGATGCTCCACCTGGGACTTCTGTTCTTGCACCAACCTGTGATCCTGTTCGGTTAGTCTGCTCTCTAGAATTAGAGAGCAAGTAATAAGTTTAAAAAAAAAGAGGAAGAAAGAAAGAAAGAAAAAGGTGGAAAGAAGAAGCTATTGGTTACTCATCCAGTAGTAAATGAAATATACAAGTAACTACAAGTCAAATTGTCAGACAATCTAATTAAATAGTATTTAAAACTAGTAATAACGACTTATGAATCACAGAAAACAGAGATATATTCTATATTATTCACTATTATTTGTTACGCAGAAATCCATGCAAGCTAGAAAAAAGGAATGGACCACAACCAGTTTAGTTCACTAAGTCAGTGATCAATAATATAAAGAAAGGTTACATATTATTCATACTAGGAAGAATTTGTTAATATTACTTATTTGTATTTACCTCTATCAATTGTTCCTGAACGTACGTTATTTGACTCCTCGGTAAAGTTGCTTTCATTTGATGATTAATATAATTAATCTTTATTGACACAAACTAAAACCCATGAGTATAGTGCATTCAATCTAGTGGTAAGTTAGTGAAAAATATAAAATCGAAATACAAACGCGGTTTATTTGTTACATAAAAGCAAGCTGAAAAATAAAAATACTTAGCATGGATTTCAATTTCCGTAGTATATAAACCTGAAAAAGAAAGTCACTTTCAAGATTTCTTTTGCTAAAACAAATAAGGACTTGTCTCTACCTGAAACAACGATGATTCTTTCAGTCGAGTTGTCCGGCAAAGTAAATTCCTGGTGGTGAACAATGCCACTTACGGCTTCTTCATTATCTCGAACTGGTTCTGATGATATTTGATGCACTGTGTTCAAGTTACGGTTACTGAAAGATAAATCACATTCTTTATCATAGTTCTTCTCCTCGTCTTCTTCTTCCTCTTCCTCCTCTTCTTTTATGTCGCCAATGTAATAACGATCGACTGGTTTCTCGTAGATTTCATCAGGAACAAGTTTGGGCATATACTCATTGTCAGCAAGATCAGGGCAGTATTCAAAAGAAGCAGCATGAACTGAAGAATCATTCGACGAGGCATCGTCAAGAATATCTTCTCGTATATAATCATGATGAAAAGGCGTACTTGTTACGTTTGCCATAGTATCTTCTTTAATTATCATTTCATCTTCAATGGATTGTAAAGAAGGAGATCTGGAAGGGTGGGAAGAGTTGCTTTCACTTATTGTTTTCGGAGTTTCTTCGTAGTCAGATGATAACTTCAAATCTTGCTGACTGAGATTTTCTGTCACATCTTTGTGACAATGTATTTTTTCTGAGTCTACTTCTAAATTAGATTCTAAATTAATTGTGCCCTTTATGCTACTGACATGGTTTTCATCATCTGAACCAAAATCCCACTGAATATCACGATCTTCATCTACAACACACTGCTTTTCATTTATTGAAGTAACATATGCAGCTGAAGACCTGTGGTTCTCATCATCAGAACCAAAGTCCCACTCAACATCTTTTTGTGAATCTGAATGTGGAGTTAGAAGATCATCGTACTCATAAGCAGAATGTCCTGTGTATGGTGAAATTCTGTCACTCCAAAGTGGATCCTCTTTTGCCTGAAGCTCGACATTCTTGCCATGCAGAAGCCCATCTTCATGCAAATAGGGTTTTTGTGCTACTATATTAACACTACTGGGAATATGGGTCACTTCAGCAGCATGCACATCGGACTGGTGTTCTGGTTCTTAAAAAAGCCAAGAAAAAAGGAGAGAAAAATAAGCAAAACAAAGTATAAAAATCGTGTATCATACAATAAAAATAAAACAAAACTTCAAATACAAGCAAACAAGGGAAAATGGGATTACTGCAAGGATGGGATTGTAGACTATTGTAGGTTTCATTTCTTTAGCATAAAAAAAGAATCACTGAGTAATTTAATTTGTGGCAATTGAAATACAAAAACCCGTATTTTCAACTTTTGACCTTGGTTCCACTGAGGTAAGTGTGTATAATATGAAAAGCAATACATGTTATGAAATATATGTTTTTCAAAAGAACACGCACACGCAAATTTGCTTACAGTAGCATTATATAATAAAACACATTACGTCTGCAGCTTTTCTGAAAAAATAAAACAAATAATGCCAAGTACGTAATCCATCAAATACAAATTAGGAAATTAAAGTGCAAACATAGATAGCAACACATGCACAAAGAAAATCACAAATGTATTTAGCTTTTCTGTCTGTAAGCCACATATGTTATTTCAAATGCTTCCATATTTGTTAATTTTGGTATAAATTCTATATATTACCTCTCGATAAGATGGGGTCTCTCGCATGTAATCTTTTGTTACACGTCTTCCTACTTGAAAAATAATTCAATCCTTTGTTGGTATCACCAAACGATTTAAAAGGTAGTTTCTCTTGTTCAGAATCTTTATCAATCGGTTCAGAGTTCGTTTGTTGCAATTCTTCAGTACAAGTGACATCAACATTATGTCTTGATTGAATCTTCATGGTTTCAATGAAAGCTTCAGAAAGAATAGTAGATGCAAGCTCGTGGGCGCGATTTAAATGCATTTGCGGTGAATATTCTTTACCTGTGTGAAAGTACCTCAAGGCATCATTATTCTTTCCTTTAGACACTTGAATCTTGCGAAGCGTATCAGTTTGAATTTTATCAGTGCACATGTCGTTATAATCTTCAAAATACTTTTCATTAAGCTCGTTGTTTGATGAATCGCTCTCTGTCTCTTCAGAGTCGTCCGGGAATTCAATCAGTATATTATCTTCATTTTCGTCGGGTACAGTATGTCTCGTTTCACTTTGCTTATAGAAGTGATTTGCATATTGACTGCTGTCTGCGGTAAACATCTCGAATGGATTTTGTTGCCGGAAAGCCTCAGGGGTATCAAATTGTCCTATTATTATAGTTGGAATTTCACTCACCATGCCTAGTGAAATAGTTTTAGAATAGGGTTCATGTAAAGGTTGATCATTTAAATTGGTTCTGATATTTACACACAGTATTATTTAAGTATACTTTTCATGCGTCGGTATTATTTTTCAATTCTCTGAAGTGAAAATACTAAAGGAATGCTCTAAAACATGGTTCTTAGTATGGGTGTATTATATATTTGAATTGAGAAGTTTCATTATGTTTTAAATTTTGAAAAACAAAAACATATATGCTTAATTTAGTAGTAAAGTTTTTATACTTAATCTTTATATAAAGTTGTCACAGTGCAAGAACACTATATTTGTCCCACGTGAACTCACACACACACATTCATACTCACACACGCATGTGAAAGGAATAGTAAATATACAATGATGTATAAAGATGGATGCACACATCACACACATACACGCACAAATACACACACACCAACTCTCGCCCGCATGCGTACAACATAAAAAAATCATGCAATGTTGAACATAAAAATGGGACGAACACTTGGGCTTGGCAAGACATTTGTGAGCTTGAAGATATACAAAATGACTGAATTACTTTCCTATTCGTCTACAAAAGAAGAAAATTAAAGAAGAACGGTAATACGAAGACTGGTCAGAACCTGCTAATAATACCTTCTTTTTTGTTGTAACTAGCTCCTTCCTTGCTACTATCATGTTCACTAACAACAAAGTCATCCAATTCTCTTTCGGGTGTATCAGGATCATGAGAAAGCCAGTCTTCAGACGGTTCTTCTTCCCAAAGTTCAGTAAACGCTTTTTGAAAATCCATTTCTGTGCCTTCCATTTCTTCAGTTGATATTTGGGATACCATACGTTCAAATTCTACTTCTCTCGTATACTCATCGCCATTCTCTTCATCTAATGTTTGAGATGCCATCCTTTCAAATTTTCTTTCTACTTTTCTTTTCTTTTTCTCTTGTTTTTTTATGTTTTCTGGATCTATCACTAATTCTTCTCCAAAGTCCTCTCCTTGAGTATCATTTACGTCTGTAAGGAATATAGATTGGTTATCAAGTTCTTTTCTGTCAGTGGTTAGCTCCTCAGACAATATTTTGTCAGTTTCCTCAAAATTTTCAGCGTTCTCGCTCGTAATGAAGCTAGTTGCTTTCTTTGCTATGACATCCTCGGTGGATCGCATATGAAGTTGAGGTTGAGTTACTAAACTGAGAACATCAGGAGAAGAATTTACTCGGCAGATTTCCCTTTCATTCATTTCATCCGATGGTTCTGTAACAATATATGTTTCTTCCTTCTCTTCAGCAGGTAAATCATCAGTTGATGATAACTGAGAAACTTCTAATGGCGATGGTCTGCGATCTCTATGAAGTTTTTGTGAACCTGAGAATTTTCGGCGCTGAAGAGTAGGAGTAGTTACGTAAGGCGGAGAAGTTACGTCAGAAACAGAATCTCTTTTCACGCTATCCAGAGGAACTTCTGTTATATTCGATTTTTGATTCCCCGTTTGCAAAGTACTGTATTTTTCATCTTCTGTGGCATCTGGAGAAACATGACTCGAAGACTTTACGTCCGGTGATATTTCCTTAGATGGAGATAAGAGTTCGTCTTCCAAATCCGGTACCTCGTCTTCTGTTTTTGTTTCAAATTGGTCTACATCTGTCTTTGTTAGATGTTTACTTAACATGTCCCCGAAACTAAGATCTTCAACGCAGGCTTTATCGCCCGATGGGCTTGTCGGAGAGCCTGCAAATTGTTTCATTGATGATGGAGCTGAATCAGAATCCCTTGGTGTGTCATATTTGAGAAAATCATTTGTAACTTTAAAGGAATCTGGTGAACTCTTCTTAGACGTAGAAAATTCGTGTTCTGTTGCAAATGGAGAGGACATCTTTTCAAGAACGTCGCCATCAAGTTTGCTTTTCTGTGATACAGTCTTTTCATATTCATCCTTTTGTTTACTTCCAACCATTTCGAATATTTCTTCTGGCTTGCTCTTCATCTTTATATCATCAACTGCAACATCTGGAACAAGAGTAGTTGTCCTGCAATACGTACCATAGAAATCTACTATAAAAATATCCACAACTTTTTTGAGTAATTTACGGATGCAAAAACCTAAAATATGTTCCTTGTTGCAACTGTTCTTAATAAAATTCTTGTCGAATGCTCAATAATGATACACGGAAATTCCTCACAAATTCCGTGGGAATAAAATAAAATTTTAACCTACAGCGTCCATCTGTGAGAATTAATATTTGTGCAAAGGTAACATTTAAAAAATATATATATAAATATGTAATTACGAACAGAATTATAAGAGGAACCATGGTATGATACTAATGTCATGCATACCATATTGCATATCCTGGTTAGTAATTTTTTTGTTAGAGATGGTTTACGGTAAAAAGAAAAACAACTTCTTTTTTTAAAAAAATCAAACCCATTCAAACGCTGCACAACTTTATATCTTCCATATACTTTCAACAACACTACCGTCATACTTTATCACAGGCATGCTACAAGTCCTGGTGTTTCAGCAACGAATCTTACCTCTCATGAACCTCATCGGAATGTTTGGATGAGATCCACAACTTCCAGCACTATCGAATGGATTCCACGTGTCTACAACACGAGCAGACTGTTGAAAAGGAGAAGCTGATGGAGAAAAAGGCGATTGCAAGAGCAATGATCTTTCGTCTTCATAATAAGTGCTGGATTTTAATCCTGGAGAAGATAATCTGCTACTAGTAATCTGATTGTTGTAATTTCTTGATTCTATGCGTAATGGTGAAGCTATTGGTGACCTGTCTCTTTCGTATGCTGTAAATGGTATTGTTGAAAATACTTGCGAAAACTTTCCCTTGTCTTTGGTATCTACAAACTCTCGAATACTTCGAATCTCAATAGCTTCTTTGCCTGTGTCAGATGTCTTCACGAGAAGTTTGATTTCTGCTCGCACGGCGCGACCATCTTCAGCTTCTGAGCCCTCTTCACCTAAGCTAGAAGAATCACCGAATCCACCAATTTCATCTTCAATCTCTGTATCATTGTCATAATCCTCTGTTTTGTTACTACCACTCGCAGATAATGTTTTTTCATCTTCACATTCCAATTCTATCAAATTGGCTTCTTCTTGTGCTTCTCTTAAACTTGTATCAATTTCTTTCCACTGTTCAGCTTGGTTACAGATTGGAAGGATTTTTTTGAAGACAGACGACTCTTCTGACAAAGACGAATAGAGAGGTCTCCTTGTACTCCAAATTTGCTGTGAATAAGCACCTTCTATCATAGCCTGTGATATATCTTTAGTTTCATCAATTGATTCGTCCTGAGAAGCCACTTCCGCCATCATTCTTTCAACTGTAACTTCTAACTCATCAAGTTCTAGACTTCCTTCTGACGTGATTGATCGAGTGTCTGTATGATCACTATGGTTTCTCTTACGTTTAACTTTCCTGTGTAGAGTCACATCATCAATCTCATCTTCGGACAACGAACACAGGGACTGTTCAACTCTCTCCAAGGTTGATATTAAATTATAAGCTGCTTCTGAAATATCTTTTGGTAACTCTATGTCATGCAATATTCCTGTTCCCTTTGAGATAGGTGAAATATTTTGCTCTTCATAATTTGATGGTTTCTCCCCATGCATTTTTGGTGTATTTTCTTTCTTCAGCACATCAGATTTTACTTCCGAGACAAGAATATCTAGTGCAGTTTTCGCAACATTGGTGTTTGAGGCACCAGCACGATGCACACTACCAAGTATTTCCTGATTGACCAATGAAGAAATGTCTTTGGAATTTTCAAATGAAAAATCTTTGTCTTTCTTTATTTCTGGAGATTTCGTTGATTTTTCAACAGATGTCTTTTCACCTGTGACTACATCCTTCAGAATACTTATGTCATATAACGGATCAGTACTATCAGTACTTGATTGAATGCCATTAAGTTCAGAAGTGACTTCCTTAGATTGATTGTCACCGATAGAGGCTGATGCTCGTTGGGTTTGTGTTTCATTTCGTTTAAAGGATTTATCAATAACGTCAGTTTTTCGTAAGCTGTTCATAGTTTCCTCGTTTGTTAAACTTGGCATTTTATCTCCAAGTAGAACTAAAGCGTCCATCTCTTGTGGTTTATGTTCAGTAACTTCCATTCTTTGTTCAACAGTAACTTTATCAACAACGTCGTTTCCTAACATCTCTTTTTCATGTTTTACGTTGCATGGAATTTTATTTGTATCCAAACTTGACGATTGAGCAATACTGGTTTCTACATAAGCTAGTTCCATTAAGTTTTGTTCTGAAATATTATTCTTCGTAGTATTTATTGGAAAATCATGTTGAATATTTCCTTTGTTTAAGGTCTGAGGTATATCACTACGTGAAGTATCAGTTAAGCCCTTCTCTTTCTCACTTAAAACAAAAGTTTGATCATTACTTTGCTGTTTACGAATTTCACTCTTGTTGTATTTGTATAAAGCACTATCTTCTGCAAGATTTTCAGAAATATTACATATATTTTGCTGGTCATTCACATTACTGGATGTCAGTAAATTATCTTTGACATCTTGAGTAAGCATTGCATCCTTGCCACTATCACACGACTTGGTACGATTTTCTGCCGCTTCTAGAAATAAAACTTCTGTTATAGGAGATTGATCATTGTTCAATATATTTTCTTCAAGCAGATTCTGTTGAGAAGGTTTATATTCAATATTGCAAGGTACAGATGATACACAAATACTATCACTCAACATTTTTGGTGAAGTATCATCTTTCTTTTCTTGAATATTATCGAGTAAACGCAATAAGGTTGCGTCTTCTCCTTCGGAACTAGCTGTTAAATCTTTCAGCGGTGTAGCACATTGGTGTGACTTTTGAGGTCTGGATTCCATTAGAGGATCCATTTCAAAAGTTGGAGTTTCCAAATTGTTCTTTCTTTGTTCTTCCAAAGTAACTCTATTCAATTCAACACAAGGAACTTCCACTTCGGTCACCTGCTTAGGGTTCGTATTCTCGACATTCACATCCAAACACACGTGATCTTCAGTCAATGAATCTAACTGTTGCTGATTCATTATTTGGTCACACTGAACTCCAGAAGTCTCAATACAGCTATCCTCTGCTTTAACTGTAAAAACCATAGTATATACTGCGATCGATGAATTAATTCAAGATCTTATGATACTCAGAGCATCAAATATTAAAAATTAAAGAAAGAGACAGATACTAGTTATCAAGTTTATGTATCTTATTATCCTATCATTATTATCAATAATGAAACAAAAGAATTTTTAAAAATTTCTTAATAACGTACAATTGTAAGAACAAATATAATAAAAAGTACACTTTTATAAAAAAAATATAAAATAATAGGACAACTTTGTAATAACAGTATGTTGATATACGGCAATGAATGGCGATGTCAAATACGCTAAAATATTCACGATACATACAGTTATTCAAAACCGTTGATTATATAGAGTCACCTTGTCAATAACATTCATTATCGTATAAAATAAGCAAATGAAGAACAAAGAGTAACAAACCTAATAATGTAAATTAACTCTGTACTACAATCGTTTCGAGCTCTTACACGGCTTATTAGTTTTTGAATATTTATCCAACAGAATAAAATTTTTAATATGAAAGAAATAGACATGTCACACAGCAAATACGGTGACTGTTTCTTAGATAGGCACTTCAAAGTGCAAAAGAAGAAAAAAAAGTGTGTTAATATGGTATAACTTTGTTTCGTTTTTAGCTTAGTACATTCAACTAAAATCTCATTAGTGTCTTTGAATATTCATATTCCTATAGTCATCATTCACACGCATAAGTAGTAGAATAACTTACATCTGTCATATGAAAACATATTGCATACAGAACAAATAATAGTTTCCTCAAAAAAGAAAAAAGTTATCAGTGAATCATAAATGCATAATAATAATAATAAATATTTTGCTGTTATTGGCAGGTCATTTGCTGCGAGTTGAGACGTTTCCATACACTTCCATCCTCCGTTACTCTCTCTGCTTTGAGGTAGCAATTATCTTCATTAATATCGTTCATTAATTGCAATCTTCCTCTTCCCCTTTCCCTTTTACATTATCTCATACCTTTTATTACATCCTTCATAAAACAATTCGTAAACAAAAACAAGAAGAAAAAACACTAATTTTAACAAATAACATTTTATCTTGATAACACAAAAAAGGGGAAAGAAATAAAATCCGACAACTTTTCATTCAATAATAGTATTATATGTTGATATGCTTCTCGCTCCGTTTGCTCTACTTCTTCTACTTTCTGTTTCTCGTTTTCTGTCTTCCTCTTTTTCTTATTCTCTAATCGTATGATCAATGCGTCCCAAAGATTATTAAATTGAGAATCATTTTCTTCATAGTTAGACTAAGACGCAATAATGCAATTTAAGTGTAAAACAAACTCATAACAAAAGAAAAATCCTCTATGATTTTCTTGAATAATTTGAGTTTCTAATCCCATATCCTTTACTAACCTCTACATTCTTTAGTAAACTCTTTACCTGGAACATTTAATCATGACGACTTGAATCAAAGTAAATGCAAGGGATCACAAAGAGTGACTAAGAGATCAGCACTGGATTTACCTGAAGTTCTCGACCAATTTGATACTTACTCGAGACGATTCCAAAGTTGAACCTTGAATCAGGGGACAACCTATATATTTCCTGAAAGGGTTTGTTGACCAAGTTCCAAAACAGGTTTCAATTCCTTGCCCAGTCAACATCGTCATTTGGTATCGCAACTAATGTGACTCATTGTTATGGCTAGATGTGACATTTGGTTATTTCAATTTCTATATTTTCCTCAATTTCACCTATATATGTTGTCAGATCAGTACGTACGTTATATATTCGTCAACTGCTCATCTAGACGAGTTGTTTGATAGGTCACACGGTACGAAAACGTTCAATAGATTTTAAGTTACTAATTAGGTGAAAACTAGTCGTGGTGGTAATTTGAGCTCATTTACTCGATCAGACAAGTTCTTTCTTTGTAGCTATACAGACTCGATTGGTCACCCTTCAGGGTTTAAACCTTTTCGCTACGACAAGGCTCAGGTAATGAGAGGGAAGAAGATTTTGGCTGGATGTTGTTTGCCGGAACTTGGCTTTAGTTTTTGGCCATGTGTGAGAGCCATGTAACTCACACGTCACGGTCCTGACCAGATGGTGCTGCCAGGACTTGGCCTTTGTTTTTAAGATGTAAGAGCCACGTAACTGTCATGACATGTGAGTTACATGGCTCTTACACATGACCAAAAATAAAAGCCAAACTCCGGTAAAGCCGGAGCCTTCTTCCCTTTCATTACCCGAGCCTTGTCGTGGCGAGAGGGCTTAAACCCTGAAGGGTGATCAATCCGGTCTACATAGTACAAAGAAAGATCTTTTCTGATCAAATGCATGAGTTCAAATTACCACCACGACTGGTTTCAACTTAATTAGTAACTTAAAATCTATTGAACGTTTTCGTACCGTGTGACGTATCAAACAAATCGTCTAAATGCGCAAGCATATAGGTGAAATCGAGGAAAATATAGAAATTGAAATACACAATGTCACATCTAGTCATAACAATGAGTCACATTAGTTGTGATACCAAATGACTTGCTGCTGACTGAGAAAGGAATTGGAACTTGTTCGACAAACCCTTTCAGGAAATATATAGGTTGTTCCCAGATTTAAGGTTCAACTTTGGAATCATCCCGAGGAAATAAAAATTAATATAACAAAGGAAAGCATCAGTTTAAAAAATTGACAACTCCTATCGATCACGTAACTTCCTGTAAATTTTCTTATTTCGTGAAAGATATATTATTTCTAGCTACTTTCAACTGTACATTTTATAAATAAATTCGAATTATAATGCTTTCTTTCTTTTTACCACATTATATTCTATACTTGGAAAACAAAAAATTGTTTTATTGTGGCTTTTAATTCTATAAAAGAACATTTCTTATTGCTATTTTGTTCTTTAAACACATATTTTACGCATAGCGATTTTTTCGATTATTAAATCGTAATTAAAAAGATCAGATAGTTTGCAAATATTATTACTATTATTATTATTATTTTATTATTGCCTGAGATATAGCCATATTTTTCACGTTGTAATTCAGTATATGCAAAGTTTAGATAGTAAGATCTTTACTCTACAGAGAAACATATTTCTTTATAGCATCTAAGTAATATGATTTATGACATTATTACGCACCTTCGACTCTAAACACATTTTCACATAATTTAAATGGTACCATTCAAATAAGCACAAATATCTACCAAGCCCAAGATGAGATAGTTGGAAACGTAGAAGGAAACGAAATGTAATAAAGAAAATATAGAACGTGGGATAAAATTAATGTAATCTATATAAACTAAAAGTAAAATTCTTTTCGAGAATTTTACACTAATAAATGTATTGCAACAAGGAACAATTTCTAATGCACCTATAACTTCTAACTAGCTAAAATACTTTTACTTATAAAGCTACATAATAAAGCAAAAGGGTATATCTAACAAACATACATAATGATATCTTATGTATTATAGACATATATATATATATATATATATATATATATATATATATATATATATATATATATATATATATATATATATATATATATATATATATACTTATGAAAATAATTTTCTAAAGAAAAATTAAAAATAATCTTAAACATTATTAATAATCAAATAAAACTAATAGTTGCTAATTACTGAATAAAATGCTGATTTTTTTTAAAAAAATACTAGCATATGAATGAAATTTTTTAAATAATTAATCTTAAGAACAATCAATAACATAATTTTGAACGCACTGTAACGAAACGACTGATACACACTCCAAGTATATAAAAGCTTTGAAAAGTTTATAAGGTCGATGATATAATTACAAATTGTTTTAATTTATTAAACAGATGTACATATAACGAGTCTTCTTAATAACTAAATGTGCACACATATAGTTAAAGTGTTTCGAAATGCAGTGGCTTAAAAGGATGATACAATTTTACAGTAGAAATAAGTTTCAAGATTACCAAGCATGCTTCAATATTTTCCTGTGTACTAATGTAAAATCTTTGAATATCTATAGAGTTATAAAAAATGTGATAGCCATTAAAAAACGTTGTTTCGAAAATGGATTCATATGCGAAAATTCATTCATTCTTTCGGACAAGGATAATGAGACAAATTTATTTCTACAATAATAATAATAATAAGTCAATATTGCGAAGTACGGAACTCAGTTAATATATTTTCTCCTATGTCAGTAAGGGATTTTGTGAAAATAAAATTATTACTTTGCACTATGTTGCATTTATTGTGTATTGGAAATTTCGTAAATTAATATTACTTAAGCGAAAGAAAAGCAATTCGAAATATCCTCTGAGAAATTCTCGTGTTTCACACATTTATCTTCCTTACAGGGCACAGTGATTTATTCTAGATATAATACAAGTCTATAGGTTAATACTAGTGCCTAAGTAGAAGCACTATTTAGTACTAGATTTGAAATATGCACGAAACACATTAGATGAAGAACATTTCAGCATCAGTTTTCAATAAAAAATGTCTCCTAAGAGAGATGTATATATATATATATATCATCCTCCCAATTCTTAGTGATTGTCTCAATTTTTTATTGTTCTCCGTAGTAGAGAGTACCAGAATTCTCCCTTCATCAGAGACGCTGTGCTAACTAGAAGGAATCAATATTAATATTATATATACGTACAAAAGAAGCTGCAGTTATAATTTAAAAATTACAGGATTAGCTGAATTATACGGATATTGCTACTTTAAAAAAAAAAAAAAAAAAAAAAAAAAAACTGATGAGATTCCTTTACAAGCAATGTATCAAATCTAATAAGAATATTCTAAAATTAAAATTATAAGCGTTTTAGTAACAACATTCATTCAGAAGAATCCACTTCTTGCCCTATTATTCTATGTACCCTAGTTATTAATAGTGGTTTTCAGGTTTAGGTAACACAATATAATCAACAGTTAAGATCCAAGTCGGAACCAAGGTTCATTATCCTTACAATGATACAGCTTAAATCTGCAGTCAAATTGTAATATGCAATTTATCTGGCACATCTGTAAAAACTGAGAAACAATGACCACTACAGTAATGCCGTGAAAAATTATTTTTGAAATTAATTTCTAAAGCTCATGACTTCCTTCACCACTCGACGTATAACAAAAATTGATATCGATGAATTTACATTATATT
This sequence comes from Thermobia domestica, assembly GCF_964235325.1. Lineage (NCBI taxonomy): Eukaryota > Metazoa > Arthropoda > Insecta > Zygentoma > Lepismatidae > Thermobia > Thermobia domestica. The sequence continues at coordinate 287,873,747 of NC_137454.1, forward strand.
TTACGTATCTTCCAGCATCGTGTTTGGACTTAAAACGAAACTTGCTCAAAACAGTCCTGCTGAATGTATTAATGTGACGATCACTTCAGACACAAAACCATGTAGTTTCAAAACTTCACACTTGAAAACAGCTTAATGCACATCGAAAGAAAAATCACCTATTATAATATAAATGTGGTTCTAACCATTGCCAGATCTAACCTATGTACAGATGCTCTATGCTCTTGTAGGTCTCCTCTATGCTCTTGTAGAGGACCTATGCTCTTGTAGGTCTCCCCTGAGGGAGCAGCTAAACTTGACTGCATTCTACACATGAAAAAGAAATATGTTTCACAAATCACTTTCTTTAAACAAGAAAAAGAAATAAAACTATTTATTTCAAAATCCTAGTCTTAATGTAGATTAAATTGACCTAAATTTAAATTTATTTATTTATTTATACATATTTCTGGGCAATATCGGCATCTATGACTTTAAACCCGTCGCGTATGAGGATGACGTTCCTCGAGGAGCACACTATCCAGGGAACGAAAAAGGGAATGGGGCAGGAAAGTAGCGACCTGAGACCTGTATTTTAGGTACCATCCCGGCATTTACCTAGTATGAATGAAAAAAAAACCCAACTCAAAATGGCTGGCCTGAAAAAGCTGTTATAACTCTTCGACCGAGTGTCCCCACTGGAAAACGAGCCTGCGTTCGCTTGCACCAAAGGTGAGAGCGTTAGCGACCTAAATTTGAAATAAGATTCTCTGTTTTTATAAAACTACTAAAGGATATTCTTTAAACTTGTGATGTAGTCTCGCGGATAATTTTGACTTGTTTTATTTTATGTTTCGATACGTCAGTAAGCATTGGTGAGACCAAAAGAAATATTCAAGGAATCCAAGAATGTATATTCAAGATTGTTACTATGGAGTGTTGAGCTTGTTGAAACACCCAGGCATATCAATACACAAAATAAAATAAGCCAATATTCTTCATGAGACTGCATCAGTAGTTGAAAGGAATATACAAAAAATGATCAATTCAATTTTAAATTTGGTTGAAGTAGCCTATACACAGACTCGAATTTTGACATACGTAAGTTTTATTGCATATTGGTTAGATTAGGTCTATGCAGGTTTATTAAAATAAAATGTTTAGAAAAATTAATTCTTCTGTATGTGTAGACTGCAATCAAGTTCACTTGTTGCTCAGAAGAGATCTGCAAGAGCAATAGTTGTACACACGTTAGAACTGGCAATGATTTCTACGATGTAGTTTCACCATATTTATTTTATAGTAATGAGTGATTTTTCTATCGATACATTAGGGTGTGCATTACAGGTTTTAAAACTAATTTTCTCTGTATTCATTATCATATTAATCATATTAATACATCCGGCCGGACTGTTTTGGTCATTTTGAACCTAAAGACGTTCCTGGACGATGTATTAAGTGAAATGTGAATTTACTAATACCAACTTTTGTTATGGAGTATGAAGCAAGTCGTTAGCTTTAGAAATTAATTTCAAAAGTAAGTTTCGGAAAGTACTATTGTAATGGGCATTGTTTTTCAGTTTTTAGTCTAATTGTCCGTTCGCTTCGAAGTTGCTGATAAAGACAGGATGAAGACACACATTTTTCTACAGACTGTACAAATACAAATGACACGTATCTTCTAATATGCTGCATGCAAATCTATTTCATCACACACATTATTCATCTAACAGCCAGAAGTATTTTGTATTTATTGCAAACTATCCATTGATATTTGAATTTATGACAAGGTTGTTCATGTTTAAAATAATTACGTATAATATTAGTGGCATTATGAAAGTAAGATGCGTAAGGATGTAATTTTCAGCAGCTATTGAGTTATTCGCAAGATATACCTAAAACCATTTTAACCAATACAATACTTTATTTCCATAACGTAAATTAAAAGTGTAATTTTATTTTATTTTATTTTATTTTTGTTGTTGTTCTTTACGAAGAAGTTTTATTGCAAACCTGATTGTTTCCAATTATGAAAAAGTTCGCATGAGAGAAAAAACAACAATCAGAAATACGAGTGCGAATAATGCATACACTAAAAACGCTAGACACTATCTTAAAAAATAGAAAATACTGAAAAATTTTAAAAAATGTAATAATTGCTAATGGTGAATATGTGCACTTAACCAATGCTGTAATTCTGAAATGCGTCGTCGCAAGATGTTTCCAATATTTTTTGGTAAGTACATTCATGTAAGTACACAATGACAAAAATTATTTTGATTTTTCTACATAAAATCTACTGTTAAGCTAAACTTCTTGAAACTGAGATGACAGAAATATTAGACAACGCAACTAGAATTCGACTACAGATATTTTTTTTTTCTCTGTACGTGTTTGACTCCTGAAGTTAGATACGAATGTTCTGATTCCGCGTTAAACTGCTAGTTCACGATTCATATAGCATCGATGCTGAAAGGGACGCTAAACTCTAATACATCCAACCAATAAATGGCGGATATTATTTCAATTTACTACGAAATATATTTCATGATAAATAAATCAACTCAATAATCCAAAAGCGTAACATTTTAATGTACTTCCAATGTTGGATAATCTAATTTACACATAATTCTAATTTAGTTTGGCCAATGAAGAAGTTACAATACTACACACAGCTTCGGAAAGATAACTTGTAGAAAGATAACTCGTAACTTTACACTGAGCCTCGTTTCGCATTTGGAATTTGTATTTCTCCTTCGGAAGGCTAGTTTATTTAATGTTTACAGTGGGAGACATGAAAAGAAGTTTTGTACTTTGTCAGGTGGAGTTTCGTAGAATTTTCTTCTTGATGGCTCTCAGCAGCTACGTATTCAGTGGTCAAAGTGAGACGGTATGCGGTGGCATGCCATACCGCCTCTGGTTTTTCAGTGATGAAGACATACCACCTCTGGTTCTTCAGTAGACGCCATTATGTAGTAGAGTTTGCCTTTTATATTTTGTGCTATATTAAATTGTTTCTTTCTTACGTATGTGCGTGTCTTCTTGCTTTAATGTATATTTTGCCTTATTTTATATGAAATGCCGTGTTTTGATCATGGGCGGATTTAGGGCTGTCTGCTGTGAGGGGCGGAACTTCCGGGGGCCTGGAATACCCTTCATTCGAGTGGGGAGTCTGCGAGTTTTCCGCGGGAAATTGTTAATATAAAACTCGGTTTTTGAGTTTTTAGTGTAAATACAACATAAGGGGATGTTTTTTTACTTTTCTGAGAAAGTTTGGGACGCACCCCTCTTCAAAGCCTCTCCATGCACCCCCTTCTCCCATAAACATGAAGAAGCTCTTCCATGATTTTGAATCATTATGTAAATAGAAATGCAGTCTTTTACGCAACATACCCTTACGGTGTTTGAACATTTAAATAGGTGGTATGTCGAATAAAAATCGTAATAAAACATACCGCCTCTGCTTTATTTCCATTTCGAACACTGCACGTATTACTGTTATCTGTTACATGACCTGGGTACAATGGAGTCAATACTAGTACTTAATTTAAAATACGATCTAGTCCTAGTTTCGAATTCTGAACGAAATATGTAAAAACATATATGTGTCATATTTAAACATTTTCTCTTACAGAACATACGAGTACACATGCCTTTTTTGCACTCTTCAGTACCAGCCTACAACTTTGTGAGAATTTTATTGAAAGTTTTAATTGGATTTTCGTTAAACATGATCACTTTTATCGCTTATTCTATAATTGAAAACAAAAATACTCTCCCACCACTAAATTTTAATTTACTAATAACTTAGAATAAGCTGAAAACAGTGAACCGTATTCAAATCAGTTAACTTGTTTAAAGTTTAAATGTAGTAAGGATTCATCTATCAGATCTTCTAATTAATAAAGTGGAATACTCACCGATGCTGCGGAATTTTCAGTGTTTATTCCAACTTCTATGAATAATAGATAGGTTTTAAGATGTTTAATACCCAGCCTATCATGTGAAATGTTCTTAGTAATATTTATAGCTGCCAAGCTTACTGTGAACTACCTTAAACTCAACACTTTCTATCAGAGAAATGCATGTGTTGTGTTTCATTTCATTTTGAGTTTATCTTCCCTTTCAGCACTCGGGCTATATAAGACTTGGATCTACAGAATTAATGTCGGATCCGAACCAAACTAACTCCTCCGGGAATCGATCCGGCTTTATCGGGTCTCCTGCGCCGATGTGTTACGTTATATGAAATCATCAATACCAAGTTCTATATTTCGAAGTATGACAGACGAATAAAGCCACGAATTTCTGGAATATTTCAGAAACAGATTTCGAAGGCGCAGCATCGATGAGTATTCTGTTCATTCCGAAGTCATATGTGAAAGACAGTGCATCAGTAGGGAGAAACTCTTGCTTCCGTAGGGGAGTATGGTGGCTCAGTGGTAGAGCGCTTATCTTTGGTGCGTAGGGTTTCTGGTTTGATCACCGGCCAAGTAAGTTCGTGGTAGACAACATTGTGTCTCGGGTACTCGTTTCCTCCCACATTCTCATTCCACAAACTCTTCCATCATCATTCACTTGCCTTAACTATCTGTCTCGCTTAGCCTAAAGAGCGTAATCGTGAGACGTTAAACTGAAAGATTTTATTTCATGTCACTCTTTGGTTTCGTATGACATTATAGGCATATATCAATATCTTCATTTGACCAAGAGAAAAATCCCTTACTTGTATTGTTAAAAAACTAAAGGTGAGAAAGACATATAAGTTTTCCTTACAGTGCTTTATTAAAGGATTACACATACTGAAAGAATTAATAAAATAGTGGTGTCGTACAAAGTAAAAGTGTGCGAATAATGCTTTCTACGTTGGAGATAGATTAATTCATTTCCTATTCTTGACTGATAACCAGTGGTGCTATTCAGCCGGTTCGCTAGAACCGGTTGTTAAAATATTTCGAGTTCGCAGAACCGTTTGTTATACCAAATCATTCTCACACACACGCAACTGGAAGAGAGAGCTTGTTGGATACAATTTTTTTACAGCCAAAAACAACTGACCTATTTAAAGAACTTCGCTTTACTCTGTACATGCCAGAAGATTAATGATGGGATGATTTTACGAGTAAGTTTCTTTGTTTTTAGAAATTCTTACAGCTACAGGATTAAACATATGATCTCTCAAAACAGGGTATAACATTTATTCCTTAATCCCAAGTGCTCAGATATTAAGAATGACAACTTGGGTTATATGAATGAAGTGGTGAGCGGGGTTATTTATATTTGCAACACATACCATTATCAGTAATTGTCGATCCATTGCTCTTTCCAATACTTTTTGACAACCGTCTATCTTGGGTAATTCGTTCCCAATATATACGGTGTTACATATTTTTTTTCGTCACATCACGTTGTATTAGGATTGTATTAGGTAGGTTTCTGTTTGCCACTTGTGGTATCCAGTAAAAACTTTGGTTTTGTCTACCTTGTATGGTTTGTTTCCTAAGAGAATTATATCTATTCATCTACTATCTCTCTATATTTACAGAACCGATATTTACTACATATATTTACAGAACCGGTTTTTAAAAAAAATAGAATAGCACCACTGCTGATTACCAACTAATACAAATGACTGACAAGATTCAAAGAAATTTCATCAAAAGTGAATAAATTTTATTAAAGTTGTAAAAAGTAATTATGTTACTACATTACCTATGCGCAAACTTCCAAGTTATGGTTGAATTACGGTTTTATCTCCATTAGCCTTGGCCAATTTTAACTCAAAACCTCATTGAAAAGCTTTAAAGACAACACACGCCAAGTTTAATCAAAATCATATACATTTCATGTAGGTTATCACCGAACAGTCAATAAATATACAAACTGTCTCACGTAGAAAAAAAAAATGAAATGAAATCCAGTTTCAGTTTTACGTCCCACGGTTAAGCCGGTTAGGCTAAAGGAGATGGTCATTATGAGATATGAATGAATTGGTGGAATGATGAAAATGAAATGAAACGGGAGAACCTCGAGAAAACCCACGAGCAAAGTGTTTGTCCACCACAAAGTCCACAAAGCGCTAGCAGGGATCGAACTACCATTAAGCCACCGCGCCCCTTGTCTCACGTAGAATAGAAGAGAAATAAAACATACAGGCCACCGCATTAAACTTTCTCAATACCATTTTTTTAAACTAAATTATAAATTATGCCATAGTATAGATATTTTTACCGAAGCATACATATGTATATGAAATGTGAACAACATTATAATAATAGTTTTAAGAAAATTTAGAAGACAAGTCACCCGATCAGTACACGACTCTTTCTGGGTTTTGAGAAAGAGATTATGCAATATTCTACAATTAATAATTAAACATTTATTCATGAAATATCAAGAAAATCATAAAACTGTTTTCAGAAAAAAATTGTCGAAACAAAGTATACCCACAGCAGTAAACACACTTTCAGAAATTTTGTGACACTTTTAATAATTAGATTTTCTCCTCCAGTAAACTACCCTGTCTTGTTTGGAAAAAAAAAATCGGTAACACTTCTTGGGTGATCATATTGAAGTGTAAGTTTAATGGTGTGACTTCTGTTCATAAGTATGAACGACAAATTAAGAAATCACTTTTTCAATATATACGTGTTATGCAACTTGTAAATTCAAAAGAGAAACTAAAAAAAAGAACATATTTTTCGAATACATTTCGCTTTGATAATTCACCTTAGAGAAAGACTTAATGTTTTCAAGTCTTCCCCAGCGAACTAATTATTGTTCTCGTTCTTGGTGTAGTACACTGTAATTAGTTTCTTGCTGGGAGTGCATATAATTTGGATTTCACATTAAACTGTAGATCCAAATCTCGTGTGAAGTCAGTGTTAAAGTTAACCTCCGAATCATTAGATGGTTTTGATTTAACAAAAATTCCAATGTTTAAGGCACTTCATTTTATTTATTTATTTTTAATATGAATAATATGAAAGGTAAAATTGGAAAGATTTAGAGGAAAATGGCTCGATTTTTTAAGCTATCGCTAAACTGGATCATCATCATAAACTAATTAAGTTACGGTTCTAGACGTAATCATTATTATTACTTAATTCAATCCACCATTTATTAGGATTGAGTATCAGCTTCAACCAATTGTTTCAACTTTTCTTTTCTTTAGTTGCGAGTGCGTAAGATATCAAAAAATGCCAAAATAATGTATATGTGTAAATGGATTATCCTGTTCATGGAAGACACGTGTTTGCAAAACACATGAAAAATGGAGTGAGGAAACGATCACCCGAAACCTACAGGTAAAATGCTATCCTTTTGAAATGCATCTTACTTTTACCCTCCAACTGGACTATAGGCTAGCTTTCAAGCCTTTCGTGCACGGGGTCCGGTGTTCGATTCCCGGTGAGATTTGAAATCTGAACGTATTATAGTGAGTTCAGTTTATTTTGAGTTTAATGTCTCTTGCAGCAGCGAGGCTATATGAGATGGGACCTGCAAATTAATATGGAATCCAAGCTATATAAGCTCCCACCGGGAATCGAACCCGCGTCTCCCACGCCAAAGGCGTGTACGCTAACCACTTAACCACGAAGGAGTTACGCATTACTGTGGTTCGGATTCCACCTTAAACTATTAGATCCACATCTCAAATAGGCTTAGTGCTGAAAGAGTCGATAAACTCCATTCCAATTATCTAAGCTTACTTATATGTCCAATTCCTGTATTCATTCGTTAATCGCAGGCTTTCGGCTGTAGAATTTTGCTAATTTTCTCAATAAACTTGCAGAGAGAAATGTTTGTGAGATGAAGTTTAAAATGGTAAGAGAATTTTTTGTTTAAAATTATATGTATATCTAGTCCCCATGGGTGCAACCATTTGAAGTAACAGGTGAAAGAAAATTATCTCTGACACACCACAGCATTATCTATTTCTTATTAACAAGAATCAATATACATTTCATCGTACAAAAATATAAAAATAATATCTTTGGTTAATACCACTAATAGTATAGCAAATTTGTAAAAGTTTTGTTTTTGAAATTAAAATGAAATATCTGGAAATTTCTTAAATAAAGTAATAGGTGATAACATTATGTAAGTGAAACAGGCATATATGAATTTTGAGATTTTGAACAGGAGTGATATAACTTGTAATAATATTATATCGAAAATAAAATGATATATTTACTTTATATATTGAAGGCTACAGGAAACAGACGATAAAAGTGGCCGAGTAATGGCAAAATTGACAGAAGGGAAAGTACGAGAAAATGTAAGAACTCGAAGTAAATAAGTGAACATGCTATTTCACACTACAAATTGAATACAACCTAAGATCGAACTCCGAGAGAAACTGGATATTAAATAATCAAGTTGATATAAGTATTAGAAAAAAAACCTTCGGTGACGCAAAATGCTAACATATATAAGTTAGAACATTTGCTAGTTTCATGCGCAGTCCAAGCTATTGATAAGGATACAAAGAACAAAAGTGTTTATTCACTTCAAATATCCTTGCATCGGGAGTGGTAAGTAGTCTATAGTGATTGAAAGCGAAACCCTGCTGCCATGGCTTACCCACATGTTTGTTTATACGTCTGGTTTCTTTATACTGATTTTATGTATTCTCCTTTCCTTAATCAGGTATAAGTGTTCCATATATATAGGGTGTTTCAGGGGGAGTATGGGTGATTCTAAGTATAAAAGTTCGTATGAACTGGATTCAGTTCTCAACCATTTGAGAGCTACAAGTTGCGAACCATTTATTATCTTATTTTATTACTCACTCTGTAGTTATTCTACAGCGGTAAGACAGCCCACGTACGGTAATAGAATAGTCTTTCCAACGGTATGAAACATGTGACAATGACGTCTTTGGAACACAAGTTATTTAGGAAAATTTGGGTAAGTTGAGATTATTTAAGGAAACTGGATGGCAACATTATATCTCAAATTTCCCTTTCAAGAAGACGACTGCCATATGTTGCATACCCATGGAAAGGCCATTCCATTACCTTTTAAATGCACTATGTCTTACCTCTGTATATTAAGTACAGGGTGAGCAATAAGCAACATAATGCCATAAACAGTTCCCAGCCTGTAGCTCTCAAACCGTTGAGAATAGGACTCATATTCGTATGAACTTTTGCTTAGAATCACCCATACTACCATTTCCCCAAGTATGAACTCCCTCTGAAACACCATAAGTATATATATATCTATAAACCAACTTAAATCAGTGTGGGAACAAACAATCTGTAGTCATGTCAACAATGTTTCCAGATTGACTTATGAATTTGATATAGAGATCTCTGGAAAGGGGACACGGAAATTCATACTATTACGACATGTCCTTGACTGAATGAAAAAAACTCCGGCTACTAAAGACTGATTGATCACATCGACTACGTGAAAAAGTATCACTAATTTATACTGAAATTTTCCTGCAATCCAGCTATATGCATTAATATAGGATTTCGAACTTTTCCAATATTATGGTTCATTGCCTGTGTATATAATTACGTATTGACATTAAAAACAAAATAAAAAAAAAATAAAGTGGCTACAGGTGTGAGTTTTGTTTTAAGCGCCTTAGTATCATTAACATTACCTCACTATATATTACCTGAGTTCATACAAAGATAATTTTATAAACCGAAGTTATTTATAGTTCCTAATGATGCAACATAATGTAAACAAATATAAGCAATAACAAGTATATATATGTTCGGAGATTATCATGACCTTATAAACTCTTCTATTCGTAGAGCAAATTTAATCACGTTTCGTAGATCGGTAAACTGTATTACTACATGAACAATACTGTCACAAAGTTAGAAGCATTAGGTAGAAGCTGTTCCTTGTTGCTTCCTATTTGTTGAACGTTAAAGAAGCATGCTATGCCTTAATTATGATGCCTGTGTAAAGGATATACCGCATGCACTAATAAGCATATATTAAGAACTATGGAGATTCCTATATGTCTATGTACATATTTTCTTATTTTTTTTATACATAGTTACTATTATTACTCAGATAATGTAAAAAAAAGTATTGTCATTATGCTAAAGTTTGTTACACATAGTAAAACATGCATATAGACATTCTATGTTAATATTCTTTAAAAAGCCATATTTATACTGTATTACTCAGAAGATGGCTACCATTTCAATATTTATGCTGCAATCTTTCACAGTCATTGATTAACTCATTTGCTCCTTTTTTGCAGCAGATTTACTCAAAGTAAAAACAAGAACGGAATTCATGGAAACTATATTAACATTTGTTTTTAAAATTAATTTAGTTTTTCTTTCTTTTTCAAAATAAATTTACCTACAATAGGTAGTATGAACTAATGACGAGCGAACGAGCATTGCAGCATACTCACTGATACATGCTACATTTGCTCATACACTCATACAGCATATACACACATACACGTTAGACTTTACCTTTGATAAATTATAACTATGCTACTTTACAACTCCATTGTTAATCGGAAAGTATGTACATGACAACAGTAGATAAAACACAATTCAACATAAGCACGCTCTTCTGTAGACAAACTTCATTATAGATTACTAAATAACCTCCTCACGTACGAAACAAATTAGTAAAAATGATTCACCAAATAATTACAGGAGCTAACACACTTAATAAGTATGTATTATATATTAAAGGAAAAAGCACATGGGAGTATGGTTATATCCTTCGCCAAGCGCGAAAACAGCCCTTTAAGAAAATAAGTAGTTAAAGGGTTGGTAAAACAGACAAATATTTTCTCTAGATTCTGAAAAAAGAATTACTGAGTTAAGTATGAACGTACAATTAACAATATAATTATTTACACATAAAATTAGAACAATGTATACATTTTCAATAGCCTTACATAAGATTTTGAATTATATTATAAATACTTATTTAATTTGTTATTTGAATATCTCAATTTGAACACGAAAAAATTCAAATAACGGTTCATTTATGCAAACCATTAAGTAAAATGCTTATAAAAATACTCGAAATATATGAAATCTATATAAAGTGATTGTTTTTATAAGTGTGTATTGACTGTTTCCGTTACAATTTTGCGTTCGTGAACTGAATCTTTGCTTTAAAAGAAAGTTTACTTCGGCACCTTGAAATAATATTTTACCACAAAATATTTTTAAATTACTCTACTGTAAATCCAAGGAGAATAATTATTAAAATACTTTCAACACTTGGAAAACTGACTCGAAAGTTAATTGTTATAGATATATTTCACTCAAATTAACTGAATCTGATAGAGTAGCAACTTTTCGATACTGCTTCGCAATTTTTCAAATAACTTTTTAAAATTATTTGTCCTTATTTCTCTGGTATAAGAACCAACAAATTCTACTTACCCGCTTTTTCTTCGGATTTGTGGTGTTCAAAAGTGCTATCTTCTATGGATGACCTCTCAGTCCGTTCTGCAAAATAAGGCATTCGAAAGACTTTATAAGCAAGTAAAACTACAAAAAGCACAATTCTAGAATTTGGTATAATTCATTTCAAATGATTTTCTTGAATTAAATATTTATTATTTTTATATGAATAGAAATATTCATTTATATTTTATTGTTCAAAGATGACTGTGAAAATATGCAACACAGTAACTTTTGTTACAAATTTCTATAAATTTTTACTTTAAAATTTATTGAGTGAAACGCTAATATAATTTCTTTCACATTTTTCAATTAAATAAAACTAAAAATTTCAAAATTTGCAACCAAGAAAAAATATTTGTACAATATATGTATACAATTGAACTAACTGACATATCATTTACTACACAGAACTATTCTACAGCAAACACACAAAAGTATTCAAAATTAACTTTCAACTTACCTTTGTTAGTCTCTCTTATAAAATTGAACAAAAGAAAGAAACGACTACTCACCGTACAATTTAACCTAAGTTAGGGTGGATCACTTCTAAGTCTAATATAAGCTGATATAAGATAATAGCAGCGTAATATTTAGCAAGATGTAAGCAACACAGAGTACTTAAAGAGTCAACTTAGTAATACAAAAATACTACTGATATTAAAATATACTCAACTCGTCTTTGATATTCACCTTATGGCGGGTTTCATTCTCTCCAAATAACAAAACTATTACTTTTTACCACATTAGTTGGATTTTGAAGTTCATTCTCCAAACAAACCTTCACAAATATCAAGTTGAGTAGTGTCTCAGAGAATGGATTAAAAAGGGTGTCATTTAGTTGCAACTTGTCTACTTTCTTACCTTAAACGATTTCATTGGTATACTGAAGTCAATAGGTTCTTGTAAACCAAAAAAGCAGTTTACATGTAGTAATTTTTATGCAAGTGCACAAACCTTTCTGCTATTTATATATGATAAAGCATCATGTTATTAGATTAATACTAAACTTCAGTTGTAAAATAAGATCCGCTTGCAAATTGATACCTAAGTTAATAAAATTCGTATACTAATTCGGTTGTAGCGGTATGATTTCGTGTGAGTAAATAAGCACATAACAGTGTATTTGCAATTATATAATATACCAAGAAATAATTAGATTTATCATTACCTTATTTCTGTTTTTGCTCTTGTGAGAGAACTGTTTTGTCGAATATCATTATCCAAATAGCAATCAAAGAAATCAGTAGTTTTATATACTTCATAAAATGTAAATGCAAATAACCAGGTATTTCTTTGACAATAGTTGCATACGACTTGAATATTAAAATAAAGCTACACTCACGCCCACACAAATAAGAAGGAGTACGGATATATATATATATATATATATATATATATATATATATATATATATATATATATATATATATATATATATATAAACTGAAAAATAACGGTAATTCACAACTGTAAATAAAATGCTGGTGACCAAAAAGCTTCTTTTGCATATGAGTTTAAAATGCTAAATGAAAAAAAAAAAAAAATAAGTTTAAAATAGTTTTTTTTTTTTTAATGATCCAAAACATCTTAATTACCCACCAAGCAAAATATCTATTAAACTGCATTATATATTTAGTAAGCATTTCAATCAAACCAATATATTATTGTTTTTGCATGTGCTATTAATCAACATTTGCGATCTTCATACTTCACTTTTTTGTGCTTATAGCTGAACATTTGTGCATATGTGGTGAACACGTAAACTTTGGAATTTTCCTGCCAATTTCACAGATCTCCTTAACAATAATACCAGGTTTTTATAACCTAATCATATTACAATATATCCAAGACGTATAAACATATTAGGATTGTCACATTTTAAGGAAGCGCATGTGATAGATGACGTGAGAAAGCAATACTAATATAACAGCTGCGTACACATTGGCAATAACAACAGAATAACAATTCTAGCAGGAATTGGTATTTTGAAGAAAAAAAAAACTCTCATGCTACTTTACGACAGACAGGATCTCGTATGGGAAGGAATGTAGTACGTATGTATATATATATATAGAGAGAGAGAGCCATACCTGTTTCAACACAGACTCATATGCTACGAAAATGTCTTACACTTTGAATAAACATTCACATTCATCTTAACATGTTTGCTCGCCACTTCTTCAAGCACATGCACACTTTTTTCCTCACTATCTAGCACATTAACTATATCCCTCCACTTCGTGCTCACCTTTCCTCAGATTCCTTGCATCTGCAGCACCATCATCTTCGGATAAACCGAGATCTTCTATATCAGTATGGGCGTCTCGCAAGTCAGGTCCAACATCTTTGATATGTACTACTTCCTGAGGATGATCTAGGTCCAATTTTTGAGTATGTGTCACATGAACAACTGATTCATGATTTTCCAACTCAACTGTGGAGGCATCCGTAAGCATGTCTTCTTTCTCTCCCTCTTCAGCAGAAACAAAAACATCTTCTATATCCGTGCCAAGTTCTTTTGTACTAGTTGGAGTGAATGACACTTCAGGCGCTAGTGTTTCTAGAACAATCGATGTGTTCTGTTGCTCACTCATAGTATTGAGTCTATCTGGTGATTGTTTCATTCTGTTGCTCTCATCTTCAGATGTACTAACACTTTCAATGTCAGTTTTGTTCTCAGTTAAAGTTATTGGAAGTGAAAGGGCTTTCGTTATGATCCTACGCTTCGATAAGACATCTGAATCAGCTAAATGTACTTCTCCCACATCGGTATTGCTATTTTTACTTTTAGTAAGACATTTACCTATGTGATGTGGCTGCGCACTAAATCGTGACTTTCCTCTTTTTCGTTTCGGTTGATCTTCTTTCAAAATTATATCTTCCGTATCTGTTCCTGGGCACTTGTTTATGATTGAAGATCTATGCTCTTTGATTATTTCTCGAAGTTGGGTATTACCTCCATCCAGAGGAGGAACATCTGGAGTAACAGACCGCGGCAAGTTTTCATCTTCGGAATAATAACAATCTTCGGTATCTGTTAATTCGCCAGTTTCCTTGTCAACATGAGTTTCCTTATCATTATCTACCAAAGGAATGACTTCGGTAACCGTTTTCTCGTCAATATATTTTGTTAGGGTTATTTCTGGGCCTCCTGAAAATCGTTCAGGATCGGGTGACACGCAACATATAGTTGTAACATCTTGGGCATCAGACGATTCAAGAACTACATCTTCAACATCGGTCTCTCCTGATACATCGCTACATTTAAGAATTAAAGAGGGTTGAGTTTCTCCATATTGAAAATTATCATATTCTGTATCACTATTTTCTGTAGATCTTATATCTTCTGTATCAGTGAATGTTTCTTTTAAAGGAGGTGGATCTAAAAACACAACACCATCCACCGAATCTTGCAACACTTGATCGAAACTTTCTGGTGTAATAATAATGGATAAGGGACAACCCTCTGATTCGAGGAAACGAATTTCAGAATTCGAATGTTTCGATTTGTATAAAAGTCGTTTTTTATTTGTAGTATCAGCACTATCTTCATCAGCACTTCCTTCCATATCTTCTTCGTCTGTACAGCCTTCCAGTTTCTCACGAGCAACAACTTGGAGTGTTTTACCACACTCAACGTCAGATGCAAAATCTTCTATATCTGTTATATTTTCAACTTCTTCTAAAATGTTGAGAAACCCTGAGTTAGAAATAAAATTATTTTCCGTATTTCCTTCCTTTATCTTCTGTGAAACTTCTAAAATTCCGTAGTTGTCTTCCATATCGAGTATAGGATTAAGAATATTACTACCTTGATTACAAATAAGATCTTCATTAGCGTCACTATCATGATATTCTTCCTCTGAAACTTGATATATTTCATTGTCAGTTTCCACAACTAACTGAGTCTCTGTTGGGGAAATACAACGAATTATATCTTCATTTTGTTTTAGGTACAATATATTCCTTTCGGGCAATTTAGCTTCGCTGTCTTTGTCTGATAGACATACATCTTCATCATCTGTGGTCTCACTATTTGGCATCTTATCAGTAACTTTAAAACTAGATATTTTGGTTGAGGCATTTTCAGGTTGTGGAAGACCAGGAATTGATTCAAGATCTGGTATTTTGAATCGTTCTAAAATTTCACTTTCCGACAGTTCTAAATCTTCATTATCAGTTAGAGCATTAGAAGTGTTTAAATATTTTTGAGTTTTAGCTTTTGGTTTTCGTCTATGCAATGACTTCCTTGTATCCTCTTCGTCTGACTCTGAATCGACTAATTGCTTGTGGATATTATCACATCCTTTAGCTAATGTTGTCATTGGATAATGGCGAACAGAACGTTTTCTACGACAGTGTTCCTTTCGTAATTCTTCATCCGACGCGAGTTCTTCTTCAGTGCCAATTTCTTTCTCGGGTGAAACTACAACACAGAAACACTCCAGATTAAAATGTTCTGGGGTTAATGTAGGAGATACATAGTTATCTTCAGTGGCATGTTTATCCGTAATATGCATGCTACTTTCTTCGGAAACTATAAATTTGAAATCAATATTTGAAGACGTTTCCTCAGTGTCCACTTCGTTTTCTGAAGTACTTAAAACTTCGTAATCTGTAGGTTGATCTTTAGCATCATGATCAACAGCTAGACTAGATGTCAACATTTTCGTACGCATTATGTCTCTTGTCTGTTCTTCTTTTCTCATATGACAAATACCTTCTGCGCTAAACTCTGAAATTTCTTCTGAATTTCCATGCATATCAAGAAAGTTTTCAAAATTCATTCCGCTTTCTAAAATACGATTTTCGTCATCATTGTCCGTAGAACCAGCAAGTGATTCCACATCCGTAACAGCACTCTCAGTTATTCTATTAGGGACATTTAATTTATTTGAGCACGCCTTATCCAAGTTTCCTTCATTTCCAGAATCAAGTTCTTCTATATCTGTATGAGTATCGACTGTCGATTTGTGGCATTTCCTAATAATATCTTTAAACCCTTCTTCTTCTGGTGATACGGGAACGTTGCGCTGTGTATCCATTTTTTGCAGGGAGAAATTATTTTCTGAAGATGAACTCTCCTGAGACTGCTGCCTACGCAACTGAATAGAAGAAGCATCCACAATGGAACTACACTCAGGACTGATAGGAAGTGGTTCACTCAATCCCTCAAAAAGACTATCGGAAAAATCAATTTTTTCGGCTGATGTATCTACACTGTTATGAAAGCTACAAGTTGTTGACTCTAGTAAAGCGATTGAATCACATTCGCTGATTTCACTAATATCTGCATCGTCATTTGATTCATAATTGTCTTCAGAAACAAGATAGACAATAGGTGTAACCCCTGATGTCACGTCTCCATGAGATTGAATGGGAATGTCGTCTATGGGAATTAGATCTTCCTCATCGTCAGTGGCTTCTTCTTCACTCATACACTGCAAGTTTGTAGACTCCAAGAGAGCATAATCAGCTCCCGACCAAGATGTCGAAAATGTATCGCCATCTTCATTCTCCAAATTGATACAATCCAATGTCTGCTTCCTATATGCGTCACTACTTTCAATGTCTTTGAAAGCTGAATCTCTAGCAAGGATAAACTTCACACTGTGTTTGTTCTCAAAGCAGTCCGGTCCTATATTTTGTTCCTCAGTAGTTATTTCCTTAATGTCATCTTCATCTTGCTTACTGACAACCTGCAGAGAGATATGTGTTGTAAAAGAAGAAAGCATACCAAAGGAAACAACATCCCTATCTTTCTGTGGGGAAACCAGTAACTGATTATTTTCATTTCTCTCACAGAGCAATACACTGCACTCTTCGTACGAGAAATTACCAACACCACCAACTAACTTACCTTCAAGTTTTACTTTGTCGCCAGGTTCACTAACAGTACTTTTGTGCTCGTCAGAATGCATTGTCTTAACCTCAAATGTATGAGATATATTGTCCACGTCATGAACCACATCTGGCCTGAATGTTCCATCATTAACATCATCTATGAATTTTTCTAAATGTGAAGCCATGCTTTGAACAGATGCATAACTAGCAAGACAAGAAGAGGCAACAGGGTCTTTACCTTTTGAAGTTTCCTCAAGGTATTCAAACTTGTGCTTAATACGAGGAGGAGTAACAGCACGTACATCCAAGATTGGGGAAATCCGTTCTTCAGAAACTTGTGTCTTTGGCTGACCACTTGAAGGGGGAGAACGTTCAAGCTTAGTAACTTTAGGTGAAACAGATCTACTACTTCTTGTGGCTGATCGTCCTGTCTCTAAGCTAAGGTCATGATCAGAAGAGGAAGAAGTGGGAAGAGCAACAGAATCCGATAAAGAAGAATCAGTTGTATCCGCAACAGAAGCTTCACCTTCACCTGTAGATTCTTGTTGAGGAAATGGCTTTGCTACCATTCTCCTAACAACTTCGCTTACTTGAGGCTGCCTATAGATGACTTCAATAGCTCCAGAAACATCAACAGTTCGAGTAAAAACCTCAGAAGTAAGTAATTGTGTAACACCAGATTGTGAAGAATGACGTATGCGACTAGGACTTGATGGAAGTGATGGAGTAGAAGTTGTTTCGATAGTAGAACTTTGAGGTGAGGATGATTTGCTTGATTTATCCGGAGATTTTTCTGTTTTCGATAAACAGGGAGGTGAGCTTTGTGTGGAACTTGCAGATACACGACCTGGCAGTCGCCGTCTTCCTCGCTCGTGTGGAACATCAGAGGTAATATTATCCGATTTACCTACACTACTTTTAGTGGCCAAATATTCATGACGAATTATTTTTTTCTGTTGAGTTAAACCTTTCGAAATTGTACGACTACCAATATGTTCTTCCTTAGATAAATATTCTTCTCGCGAAGTACTGTATTTTGTTTTCGTGCTAGCTACAGAAAGTTGACTTTTCGAATGACGAGTCCCTGAAGATACTTTGTCTTCTGATGATACTTTGTTTTCCTGTGAAGACACATGCTTTGTTTTCGAACCACTAATACCTAATTGAGATTTGGTGTGGGTAATTTGAGTACCATGCTTTTCAGTATCCGAAGCAGATGTTTCTTTCGTGCCTTTTGTTGTTTTCCGAACTTTAGAAATAGCACCTGTGGATACTGAAACACTACCAGATAAAGATTTCAGCTCAGAAGGCTTCCTCGAACGAACTGTAGTTTGTTCAACCGATGTTCTCATTTCTTTCTTTGTTCCTTCTTGTTCAGAAAACGATTTTAAAGGTTCCTTCAGTCTTATTTGTGTTTCATCATCATCACCCAAAGACAACGTTCTGCTTTCTGATGGCAATTCTGATGATGATTCTCCAGTTGACTGTAACGAAACCACATCCTCATCTTTGCTAGTATCAGCTTGTTCTTGTTCGAGAAGCTTTACTTCTTCACGAACGGTGCATACAATGTTTGATGGACACACCTCTGCAATGTTTTCACTTGCTTCAAGAGCAACAGATTGACATTCGCGATCACTTAAAATATCAATTATTTCAGTTGCTTTCTCGTTTGTAGTTGTGGTGTCACTTGTATCAATTATCACATCTCTCCCATATCGAACGTCTAATACTTCAAGTGTAGAAATATCACTACAATCTATATTTCGAGAATGGAACTTCTCTTCTGTCAACTTTTCTTTGGTACCTACAGTTTCTACTGTCTCACCAACAGCTGTTTCTACTTCCGAAAACAACCCCTCTTGCTCGTTGTATTTTGAAATATCATCTGCTGTCTTAGAAATACTAGTTCCTGTTAATACATCAGCTAGTACAGAAGCATCTTCTACTGTTTGAGATTCTTGTTGAATGGGTACAGTTTGTGTAGTCGTATAACATGGTTCTGAAAGCGCTTTTCTCTTTTCAATACTTCTTACCTCTTCGACAAAAGTTTCAAGTACATTATCCCTGAGA
The DNA here is from genome assembly GCF_964235325.1 of Thermobia domestica. Taxonomy (NCBI): domain Eukaryota; kingdom Metazoa; phylum Arthropoda; class Insecta; order Zygentoma; family Lepismatidae; genus Thermobia; species Thermobia domestica. Next base: position 287,893,060 of record NC_137454.1, read on the forward strand.
ATTTCCTGTTCAATAATAGTTACAGTTCTACTGTCCTTAGCTAAGTCTGTAACATGTGAGTCACCATGAGCCTGGGAAATATCCTGCTCAAACTGAGACTTTAACTCCTCGTATGGTGAAACTTCAGTTATTTGGTCCTTGTCAATTCCAGAAAACTTTGGTTTAAACTTATCTTTATCATCAAACTTGAGTTTATATCCCATATTATTATCCGAACGAACAAATTCCTCTTGAATCGAACCTAATTCGGGAAAACCAGGTTCAGGTGCTTCCTTAGAATCTGCTAGTTGTATAGATAAATCCTTTCCGTCAGGTGTTGGTGTCAAATCAGGTTTAAGTTCACGTACTTCTTGCTTAATCTGACGCGCAACCTCTTTAACCTCACTCATCAATTCTTTCATTTCCCTCTCAGTTAAAACTTTCCTCGTTATTATAGACAAATGTTCCCGTCTTGACCTAGAACTACTTGACGCAAATAGCCGAGAATCGCTCGGGCCAGCCATAATTACACTTGAAGCATCTGTTCTAGAAAGATCAGAGCGTAAACAAGTGGGCTGTCGCTCATTACTAACAACTTTTTCACATTCAACATTCTGAATCTCTGGCAAAAGCTCACTTTCAATAACAGACACTTTTGCATCGACCTCCTCTACGGATAAAGACTCAATCTTCTCTTCAGCCCCATCGATTTCTTCACGTAATAGTAACTCAGAACTTTCAGCAAAAGATGAAACAACACTACAAGATTCAATTTCACGATCATCAATTGAATCACGTACCGTCATCCGAACACTATCAACACAAATCTTGTCAGCAACCAACGAAACATCACCTAAAGTCTCTGATGATTCTTCTACAATTTCTATATCCACTTCCAAACCTTTCTCAATTTCTTCCGATACTGGTCTCGTTGGGCAAACTAACTCCAGAACAGGGTCTTCCGTAGGAAGTTCCCTTTCTAAAACTTGCACTTTCTCGGTAAAAACCTCACTTTCTTTAACGTTTACCTCGAACGCAGTAACATCTAATTTCTCTAATTTTTCACCTTCCAAAACAACAACCTCACGTTCTATAACCGCTTCCGTAACAGGTTCCGCTAACTTTTCGGCAACTATTTCCGGTTTTTCAATTCTTTCTTCTATTAATTCTGTCTCCTTTTCTATTGCTTTCGCTGATACTTTTTCAATTAATTCGGGGATCTTCTTTATTTCCCATACTAATTCCTTCCCTTCAGAAGAAGTCGTTTTTTTCTTTTCAACCTCACCCTCTACCCTAGTCGGTATTTCTTTCTCTTCGGAGGGAGCAGAAACTTCTGTGACAACTTCTTTCCTTTCAGCTAATTCCTTTTCGGACGTACTCTCTTCCTCTTCTAACTTTTCTTTCTCCTCAGCACCTGTTTCCTCTACAAACTTCCCAGCTTCTACGGGTTGTTCTCCTTCTATCTTTTCTTCCGTGACATTACCCATTTCCGATACCTTTTCTGGTACAGAACTCTCTTCAGAAATAGACGGTTCTTCCTTTGAAGCCAACATTTCTGTTTTCTCAATTCCTACTTCCTCTGTTACTTCCGATACAAATAATTCTTCCTTCTCTACCACCTCTTCTTCTTTCTCTGATAACTTTTCCTCTATTGCGATTTCTTCCCGTAATTCAGCTTCAAGAGTTTCTTTCTTAATTTCAGAATCTGATTTCTCGGTCACTACGCCCTCCTTTATAATTTCCTCCTGGGGTGGTTGCCCTACAGCATCTATATCCAATGCCAACGCTTTCTCAATTTCTGCGGATATTGGTTTCGTCGGGGATACTAATTCCGGTTTTTCGATTTTGGTTGGGGATTCTATTTCTACAACTTCCACTTTATCGCTAACAACCTCGGTTTTTTTAACTTTTACCTCGACATCAGAAACTTCTAATTTTTCAACTATTTCAGCTTCAGACACTACAACCTCACGTTCTATAACCACTCCCGCTAACTTTTCGGCAACTATTTCCGGTTTTTCAATTCTTTCTTCTATCACTTCGGGTTCCTTTTCTATTTCTTTCGCTGATACTTTTTCAATTAAATCGGGGATTTTCTTTTCTTCCTCTACTTCTTCTTTCTCTTCAGAAGCAGTTGGTTTTTCCTCTTCAACCTCACCCTCAACTTCAGTTGGTACTTCTGTCTCTTCGGAGGGAGCAGAAATTTCTGTGACAACTTCTTCCTTTTCAGCTAGTTCCTTTTCGGATATAATCTCTTCCTCTTCTAACTTATCTTTCTCCTCAGCACCTGCTTCCTCTACAATTTTCTCAGCTTCTACGGGTTTCTCTCCTTCTATCTTCTCTTCCGTGATCTTACCAACTTCCGATATCTTCTCCGGAACTGAAATTTCTTCAGAAATAGACGGTTCTTCCTTTGAAGGCAACTCTTCTGCTTTCTCAATTCCTACTTCCTCCGTTACTTCCGATACAACTAATTCTTCCTTCTCTACCACCTCTTCTTTCTCTGATACCTTTGCCTCTACTGCGATTTCTTCCGGTATTTCAGCTTCAATTTCTTTCTTAATTTCGACCTCTATTTTCTCCGCTACTACACCTTCCTTTATAATTTCCACCTCTGGTGGTTGTTCTACAGCTTCTATATCTAATGTCACGGCTTTCTCGATTTCCGGGGATATTGGTTTCGTCGGAGCTTCTAACTCCGGTTCTTCGACTTTGGTTGGTGATTCTATTTCTACAACTTCCACTTTATCGCTAACAACCTCGGTTTCTTCAACTTTTACCTCGACTTCAGAAACTTTTAATTTTTCTACTACTTCAGCTTCAGACACTACAGCCTCACGTTCTATAACCGCTTCCGCAACAGGTTCCGCTAACTTTTCGGCAACTATTTCCGGTTTTCCAATTCTTTCTTCTATCACTTCGGGTTCCTTTTCTATTTCTTTCGCTGATACTTTTTCAATTAATTCGGGGATTTCTTCTTCTTCCTCTACTTCTTTCTCTTCAGAAACTGTTGATTTTTCCACTTCAACCTCACCCTCTACTTCAGATGGTACTTCTTTCTCTTCGGAGGGAGCAGAAATTTCTGTAACAACTTCTTTTTTTTCAGCTACTTCCTTTTTGGATATAATCTCTTCTTCTTCTATCTTTTCTTTCTCCTCAGCAGCTGCTTCCTCTACAATTTTCTCAGCTTCTACGGGTTTCTCTCCTTCTATCTTCTCTTCCGTGATCTTACCCACTTCCGATATCTTTTCCGGAACTGAAATTTCTTCAGAAATAGACGGTTCTTCCTTTGAAGGCAACTCTTCTGCTTTCTCAATTCCTACTTCCTCCGTTACTTCCGATACAACTAATTCTTCCTTCTCTACCACCTCTTCTTTCTCTGATACCTTTTCCTCTACTGCGATTTCTTCCGGTATTTCAGTTTCAATTTCTTTCTTAATTTCAGCCTCTATTTTCTCCGCTACTACACCTTCCTTTATAATTTCCACCTCTGGTGGTTGTTCTACAGCTTCTATATCTAATGTCACTGCTTTCTCGATTTCCGCGGCTATTGGTTTCGTCGGAGATTCTAACTCTGGTTTTTCGACTTTGGTTGGTGATTCTATTTCTAGAACTTCCACTTTATCGCTAACAACCTCGGTTTCTTTAACTTTTACCTCGACTTCAGAAACTTCTAATTTTTCTACTATTTCAGCTTCAGACACTACAACCTCACCTTCTATAACCGCTTCCGCAACAGGTTCCGCTAACTTTTCGACAACTATTTCCGGTTTTTCAATTCTTTCTTCTATCACTTCGGATTCCTTTTCTATTTCTTTCGCTGATACTTTTTCAATTAATTCAGGGATTTCTTTTTCTTCCTCTACTTCTTCTTTCTCTTCAGAAACAGTTGGTTTTTCCTCTTCAACCTCACCCTCTCCTTCAGATGGTACTTCTTTCTCTTCGGAGGGAGCAGAAATTTCTGTAACAACTTCTTCCTTTTCAGCTAGTTCCTTTTTGGATAGAATCTCTTCTTCTTCTATCTTTCCTTTCACCTCAGCACCTGCTTCCTCTACAATTTTCTCAGCTTCTACGGGTTTCTCTCCTTCTATCTTCTCTTCCGTGATCTTACCCACTTCCGATATCTTTTCAGGAACTGAAATTTCTTCAGAAATAAACGGTTCTTCCTTTGAAGGCAACTCTTCTGCTTTCTCAATTCCTACTTCCTCCGTTACTTCCGATACAAGTAATTCTTCCTTCTCTACCACCTCTTCTTTCTCTGATACCTTTTCCTCTACTGCGATTTCTTCCGGTATTTCAGCTTCAATTTCTTTCTTAATTTCGACCTCTATTTTCTCCGATACTACACCTTCCTTTATAATTTCCACCTCTGGTGGTAGTTCTACAGCTTCTATATCTAATGTCACCTCTTTCTCGATTTCCGCGGATATTGGTTTCGTCGGAGATTCTAACTCTGGTTTTTCGACTTTGGTTGGTGATTCTATTTCTACAACTTCCACTTTATCGCTAACAACCTCGGTTTCTTTAACTTTTACCTCGACTTCAGAAACTTCTAATTTTTCTACTGTTTCAGCTTCAGACACTACAACCTCACGTTCTATAACCGCTTCCGCAACAGGTTCCGCTAACTTTTCGGCAACTATTTCCGATTTTTCCATTCTTTCTTCTATCACGTCGGGTTCCTTTTCTATTTCTTTCGCTGATACTTTTTCAATTAATTCGGGGATTTCTTTTTCTTCCTCTACTTCTTCTTTCTTTTCAGAAACAGTTGGTTTTTCCTCTTCAACCTTACCCTCTACTTCAGATGGTACTTCTTTCTCTTCAGAGGGAGCAGAAATTTCTGTAACAACTTCTTCCTTTTCAGCTACTTCCTTTTTGGATATAATCTCTTCTTCTTCTATCTTTTCTTTCTCCTCAGCACCTGCTTCCTCTACAATTTTCTCAGCTTCCACGGGTTTCTCTCCTTCTATTTTCTCTTCCGTGATCTTACCGACTTCCGATATCTTTTCAGGAACTGAAATTTCTTCAGAAATAGACGGTTCTTCCTTTGAAGGCAACTCTTCTGCTTTCTCAATTCCTACTTCCTCCGTGACTTCCGATACAACTAATTCTTCCTTCTCTACCACCTCTTCTTTCTCTGATACCTTTTCCTCTACTGCGATTTCTTCCGGTATTTCAGCTTCAATTTCTTTCTTAATTTCGACCTCTATTTTCTCCGCTACTACACCTTCCTTTATAATTTCCACCTCTGGTGGTTGTTCTACAGCTTCTATATCTAATGTCACCCCTTTCTTGATTTCCGCGGCTATTGGTTTCGTCGGAGATTCTAACTCTGGTTTTTCGACTTTGGTTGGTGATTCTATTTCTACAACTTCCACTTTATCGCTAACAACCTCGGTTTCTTTAACTTTTACCTCGACTTCAGAAACTTCTAATTTTTCTACTATTTCACCTTCAGACACTACAACCTCACGTTCTATAACCGCTTCCGCAGCAGGTTCCGCTAACTTTTCGGCAACTATTTCCGGTTTTTCAATTCTTTCTTCTATCACTTCGGGTTCCTTTTCTATTTCTTTCGCTGATACTTTTTCAATTAATTCGGGGATTTCTTTTTCTTCCTCTACTTCTTCTTTCTCTTCAGAAACAGTTGGTTTTTCCTCTTCAACCTTACCCTCTACTTCAGATGGTACTTCTTTCTCTTCGGAGGGAGCAGAAATTTCTGTAACAACTTCTTCCTTTTCAGCTACTTCCTTTTTGGATATAATCTCTTCTTCTTCTATCTTTTCTTTCTCCTCAGCACCTGCTTTCTCTACAATTTTCTCAGCTTCTACGGGTTTCTCTTCTATCTTCTCTTCCGTGATCTTACCCACTTCCGATATCTTTTCCGGAACTGAAATTTCTTCAGAAAGAGACGGTTCTTCCTTTGAAGGCAACTCTTCTGCTTTCTCAATTCCTACTTCCTCCGTTACTTCCGATACAACTAATTCTTCCTTCTCTACCACCTCTTCTTTCTCTGATACCTTTTCCTCTACTGCGATTTCTTCCGGTATTTCAGCTTCAATTTCTTTCTTAATTTCAGCCTTTATTTTCTCCGCTACTACACCTTCCTTTATAATTTCCACCTCTGGTGGTAGTTCTCCAGCTTCTATACCTAGTGTCACCTCTTTCTCGATTTCCGCGGATATTGGTTTCGTCGGAGATTCTAACTCTGGTTTTTCGACTTTGGTTGGTGATTCTATTTCTACAACTTCCACTTTATCGCTAACAACCTCGGTTTCCTTAACTTTTACCTCGACTTCAGAAACTTCTAATTTTTCTACTATTTCAGCTTCAGACACTACAACCTCACGTTCTATAACCGCTTCCGCAACAGGTTCCGCTAACTTTTCGGCAACTATTTCCGGTTTTTCCATTCTTTCTTCTATCACTTCGGGTTCCTTTTCTATTTCTTTCGCTGATACTTTTTCAATTAATTCGGGGATTTCTTTTTCTTCCTCTACTTCTTCTTTCTCTTCAGAAACAGTTGGTTTTTCCTCTTCAACCTTACCCTCTACTTCAGATGGTACTTCTTTCTCTTCGGAGGGAGCAAAAATTTCTGTAACAACTTCTTCCTTTTCAGCTACTTCCGTTTTGGATATAATCTCTTCTTCTTCTATCTTTTCTTTCTCCTCAGCACCTGCTTCCTCTACAATTTTCTCAGCTTCCACGGGTTTCTCTCCTTCTATCTTCTCTTCCGTGATTTTACCCACTTCCGATATCTTTTCAGGAACTGAAATTTCTTCAGAAATAGACGGTTCTTCCTTGGAAGGCAACTCTTCTGCTTTCTCAATTCCTACTTCCTCCGTTACTTCCGATACAACTAATTCTTCCTTCTCTACCACCTCTTCTTTCTCTGATACCTTTTCCTCTACTGCGATTTCTTCCGGTATTTCAGCTTCAATTTCTTTCTTAATTTCGACCTCTATTTCCTCCGCTACTACACCTTCCTTTATAATTTCCACCTCTGGTGGTTGTTCTACAGCTTCTATATCTAATGTCACCTCTTTCTCGATTTCCGCGGATATTGGTTTCGTCGGAGATTCTAACTCTGGTTTTTCGACTTTGGTTGGTGACTCTATTTCTACAACTTCCACTTTATCGCTAACAACCTCGGTTTCTTTAACTTTTACCTCGACTTCAGAAACTTCTAATTTTTCTACTATTTCAGCTTCAGACACTACTACCTCACGTTCTATAACCGCTTCCGCAACAGGTTCCGCTAACTCTTCGGCAACTATTTCCGGTTTTTCAATTCTTTCTTCTATCACTTCGGGTTCCTTTTCTATTTCTTTCGCTGATACTTTTTCAATTAATTCGGGGATTTCCTTTTCTTCCGCTACTTCTTCTTTCTCTTCAGAAACAGTTGGTTTTTCCTCTTCAACCTCACCCTCTACTTCAGATGGTACTTCTTTCTCTTCGGAGGGAGCAGAAATTTCTGTAACAACTTCTTTTTTTTCAGCTACTTCCTTTTTGGATATAATCTCTTCTTCTTCTATCTTTTCTTTCTCCTCAGCAGCTGCTTCCTCTACAATTTTCTCAGCTTCTACGGGTTTCTCTCCTTCTATCTTCTCTTCCGTGATCTTACCCACTTCCGATATCTTTTCCGGAACTGAAATTTCTTCAGAAATAGACGGTTCTTCCTTTGAAGGCAACTCTTCTGCTTTCTCAATTCCTACTTCCTCCGTTACTTCCGATACAACTAATTCTTCCTTCTCTACCACCTCTTCTTTCTCTGATACCTTTGCCTCTACTGCGATTTCTTCCGGTATTTCAGCTTCAATTTCTTTCTTAATTTCAGCCTCTATTTTCTCCGCTACTACACCTTCCTTTATAATTTCCACCTCTGGTGGTTGTTCTACAGCTTCTATATCTAATGTCACTGCTTTCTCGATTTCCGCGGCTATTGGTTTCGTCGGAGATTCTAACTCTGGTTTTTCGACTTTGGTTGGTGATTCTATTTCTAGAACTTCCACTTTATCGCTAACAACCTCGGTTTCTTTAACTTTTACCTCGACTTCAGAAACTTCTAATTTTTCTACTATTTCAGCTTCAGACACTACAACCTCACGTTCTATAACCGCTTCCGCAACAGGTTCCGCTAACTTTTCGGCAACTATTTCCGGTTTTTCAATTCTTTCTTCTATCACTTCGGGTTCCTTTTCTATTTCTTTCGCTGATACTTTTTCAATTAATTCGGGGATTTCTTTTTCTTCCGCTACTTCTTCTTTCTCTTCAGAAACAGTTGGTTTTTCCTCTTCAACCTTACCCTCTACTTCAGATGGTACTTCTTTCTCTTCGGAGGGAGCAGAAATTTCTGTAACAACTTCTTCCTTTTCAGCTACTTCCTTTTTGGATATAATCTCTTCTTCTTCTATCTTTTCTTTCTCCTCAGCACCTGCTTTCTCTACAATTTTCTCAGCTTCTACGGGTTTCTCTTCTATCTTCTCTTCCGTGATCTTACCCACTTCCGATATCTTTTCCGGAACTGAAATTTCTTCAGAAAGAGACGGTTCTTCCTTTGAAGGCAACTCTTCTGCTTTCTCAATTCCTACTTCCTCCGTTACTTCCGATACAACTAATTCTTCCTTCTCTACCACCTCTTCTTTCTCTGATACCTTTTCCTCTACTGCGATTTCTTCCGGTATTTCAGCTTCAAATTCTTTCTTAATTTCAGCCTTTATTTTCTCCGCTACTACACCTTCCTTTATAATTTCCACCTCTGGTGGTAGTTCTCCAGCTTCTATACCTAGTGTCACCTCTTTCTCGATTTCCGCGGATATTGGTTTCGTCGGAGATTCTAACTCTGGTTTTTCGACTTTGGTTGGTGATTCTATTTCTACAACTTCCACTTTATCGCTAACAACCTCGGTTTCCTTAACTTTTACCTCGACTTCAGAAACTTCTAATTTTTCTACTATTTCAGCTTCAGACACTACAACCTCACGTTCTATAACCGCTTCCGCAACAGGTTCCGCTAACTTTTCGGCAACTATTTCCGGTTTTTCCATTCTTTCTTCTATCACTTCGGGTTCCTTTTCTATTTCTTTCGCTGATACTTTTTCAATTAATTCGGGGATTTCTTTTTCTTCCTCTACTTCTTCTTTCTCTTCAGAAACAGTTGGTTTTTCCTCTTCAACCTTACCCTCTACTTCAGATGGTACTTCTTTCTCTTCGGAGGGAGCAAAAATTTCTGTAACAACTTCTTCCTTTTCAGCTACTTCCTTTTTGGATATAATCTCTTCTTCTTCTATCTTTTCTTTCTCCTCAGCACCTGCTTCCTCTACAATTTTCTCAGCTTCCACGGGTTTCTCTCCTTTTATCTTCTCTTCCGTGATTTTACCCACTTCCGATATCTTTTCAGGAACTGAAATTTCTTCAGAAATAGACGGTTCTTCCTTGGAAGGCAACTCTTCTGCTTTCTCAATTCCTACTTCCTCCGTTACTTCCGATACAACTAATTCTTCCTTCTCTACCACCTCTTCTTTCTCTGATACCTTTTCCTCTACTGCGATTTCTTCCGGTATTTCAGCTTCAATTTCTTTCTTAATTTCGACCTCTATTTCCTCCGCTACTACACCTTCCTTTATAATTTCCACCTCTGGTGGTTGTTCTACAGCTTCTATATCTAATGTCACCTCTTTCTCGATTTCCGCGGATATTGGTTTCGTCGGAGATTCTAACTCTGGTTTTTCGACTTTGGTTGGTGACTCTATTTCTACAACTTCCACTTTATCGCTAACAACCTCGGTTTCTTTAACTTTTACCTCGACTTCAGAAACTTCTAATTTTTCTACTATTTCAGCTTCAGACACTACTACCTCACGTTCTATAACCGCTTCCGCAACAGGTTCCGCTAACTCTTCGGCAACTATTTCCGGTTTTTCAATTCTTTCTTCTATCACTTCGGGTTCCTTTTCTATTTCTTTCGCTGATACTTTTTCAATTAATTCGGGGATTTCTTTTTCTTCCGCTACTTCTTCTTTCTCTTCAGAAACAGTTGGTTTTTCCTCTTCAACCTCACCCTCTACTTCAGATGGTACTTCTTTCTCTTCGGAGGGAGCAGAAATTTCTGTAACAACTTCTTCCTTTTCAGCTAGTTCCTTTTTGGATATAATATCTTCTTCTTCTATCTTTTCTTTCTCCTCAGCACCTGCTTCCTCTACAATTTTCTCAGCTTCCACGGGTTTCTCTCCTTCTATCTTCTCTTCCGTGATCTTACCCACTTCCGATATCTTTTCAGGAACTGAAATTTCTTCAGAAATAGACGGTTCTTCCTTTGAAGGCAACTCTTCTGCTTTCTCAATTCCTACTTCCTCCGTTACTTCCGATACAACTAATTCTTCCTTCTCTACCACCTCTTCTTTCTCTGATACCGTTTCCTCTACTGCGATTTCTTCCGGTATTTCAGCTTCAATTTCTTTCTTAATTTCGACCTCTATTTTCTCCGATACTACACCTTCCTTTGTAATTTCCACCTCTGGTGGTTGTTCTAAAGCTTCTATATCTAATATCACCGCTTTCTCGATTTCCGCGGCTGTTGGTTTCGTCGGAGATTCTAACTCTGGTTTTTCGACTTTGGTTGGTGATTCTATTTCTACAACTTCCACTTTATCGCTAACAACCTCGGTTTCTTTAACTTTTACCTCGACTTCAGAAACCTTTAGTTTTTCTACTATTTCAGCTTCAGACACTACAACCTCACGTTCTATAACCGCTTCCGCAACAGGTTCCGCTAACTTTTCGGCAACTATTTCCGGTTTTTCCATTCTTTCTTCTATCACTTCGGGTTCCTTTTCTATTTCTTTCGCTGATACTTTTTCAATTAATTCGGGGATTTCTTTTTCTTCCTCTACTTCTTCTTTCTCTTCAGAAACAGTTGGTTTTTCCTCTTCAACCTTACCCTCTACTTCAGATGGTACTTCTTTCTCTTCGGAGGGAGCAAAAATTTCTGTAACAACTTCTTCCTTTTCAGCTAGTTCCTTTTTGGATATAATATCTTCTTCTTCTATCTTTTCTTTCTCCTCAGCACCTGCTTCCTCTACAATTTTCTCAGCTTCTACGGGTTTCTCTTCTTCTATCTTCTCTTCCGTGATCTTACCCACTTCCGATATCTTTTCCGGAACTGAAATTTCTTCAGAAATAGACGGTTCTTCCTTTGAAGGCAACTCTTCTGCTTTCTCAATTCCTACTTCCTCCGTTACTTCCGATACAACTAATTCTTCCTTCTCTACCACCTCTTCTTTCTCTGATACCTTTTCCTCTACTGCGATTTCTTCCGGTATTTCAGCTTCAATTTCTTTCTTAATTTCAGCCTCTATTTTCTCCGCTACTACACCTTCCTTTAAAATTTCCACCTCTGGTGGTTGTCCTACAGCTTCTATATCTAATGTCACCCCTTTCTCGATTTTCGCGGCTATTGGTTTCGTCGGAGATTCTAACTCCGGTTTTTCGACTTTGGTTGGTGATTCTATTTGTACAACTTCCACTTTATCGCTAACAACCTCTGTTTCTTTAACTTTTACCTCGACTTCAGAAACTTTTAATTTTTCTACTATTTCAGCTTTTGACACTACAACCTCACGTTCTATAACCACTTCCGCAACAGGTTCCGCTAACTCTTCGGCAACTATTTCCGGTTTTTCAATTCTTTCTTCTATCACTTCGGGTTCCTTTTCTATTTCTTTCGCTGATACTTTTTCAATTAATTCGGGGATTTCTTTTTCTTCCTCTACTTCTTCTTTCTCTTCAGAAACAGTTGGTTTTTCCTCTTCAACCTCACCCTCTACTTCAGATGGTACTTCTTTCTCTTCGGAGGGAGCAGAAATTTCTGTAACAACTTCTTCCTTCTCAGCTAGTTCCTTTTTGGATATAATCTCTTCTTCTTCTATCTTTTCTTTCTCCTCAGCACCTGCTTCCTCTACAATTTTCTCAGCTTCCACGGGTTTCTCTCCTTCTATCTTCTCTTCCGTGATCTTACCCACTTCCGATATCTTTTCCGGAACTGAAATTTCTTCAGAAATAGACGGTTCTTCCTTTGAAGGCAACTCTTCTGCTTTCTCAATTCCTACTTCCTCCGTTACTTCCGATACAACTAATTCTTCCTTCTCTACCACCTCTTCTTTCTCTGATACCTTTTCCTCTACTGCGATTTCTTCCGGTATTTCAGCTTCAATTTCTTTCTTAATTTCGACCTCTATTTTCTCCGCTACTACACCTTCCTTTATAATTTCCACCTCTGGTGGTTGTTCTACAGCTTCTATATCTAATGTCACCGCTTTCTCGATTTCCGCGGCTATTGGTTTCGTCGGAGATTCTAACTCCGGTTTTTCGACTTTGGTTGGTGATTCTATTTCTACCACTTCCACTTTATCCCTAACAACCTCGGTTTCTTTAACTTTTACCTCGACTTCAGAAACTTTTAATTTTTCTACTATTTCAGCTTCAGACACTACAACCTCACGTTCTATAACCGCTTCCGCAGCAGGTTCCGCTAACTTTTCGACAACTATTTCCGGTTTTTCAATTCTTTCTTCTATCACTTCGGGTTCCTTTTCTATTTCTTTCGCTGATACTTTTTCAATTAATTCGGGGATTTCTTTTTCTTCCTCTACTTCTTCTTTCTCTTCAGAAACAGTTGGTTTTTCCTCTTCAACCTTACCCTCTACTTCAGATGGTACTTCTTTCTCTTCGGAGGGAGCAGAAATTTCTGTAACAACCTCTTCCTTTTCAGCTAGTTCCTTTTTGGATATAATCTCTTCTTCTTCTATCTTTTCTTTCTCCTCAGCACCTGCTTCCTCTACAATTTTCTCAGCTTCTACGGGTTTCTCTCCTTCTATCTTCTCTTCCGTGATCTTACCCACTTCCAATATCTTTTCAGGAACTGAAATTTCTTCAGAAATAGACGGTTCTTCCTTTGAAGGCAACTCTTCTGCTTTCTCAATTCCTACTTCCTCCGTTACTTCCGATACAACTAATTCTTCCTTCTCTACCACCTCTTCTTTCTCTGATACCTTTTCCTCTACTGCGATTTCTTCCGGTATTTCAGCTTCAATTTCTTTCTTAATTTCAGCCTTTATTTTCTCCGCTACTACACCTTCCTTTATAATTTCCACCTCTGGTGGTTGTTCTACAGCTTCTATATCTAATGTCACCCCTTTCTCGATTTCCGCGGCTATTGCTTTCGTCGGAGATTCTAACTCTGGTTTTTCGACTATGGTTGGTGATTCTATTTCTACAACTTCCACTTTATCGCTAACAACCTCGGTTTCTTTAACTTTTACCTCGACTTCAGAAACTTCTAATTTTTCTACTATTTCAGCTTCAGACACTACAACCTCACGTTCTATAACCGCTTCCGCAACAGGTTTCGCTAACTCTTCGGCAACTATTTCCGGTTTTTCAATTCTTTCTTCTATCACTTCGGGTTCCTTTTCTATTTCTTTCGCTGATACTTTTTCAATTAATTCGGGGATTTCTTTTTCTTCCTCTACTTCTTCTTTCTCTTCAGAAACAGTTGGTTTTTCCTCTTCAACCTGACCCTCTACTTCAGATGGTATTTCTTTCTCTTTGGAGGGAGCAGAAATTTCTGTAACAACTTCTTCCTTTTCAGCTACTTCCTTTTTGGATATAATCTCTTCTTCTTCTATCTTTTCTTTCTCCTCAGCACCTGCTTCCTCTACAATTTTCTCAGCTTCCACGGGTTTCTCTCCTTCTATCTTCTCTTCCGTGATCTTACCCACTTCCGATATCTTTTCCGGAACTGAAATTTCTTCAGAAATAGACGGTTCTTCCTTTGAAGGCAACTCTTCTGCTTTCTCAATTCCTACTTCCTCCGTTACTTCCGATACAACTAATTCTTCCTTCTCTACCACCTCTTCTTTCTCTGATACCTTTTCCTCTACTGCGATTTCTTCCGGTATTTCAGCTTCAATTTCTTTCTTAATTTCAGCCTGTATTTTCTCCGCTACTACACCTTCCTTTATACTTTCCACCTCTGGTGGTTGTTCTACAGCTTCTATATCTAATGTCACCGCTTTCTCGATTTTCGCGGCTATTGGTTTCGTCGGAGATTCTAACTCCGGTTTTTCGACTTTGGTTGGTGATTCTATTTCTACAACTTCCACTTTATCGCTAACAACCTCGGTTTCTTTAACTTTTACCTCGACTTCAGAAACTTTTAATTTTTCTACTATTTCAGCTTTTGACACTACAACCTCACGTTCTATAACTGCTTCCGCAACAGGTTCCGCTAACTCTTCGGCAACTATTTCCGGTTTTTCAATTCTTTCTTCTATCACTTCGGGTTCCTTTTCTATTTCTTTCGCTGATACTTTTTCAATTAATTCGGGGATTTCTTTTTCTTCCGCTACTTCTTCTTTCTCTTCAGAAACAGTTGGTTTTTCCTCTTCAACCTCACCCTCTACTTCAGATGGTACTTCTTTCTCTTCGGAGGGAGCAGAAATTTCTGTAACAACTTCTTCCTTCTCAGCTAGTTCCTTTTTGGATATAATCTCTTCTTCTTCTATCTTTTCTTTCTCCTCAGCACCTGCTTCCTCTACAATTTTCTCAGCTTCCACGGGTTTCTCTCCTTCTATCTTCTCTTCCGTGATCTTACCCACTTCCGATATCTTTTCCGGAACTGAAATTTCTTCAGAAATAGACGGTTCTTCCTTTGAAGGCAACTCTTCTGCTTTCTCAATTCCTACTTCCTCCGTTACTTCCGATACAACTAACTCTTCCTTCTCTACCACCTCTTCTTTCTCTGATACCTTTTCCTCTACTGCGATTTCTTCCGGTATTTCAGCTTCAATTTCTTTCTTAATTTCAGCCTGTATTTTCTCCGCTACTACACCTTCCTTTATACTTTCCACCTCTGGTGGTTGTTCTACAGCTTCTATATCTAATGTCACCGCTTTCTCGATTTTCGCGGCTATTGGTTTCGTCGGAGATTCTAACTCCGGTTTCTCGACTTTGGTTGGTGATTCTATTTGTACAACTTCCACTTTATCGCTAACAACCTCGGTTTCTTTAACTTTTACCTCGACTTCAGAAACTTTTAATTTTTCTACTATTTCAACTTTTGACACTACAACCTCACGTTCTATAACTGCTTCCGCAACAGGTTCCGCTAACTCTTCGGCAACTATTTCCGGTTTTTCAATTCTTTCTTCTATCACTTCGGGTTCCTTTTCTATTTCTTTCGCTGATACTTTTTCAATTAATTCGGGGATTTCTTTTTCTTCCGCTACTTCTTCTTTCTCTTTAGAAACAGTTGGTTTTTCCTCTTCAACCTTACCGTCTACTTCAGATGGTACTTCTTTCTCTTCGGAGGGAGCAGAAATTTCTGTAACAACCTCTTCCTTTTCAGCTAGTTCCTTTTTGGATATAATCTCTTCTTCTTCTATCTTTTCTTTCTCCTCAGCACCTGCTTCCTCTACAATTTTCTCAGCTTCTACGGGTTTCTCTCCTTCTATCTTCTCTTCCGTGATCTTACCCACTTCCAATATCTTTTCAGGAACTGAAATTTCTTCAGAAATAGACGGTTCTTCCTTTGAAGGCAACTCTTCTGCTTTCTCAATTCCTACTTCCTCCGTTACTTCCGATACAACTAATTCTTCCTTCTCTACCACCTCTTCTTTCTCTGATACCTTTTCCTCTACTGCGATTTCTTGCGGTATTTCAGCTTCAATTTCTTTCTTAATTTCGACCTCTATTTTCTCCGCTACTACACCTTCCTTTATAATTTCCACCTCTGGTGGTTGTCCTACAGCTTCTATATCTAATGTCACCCCTTTCTCGATTTCCGCGGCTATTGGTTTCGTCGGAGATTCTAACTCCGGTTTTTCGACTTTGGTTGGTGATTCTATTTCTACAACTTCCACTTTATCGCTAACAACCTCGGTTTCTTTAACTTTTACCTCGACTTCAGAAACTTCTAATTTTTCTACTATTTCACCTTCAGACACTACAACCTCACGTTCTATAACCACTTCCGCAACAGGTTCCGCTAACTTTTCGGCAACTATTTCCGGTTTTTCAATTCTTTCTTCTACCACTTCGGGTTCCTTTTCTATTTCTTTCGCTGATACTTTTTCAATTAATTCGGGGATTTCTTTTTCTTCCTCTACTTCTTCTTTCTCTTCAGAAACAGTTGGTTTTTCCTCTTCAACCTTACCCTCTACTTCAGATGGTACTTCTTTCTCTTCGGAGGGAGCAGAAATTTCTGTAACAACTTCTTCCTTTTCAGCTACTTCCTTTTTGGATATAATCTCTTCTTCTTCTATCTTTTCTTTCTCCTCAGCACCTGCTTTCTCTACAATTTTCTCAGCTTCTACGGGTTTCTCTTCTATCTTCTCTTCCGTGATCTTACCCACTTCCGATATCTTTTCCGGAACTGAAATTTCTTCAGAAAGAGACGGTTCTTCCTTTGAAGGCAACTCTTCTGCTTTCTCAATTCCTACTTCCTCCGTTACTTCCGATACAACTAATTCTTCCTTCTCTACCACCTCTTCTTTCTCTGATACCTTTTCCTCTACTGCGATTTCTTCCGGTATTTCAGCTTCAATTTCTTTCTTAATTTCAGCCTTTATTTTCTCCGCTACTACACCTTCCTTTATAATTTCCACCTCTGGTGGTAGTTCTCCAGCTTCTATACCTAGTGTCACCTCTTTCTCGATTTCCGCGGATATTGGTTTCGTCGGAGATTCTAACTCTGGTTTTTCGACTTTGGTTGGTGATTCTATTTCTACAACTTCCACTTTATCGCTAACAACCTCGGTTTCCTTAACTTTTACCTCGACTTCAGAAACTTCTAATTTTTCTACTATTTCAGCTTCAGACACTACAACCTCACGTTCTATAACCGCTTCCGCAACAGGTTCCGCTAACTTTTCGGCAACTATTTCCGGTTTTTCCATTCTTTCTTCTATCACTTCGGGTTCCTTTTCTATTTCTTTCGCTGATACTTTTTCAATTAATTCGGGGATTTCTTTTTCTTCCTCTACTTCTTCTTTCTCTTCAGAAACAGTTGGTTTTTCCTCTTCAACCTTACCCTCTACTTCAGATGGTACTTCTTTCTCTTCGGAGGGAGCAAAAATTTCTGTAACAACTTCTTCCTTTTCAGCTACTTCCTTTTTGGATATAATCTCTTCTTCTTCTATCTTTTCTTTCTCCTCAGCACCTGCTTCCTCTACAATTTTCTCAGCTTCCACGGGTTTCTCTCCTTCTATCTTCTCTTCCGTGATTTTACCCACTTCCGATATCTTTTCAGGAACTGAAATTTCTTCAGAAATAGACGGTTCTTCCTTGGAAGGCAACTCTTCTGCTTTCTCAATTCCTACTTCCTCCGTTACTTCCGATACAACTAATTCTTCCTTCTCTACCACCTCTTCTTTCTCTGATACCTTTTCCTCTACTGCGATTTCTTCCGGTATTTCAGCTTCAATTTCTTTCTTAATTTCGACCTCTATTTCCTCCGCTACTACACCTTCCTTTATAATTTCCACCTCTGGTGGTTGTTCTACAGCTTCTATATCTAATGTCACCTCTTTCTCGATTTCCGCGGATATTGGTTTCGTCGGAGATTCTAACTCTGGTTTTTCGACTTTGGTTGGTGACTCTATTTCTACAACTTCCACTTTATCGCTAACAACCTCGGTTTCTTTAACTTTTACCTCGACTTCAGAAACTTCTAATTTTTCTACTATTTCAGCTTCAGACACTACTACCTCACGTTCTATAACCGCTTCCGCAACAGGTTCCGCTAACTCTTCGGCAACTATTTCCGGTTTTTCAATTCTTTCTTCTATCACTTCGGGTTCCTTTTCTATTTCTTTCGCTGATACTTTTTCAATTAATTCGGGGATTTCTTTTTCTTCCGCTACTTCTTCTTTCTCTTCAGAAACAGTTGGTTTTTCCTCTTCAACCTCACCCTCTACTTCAGATGGTACTTCTTTCTCTTCGGAGGGAGCAGAAATTTCTGTAACAACTTCTTCCTTTTCAGCTAGTTCCTTTTTGGATATAATATCTTCTTCTTCTATCTTTTCTTTCTCCTCAGCACCTGCTTCCTCTACAATTTTCTCAGCTTCCACGGGTTTCTCTCCTTCTATCTTCTCTTCCGTGATCTTACCCACTTCCGATATCTTTTCAGGAACTGAAATTTCTTCAGAAATAGACGGTTCTTCCTTTGAAGGCAACTCTTCTGCTTTCTCAATTCCTACTTCCTCCGTTACTTCCGATACAACTAATTCTTCCTTCTCTACCACCTCTTCTTTCTCTGATACCTTTTCCTCTACTGCGATTTCTTCCGGTATTTCAGCTTCAATTTCTTTCTTAATTTCGACCTCTATTTTCTCCGATACTACACCTTCCTTTGTAATTTCCACCTCTGGTGGTTGTTCTAAAGCTTCTATATCTAATATCACCGCTTTCTCGATTTCCGCGGCTGTTGGTTTCGTCGGAGATTCTAACTCTGGTTTTTCGACTTTGGTTGGTGATTCTATTTCTACAACTTCCACTTTATCGCTAACAACCTCGGTTTCTTTAACTTTTACCTCGACTTCAGAAACCTTTAGTTTTTCTACTATTTCAGCTTCAGACACTACAACCTCACGTTCTATAACCGCTTCCGCAACAGGTTCCGCTAACTTTTCGGCAACTATTTCCGGTTTTTCAATTCTTTCTTCTATCACTTCGGGTTCCTTTTCTATTTCTTTCGCTGATACTTTTTCAATTAATTCGGGGATTTCTTTTTCTTCCTCTACTTCTTCTTTCTCTTCAGAAACAGTTGGTTTTTCCTCTTCAACCTTACCCTCTACTTCAGATGGTACTTCTTTCTCTTCGGAGGGAGCAGAAATTTCTGTAACAACTTCTTCCTTTTCAGCTAGTTCCTTTTTGGATATAATCTCTTCTTCTTCTATCTTTTCTTTCTCCTCAGCACCTGCTTTCTCTACAATTTTCTCAGCTTCTACGGGTTTCTCTTCTTCTATCTTCTCTTCCGTGATCTTACCCACTTCCGATATCTTTTCCGGAACTGAAATTTCTTCAGAAATAGACGGTTCTTCCTTTGAAGGCAACTCTTCTGCTTTCTCAATTCCTACTTCCTCCGTTACTTCCGATACAACTAATTCTTCCTTCTCTACCACCTCTTCTTTCTCTGATACCTTTTCCTCTACTGCGATTTCTTCCGGTATTTCAGCTTCAATTTCTTTCTTAATTTCAGCCTTTATTTTCTCCGCTACTACACCTTCCTTTAAAATTTCCACCTCTGGTGGTTGTCCTACAGCTTCTATATCTAATGTCACCCCTTTCTCGATTTTCGCGGCTATTGGTTTCGTCGGAGATTCTAACTCCGGTTTTTCGACTTTGGTTGGTGATTCTATTTGTACAACTTCCACTTTATCGCTAACAACCTCTGTTTCTTTAACTTTTACCTCGACTTCAGAAACTTTTAATTTTTCTACTATTTCAGCTTTTGACACTACAACCTCACGTTCTATAACCACTTCCGCAACAGGTTCCGCTAACTCTTCGGCAACTATTTCCGGTTTTTCAATTCTTTCTTCTACCACTTCGGGTTCCTTTTCTATTTCTTTCGCTGATACTTTTTCAATTAATTCGGGGATTTCTTTTTCTTCCTCTACTTCTTCTTTCTCTTCAGAAACAGTTGGTTTTTCCTCTTCAACCTCACCCTCTACTTCAGATGGTACTTCATTCTCTTCGGAGGGAGCAGAAATTTCTGTAACAACTTCTTCCTTCTCAGCTAGTTCCTTTTTGGATATAATCTCTTCTTCTTCTATCTTTTCTTTCTCCTCAGCACCTGCTTCCTCTACAATTTTCTCAGCTTCCACGGGTTTCTCTCCTTCTATCTTCTCTTCCGTGATCTTACCCACTTCCGATATCTTTTCCGGAACTGAAATTTCTTCAGAAATAGACGGTTCTTCCTTTGAAGGCAACTCTTCTGCTTTCTCAATTCCTACTTCCTCCGTTACTTCCGATACAACTAATTCTTCCTTCTCTACCACCTCTTCTTTCTCTGATACCTTTTCCTCTACTGCGATTTCTTCCGGTATTTCAGCTTCAATTTCTTTCTTAATTTCGACCTCTATTTTCTCCGCTACTACACCTTCCTTTATAATTTCCACCTCTGGTGGTTGTTCTACAGCTTCTATATCTAATGTCACCGCTTTCTCGATTTCCGCGGCTATTGGTTTCGTCGGAGATTCTAACTCCGGTTTTTCGACTTTGGTTGGTGATTCTATTTCTACCACTTCCACTTTATCCCTAACAACCTCGGTTTCTTTAACTTTTACCTCGACTTCAGAAACTTTTAATTTTTCTACTATTTCAGCTTCAGACACTACAACCTCACGTTCTATAACCGCTTCCGCAGCAGGTTCCGCTAACTTTTCGACAACTATTTCCGGTTTTTCAATTCTTTCTTCTATCACTTCGGGTTCCTTTTCTATTTCTTTCGCTGATACTTTTTCAATTAATTCGGGGATTTCTTTTTCTTCCTCTACTTCTTCTTTCTCTTCAGAAACAGTTGGTTTTTCCTCTTCAACCTTACCCTCTACTTCAGATGGTACTTCTTTCTCTTCGGAGGGAGCAGAAATTTCTGTAACAACCTCTTCCTTTTCAGCTAGTTCCTTTTTGGATATAATCTCTTCTTCTTCTATCTTTTCTTTCTCCTCAGCACCTGCTTCCTCTACAATTTTCTCAGCTTCTACGGGTTTCTCTCCTTCTATCTTCTCTTCCGTGATCTTACCCACTTCCAATATCTTTTCAGGAACTGAAATTTCTTCAGAAATAGACGGTTCTTCCTTTGAAGGCAACTCTTCTGCTTTCTCAATTCCTACTTCCTCCGTTACTTCCGATACAACTAATTCTTCCTTCTCTACCACCTCTTCTTTCTCTGATACCTTTTCCTCTACTGCGATTTCTTCCGGTATTTCAGCTTCAATTTCTTTCTTAATTTCAGCCTTTATTTTCTCCGCTACTACACCTTCCTTTATAATTTCCACCTCTGGTGGTTGTTCTACAGCTTCTATATCTAATGTCACCCCTTTCTCGATTTCCGCGGCTATTGCTTTCGTCGGAGATTCTAACTCTGGTTTTTCGACTATGGTTGGTGATTCTATTTCTACAACTTCCACTTTATCGCTAACAACCTCGGTTTCTTTAACTTTTACCTCGACTTCAGAAACTTCTAATTTTTCTACTATTTCAGCTTCAGACACTACAACCTCACGTTCTATAACCGCTTCCGCAACAGGTTTCGCTAACTCTTCGGCAACTATTTCCGGTTTTTCAATTCTTTCTTCTATCACTTCGGGTTCCTTTTCTATTTCTTTCGCTGATACTTTTTCAATTAATTCGGGGATTTCTTTTTCTTCCTCTACTTCTTCTTTCTCTTCAGAAACAGTTGGTTTTTCCTCTTCAACCTGACCCTCTACTTCAGATGGTACTTCTTTCTCTTTGGAGGGAGCAGAAATTTCTGTAACAACTTCTTCCTTTTCAGCTACTTCCTTTTTGGATATAATCTCTTCTTCTTCTATCTTTTCTTTCTCCTCAGCACCTGCTTCCTCTACAATTTTCTCAGCTTCCACGGGTTTCTCTCCTTCTATCTTCTCTTCCGTGATCTTACCCACTTCCAATATCTTTTCCGGAACTGAAATTTCTTCAGAAATAGACGGTTCTTCCTTTGAAGGCAACTCTTCTGCTTTCTCAATTCCTACTTCCTCCGTTACTTCCGATACAACTAATTCTTCCTTCTCTACCACCTCTTCTTTCTCTGATACCTTTTCCTCTACTGCGATTTCTTCCGGTATTTCAGCTTCAATTTCTTTCTTAATTTCAGCCTGTATTTTCTCCGCTACTACACCTTCCTTTATACTTTCCACCTCTGGTGGTTGTTCTACAGCTTCTATATCTAATGTCACCGCTTTCTCGATTTTCGCGGCTATTGGTTTCGTCGGAGATTCTAACTCCGGTTTTTCGACTTTGGTTGGTGATTCTATTTGTACAACTTCCACTTTATCGCTAACAACCTCGGTTTCTTTAACTTTTACCTCGACTTCAGAAACTTTTAATTTTTCTACTATTTCAGCTTTTGACACTACAACCTCACGTTCTATAACTGCTTCCGCAACAGGTTCCGCTAACTCTTCGGCAACTATTTCCGGTTTTTCAATTCTTTCTTCTATCACTTCGGGTTCCTTTTCTATTTCTTTCGCTGATACTTTTTCAATTAATTCGGGGATTTCTTTTTCTTCCGCTACTTCTTCTTTCTCTTCAGAAACAGTTGGTTTTTCCTCTTCAACCTCACCCTCTACTTCAGATGGTACTTCTTTCTCTTCGGAGGGAGCAGAAATTTCTGTAACAACTTCTTCCTTCTCAGCTAGTTCCTTTTTGGATATAATCTCTTCTTCTTCTATCTTTTCTTTCTCCTCAGCACCTGCTTCCTCTACAATTTTCTCAGCTTCCACGGGTTTCTCTCCTTCTATCTTCTCTTCCGTGATCTTACCCACTTCCGATATCTTTTCCGGAACTGAAATTTCTTCAGAAATAGACGGTTCTTCCTTTGAAGGCAACTCTTCTGCTTTCTCAATTCCTACTTCCTCCGTTACTTCCGATACAACTAACTCTTCCTTCTCTACCACCTCTTCTTTCTCTGATACCTTTTCCTCTACTGCGATTTCTTCCGGTATTTCAGCTTCAATTTCTTTCTTAATTTCAGCCTGTATTTTCTCCGCTACTACACCTTCCTTTATACTTTCCACCTCTGGTGGTTGTTCTACAGCTTCTATATCTAATGTCACCGCTTTCTCGATTTTCGCGGCTATTGGTTTCGTCGGAGATTCTAACTCCGGTTTCTCGACTTTGGTTGGTGATTCTATTTGTACAACTTCCACTTTATCGCTAACAACCTCGGTTTCTTTAACTTTTACCTCGACTTCAGAAACTTTTAATTTTTCTACTATTTCAACTTTTGACACTACAACCTCACGTTCTATAACTGCTTCCGCAACAGGTTCCGCTAACTCTTCGGCAACTATTTCCGGTTTTTCAATTCTTTCTTCTATCACTTCGGGTTCCTTTTCTATTTCTTTCGCTGATACTTTTTCAATTAATTCGGGGATTTCTTTTTCTTCCGCTACTTCTTCTTTCTCTTTAGAAACAGTTGGTTTTTCCTCTTCAACCTTACCGTCTACTTCAGATGGTACTTCTTTCTCTTCGGAGGGAGCAGAAATTTCTGTAACAACCTCTTCCTTTTCAGCTAGTTCCTTTTTGGATATAATCTCTTCTTCTTCTATCTTTTCTTTCTCCTCAGCACCTGCTTCCTCTACAATTTTCTCAGCTTCTACGGGTTTCTCTCCTTCTATCTTCTCTTCCGTGATCTTACCCACTTCCAATATCTTTTCAGGAACTGAAATTTCTTCAGAAATAGACGGTTCTTCCTTTGAAGGCAACTCTTCTGCTTTCTCAATTCCTACTTCCTCCGTTACTTCCGATACAACTAATTCTTCCTTCTCTACCACCTCTTCTTTCTCTGATACCTTTTCCTCTACTGCGATTTCTTGCGGTATTTCAGCTTCAATTTCTTTCTTAATTTCGACCTCTATTTTCTCCGCTACTACACCTTCCTTTATAATTTCCACCTCTGGTGGTTGTCCTACAGCTTCTATATCTAATGTCACCCCTTTCTCGATTTCCGCGGCTATTGGTTTCGTCGGAGATTCTAACTCCGGTTTTTCGACTTTGGTTGGTGATTCTATTTCTACAACTTCCACTTTATCGCTAACAACCTCGGTTTCTTTAACTTTTACCTCGACTTCAGAAACTTCTAATTTTTCTACTATTTCACCTTCAGACACTACAACCTCACGTTCTATAACCACTTCCGCAACAGGTTCCGCTAACTTTTCGGCAACTATTTCCGGTTTTTCAATTCTTTCTTCTACCACTTCGGGTTCCTTTTCTATTTCTTTCGCTGATACTTTTTCAATTAATTCGGGGATTTCTTTTTCTTCCTCTACTTCCTCTTTCTCTTCAGAAACAGTTGGTTTTTCCTCTTCAACCTCACCCTCTACTTCAGATGGTACTTCTTTCTCTTCGGAGGGAGCAGAAATTTCTGTAACAACTTCTTCCTTTTCAGCTAGTTCCTTTTTGGATATAATCTCTTCTTCTTCTATCTTTTCTTTCTCCTCAGCACCTGCTTCCTCTACAATTTTCTCAGCTTCCACGGGTTTCTCTCCTTCTATCTTCTCTTCCGTGATCTTACCCACTTCCGATATCTTTTCAGGAACTGAAATTTCTTCAGAAATAGACGGTTCTTCCTTTGAAGGCAACTCTTCTGCTTTCTCAATTTTTACTTCCTCCGTTACTTCCGATACAACTAATTCTTCCTTCTCTACCACCTCTTCTTTCTCTGATACCTTTTCCTCTACTGCGATTTCTTCCGGTATTTCAGCTTCAATTTCTTTCTTAATTTCGACCTCTATTTTCTCCGCTACTACACCTTCCTTTATAATTTCCACCTCTGGTGGTTGTTCTACAGCTTCTATATCTAATGTCACCGCTTTCTCGATTTCCGCGGCTATTGCTTTCGTCGGAGATTCTAACTCTAGTTTTTCGACTTTGGTTGGTGATTCTATTTCTACAACTTCCACTTTATCGCTAACAACCTCGGTTTCTTTAACTTTTACCTCGACTTCAGAAACTTTTAATTTTTCTACTATTTCAGCTTCAGACACTACAACCTCACGTTCTATAACCGCTTCCGCAACAGGTTGCGCTAACTCTTCGGCAACTATTTCCGGTTTTTCAATTCTTTCTTCTATCACTTCGGGTTCCTTTTCTATTTCTTTCGCTGATACTTTTTCAATTAATTCGGGGATTTCTTTTTCTTCCGCTACTTCTTTCTCTTCAGAAACTGTTGGTTTTTCCTCTTCAACCTCACCCTCTACTTCAGATGGTACTTCTTTCTCTTCGGAGAGAGCAGAAATTTCTGTAACAACCTCTTCCTTTTCAGCTAGTTCCTTTTTGGATATAATCTCTTCTTCTTCTATCTTTTCTTTCTCCTCAGCACCATCTTCCTCTAAAATTTTCTCAGCTTCTACGGGCTTCTCTCCTTCTATCTTCTCTTCCGTGATCTTACCCACTTCCGATATCTTTTCAGGAACTGAAATTTCTTCAGAAATAGACGGTTCTTCCTTTGAAGGCAACTCTTCTGCTTTCTCAATTCCTACTTCCTCCGTTACTTCCGATACAACAAATTCTTCCTTCTCTACCACCTCTTCTTTCTCTGATACCTTTTCCTCTACTGCGATTTCTTTTGGCATTTCAGCTTCAATTTCTTTCTTAATTTCGACCTCTATTTTCTCCGCTACTACACCTTCCTTTATATTTTCCACCTCTGGTGGTTGTTCTACAGCTTCTATATCTAATGTCACCCCTTTCTCGATTTCCGCGGCTATTGCTTTCGTCGGAGATTCTAACTCTGGTTTTTCGACTTTGGTTGGTGATTCTATTTCTACAACTTCCACTTTATCGCTAACAACCTCGGTTTCTTTAACTTTTACCTCGACTTCAGAAACTTCTAATTTTTCTACTATTTCAGCTTCAGACACTACAACCTCACGTTCTATAACCGCTTCCGCAACAGGTTCCGCTAACTCTTCGGCAACTATTTCCGGTTTTCCAATTCTTTCTTCTATCACTTCGGGTTCCTTTTCTATTTCTTTCGCTGATACTTTTTCAATTAATTCGGGGATTTCTTTTTCTTCCTCTACTTCCTCTTTCTCTTCAGAAACAGTTGGTTTTTCCTCTTCAACCTCACCCTCTACTTCAGATGGTACTTCTTTCTCTTCGGAGGGAGCAGAAATTTCTGTAACAACTTCTTCCTTCTCAGCTAGTTCCTTTTTGGATATAATCTCTTCTTCTTCTATCTTTTCTTTCTCCTCAGCACCTGCTTTCTCTACAATTTTCTCAGCTTCTACGGGTTTCTCTCCTTCTATCTTCTCTTCCGTGATCTTACCCACTTCCGATATCTTTTCAGGAACTGAAATTTCTTCAGAAATAGACGGTTCTTCCTTTGAAGGCAACTCTTCTGCTTTCTCAATTCCTACTTCCTCCGTGACTTCCGATACAACTAATTCTTCCTTCTCTACCACCTCTTCTTTCTCTGATACCTTTTCCTCTACTGCGATTTCTTCCGGTATTTCAGCTTCTATTTCTTTCTTAATTTCGACCTCTATTTTCTCCGCTACTACACCTTCCTTTATAATTTCCACCTCTGGTGGTTGTTCTACAGCTTCTATATCTAATGTCACCCCTTTCTCGATTTCCGCGGCTATTGGTTTCGTCGGAGATTCTAACTCTGGTTTTTCGACTTTGGTTGGTGATTCTATTTCTACAACTTCCACTTTATCGCTAACAACCTCGGTTTCTTTAACTTTTACCTCGACTTCAGAAACCTTTAGTTTTTCTACTATTTCAGCTTCAGACACTACAACCTCACGTTCTATAACCGCTTCCGCAGCAGGTTCCGCTAACTTTTCGGCAACTATTTCCGGTTTTTCAATTCTTTCTTCTATCACTTCGGGTTCCTTTTCTATTTCTTTCGCTGATACTTTTTCAATTAATTCGGGGATTTCTTTTTCTTCCTCTACTTCCTCTTTCTCTTCAGAAACAGTTGGTTTTTCCTCTTCAACCTCACCCTCTACCTCAGATGGTACTTCTTTCTCTTCGGAGGGAGCAGAAATTTCTGTAACAACTTCTTCCTTCTCAGCTAGTTCCTTTTTGGATATAATCTCTTCTTCTTCTATCTTTTCTTTCTCCTCAGCACCTGCTTTCTCTACAACTTTCTCAGCTTCTACGGGTTTCTCTCCTTCTATCTTCTCTTCCGTGATCTTACCCACTTCCGATATCTTTTCAGGAACTGAAATTTCTTCAGAAATAGACGGTTCTTCCTTTGAAGGCAACTCTTCTGCTTTCTCAATTCCTACTTCCTCCGTGACTTCCGATACAACTAATTTTTCCTTCTCTACCACCTCTTCTTTCTCTGATACCTTTTCCTCTACTGCGATTTCTTCCGGTATTTCAGCTTCAATTTCTTTCTTAATTTCGACCTCTATTTTCTCCGCTACTACATCTTCCTTTATAATTTCCACCTCTGGTGGTTGTTCTACAGCTTCTATATCTAATGTCACCCCTTTCTCGATTTCCGCGGCTATTGGTTTGGTCGGAGATTCTAACTCTGGTTTTTCGACTTTGGTTGGTGATTCTATTTCTACAACTTCCACTTTATCGCTAACAACCTCGGTTTCTTTAACTTTTACCTCGACTTCAGAAACTTCTAATTTTTCTACTATTTCAGCTTCAGACACTACAACCTCACGTTCTATAACCGCTTCCGCAACAGGTTCCGCTAACTCTTCGGCAACTATTTCCGGTTTTTCAATTCTTTCTTCTATCACTTCGGGTTCCTTTTCTATTTCTTTCGCTGATACTTTTTCAATTAATTCGGGGATTTCTTTTTCTTCCTCTACTTCTTCTTTCTCTTCAGAAACAGTTGGTTTTTCCTCTTCAACCTTACCCTCTACTTCAGATGGTACTTCTTTCTCTTCGGAGGTAGCAGAAATTTCTGTAACAACCTCTTCCTTTTCAGCTAGTTCCTTTTTGGATATAATCTCTTCTTCCTCTATCTTTTCTTTCTCCTCAAAACCTGCTTTCTCTACAATTTTCTCAGCTTCCACGGGTTTCTCTCCTTCTATCTTCTCTTCCGTGATCTTACCCACTTCCGATATCTTTTCAGGAACTGAAATTTCTTCAGAAATAGACGGTTCTTCCTTTGAAGGCAACTCTTCTGCTTTCTCAATTCCTACTTCCTCCGTTACTTCCGATACAACTAATTCTTCCTTCTCTACCACCTCTTCTTTCTCTGATACCTTTTCCTCTACTGCGATTTCTTCCGGTATTTCAGCTTCAATTTCTTTCTTAATTTCGACCTCTATTTTCTCCGCTACTACACCTTCCTTTATAATTTCCACCTCTGGTGGTTGTTCTACAGCTTCTATATCTAATGTCACCCCTTTCTCGATTTCCGCGGCTATTGGTTTCGTCGGAGATTCTAACTCTGGTTTTTCGACTTTGGTTGGTGATTCTATTTCTACAACTTCCACTTTATCGCTAACAACCTCGGTTTCTTTTACTTTTACCTCGACTTCAGAAACTTCTAATTTTTCTACTATTTCGGCTTCAAACACTACAACCTCACGTTCTATAACCGCTTCCGCAACAGGTTCCGCTAACTCTTCGGCAACTATTTCCGGTTTTTCAATTCTTTCTTCTACCACTTCGGGTTCCTTTTCTATTTCCTTCGCTGATACTTTTTCAATTAATTCGGGGATTTCTTTTTCTTCCTCTACTTCCTCTTTCTCTTCAGAAACAGTTGGTTTTTCCTCTTCAACCTCACCCTCTACTTCAGATGGTACTTCTTTCTCTTTGGAGGGAGCAGAAATTTCTGTAACAACTTCTTCCTTTTCAGCTAGTTCCTTTTTGGATATAATCTTTTCTTCTTCTATCTTTTCTTTCTCCTCAGCACCTGCTTCCTCTACAATTTTCTCAGCTTCCACGGGTTTCTCTCCTTCTATCTTCTCTTCCGTGATCTTACCCACTTCCGATATCTTTTCAGGAACTGAAATTTCTTCAGAAATAGACGGTTCTTCCTTTGAAGGCAACTCTTCTGCTTTCTCAATTCCTACTTCCTCCGTTACTTCCGATACAACTAATTCTTCCTTCTCTACCACCTCTTCTTTCTCTGATACCTTTTCCTCTACTGCGATTTCTTCCGGTATTTCAGCTTCAATTTCTTTCTTAATTTCGACCTCTATTTTCTCCGCTACTACACCTTCCTTTATAATTTCCACCTCTGGTGGTTGTTCTACAGCTTCTATATCTAATGTCACCTTTTTCTCGATTTCCGCGGCTATTGGTTTCGTCGGAGATTCTAACTCTGGTTTTTCGACTTTGGTTGGTGATTCTATTTCTACAACTTCCACTTTATCGCTAACAACCTCGGTTTCTTTAACTTTTACCTCGACTTCAGAAACTTCTAATTTTTCTACTATTTCAGCTTCAGAGACTACAACCTCACGTTCTATAACCGCTTCCGCAACAGCTTCCGCTAACTCTTCGGCAACTATTTCCGGTTTTTCAATTCTTTCTTCTATCACTTCGGGTTCCTTTTCTATTTCTTTCGCTGATACTTTTTCAATTAATTCGGGGATTTCTTTTTCTTCCTCTACTTCCTCTTTCTCTTCA
Organism: Thermobia domestica; assembly: GCF_964235325.1. NCBI lineage: Eukaryota > Metazoa > Arthropoda > Insecta > Zygentoma > Lepismatidae > Thermobia > Thermobia domestica. The sequence continues at coordinate 287,922,400 of NC_137454.1, forward strand.
GAAACAGTTGGTTTTTCCTCTTCAACCTCACCCTCTACTTCAGATGGTACTTCTTTCTCTTTGGAGGGAACAGAAATTTCTGTAACAACTTCTTCCTTTTCAGCTAGTTCCTTTTTGGATATAATCTCTTCCTCTTCTATCTTTTCTTTCTCCTCAGCACCTGCTTCCTCTACAATTTTCTCAGCTTCCACGGGTTTCTCTCCTTCTATCTTCTCTTCCGTGATCTTACCCACTTCCGATATCTTTTCAGGAACTGAAATTTCTTCAGAAATAGACGGTTCTTCCTTTGAAGGCAACTCTTCTGCTTTCTCAATTCCTACTTCCTCCGTTACTTCCGATACAACCAATTCTTCCTTCTCTACCACCTCTTCTTTCTCTGATACCTTTTCCTCTACTGCGATTTCTTCCGGTATTTCAGCTTCAATTTCTTTCTTAATTTCGACCTCTATTTTCTCCGCTACTACACCTTCCTTTATAATTTCCACCTCTGGTGGTTGTTCTACAGCTTCTATATCTAATGTCACCGCTTTCTCGATTTCCGCGGCTATTGGTTTCGTCGGAGATTCTAGCTCTGGTTTTTCGACTTTGGTTGGTGATTCTATTTCTACAACTTCCACTTTATCGCTAACAACCTCGGTTTCTTTAACTTTTACCTCGACTTCAGAAACTTCTAATTTTTCTACTATTTCAGCTTCAGACACTACAACCTCACGTTCTATAACCGCTTCCGCAACAGGTTCCGCTAACTCTTCGGCAACTATTTCCGGTTTTTCAATTCTTTCTTCTATCACTTCGGGTTCCTTTTCTATTTCTTTCGCTGATACTTTTTCAATTAATTCGGGGATTTCTTTTTCTTCCTCTACTTCTTCTTTCTCTTCAGAAACAGTTGGTTTTTCCTCTTCAACCTTACCCTCTACTTCAGATGGTACTTCTTTCTCTTCGGAGGGAGCAGAAATTTCTGTAACAACCTCTTCCTTTTCAGCTAGTTCCTTTTTGGATATAATCTCTTCTTCTTCTATCTTTTCTTTCTCCTCAAAACCTGCTTTCTCTACAATTTTCTCAGCTTCCACGGGTTTCTCTCCTTCTATCTTCTCTTCCGTGATCTTACCCACTTCCGATATCTTTTCCGGAACTGAAATTTCTTCAGAAATAGACGGTTCTTCCTTTGAAGGCAACTCTTCTGCTTTCTCAATTCCTACTTCCTCCGTTACTTCCGATACAACTAATTCTTCCTTCTCTACCACCTCTTCTTTCTCTGATACCTTTTCCTCTACTGCGATTTCTTCCGGTATTTCAGCTTCAATTTCTTTCTTAATTTCGACCTCTATTTTCTCCGCTACTACACCTTCCTTTATAATTTCCACCTCTGGTGGTTGTTCTACAGCTTCTATATCTAATGTCACCCCTTTCTCGATTTCCGCGGCTATTGGTTTCGTCGGAGATTCTAACTCTGGTTTTTCGACTTTGGTTGGTGATTCTATTTCTACAACTTCCACTTTATCGCTAACAACCTCGGTTTCTTTAACTTTTACCTCGACTTCAGAAACTTCTAATTTTTCTACCATTTCGGCTTCAGACACTACAACCTCACGTTCTATAACCGCTTCCGCAACAGGTTCCGCTAACTCTTCGGCAACTATTTCCGGTTTTTCAATTCTTTCTTCTACCACTTCGGGTTCCTTTTCTATTTCCTTCGCTGATACTTTTTCAATTAATTCGGGGATTTCTTTTTCTTCCTCTACTTCCTCTTTCTCTTCAGAAACAGTCTGTTTTTCCTCTTCAACCTCACCCTCTACTTCAGATGGTACTTCTTTCTCCTCGGAGGGAGCAGAAATTTCTGTAACAACTTCTTCCTTTTCAGCTAGTTCCTTTTTGGATATAATCTCTTCTTCTTCTATCTTTTCTTTCTCCTCAGCACCTGCTTCCTCTACAATTTTCTCAGCTTCCACGGGTTTCTCTCCTTCTATCTTCTCTTCCGTGATCTTACCCACTTCCGATATCTTTTCAGGAACTGAAATTTCTTCAGAAATAGACGGTTCTTCCTTTGAAGGCAACTCTTCTGCTTTCTCAATTCCTACTTCCTCCGTTACTTCCGATACAACTAATTCTTCCTTCTCTACCACCTCTTCTTTCTCTGATACCTTTTCCTCTACTGCGATTTCTTCCGGTATTTCAGCTTCAATTTCTTTCTTAATTTCGACCTCTATTTTCTCCGCTACTACACCTTCCTTTATAATTTCCACCTCTGGTGGTTGTTCTACAGCTTCTATATCTAATGTCACCGCTTTCTCGATTTCCGCGGCTATTGGTTTCGTCGGAGATTCTAGCTCTGGTTTTTCGACTTTGGTTGGTGATTCTATTTCTACAACTTCCACTTTATCGCTAACAACCTCGGTTTCTTTAACTTTTACCTCGACTTCAGAAACTTTTAATTTTTCTACTATTTCAGCTTCAGACACCACAACCTCACGTTCTATAACCGCTTCCGCAACAGGTTCCGCTAACTCTTCGGCAACTATTTCCGGTTTTTCAATTCTTTCTTCTATCACTTCGGGTTCCTTTTCTATTTCTTTCGCTGATACTTTTTCAATTACTTCGGGGATTTCTTTTTCTTCCGCTACTTCTTTCTCTTCAGAAACTGTTGGTTTTTCCTCTTCAACCTTACCCTCTACTTCAGATGGTACTTCTTTCTCTTCGGAGAGAGCAGAAATTTCTGTAACAACCTCTTCCTTTTCAGCTAGTTCCTTTTTGGATATAATCTCTTCTTCTTCTATCTTTTCTTTCTCCTCAGCACCATCTTCCTCTAAAATTTTCTCAGCTTCTACGGGCTTCTCTCCTTCTATCTTCTCTTCCGTGATCTTACCCACTTCCGATATCTTTTCAGGAACTGAAATTTCTTCAGAAATAGACGGTTCTTCCTTTGAAGGCAACTCTTCTGCTTTCTCAATTCGTACTTCCTCCGTTACTTCCGATACAACTAATTCTTCCTTCTCTACCACCTCTTCTTTCTCTGATACCTTTTCCTCTACTGCGATTTCTTCCGGTATTTCAGCTTCAATTTCTTTCTTAATTTCGACCTCTATTTTCTCCGCTACTACACCTTCCTTTATAATTTCCACCTCTGGTGGTTGTTCTACAGCTTCTATATCTAATGTCACCCCTTTCTCGATTTCCGCGGCTATTGCTTTCGTCGGAGATTCTAACTCTGGTTTTTCGACTTTGGTTGGTGATACTATTTCTACAACTTCCACTTTATCGCTAACAACCTCGGTTTCTTTAACTTTTACCTCGACTTCAGAAACTTCTAATTTTTCTATTATTTCAGCTTCAGACACTACAACCTCACGTTCTATAACCGCTTCCGCAACAGGTTCCGCTAACTCTTCGGCAACTATTTCCGGTTTTTCAATTCTTTCTTCTATCACTTCGGGTTCCTTTTCTATTTCTTTCGCTGATACTTTTTCAATTAATTCGGGGATTTCTTTTTCTTCCGCTACTTCTTCTTTCTCTTCAGAAACAGTTGGTTTTTCCCCTTCAACCTCACCCTCAACTTCAGATGGTACTTCTTTCTCTTCGGGGGGAACAGAAATTTCTGTAACAACTTCTTCCTTCTCAGCTAGTTCCTTTTTGGATATAATCTCTTCTTCTTCTATCTTTTCTTTCTCCTCAGCACCTGCTTTCTCTACAATTTTCTCAGCTTCTACGGGTTTCTCTCCTTCTATCTTCTCTTCCGTGATCTTACCCACTTCCGATATCTTTTCAGGAACTGAAATTTCTTCAGAAATAGACGGTTCTTCCTTTGAAGGCAACTCTTCTGCTTTCTCAATTCCTACTTCCTCCGTTACTTCCGATACAACTAATTCTTCCTTCTCTACCACCTCTTCTTTCTCTGATACCTTTTCCTCTACTGCGATTTCTTCCGGTATTTCAGCTTCAATTTCTTTCTTAATTTCGACCTCTATTTTCTCCGCTACTACACCTTCCTTTATAATTTCCACCTCTGGTGGTTGTTCTACAGCTTCTATATCTAATGTCACCGCTTTCTCGATTTCCGCGGCTATTGGTTTCGTCGGAGATTCTAACTCTGGTTTTTCGACTTTGGTTGGTGATTCTTTTTCTACAACTTCCACTTTATCGCTAACAACCTCGGTTTCTTTAACTTTTACCTCGACTTCAGAAACTTTTAATTTTTCTACTATTTCAGCTTCAGACACTACAACCTCACGTTCTAAAACCGCTTCCGCAGCAAGTTCCGCTAACTTTTCGGCAACTATTTCCGGTTTTTCAATTGTTTCTTCTATCACTTCGGGTTCCTTTTCTATTTCTTTCGCTGATACTTTTTCAATTAATTCGGGGATTTCTTTTTCTTCCTCTACTTCTTCTTTCTCTTCAGAAACAGTTGGTTTTTCCTCTTCAACCTCACCCTCTACTTCAGATGGTACTTCTTTCTCTTCGGAGGGAGCAGAAATTTCTGTAACAACTTCTTCCTTTTTAGCTAGTTCCTTTTTGGATATAATCTCTTCTTCTTCTATCTTTTCTTTCTCCTCAGCACCTGCTTTCTCTACAATTTTCTCAGCTTCTACGGGTTTCTCTTCTTCTATCTTCTCTTCCGTGATCTTACCCACTTCCGATATCTTTTCAGGAACTGAAATTTCTTCAGAAATAGACGGTTCTTCCTTTGAAGGCAACTCTTCTGCTTTCTCAATTCCTACTTCCTCCGTTACTTCCGATACAACTAATTCTTCCTTCTCTACCACCTCTTCTTTCTCTGATACCTTTTCCTCTACTGCGATTTCTTCCGGTATTTTAGCTTCAATATCTTTCTTAATTTCAGCCTCTATTTTCTCCGCTACTACACCTTCCTTTATAATTTCCACCTCTGGTGGTTGTTCTACAGCTTCTATATCTAATGTCACCCCTTTCTCGATTTCCGCGGCTATTGGTTTCGTCGGAGATTCTAACTCCGGTTTTTCGACTTTGGTTGGTGATTCTATTTCTACAACTTCCACTTTATCGCTAACAACCTCGGTTTCTTTAACTTTTACCTCGACTTCAGAAACTTCTAATTTTTCTACTATTTCAGCTTCAGACACTACAACCTCACGTTCTATAACCGCTTCCGCAACAGGTTCCGCTAACTCTTCGGCAACTATTTCCGGTTTTTCAATTCTTTCTTCTATCACTTCGGGTTCCTTTTCTATTTCTTTCGCTGATACTTTTTCAATTAATTCGGGGATTTCTTTTTCTTCCGCTACTTTTTCTTTCTCTTCAGAAACAGTTGGTTTTTCCCCTTCAACCTCACCCTCTACTTCAGATGGTACTTCTTTCTCTTCGGAGGGAACAGAAATTTCTGTAACAACTTCTTCCTTCTCAGCTAGTTCCTTTTTGGATATAATCTCTTCTTCTTCTATCTTTTCTTTCTCCTCAGCACCTGCTTTCTCAACAATTTTCTCAGCTTCTACGGGTTTCTCTCCTTCTATCTTCTCTTCCGTGATCTTACCCACTTCCGATATCTTTTCCGGAACTGAAATTTCTTCAGAAATAGACGGTTCTTCCTTTGAAGGCAACTCTTCTGCTTTCTCAATTCCTACTTCCTCCGTTACTTCCGATACAACTAATTCTTCCTTCTCTACCACCTCTTCTTTCTCTGATACCTTTTCCTCTACTGCGATTTCTTCCGGTATTTCAGCTTCAATTTCTTTCTTAATTTCGACCTCTATTTTCTCCGCTACTACACCTTCCTTTATAATTTCCACCTCTGGTGGTTGTTCTACAGCTTCTATATCTAATGTCACCGCTTTCTCGATTTCCGCGGATATTGGTTTCGTCGGAGATTCTAACTCTGGTTTTTCGACTTTGGTTGGTGATTCTATTTCTACAAATTCCACTTTATCGCTAACAACCTCGGTTTCTTTAACTTTTACCTCGACTTCAGAAACTTCTAATTTTTCTACTATTTCAGCTTCAGACACTACAACCTCACGTTCTAAAACCGCTTCCGCAGCAGGTTCCGCTAACTTTTCGGCAACTATTTCCGGTTTTTCAATTCTTTCTTCTATCACTTCGGGTTCCTTTTCTATTTCTTTCGCTGATACTTTTTCAATTAATTCGGGGATTTCTTTTTCTTCCTCTACTTCTTCTTTCTCTTCAGAAATAGTTGGTTCTTCCTCTTCAACCTCACCCTCTACTTCAGATGGTACTTCTTTCTCTTCGGAGGGAGCAGAAATTTCTGCAACAACTTCTTCCTTTTCAGCTAGTTCCTTTTTGGATATAATCTCTTCTTCTTCTATCTTTTCCTTCTCTTCAGCACCTGCTTTCTCTACAATTTTCTCAGCTTCTACGGGTTTCTCTTCTTCTATCTTCTCTTCCGTGATCTTACCCACTTCCGATATTTTTTCAGGAACTGAAATTTCTTCAGAAATAGACGGTTCTTCCTTTGAAGGCAACTCTTCTGCTTTCTCAATTCCTACTTCCTCCGTTACTTCCGATACAACTAATTCTTCCTTCTCTACCACCTCTTCTTTCTCTGATACCTTTTCCTCTACTGCGATTTCTTCCGGTATTTCAGCTTCAATTTCTTTCTTAATTTCGACCTCTATTTTCTCCGCTACTACACCTTCCTTTATAATTTCCACCTCTGGTGGTTGTTCTACAGCTTCTATATCTAAGGTCACCGCTTTCTCGATTTCCGCGGATATTGGTTTCGTCGGAGATTCTAACTCTGCTTTTTCGACTTTGGTTGGTGATTCTATTTCTACAACTTCCACTTTATCGCTAACAACCTCGGTTTCTTTAACTTTTACCTCGACTTCAGAAACTTCTAATTTTTCTACTATTTCAGCTTCAGACACTACAACCTCACGTTCTATAACCGCTTCCGCAACAGGTTCCGCTAACTTTTCGGCAACTATTTCCGGTTTTTCAATTCTTTCTTCTATCACTTCGGGTTCCTTTTCTATTTCTTTCGCTGATACTTTTTCAATTAATTCGGGGATTTCTTTTTCTTCCGCTACTTCTTCTTTCTCTTCAGAAACTGTTGGTTTTTCGTCTTCAACCTCACCCTGTACTTCAGATGGTACTTCTTTCTCTTCGGAGGGAGCAGAAATTTCTGTAACAACTTCTTCCTTTACAGCTAGTTCCTTTTTGGATATAATCTCTTCTTCTTCTATCTTTTCTTTCTCCTCAGCACCTGCTTTCTCTACAATTTTCTCAGCTTCTACGGGTTTCTCTTCTTCTATCTTCTCTTCCGTGATCTTACCCACTTCCGATATCTTTTCCGGAACTGAAATTTCTTCAGAAATAGACGGTTCTTCCTTTGAAGGCAACTCTTCTGTTTTCTCAATTCCTACTTCCTCCGTTACTTCCGATACAACTAATTCTTCCATCTCTACCACCTCTTCTTTCTCTGATACCTTTTCCTCTACTGCGATTTCTTCCGGTATTTCAGCTTCAATTTCTTTCTTAATTTCGACCTCTATTTTCTCCGCTACTACACCTTCCTTTATAATTTCCACCTCTGGTGGTTGTTCTACAGCTTCTATATCTAAGGTCACCGCTTTCTCGATTTCCGCGGATATTGGTTTCGTCGGAGATTCTAACTCTGGTTTTTCGACTTTGGTTGGTGATTCTATTTCTACAACTTCCACTTTATCGCTAACAACCTCGGTTTCTTTAACTTTTACCTCGATTTCAGAAACTTCTAATTTTTCTACTATTTCAGCTTCAGACACTACAACCTCACGTTCTATAACCGCTTCCGCAACAGGTTCCGCTAACTTTTCGGCAACTATTTCCGGTTTTTCAATTCTTTCTTCTATCACTTCGGGTTCCTTTTCTATTTCTTTCGCTGATACTTTTTCAATTAATTCGGGGATTTCTTTTTCTTCCGCTACTTCTTCTTTCTCTTCAGAAACAGTTGGTTTTTCCTCTTCAACCTTACCCTCTACTTCAGATGGTACTTCTTTCTCTTCGGAGGGAGCAGAAATTTCTGTAACAACTTCTTCCTTTTCAGCTAGTTCCTTTTTGGATATAATCTCTTCTTCTTCTATCTTTTCTTTCTCCTCAGCACCTGCTTTCTCTACAATTTTCTCAGCTTCTACGGGTTTCTCTTCTTCTATCTTCTCTTCCGTGATCTTACCCACTTCCGATATCTTTTCAGGAACTGAAATTTCTTCAGAAATAGACGGTTCTTCCTTTGAAGGCAACTCTTCTGTTTTCTCAATTCCTACTTCCTCCGTTACTTCCGATACAACTAATTCTTCCTTCTCTACCACCTCTTCTTTCTCTGATACCTTTTCCTCTACTGCGATTTCTTCCGGTATTTCAGCTTCAATATCTTTCTTAATTTCAGCCTCTATTTTCTCCGCTACTACACCTTCCTTTATAATTTCCACCTCTGGTGGTTGTTCTACAGCTTCTATATCTAATGTCACCCCTTTCTCGATTTCCGCGGCTATTGGTTTCGTCGGAGATTCTAACTCTGGTTTTTCGACTTTGGTTGGTGATTCTATTTCTACAACTTCCACTTTATCGCTAACAACCTCGGTTTCTTTAACTTTTACCTCGACTTCAGAAACTTCTAATTTTTCTACTATTTCAGCTTCAGACACTACAACCTCACGTTCTATAACCGCTTCCGCAACAGGTTGCGCTAACTCTTCGGCAACTATTTCCGGTTTTTCAATTCTTTCTTCTATCACTTCGGGTTCCTTTTCTATTTCTTTCGCTGATACTTTTTCAATTAATTCGGGGATTTCTTTTTCTTCCGCTACTTCTTCTTTCTCTTCAGAAACAGTTGGTTTTTCCCCTTCAACCTCACCCTCTACTTCAGATGGTACTTCTTTCTCTTCGGAGGGAACAGAAATTTCTGTAACAACTTCTTCCTTCTCAGCTAGTTCCTTTTTGGATATAATCTCTTCTTCTTCTATCTTTTCTTTCTCTTCAGCACTTGCTTTCTCTACAATTTTCTCAGCTTCTACTGGTTTCTCTTCTTCTATCTTCTCTTCCGTGATCTTACTCACTTCCGATATCTTTTCAGGAACTGAAATTTCTTCAGAAATAGACGGTTCTTCCTTTGAAGGCAACTCTTCTGCTTTCTCAATTCCTACTTCCTCCGTTACTTCCGATACAACTAATTCTTCCTTCTCTACCACCTCTTCTTTCTCTGATACCTTTTCCTCTACTGCGATTTCTTCCGGTATTTCAGCTTCAATTTCTTTCTTAATTTCGACCTCTATTTTCTCCGCTACTACACCTTCCTTTATAATTTCCACCTCTGGTGGTTGTTCTACAGCTTCTATATCTAAGGTCACCGCTTTCTCGATTTCCGCGGATATTGGTTTCGTCGGAGATTCTAACTCTGGTTTTTCGACTTTGGTTGGTGATTCTATTTCTACAACTTCCACTTTATCGCTAACAACCTCGGTTTCTTTAACTTTTACCTCGATTTCAGAAACTTCTAATTTTTCTACTATTTCAGCTTCAGACACTACAACCTCACGTTCTATAACCGCTTCCGCAACAGGTTCCGCTAACTTTTCGGCAACTATTTCCGGTTTTTCAATTCTTTCTTCTATCACTTCGGGTTCCTTTTCTATTTCTTTCGCTGATACTTTTTCAATTAATTCGGGGATTTCTTTTTCTTCCGCTACTTCTTCTTTCTCTTCAGAAACAGTTGGTTTTTCCTCTTCAACCTTACCCTCTACTTCAGATGGTACTTCTTTCTCTTCGGAGGGAGCAGAAATTTCTGTAACAACTTCTTCCTTTTCAGCTAGTTCCTTTTTGGATATAATCTCTTCTTCTTCTATCTTTTCTTTCTCCTCAGCACCTGCTTCCTCTACAATTTTCTCAGCTTCTACGGGTTTCTCTTCTTCTATCTTCTCTTCCGTGATCGTACCCACTTCCGATATCTTTTCCGGAACTGAAATTTCTTCACAAATAGACGGTTCTTCCTTTGAAGGCAACTCTTCTGCTTTCTCAATTCCTACTTCCTCCGTTACTTCCGATACAACTAATTCTTCCTTCTCTACCACCTCTTCTTTCTCTGATACCTTTTCCTCTACTGCGATTTCTTCCGGTATTTCAGCTTCAATTTCTTTCTTAATTTCGACCTCTATTTTCTCCGCTACTACACCTTCCTTTATAATTTCCACCTCTGGTGGTTGTTCTACAGCTTCTATATCTAATGTCACCCCTTTCTCGATTTCCGCGGCTATTGCTTTCGTCGGAGATTCTAACTCTGGTTTTTCGACTTTGGTTGGTGATACTATTTCTACAACTTCCACTTTATCGCTAACAACCTCGGTTTCTTTAACTTTTACCTCGACTTCAGAAACTTCTAATTTTTCTACTATTTCAGCTTCAGACACTACAACCTCACGTTCTATAACCGCTTCCGCAACAGGTTCCGCTAACTCTTCGGCAACTATTTCCGGTTTTTCAATTCTTTCTTCTATCACTTCGGGTTCCTTTTCTATTTCTTTCGCTGATACTTTTTCAATTAATTCGGGGATTTCTTTTTCTTCCGCTACTTCTTCTTTCTCTTCAGAAACAGTTGGTTTTTCCCCTTCAACCTCACCCTCAACTTCAGATGGTACTTCTTTCTCTTCGGGGGGAACAGAAATTTCTGTAACAACTTCTTCCTTCTCAGCTAGTTCCTTTTTGGATATAATCTCTTCTTCTTCTATCTTTTCTTTCTCCTCAGCACCTGCTTTCTCTACAATTTTCTCAGCTTCTACGGGTTTCTCTCCTTCTATCTTCTCTTCCGTGATCTTACCCACTTCCGATATCTTTTCAGGAACTGAAATTTCTTCAGAAATAGACGGTTCTTCCTTTGAAGGCAACTCTTCTGCTTTCTCAATTCCTACTTCCTCCGTTACTTCCGATACAACTAATTCTTCCTTCTCTACCACCTCTTCTTTCTCTGATACCTTTTCCTCTACTGCGATTTCTTCCGGTATTTCAGCTTCAATTTCTTTCTTAATTTCGACCTCTATTTTCTCCGCTACTACACCTTCCTTTATAATTTCCACCTCTGGTGGTTGTTCTACAGCTTCTATATCTAATGTCACCGCTTTCTCGATTTCCGCGGCTATTGGTTTCGTCGGAGATTCTAACTCTGGTTTTTCGACTTTGGTTGGTGATTCTTTTTCTACAACTTCCACTTTATCGCTAACAACCTCGGTTTCTTTAACTTTTACCTCGACTTCAGAAACTTTTAATTTTTCTACTATTTCAGCTTCAGACACTACAACCTCACGTTCTAAAACCGCTTCCGCAGCAAGTTCCGCTAACTTTTCGGCAACTATTTCCGGTTTTTCAATTGTTTCTTCTATCACTTCGGGTTCCTTTTCTATTTCTTTCGCTGATACTTTTTCAATTAATTCGGGGATTTCTTTTTCTTCCTCTACTTCTTCTTTCTCTTCAGAAACAGTTGGTTTTTCCTCTTCAACCTCACCCTCTACTTCAGATGGTACTTCTTTCTCTTCGGAGGGAGCAGAAATTTCTGTAACAACTTCTTCCTTTTTAGCTAGTTCCTTTTTGGATATAATCTCTTCTTCTTCTATCTTTTCTTTCTCCTCAGCACCTGCTTTCTCTACAATTTTCTCAGCTTCTACGGGTTTCTCTTCTTCTATCTTCTCTTCCGTGATCTTACCCACTTCCGATATCTTTTCAGGAACTGAAATTTCTTCAGAAATAGACGGTTCTTCCTTTGAAGGCAACTCTTCTGCTTTCTCAATTCCTACTTCCTCCGTTACTTCCGATACAACTAATTCTTCCTTCTCTACCACCTCTTCTTTCTCTGATACCTTTTCCTCTACTGCGATTTCTTCCGGTATTTTAGCTTCAATATCTTTCTTAATTTCAGCCTCTATTTTCTCCGCTACTACACCTTCCTTTATAATTTCCACCTCTGGTGGTTGTTCTACAGCTTCTATATCTAATGTCACCCCTTTCTCGATTTCCGCGGCTATTGGTTTCGTCGGAGATTCTAACTCCGGTTTTTCGACTTTGGTTGGTGATTCTATTTCTACAACTTCCACTTTATCGCTAACAACCTCGGTTTCTTTAACTTTTACCTCGACTTCAGAAACTTCTAATTTTTCTACTATTTCAGCTTCAGACACTACAACCTCACGTTCTATAACCGCTTCCGCAACAGGTTCCGCTAACTCTTCGGCAACTATTTCCGGTTTTTCAATTCTTTCTTCTATCACTTCGGGTTCCTTTTCTATTTCTTTCGCTGATACTTTTTCAATTAATTCGGGGATTTCTTTTTCTTCCGCTACTTTTTCTTTCTCTTCAGAAACAGTTGGTTTTTCCCCTTCAACCTCACCCTCTACTTCAGATGGTACTTCTTTCTCTTCGGAGGGAACAGAAATTTCTGTAACAACTTCTTCCTTCTCAGCTAGTTCCTTTTTGGATATAATCTCTTCTTCTTCTATCTTTTCTTTCTCCTCAGCACCTGCTTTCTCAACAATTTTCTCAGCTTCTACGGGTTTCTCTCCTTCTATCTTCTCTTCCGTGATCTTACCCACTTCCGATATCTTTTCCGGAACTGAAATTTCTTCAGAAATAGACGGTTCTTCCTTTGAAGGCAACTCTTCTGCTTTCTCAATTCCTACTTCCTCCGTTACTTCCGATACAACTAATTCTTCCTTCTCTACCACCTCTTCTTTCTCTGATACCTTTTCCTCTACTGCGATTTCTTCCGGTATTTCAGCTTCAATTTCTTTCTTAATTTCGACCTCTATTTTCTCCGCTACTACACCTTCCTTTATAATTTCCACCTCTGGTGGTTGTTCTACAGCTTCTATATCTAATGTCACCGCTTTCTCGATTTCCGCGGATATTGGTTTCGTCGGAGATTCTAACTCTGGTTTTTCGACTTTGGTTGGTGATTCTATTTCTACAAATTCCACTTTATCGCTAACAACCTCGGTTTCTTTAACTTTTACCTCGACTTCAGAAACTTCTAATTTTTCTACTATTTCAGCTTCAGACACTACAACCTCACGTTCTAAAACCGCTTCCGCAGCAGGTTCCGCTAACTTTTCGGCAACTATTTCCGGTTTTTCAATTCTTTCTTCTATCACTTCGGGTTCCTTTTCTATTTCTTTCGCTGATACTTTTTCAATTAATTCGGGGATTTCTTTTTCTTCCTCTACTTCTTCTTTCTCTTCAGAAATAGTTGGTTCTTCCTCTTCAACCTCACCCTCTACTTCAGATGGTACTTCTTTCTCTTCGGAGGGAGCAGAAATTTCTGCAACAACTTCTTCCTTTTCAGCTAGTTCCTTTTTGGATATAATCTCTTCTTCTTCTATCTTTTCCTTCTCTTCAGCACCTGCTTTCTCTACAATTTTCTCAGCTTCTACGGGTTTCTCTTCTTCTATCTTCTCTTCCGTGATCTTACCCACTTCCGATATTTTTTCAGGAACTGAAATTTCTTCAGAAATAGACGGTTCTTCCTTTGAAGGCAACTCTTCTGCTTTCTCAATTCCTACTTCCTCCGTTACTTCCGATACAACTAATTCTTCCTTCTCTACCACCTCTTCTTTCTCTGATACCTTTTCCTCTACTGCGATTTCTTCCGGTATTTCAGCTTCAATTTCTTTCTTAATTTCGACCTCTATTTTCTCCGCTACTACACCTTCCTTTATAATTTCCACCTCTGGTGGTTGTTCTACAGCTTCTATATCTAAGGTCACCGCTTTCTCGATTTCCGCGGATATTGGTTTCGTCGGAGATTCTAACTCTGCTTTTTCGACTTTGGTTGGTGATTCTATTTCTACAACTTCCACTTTATCGCTAACAACCTCGGTTTCTTTAACTTTTACCTCGACTTCAGAAACTTCTAATTTTTCTACTATTTCAGCTTCAGACACTACAACCTCACGTTCTATAACCGCTTCCGCAACAGGTTCCGCTAACTTTTCGGCAACTATTTCCGGTTTTTCAATTCTTTCTTCTATCACTTCGGGTTCCTTTTCTATTTCTTTCGCTGATACTTTTTCAATTAATTCGGGGATTTCTTTTTCTTCCGCTACTTCTTCTTTCTCTTCAGAAACTGTTGGTTTTTCGTCTTCAACCTCACCCTGTACTTCAGATGGTACTTCTTTCTCTTCGGAGGGAGCAGAAATTTCTGTAACAACTTCTTCCTTTACAGCTAGTTCCTTTTTGGATATAATCTCTTCTTCTTCTATCTTTTCTTTCTCCTCAGCACCTGCTTTCTCTACAATTTTCTCAGCTTCTACGGGTTTCTCTTCTTCTATCTTCTCTTCCGTGATCTTACCCACTTCCGATATCTTTTCCGGAACTGAAATTTCTTCAGAAATAGACGGTTCTTCCTTTGAAGGCAACTCTTCTGTTTTCTCAATTCCTACTTCCTCCGTTACTTCCGATACAACTAATTCTTCCATCTCTACCACCTCTTCTTTCTCTGATACCTTTTCCTCTACTGCGATTTCTTCCGGTATTTCAGCTTCAATTTCTTTCTTAATTTCGACCTCTATTTTCTCCGCTACTACACCTTCCTTTATAATTTCCACCTCTGGTGGTTGTTCTACAGCTTCTATATCTAAGGTCACCGCTTTCTCGATTTCCGCGGATATTGGTTTCGTCGGAGATTCTAACTCTGGTTTTTCGACTTTGGTTGGTGATTCTATTTCTACAACTTCCACTTTATCGCTAACAACCTCGGTTTCTTTAACTTTTACCTCGATTTCAGAAACTTCTAATTTTTCTACTATTTCAGCTTCAGACACTACAACCTCACGTTCTATAACCGCTTCCGCAACAGGTTCCGCTAACTTTTCGGCAACTATTTCCGGTTTTTCAATTCTTTCTTCTATCACTTCGGGTTCCTTTTCTATTTCTTTCGCTGATACTTTTTCAATTAATTCGGGGATTTCTTTTTCTTCCGCTACTTCTTCTTTCTCTTCAGAAACAGTTGGTTTTTCCTCTTCAACCTTACCCTCTACTTCAGATGGTACTTCTTTCTCTTCGGAGGGAGCAGAAATTTCTGTAACAACTTCTTCCTTTTCAGCTAGTTCCTTTTTGGATATAATCTCTTCTTCTTCTATCTTTTCTTTCTCCTCAGCACCTGCTTTCTCTACAATTTTCTCAGCTTCTACGGGTTTCTCTTCTTCTATCTTCTCTTCCGTGATCTTACCCACTTCCGATATCTTTTCAGGAACTGAAATTTCTTCAGAAATAGACGGTTCTTCCTTTGAAGGCAACTCTTCTGTTTTCTCAATTCCTACTTCCTCCGTTACTTCCGATACAACTAATTCTTCCTTCTCTACCACCTCTTCTTTCTCTGATACCTTTTCCTCTACTGCGATTTCTTCCGGTATTTCAGCTTCAATATCTTTCTTAATTTCAGCCTCTATTTTCTCCGCTACTACACCTTCCTTTATAATTTCCACCTCTGGTGGTTGTTCTACAGCTTCTATATCTAATGTCACCCCTTTCTCGATTTCCGCGGCTATTGGTTTCGTCGGAGATTCTAACTCTGGTTTTTCGACTTTGGTTGGTGATTCTATTTCTACAACTTCCACTTTATCGCTAACAACCTCGGTTTCTTTAACTTTTACCTCGACTTCAGAAACTTCTAATTTTTCTACTATTTCAGCTTCAGACACTACAACCTCACGTTCTATAACCGCTTCCGCAACAGGTTGCGCTAACTCTTCGGCAACTATTTCCGGTTTTTCAATTCTTTCTTCTATCACTTCGGGTTCCTTTTCTATTTCTTTCGCTGATACTTTTTCAATTAATTCGGGGATTTCTTTTTCTTCCGCTACTTCTTCTTTCTCTTCAGAAACAGTTGGTTTTTCCCCTTCAACCTCACCCTCTACTTCAGATGGTACTTCTTTCTCTTCGGAGGGAACAGAAATTTCTGTAACAACTTCTTCCTTCTCAGCTAGTTCCTTTTTGGATATAATCTCTTCTTCTTCTATCTTTTCTTTCTCTTCAGCACTTGCTTTCTCTACAATTTTCTCAGCTTCTACTGGTTTCTCTTCTTCTATCTTCTCTTCCGTGATCTTACTCACTTCCGATATCTTTTCAGGAACTGAAATTTCTTCAGAAATAGACGGTTCTTCCTTTGAAGGCAACTCTTCTGCTTTCTCAATTCCTACTTCCTCCGTTACTTCCGATACAACTAATTCTTCCTTCTCTACCACCTCTTCTTTCTCTGATACCTTTTCCTCTACTGCGATTTCTTCCGGTATTTCAGCTTCAATTTCTTTCTTAATTTCGACCTCTATTTTCTCCGCTACTACACCTTCCTTTATAATTTCCACCTCTGGTGGTTGTTCTACAGCTTCTATATCTAAGGTCACCGCTTTCTCGATTTCCGCGGATATTGGTTTCGTCGGAGATTCTAACTCTGGTTTTTCGACTTTGGTTGGTGATTCTATTTCTACAACTTCCACTTTATCGCTAACAACCTCGGTTTCTTTAACTTTTACCTCGATTTCAGAAACTTCTAATTTTTCTACTATTTCAGCTTCAGACACTACAACCTCACGTTCTATAACCGCTTCCGCAACAGGTTCCGCTAACTTTTCGGCAACTATTTCCGGTTTTTCAATTCTTTCTTCTATCACTTCGGGTTCCTTTTCTATTTCTTTCGCTGATACTTTTTCAATTAATTCGGGGATTTCTTTTTCTTCCGCTACTTCTTCTTTCTCTTCAGAAACAGTTGGTTTTTCCTCTTCAACCTTACCCTCTACTTCAGATGGTACTTCTTTCTCTTCGGAGGGAGCAGAAATTTCTGTAACAACTTCTTCCTTTTCAGCTAGTTCCTTTTTGGATATAATCTCTTCTTCTTCTATCTTTTCTTTCTCCTCAGCACCTGCTTCCTCTACAATTTTCTCAGCTTCTACGGGTTTCTCTTCTTCTATCTTCTCTTCCGTGATCGTACCCACTTCCGATATCTTTTCCGGAACTGAAATTTCTTCACAAATAGACGGTTCTTCCTTTGAAGGCAACTCTTCTGCTTTCTCAATTCCTACTTCCTCCGTTACTTCCGATACAACTAATTCTTCCTTCTCTACCACCTCTTCTTTCTCTGATACCTTTTCCTCTACTGCGATTTCTTCCGGTATTTCAGCTTCAATTTCTTTCTTAATTTCGACCTCTATTTTCTCCGCTACTACACCTTCCTTTATAATTTCCACCTCTGGTGGTTGTTCTACAGCTTCTATATCTAATGTCACCCCTTTCTCGATTTCCACGGATAATGGTTTCGTCGGAGATTCTAACTCTGGTTTTTCGACTTTGGTTGGTGATTCTATTTCTACAACTTCCACTTTGTCGCTAACAACCTCGGTTTCTTTAACTTTTACCTCGACTTCAGAAACTTCTAATTTTTCTACTATTTCAGCTTCAGACACTACAACCTCACGTTCTATAACCGCTTCCGCAACAGGTTCCGCTAACTTTTCGGCAACTATTTCCGGTTTTTCAATTCTTTCTTCTATCACTTCGGGTTCCTTTTCTATTTCTTTCGCTGATACTTTTTCAATTAATTCGGGGATTTCTTTTTCTTCCGCTACTTCTTCTTTCTCTTCAGAAACTGTTAGTTTTTCCTCTTCAACCTTACCCTCTACTTCAGATGGTACTTCTTTCTCTTCGGAGGGAGCAGAAATTTCTGTAACAACTTCTTCCTTTTCAGCTAGTTCCTTTTTCGATATAATCTCTTCTTCTTCTATCTTTTCCTTCTCCTCAGCACCTGCTTCCTCTAAAATTTTCTCAGCTTCTACGGGTTTCCCTTCTTCTATCTTCTCTTCCGTGATCTTACCCACTTCCAATATCTTTTCCGGAACTGAAATTTCTTCAGAAATAGACGGTTCTTCCTTTGAAGGCAACTCTTCTGTTTTCTCAATTCCTACTTCCTCCGTTACTTCCGATACAACTAATTCTTCCTTCTCTACCACCTCTTCTCTCTCTGATACCTTTTCCTCTACAGCGTTTTCCTCCGGAATTTCAGCTTCAATTTCTTTCTTAATTTCAGCTTCTATTTTCTCCGCTACTACACCCTCCTCTATAATTTCCACCTCTGGTGGTTGTTCTACAGCTTCTATATCTAATGTCACCGCTTTCTCGATTTCCGCCGATATTAGTTTCATCGGGGATTCTAACTCTGGTTTTTCGACTTTGGTTGGTGATTCTATTTCTACAACTTCCACTTTATCGCTAACAACCTCGGTTTCTTTAACTTTTACCTCGACTTCAGAAACTTCTAATTTTTCTACTATTTCAGCTTCAGACACTACAACCTCACGTTCTATAACCGCTTCCGCAACAGGTTCCGCTAACTTTTCGGCAACTATTTCCGGTTTTTCAATTCTTTCTTCTATCACTTCGGGTTCCTTTTCTATTTCTTTCGCTGATACTTTTTCAATTAATTCGGGGATTTCTTTTTCTTCCTCTACTTCTTCTTTCTCTTCAGAAACAGTTGGTTTTTCCTCTTCAACCTCACCCTCTACTTCAGATGGTACTTCTTTCTCTTCGGAGGGAGCAGAAATTTCTGCAACAACTTCTTCCTTTTCAGCTAGTTCCTTTTTGGATATAATATCTTCTTCTTCTATCTTTTCTTTCTCCTCAGCACCTGCTTTCTCTACAATTTTCTCAGCTTCTACGGGTTTCTCTTCTTCTATCTTCTCTTCCGTGATCTTACCCACTTCCGATATCTTTTCCGGAACTGAAATTTCTTCAGAAATAGACGGTTCTTCCTTTGAAGGCAACTCTTCTGTTTTCTCAATTCCTACTTCCTCCGTTACTTCCGATACAACTAATTCTTCCATCTCTACCACCTCTTCTTTCTCTGATACCTTTTCCTCTACTGCGATTTCTTCCGGTATTTCAGCTTCAATTTCTTTCTTAATTTCGACCTCTATTTTCTCCGCTACTACACCTTCCTTTATAATTTCCACCTCTGGTGGTTGTTCTACAGCTTCTATATCTAAGGTAACCGCTTTCTTGATTTCCGCGGATATTGGTTTCGTCGGAGATTCTAACTCTGGTTTTTCGACTTTGGTTGGTGATTCTATTTCTACAACTTCCACTTTATCGCTAACAACCTCGGTTTCTTTAACTTTTACCTCGATTTCAGAAACTTCTAATTTTTCTACTATTTCAGCTTCAGACACTACAACCTCACGTTCTATAACCGCTTCCGCAACAGGTTCCGCTAACTTTTCGGCAACTATTTCCGGTTTTTCAATTCTTTCTTCTATCACTTCGGGTTCCTTTTCTATTTCTTTCGCTGATACTTTTTCAATTAATTCGGGGATTTCTTTTTCTTCCGCTACTTCTTCTTTCTCTTCAGAAACAGTTGGTTTTTCCTCTTCAACCTTACCCTCTACTTCAGATGGTACTTCTTTCTCTTCGGAGGGAGCAGAAATTTCTGTAACAACTTCTTCCTTTTCAGCTAGTTCCTTTTTGGATATAATCTCTTCTTCTTCTATCTTTTCTTTCTCCTCAGCACCTGCTTTCTCTACAATTTTCTCAGCTTCTACGGGTTTCTCTTCTTCTATCTTCTCTTCCGTGATCTTACCCACTTCCGATATCTTTTCAGGAACTGAAATTTCTTCAGAAATAGACGGTTCTTCCTTTGAAGGCAACTCTTCTGCTTTCTCAATTCCTACTTCCTCCGTTACTTCCGATACAACTAATTCTTCCTTCTCTACCACCTCTTCTTTCTCTGATACCTTTTCCTCTACTGCGATTTCTTCCGGTATTTCAGCTTCAATATCTTTCTTAATTTCAGCCTCTATTTTCTCCGCTACTACACCTTCCTTTATAATTTCCACCTCTGGTGGTTGTTCTACAGCTTCTATATCTAATGTCACCCCTTTCTCGATTTCCGCGGCTATTGGTTTCGTCGGAGATTCTAACTCTGGTTTTTCGACTTTGGTTGGTGATTCTATTTCTACAACTTCCACTTTATCGCTAACAACCTCGGTTTCTTTAACTTTTACCTCGGCTTCAGAAACTTTTAATTTTTCTACTATTTCAGCTTCAGAAACTACAACCTCACGTTCTAAAACCGCTTCCGCAGCAGGTTCCGCTAACTTTTCGGCAACTATTTCCGGTTTTTCAATTCTTTCTTCTATCACTTCGGGTTCCTTTTCTATTTCTTTCGCTGATACTTTTTCAATTAATTCGGGGATTTCTTTTTCTTCCTCTACTTCTTCTTTCTCTTCAGAAATAGTTGGTTTTTCCTCTTCAACCTCATCCTCTACTTCAGATGGTACTTCTTTCTCTTCGGAGGGAGCAGAAATTTCTGTAACAACTTCTTCCTTTTCAGCTAGTTCCTTTTTGGATATAATCTCTTCTTCTTCTATCTTTTCTTTCTCTTCAGCACTTGCTTTCTCTACAATTTTCTCAGCTTCTACTGGTTTCTCTTCTTCTATCTTCTCTTCCGTGATCTTACCCACTTCCGATATCTTTTCAGGAACTGAAATTTCTTCAGAAATAGACGGTTCTTCCTTTGAAGGCAACTCTTCTGCTTTCTCAATTCCTACTTCCTCCGTTACTTCCGATACAACTAATTCTTCCTTCTCTACCACCTCTTCTTTCTCTGATACCTTTTCCTCTACTGCGATTTCTTCCGGTATTTCAGCTTCAATTTCTTTCTTAATTTCGACCTCTATTTTCTCCGCTACTACACCTTCCTTTATAATTTCCACCTCTGGTGGTTGTTCTACAGCTTCTATATCTAAGGTCACCGCTTTCTCGATTTCCGCGGATATTGGTTTCGTCGGAGATTCTAACTCTGGTTTTTCGACTTTGGTTGGTGATTCTATTTCTACAACTTCCACTTTATCGCTAACAACCTCGGTTTCTTTAACTTTTACCTCGACTTCAGAAACTTCTAATTTTTCTACTATTTCAGCTTCAGACACTACAACCTCACGTTCTATAACCGCTTCCGCAACAGGTTCCGCTAACTTTTCGGCAACTATTTCCGGTTTTTCAATTCTTTCTTCTATCACTTCGGGTTCCTTTTCTATTTCTTTCGCTGATACTTTTTCAATTAATTCGGGGATTTCTTTTTCTTCCGCTACTTCTTCTTTCTCTTCAGAAACTGTTGGTTTTTCGTCTTCAACCTCACCCTGTACTTCAGATGGTACTTCTTTCTCTTCGGAGGGAGCAGAAATTTCTGTAACAACTTCTTCCTTTTCAGCTAGTTCCTTTTTGGATATAATCTCTTCTTCTTCTATCTTTTCTTTCTCCTCAGCACCTGCTTTCTCTACAATTTTCTCAGCTTCTACGGGTTTCTCTTCTTCTATCTTCTCTTCCGTGATCTTACCCACTTCCGATATCTTTTCCGGAACTGAAATTTCTTCAGAAATAGACGGTTCTTCCTTTGAAGGCAACTCTTCTGTTTTCTCAATTCCTACTTCCTCCGTTACTTCCGATACAACTAATTCTTCCATCTCTACCACCTCTTCTTTCTCTGATACCTTTTCCTCTACTGCGATTTCTTCCGGTATTTCAGCTTCAATTTCTTTCTTAATTTCGACCTCTATTTTCTCCGCTACTACACCTTCCTTTATAATTTCCACCTCTGGTGGTTGTTCTACAGCTTCTATATCTAAGGTCACCGCTTTCTCGATTTCCGCGGATATTGGTTTCGTCGGAGATTCTAACTCTGGTTTTTCGACTTTGGTTGGTGATTCTATTTCTACAACTTCCACTTTATCGCTAACAACCTCGGTTTCTTTAACTTTTACCTCGATTTCAGAAACTTCTAATTTTTCTACTATTTCAGCTTCAGACACTACAACCTCACGTTCTATAACCGCTTCCGCAACAGGTTCCGCTAACTTTTCGGCAACTATTTCCGGTTTTTCAATTCTTTCTTCTATCACTTCGGGTTCCTTTTCTATTTCTTTCGCTGATACTTTTTCAATTAATTCGGGGATTTCTTTTTCTTCCGCTACTTCTTCTTTCTCTTCAGAAACAGTTGGTTTTTCCTCTTCAACCTTACCCTCTACTTCAGATGGTACTTCTTTCTCTTCGGAGGGAGCAGAAATTTCTGTAACAACTTCTTCCTTTTCAGCTAGTTCCTTTTTGGATATAATCTCTTCTTCTTCTATCTTTTCTTTCTCCTCAGCACCTGCTTCCTCTACAATTTTCTCAGCTTCTACGGGTTTCTCTTCTTCTATCTTCTCTTCCGTGATCTTACCCACTTCCGATATCTTTTCCGGAACTGAAATTTCTTCACAAATAGACGGTTCTTCCTTTGAAGGCAACTCTTCTGCTTTCTCAATTCCTACTTCCTCCGTTACTTCCGATACAACTAATTCTTCCTTCTCTACCACCTCTTCTTTCTCTGATACCTTTTCCTCTACTGCGATTTCTTCCGGTATTTCAGCTTCTATTTCTTTCTTAATTTCGACCTCTATTTTCTCCGCTACTACACCTTCCTTTATAATTTCCACCTCTGGTGGTTGTTCTACAGCTTCTATATCTAATGTCACCCCTTTCTCGATTTCCACGGATAATGGTTTCGTCGGAGATTCTAACTCTGGTTTTTCGACTTTGGTTGGTGATTCTATTTCTACAACTTCCACTTTATCGCTAACAACCTCGGTTTCTTTAACTTTTACCTCGACTTCAGAAACTTCTAATTTTTCTACTATTTCAGCTTCAGACACTACAACCTCACGTTCTATAACCGCTTCCGCAACAGGTTCCGCTAACTTTTCGGCAACTATTTCCGGTTTTTCAATTCTTTCTTCTATCACTTCGGGTTCCTTTTCTATTTCTTTCGCTGATACTTTTTCAATTAATTCGGGGATTTCTTTTTCTTCCGCTACTTCTTCTTTCTCTTCAGAAACTGTTAGTTTTTCCTCTTCAACCTTACCCTCTACTTCAGATGGTACTTCTTTCTCTTCGGAGGGAGCAGAAATTTCTGTAACAACTTCTTCCTTTTCAGCTAGTTCCTTTTTGGATATAATATCTTCTTCTTCTATCTTTTCTTTCTCCTCAGCACCTGCTTCCTCTAAAATTTTCTCAGCTTCTACGGGTTTCTCTTCTTCTATCTTCTCTTCCGTGATCTTACCCACTTCCAATATCTTTTCCGGAACTGAAATTTCTTCAGAAATAGACGGTTCTTCCTTTGAAGGCAACTCTTCTGTTTTCTCAATTCCTACTTCCTCCGTT
Organism: Thermobia domestica; assembly: GCF_964235325.1. Lineage (NCBI taxonomy): Eukaryota > Metazoa > Arthropoda > Insecta > Zygentoma > Lepismatidae > Thermobia > Thermobia domestica. The sequence goes on from NC_137454.1 coordinate 287,945,581, forward strand.
ACTTCCGATACAACTAATTCTTCCTTCTCTACCACCTCTTCTTTCTCTGATACCTTTTCCTCTACAGCGTTTTCCTCCGGAATTTCAGCTTCAGTTTCTTTCTTAATTTCAGCTTCTATTTTCTCCGCTACTACACCCTCCTCTATAATTTCCACCTCTGGTGGTTGTTCTACAGCTTCTATATCTAATGTCACCGCTTTCTCGATTTCCGCCGATATTAGTTTCATCGGGGATTCTAACTCTGCTTTTTCGACTTTGGTTGGTGATTCTATTTCTACAACTTCCACTTTATCGCTAACAACCTCGGTTTCTTTTACTTTTACCTCGACTTCAGAAACTTCTAATTTTTCTACTATTTCAGCTTCAGACACTACAACCTCACGTTCTATAACCGCTTCCGCAACACGTTCCCCTAACTTTTCGGCAACTATTTCCGGTTTTTCAATTCTTTCTTCTATCACTTCGGGTCCCTTTTCTATTTCTTTCGTTGATACTTTTTCAATTAAATCGGAGATTTCTTTTTCTTCCTCTACTTCTTCTTTCTCTTCAAGAACAGTTGGCTTTTCCTCTTCAACCTCACCCTCTAATTCAGATGGTACTTCTTTCTCTTCGGAGGGAGCAGAAATTTCCGTAACTACTTCTTCCTTTTCAGCTAGTTCCTTTTTGGATATAATCTCTTCTTCTTCTATCTTTTCTTTCTCCTCAGCACCTGCTTCCTCTACAATTTTCTCAGCTTCTACGGGTTTCTCTCCTTCTATCTTCTCTTCTGTGATTTTACCAATTTCCAATATCTTTTCCGGAACTGAAATTTGTTCAGAAATAGACGGTACTTCCTTTGAAGGCAACTCTTCTGCTTTCTCAATTCCTACTTCCTCCGTTACTTCCGATACAACTAATTCTTCCTTCTCTACCACCTCTTCTTTCTCTGATACCTTTTCCTCTACTGCGATTTCTTCCGGTATTTCAGCTTCAATTTCTTTCTTAATTTCAGCCTCTATTTTCTCCGCTGCTACACCCTGAACTATAATTTCCACCTCTGGTGGTTGTTCTAAAGTTTCTAAATCTAATGTCGTCGCTTTCTCGATTTCCGCGGATATTGATTTCGTCGGAGATTCTAACTCTGGTTTTTCGACTTTGGTTGGTAATTCTATTTCTACAACTTCCACTTTACCGCTAACAACCTCGGTTTCTTTAACTTTTACCTCGACTTCAGAAACTTCTAATTTTTGTACTATTTCAGCTTCAGACACTACAACCTCACGTTCTATAACCTCTTCCGCAACAGGTTCCGCTAACTTTTCGGCAACTATTTGCAGTTTTTCAATTCTTTCTTCTATCACTTCGAGTTCCTTTTCTATTTTTTTCGCTGATACTTTTTCAGTTAATTCGGGGATTTCTTTTTCTTCCTCTACTTCTTCTTTCTCTTCAGAAACAGTTGGTTTTTCTTCTTCAACCTCACCCTCTACTTCAGATGGTACTTGTTTCTCTTCGGAGGGAGCAGAATTTTCTGTAACTTCTTCCTTTTTAGCTAGTTCCTTTTTGGATATAATCTCTTCTTCTTCTATCTTTTCTTTCTCCTCAGCACCTGCTTCCTCAAAAATTTTCTCAGCTTCTACGGGTTTCTCTCCTTCTATCTTCTCTTCCGTGATCTTACCCACTTCCGATATCTTTTCCGGAACTGAAATTTCTTCAGAAATAGACGGTTCTTCCTTTGAAGGCAACTCTTCTGCTTTCTCAATTCCTACTTCCTCCGTTACTTCCGATACAACTAATTCTTCCTTCTCTACCACCTCTTCTTTCTCTGATACCTTTTCCTCTACTGCGATTTCTTCCGGTATATCAGCTCCAATTTCTTTCTTAATTTCAGCCTCTACTTTCTCCGCCACTACAACCTCCTTTATAATTTCCACCTCTGGTGGTTGTTCTACATCTAATGCCACCTCTTTCTCGATTTCCGCGGATATTGGTTTCGTCGGAGATAGTAACTCCGGTTTTTCAACTTTGGTTGGGGATTCTATTTCTACATCTTCTCTTTTATCGCTAACAACCTCACTTTTTTTAACTTTTACCTCGACTTCAGAAACTTCTAATTGTTCTACTATTTCAGCTTCAGACACTAGAACCTCACGTTCTCTAACCGCTTCCGCAAAAGGTTCCGCTAGCTTTTCGGCAACTATTTCCGGTTTTTCAATTCTTTCTTCTATCACTTCGGGTTCCTTTTCTATTTCTTTCGCTGATACTTTTTCAATTAATTCGGGGATTTCTTTTTCTCCCTCTACTTCTTCTTTCTCTTCAGAAACAGTTGGTATTTCCTCTTCAATTTCACCCTCTACTTCAGATGGTATTTCTTTCTGTTCGGAGGGAGCAGAAATTTCTGTAACAACTTCTTTCTTTTCAGCTAATTCCTTTTCGGATATACTCTCTTCCTCTTCTAACTTTTCTTTCTCCTCAGCACCTGCTTCCTCTGCAATTTTCTCAGCTTCTACGAGTTTTTCTCCTTCTATCTTTTCTTTCGAGATTTTACCCACTTCTGATATCTTTTGTGGTACTGAAATTTTTTCAGAAATAGACGGTTCTTCCTTTGAAGGCAACACTTCTGTTTTCTCAATTCCTACTTCCTCTGTTACTTCCGATACAACTAATTTTTTCTTTTCTACCTCATCTTTTGCTTTCTGTGATTCTTCCAGTAGCTCTTCACGTATTTGGGATGATTCAATGTGTCCCTCTAATACTTGACTTTTCTTCTGGACTTCTACGCTTTCCGTAAGTGGTATTTTTTGCTTTTTAAAGGAAGTTTGTATTTCTGTGGGAATATTCCTTAATTCTTTCTTAGTTAGTTGTTTTTGTGATATAATTTCCTTTCCTGGTAGCTCTGCTGTGATTTCTACTTCTGCTCTTTTTAGATATTCCTGGTCATGTTTTTTCTGAAGTTGTTTTTCTGTTATTATTTCTATATCTTTGTCGGTAGCGTCTTGGAATTGTTCTGTATATTTTTGCATTTTAATTGTTTGTTCAGATTTTGTTTCGTGTCCTAATAATAAGTTTGTTTCGTGCATATAATCCCGTTGTGTTTCTGTATCGTCATCCTTTATTTGTTTAGAGAGTATGAATTCTTGTTTTTCTTGAAATATTGTTTGTTTTTTGTACTTAGGTGTTATTGGTGTTGCAGTTTCTATCTGTTTTTCGTAGGCATCCTTTTTAGTGGTTACCAATTCTCTTTTAAGTTTACTGATTGGAATATCCGAAATTTCTTTTTTGAATTCAGATTTTCGTTCAATTTTCATTTCTAAGTCTTCTATAGCTTTCATTACATCTGTATATTTACGAGCTTGTGTTTGATCAGAGTAATCATCTGGAGGTGATACTTCTTCTGTTTCTGCTTTAGGTGCAGTTGCTTGCTGTAGAATTTTTTCCTGATACTTTTCAGAATCTTTAGGATATTCTTCTTGTGAGAAAATTTTTTGTAGTTGTTTTATCTTAGGCCCAATTTGTTTTGTATGAGTTATAATAGCTTTCGAAGAGGTATCTGTAACTGATGCAGTAGTAATCTTTTTCTTTTGAGATTCAACTTGAACAACAAGCTCTGCTTTGTATACTTTAATTTTGTCTTCTGCGGGTTGAATAAAAGTTTTATCTGAAATACTTATATCTTCCATTCGAGTAGCGGATGATATTTCTGGTATTTTTGTAGATTTATGTTCAGCTGTATCAAATATAAAACGATCTTTACTTTCTTCTAGTGAACCCTTTTCTAGTGAAGGTGATACTCGTATACTCTCTTTCTCACGTGTATATTCCCTTGCTGAATCGTCTGTTGTCTTTGGCAAAACACCTTCTTCAAGCATTTTTACTAAAGTTCGCACATCGCCAGAATCTCTCCTTCTCCTTTCCGTTAGTTCTTCGACTTCTTTTGCTAGTGCTGGGGAAGATCTCTCTATACTTGAAGGACGGTCTCTTATCACAGATTTGTCAGAAACAAAAGTTTTTGGCACTGAAGCTGAAGAAGTAGTGTAAATTTCTAATCTTTGCTCTTTAATAATTGGACTCGAGGCGACATCCATCCTCTCGGGTGCTTGGGTCTGAGCTGTGGAGCCTTCAATATCAATAGGGCTTGTGCTTTCTGATTGAGTAAGATATACTGGACTTATGCTTACGTCTCTCATTTGTATTTTGTCTGTTAGAACAGCAGCTTCTGAAGTTTCTACTTCAAATGGGCTAAGCGCAACGCTCACTGCATTTAAGAACACCGGACTGCTAGCCATATCAGAATAAGAAATCGTGTCCTTGAAGAACTCTGCTTCAATTCCTATATTGGCAACCTCTGTTTGTATGGGACTTAAACCGGCATCTGTTAATTCCGCTTCCGTGTCAACTGCTGTGTCAGAGACTGGTCTATGAACAGGACTTGTTATTGTATCTGTATCCGTAGTAGCTGTATCTGTCCTGGTTAGACTTATACCTGTATCTGTTATGTGGGCACTTTCAGTCGTCGGACTTTCGAAAGGAGATCCTGCTTCTACTGACTCATATCGATAGATACTTTTCTTTCCACTAAATATCACTGTTTCACCAGTTTCTCTTTTGCTTTCTAGTTCTTTCTTATCTTTTATAATTCCAAGAGTCTTTTCCTTTTCTTTAATTTCTGTTTCAAATTTTTCCCTAACATCTTCCTCTTGGGATAAAGGACTGCTGTCTCGTGGTGGTATTATGTATATATCTCTTTTTGGTATAGGTATTGGTTCTTCTTCCGGGCTAACTATTTTCGGTTCCTTTGTCTTTTCTTGAGGTGGTGGAATGGGTTCTGTTTGACCAATAATGTCAACAGAAGGTTCGGGTGGACCTGCTTTTCTTCCTGTTCCAGCACTTGTTGTCAATCCTACATCAATACGTTGTGAAGTCTCTCGTCCTGCTTCCTTTGTTGTAGTAGTTACACTTATATGTGATTGTGAACGTATAGATATTTCAAAACCCTGAACAATATCTCTAGCACCGTACAATGTAAGACGACTTTCAGATGAAGCACTAGCCTCACGCGTATGAACTTCTTTTCTGCCAATAACAAGTTCTAGTGTTGGTGCGCGACCGGGATTGTGTTTATCTAATGGACTAGCTGGTGGCCCTGTGGGGCCAGGGTTTGGTTTCCCTGGATTTCCTAGAGCTAACGGACTGGTAACGGCTTTTTCCAACGGACTTGTTCCTCGGTCAACGTGCTTCGATTTACCATCTTCGGTAGATTCTCCCCCGCTATTATTTTGCCTGCTATTTTCTTGCACTCCATTCTTTTCGTGTTCTTGTTCTGATGGTTCTGTTAGATCAATACTATGTTCCTTCTTTGAAATTCCGCCTGTAAGCCTTTGTACATTTTCTGATGGTTCTCCCAGTTCAAAAGTTTCCAACGGATTTAGTTTCTTGCCAATAGTTTCCACTATTCGGGAACCTCCCCTAGGTAAGTTAACCAATTTAGGCTGATGTTCAATTTTTACATTTTCAGTTTTTTTTGAATCTTTAGCTCCCTTTTCCTCCGGGGAATTAATTCCAAGGATTAAATCTTTACGATCTCTCTTCGTAATATCTTGTAATTCATTTCCAATAGAAACTGGTCTTTGTAGCTCACTAACACCTGGAAATTGTTTTTCTCTTCTTGGACTTTTCTGCAGTGGCATGGATTTTGAACATACGGGTTCTTTTTCCAATGGAGGAGTTTCCAACAAAAAGTGCTCCTTGAATCCATCAGATTCCAGAGATTCTGCAACTGTTGAGTCATCTTGAGGTGTAACTATAGTTATGAAAATAAAAGACGTTCTTTAGAATTTTGTGAGGTTGTGTTCTGGTTATATAATAAAACCGGCATTTCATATTTGTTTAAAGTCAACGCAAGTGTATTACTGTTTAAATAGTATTATGAAGTGTCAGATACGCATATCTTCGATTGAAATAATCCATCTTAGCAAGAACAGAAAAACTAATATTCTGTCAGAATCCTGCCTAACATCAATACTTTATCACGTTATGTAATACGGTAACGACACGTAACGCAATTGCTACTTCTAGTGATTTAAAAAAAGTATATCAGATAAATCAGATACTAATTCATAAATAGTTATTAACTACGAGTTCTTTTAACAATCCTTGAAGATCTCTAATATGGTTCACTTCATCTAAATTCTTATCCAACTACTTTCGAACTTTAATCAACGTACATTATAATAAACTATTTTGTTTCTGCTCTTGTCGCTTCATAAATTGTTTTTAATTTTATCAATCTCTCAACTTTCTTTCGGTGAAAATGTAAAACATTTAAGTTTCAATATAGTACCTACCTTTATTAAGTTGAGTGTAACTCAGTAAAACAAGGTATTGACCGTAAAACACATACCATAGTCACATAAGACGAAAAGGGTACATTCGTAGTAAAATTGCTATATCTCACAAAAACGACAAATTACTTACCTCTTCAGACAAAAAAATAACTACAAACAACCTAACTACTGACACAATATAAAATAACTAACTGAAGGCAGAATACAAGATGCTTGTATGAAGAACCAAAAAGAAAAAAAAAATAAGCGGGCAGCGAAATATAACGTGGAATGGAAGTAGTAACAAAGTTTTTGCTAGAACCTTTCTTAAGCAACAGTAGATGTTGTTAAGACAATAATTATTTATTTGTCCATGTTATCAGAAATAAAGTTCTACAGTGTCACCATGGACAATACGCCTAACCTAATAACTGTACGATAAATTTTTTAAATTATACCAAAGCAACAGACACTTCTCTTCAATTAAGTAAAACAAATCAACTCTAAAGTTAAAACTCACAATCACAATCCTTTTTCTTTTTCTTTCTTCTATAACTCTATCAAGATTCTTGCTTCTTGACTCATAGGTAAGTCAGTGTCTTTATATGGATGGGATATTGATTAATGCATGCAAGTAAATATCTATGAGGTAAAGTAACAATAACTCATTTCTTGTATATCTGATATCCCTAATCCTAATTCCAATCTTTTCCTTCACTTCAGCTCTCTCGAGTTGCAATTTTCCATGTTCTTTTCAGGACTATAGAATAAAAGAACTGACAATCCTATTCTTGTTCTACTAGGTTAGTGGTTCCACCTAGTTACGCTAGATAAATGGGATAAAACTTGCCTTTTAGGAGAATACTTAGACAAGATTATTTCCTTTAATATCAAAATTTGTATCGTTACTAAAGCAAGTTTAATTTACACTTTAAGAGTTTAAGCCTTTAGTGGGCATCAAATATTTGTTGATGAGGAAAGAGACTAATAAATCTAAATAATAGAATCATAATATACAGGTGTGACGAGGGAAAAGATCCAGGTAGCTAGAACTGAGAATTTAATATGGTCTTTTTAACTTAATTTCAAATAAATCTGTAGGTGGAAATGGAACACAACATATGAATATACTCCCAGTATATTTGTGGATGGAGAAAAGTGTGTGGATTAAACATGTCAACTTTTATGGAAAGCATATAAAATAATCTTTAGTACCAATTATATTAACGAATAATAATTAGCCAAAAAAAAAAAAAAAAAATTGATACTACATTTTATGTATATTCTCCATTTAATATTTTACTGTTCATCATTTGCCATGGAAATTACTTCGTATTTTTTATTTTTTTCACTAATCCCTTTCTTCGTTTTACCTTCTTATTGTATGTGATAAACTATTCTTATTTAAACATTTTCCAAAAACAATTATAACCTCTCATGTAGCGCTACTAAAACCAGAGAAATTTTGTTGTGATTGAGCAACATCATGACCAGTAATTTTATTGCAGACATATAATAAGAATAAACTTATTTTTAACTGCGTATACATGTATTAAAAAAAAGATTCATTTTTGTAGGGGGGCATAATATACATCTTGTGTATATATAATACACATAATCGATAAACTCAACTTCCATAATCGATAAACAGTAGAAAATTACTTGTAGATATGAGTCGAAGAAAATCATTCTTATAAAGCTGCAAGGTGCTAAAAGTAAGGGAAAGTTACTGTTAAGACAAACTTCCTCGAAATCTGTCGGAGCATCAAGCAACTCAATAAATTAAACATAAATTAGAAAATGTACGTTAAATAACTTTGATTTAAGATTCTATGGTACCTCCACAAAGAATTTTATAAGGAAATTTCAGTAGCTGAAAATGTAGTGTCGTTGCTAACATCTAAAAGGAAACATTCTTTATAAAGTGAAAATCGAAACTAATCTTAACCATTCCGCATTAATATCAGAAAATTCAGAAAAGTTTTAAGCAATATCCGTAAGATACAAATCTAACTTGCAACATTTTCACTGAGAAATCCTTTGAGATATGTAAAACTTTATTATGACATTCAGCTTGCAGATCCTACAAAATGACCATTTCTATAGTGCTTATAATAATTTTTGCCTCGTTCATCAAAAAGTATATCAGATTCTAGAATTTTCAAGAATGTTTTCGACAGTTTATATCACTGTCTATCTTCTTACCGTAAGGTAGCTTTCCGAAACCATGGTTTACAGAAAAAAAAAAAGAAAGAAAGAAACTTCCGAGATTGTATAATTCTAATTACTAAGTAATTAGATGATAAATACTCCAATAATTAAAACTAATTTACTCGAACTATGTATAAAACTTTAAAATTATTATGTAGGAGCACGCGAGAATAATTCAAATTAACAAAATTTGATTACTTACCAATAAATCTTCCCGCTAGAAAACTAAACACTCTCCATACGTTTTGGAACAACAAGCGTTTTCAATGGTAAGGCAACAAGGATAAAAACGGATGAGAGACAAAAAGATGTAGAAAACGGAATACATACCACAGAATGAATAAATATAACGCAAAGAATGCTAAGATGCCACAAGCAGAACACAGTGTGAAAGAATTATTTCCTTCAAGAACCGCTTCCTTCAACTCAGTTCATTATTTCGCACTGTGTTCTGCTTGTAGTAGTTTAGCATTCTTTACGTTACATTTAATTCATTCGGTGGTATGTATTCCTTTTTCTACACCTTTTTTTATCTCATTCGTTTTTACCCTTGTTGCCTTTACCACTGAAGACGGAAGTAGTTTGTTGTTCCGAAACGTGTAGAGAGTGTTTAGTTTCCCAACGGAAGGATTTATTGGTAAGTAACCAAGTTTTTGTTACTATGTATAAAACTTCTTTATTTCTCCAGAATCAGTAAGATGTTCATTTGCAAAGTGTACGTTATATGTAAGTTGTACCTATACTAATGTTCTTTGATGCACTAAAGTAATTATAGTTGTAAAACAATTTAATCATGGATCATACTCCTCTAAGGAATTACTATATAGTTTACAACCAAATAAAACGTTGTTTTTTACAGATAACATGAGCGCTTAGATTTTTCTTTGACGTTATTATTGTTATTAGTAGTAGTAGTAGTAGTAAAAAAATGAAATTAAATCTTTGAGTTTTACGTCCCACAGTTATGCCGGTTAGGCTAAAGGAAACGATGACGATGAGAAATGAATGAAATGGTGGAATGGAGAAAGTGGGAGGAAACGGGAGAACCCCGAGAAAACCCACGAGCACGGTGTTTGTCCACGACAAAGTCCACACGGCGTGAGCTCGGATCGAACCAGGGACCCCAAGTACCGGAGGTGAACGCTCTACCACTGAGCCACCGCGCCCTATTATTATTATTATTATTATTATTATTAGTAGTAGTAGTAGTAGTAGTAGTAGTAGTAGTAGTAGTAGTAGTAGTAGTAGTAGTAGTAGTAGTATAAGCAGTGGCGTATTTAGGATTTTGTTTCGGGGCGCTATGCACAACACGTGAATATCCACTTATATTTTTCCTTTTGGTTGCCGACAAATTTTAATGAAATTTTGCATATAACAAATTTATTTCGGAGGGGGGGGGGCTTAAGCCCGATAGTCACCCCCCTAAATACGACATGATTATAAGAGTGTTTCATTTCACAGTGTGAAATCATAGTAGACCTCCAAACTATGCGGATTCAATACTTAAACTTGAAGTGGACCATCTATAACTAATGGTTGCAATAGAGAAATAAGGTCAAATATATCACCTGTTCCTCGGACAATGAATTCATATCAAAAAAAACATTACTCGTTCTCTCTCTCTGTTCTTGTTCTATAGAGATTAATATTGAAACCGGAAGTGCTAATTGATGCTTATCACTTCTGGTTGCAATAGAGAAATAGATCAGAGGCGAATCATATTCTTGCGGACTAAATCAATATCAAAAAACTGCTTATCGCTATCTATTTCCGTTTTATCCATTATGTGATCAGTGTTGTAACCGAAAAATCGTAGATTTTCACTATTTCCAGTTTGAGCAGACATATGAAATCAAGATAAAACTTATTCTTCGGACGCAGAATTTGATTTCCGACATCGTTCACCGTTTTTGCTCTATGAAAATAAGCATTGAAACTGGAAGAACTAATAGATTTCAACTACTTTCGGTTTGGAAAGGTATTGCAGGTGATGATGGTTCTCTTGAGACGATGAATCAATTGTTATAAAAACGCTTATCGCTATTTATTACCGTTTATGTTCTTTGGCGATCAACGTTGAGACAGGAAACGGTTCAATTCTACCACCTTTGGTTTGAATAGGGGCTTAACGGTGGAGATGGAATCTATTCATGAGACAGATGAATCGATTGCATAGCATTGTTTCTCGTTTTTTTTTTTTTTTTTTTTTTTAACTTTTTGTTCTATGGGAATCAAAATTGAAATCTAAAGTACTAGTAAATTTCAACTATTTCTAGTTTCCGTAGAAAGTTTCGGGTAGTGATAATCGCTGAATCGACTTCAAAAATACATTTGTCGCTATCTGTTACCGTTTTTGTTGTATGGTGATCAACGTTGAAACCGGAAATTGTTTATTCCTACCATTTCCGGTTTGAATAGAGGGTTAATAGAGGAGATTGTACCTATTCGAATCGATTGCGAAAAAAACTCTTTTTGGTATATCTATCGATATATCTTTATGAAAATCAATACTGAAACCGGAAATTTCAACATTTTTCGATTTCCGTTGAACGCTGTGGGTATTGATTATGTGTTCTCTTGAGACGGTGAATCGATTGTACAAAATCGCTTGTCGCTATTTTTTATTACCGTATCTGTTGTATGTGACCAACGTTGAAACTTGGCTTTATTTCTACCACTTCCGGGTTGAATATATTGCTAACGGAGGAGACGAATCTATTCTTGTGACGCTGAGACGATTACAAAAGATTTTTTTTCGATATCTTTTATCATTCGTGATCTATGGAAATCAGTATTGAAACCGGAAGTACTAATACATTTCAACAACTTCCGGTTTCACTAGAGAGTTTGGGTGGTGATGATATGTTTTCTTGAAACGCTGAATGGATTGCAGAAAACCTTTTGTCACTGTCTTTTATTATTTTTGTTCCACGCCGATAAACGTTTGAAATCATAAATGATTGATTTGTACCAGTTCCGGTTTGAAAAGAAGGTTAATGGAGAAGACAGAACCTATTCTTCGGACGATGAATTGAGTGCAAAAAAATTGTTTCTCGAAATATTTTACCGTTTTTGCTGTATGGCAATCAGGATTGAAACCGGAAGTGCGTGTAAATTTCAGCCATCTCTGGTTTCGGTAGAGTATTGCTAGTTGTGAAAATACCTTCTTTTGAGACGCTGAATCTACCGCAGAAAACAGCTTGTCACTATCTATTACCATTTTTGTTCTATGGCAATAAACATTGAAACCGGAAATGGTTCATTTGAACCACCCCCGATTTAACTAAAGGATTAACGAAGGACATGGAAACCGATTAACGAATCTGGAAACAATGAATAAATTGAAAAATCCGCTCCTCGACATCTCTTACAATTTTTGCTGATACCTGTTGAAAGACAGACGGACGAATGGCCAGACATAACTGATCTAGAAGATTTCCGACACTTATGCATAGCACAGTTTGGAGGTATAATAATAATAATAATAATAATAATAATAATAATAATAATAATAATAATAATAATAATAATAATAATAATAATAATAATAATAGATTTGTAAAGATGGATCTGTTTAGCTTCGTGATCATTTTTGTGCCGAGCATCTGACGGTGACACATATACAATTACTGAGAAATCAATCATCTACATTGGAAATACTGCGTCGATGTCCGTAAATATTACACCTTTTTCTACCAGTTGCAATCCTTTCCTGCCTTTGTGCATAAAATGAATATCTAATTTAAGAATTGAGAGGAAATGACTTAAGGTGTTGCCTGTTGGAGAGTTATGCATTTTTTAGAACCAAACTTCCGAAAAACAAACAAGATCCCTCTGGAAAACCTAAGAATCTCGCAACAGAACCTTTAAGACAATAATTCTAGTTTACCTAACAGACTATGTGCAGCTAAAGTCTTTGACGGCCTCCGTAGAATGCACTAAAGCTTAATTTTAGCCACAAGTGAGGAGAGGGAGAAGGGAGAATGGCCTTAAGAGAAAAGAAGCATTAAATTTTCAGTAATACATCAACTTCCTCTCGGTTCGTTTATACGGCAATTGTAGCCCTTGAGCTTAAATTTGAGACTATGTTTTGCTAAGATAGATCGATAGTTGCTAGTTCAATGTGGTTTGGCCTTATAACTTTACAACAGATCTGGATGCAATTGACATGCCCTGAAATTTTGTCGAGGGATATCTTGGTTCTATATGCCTACAAATCAATACATGTGATTCGGATTCTCATGTTATGTTATACGTCCACGTCTTTTGTAGCCTCGGTGCTGAAAAGGAAATGTAAAACTAAAATCAGTTAACTAACCAACCAAGATATAGTGGTTCACCATTTCGTACTATTTTGCACACACTTCTTCCGATAAGCCAATTATTCAAAAATGCATAAATATGTGGGGACAACGTGGTTTAAGAGCATGGCTTACTAAAAATAATGCAAAATTTACAAGTTATCTTTTGCTTGTTTATTCATAAGTGAAAGGATATAATGATATGCAACTTACCACAATCATAGATAATGTTGTTCTAGAACATAAAATATGAACCTGAAGAATTTTCAGTGTTGCCATCCATAGAAATTACAGTGTTGCCAGAATAACAATTTCCCTAAAATCTAAGTTAAGGCAGCGACTAGAGGAACGATCTCAACTGCACTTGGTTACGTATTGTGTTGTTTTGGTTTGCTGTGAACCACTTTTTAAATAGCATTATTATTTAGTTTTAATAACTGTATGTTAAAACTATTTTGTTTATTACAAACTAAATACAACTATTTATATTATTTAAAAAGTAGTTCACAGGAAACCAAATCAACATTATACGTAATCAAATGCAGTTGAGTTCGTCGCTCTAGTCGCTGCCTTAACTTAGATTTTAGGGAAATTGTTATTCTGGCAACATTGTAATTTCTATGGATTGCAACACTGAAAATTCTTCAGGTTCATATTTTCTGTTGAAGTACAACATTATCTATGATTGTGGTAAGTTTCATTTTATTATCTCCTTTCACTTGTGAAAAATGAGCAAAAGAAAAATTGTAAATTTTGTGTTATTTTTAGTAAGGCAGGCTCTTAATGGTTAGAGTGTTGGGCTCATGTCCGCGTGGTCCTGGGCTCGATTCCCGGCCGGTGATTCCCCTAATTTTCGCCGATGAGGCAAATTGGGGAGTCACGTGAAAACAAGACGTGACGGCCACTAGGTTCTAGAATGCTCCTAATGCACCTGTTACGGACAGAGCGTCACAGCGCGCAGACCACGTGCTCGACGCTTGGCTTAACATAGTTCAGTCGGTCGCTAACAGATGGCGCTCGAGCAGACTTAGGCTCACAAATGGGCCGTTATGTTAAGTGGTTTGGTTTGGTTTGTTGCATTAAAATGTAGTAATAAGAACTTTTAATATTACAGGCAAAATCACTCAAGGAAATACCTACAATCCGCACAAGTAAAATATAGTTAGCTTTTTCTAACCAGCTGAATATTATTTTTTATTTAATTATTTTTCTCCATAGAACTAGTTTTGTTTCTTCCTAAAATGTTGGGTCTAATCAAAAATTCTGAAACATCAGGAGAGACACTGTATAATATTTCAAGTTAAATTGACAATGTCTAAGAACACCGACAAAGGTAGTGACTTTAAAACCATGCTTTTTTAAATTTAAAAGAATCAAATAAAAACTTAATTTGCTCAATTCGGACCCCGACAAAATACACTACACGATGTCCCAAGAGTAAAAACTGGTTTTCTGAATTGTGGCCACGCATTTGGGAATTTATCCCGCAATGCAATGTTTACGAAAACTTTTCTTCATATATATATTTTTTTTATGAAATATATCCATCATGGAACTTTATCACCGCACTTCAAATATATTCTTGAATACACTGTAAGTATTCTGCTATCGCTGGCAAGTCACTGTGTATTCTTATCACTATAGAGATTAACTCGAGATGGAACAGGAATAGACAAAGCGCTCATGCGTTGATTTTTCTTTCGAATTCACCATTCTTTTCAAAAAAGGTATCAGAGAATCAGTTATATTTAATTCAGTTATTTTTTCATACTTCAAAAATTTGGCAATTTTGAAAGAAAATAATATGTCAAGAACACACGAACAATTACTTATAATAATGCTAGAAGAATAGCTGTTCTTTGCACGGGGAGAACGAGTTTCATTTTAAACATTAACGGGTAAATTTGGATTTAAACAGCATGGGAAGTGTCACTATTCGTGTCACCGACTCCGAAAACAATGGATTCGACAATAATATCGGTCATTTTCGATAATTTTTATATCTCCCCTCCCCTCCCACAAGCTGCGGGGCTGAATTTGGATCTAAACGGCATCGCCAGTATCACTGTTCATCTCAGCGACCCCCAAAACTACAGATTCGAGTCTAATATCGGTCATTTTCGATCATTTTTTTAAATACGTCCCTCTCCCCTTCCCTAAGTTAAAGACCGTCAAAGTAAAATGATAAAAATCATTCCAGGCCCAAACCTCATCTATGTTGAAAATTTGATCGAGATCGACTGGGTGGTTCAAGAGTTATTAAGTTACAAACGTAGTCACTTTCATTTATATATATATATATATATATATATATATATATATATATATATATATATATATATATATATATATACATATATATATATATCCCTCCCCTAAGCACTACCATCAAAGTATAATAATAAAAACCATCCCAGGCCCAAATCTCATCTATGTGGCAAAATTTGATCGAGATCGGTTTCGTGGTTCAAGAGTTATTAACGTTTATTTATTTTATATATCTCCCCCTCTCTCCCTCCCCTATGCTGTACCGTCAAAGTGAAATCATAAAAAGCATTCCAGGCCCGAACTTTATCTATGTTGAAAGTTTGATCGAGATCGGTCGAGTAGTTCAAGAGGTACAAAGTTTCAAACATAGTGACTTTCATTTATATATATAACTAGCAGCGTTCACCCCGCTTCGCTGCGGTCACCCCGGAACGCAATAAACTTTGTTACTTAGATAATTTTTACTTTTTCGCTTTCAAGTGATATGATAAAAACCATAGAAGATTGCAGTAAATGTTAACATTATATCGCCTGTCATTTATGTTAACCCGCCCCGCTTCGCTGCGGTCACCCCGGAACGCAATAAACTTTGTTACTTAGATAATTTTTACTTTTTCGCTTTCAAGTGATATGATAAAAACCATAGTAGATTGCAGTAAATGTTAACATTATATCGCCTGTCATTTATGTTAACCCGCCGAGTGACACGGTCATGCGGGTTGCATATAAATACGTTTATTTTTACCTATGATGAACTAACAAAGGATTTGTACGTTATGGACACTTGAATGGTCAATTATCTCAAGACACTGGTAATTAAAAATTAAAGTGATATGATAAAAACCATCTAGGGTCCAAATCCTAATAACCCCCCAAAAATGAAAGAAATTGGTTCAGCCGTATTAGCGTGATGAGGGAACAAAGGATTTGTGCGTTCTCTTTTATATATATAGATCTTATATGTCTTAATTCTAACATGTCTTATTCTGAAATCTAATTTCCATCCTGCTGCCTTTGAACTCACAAGGAACGTTTCCCAACTGTAAAAAGAGCTTAAAAATTTGGAAACTGGATTTAATAGACCCCTTAAACGTTTGAAGTTTTAGAAAGTTGTAGTTCCTAAAAATCCTAAATCACAAAGTTATGGTTGAAGAAAGATTTGAGAACTGTGATTTAAACAAACTTTGCAGATAAATCAAAATACGTTTAAACATATGTAAGCAATCAATGAGAAAGTTTGGCAAGTACTACATAATACACAGGTTATCTACAAGCGTCATCAGCAATCTCAAATGATATGAAGTTTTCCTAACTCGATACAAATTTATTTTTAATCATATGGCACCATGTCAAATTATTACATGTTTAGAATGCTTGCATGTCTTGCACGAAAGAGCGTTGAGAATTTTGACAAAATTACCAGGTAACAGATTGGTCAAGTGATGAACCACAAAATATAAAATTTATCAGGAAAGCTATTTGTTATCGGCGAAAGCAGTTCCGAAGAGGATCGGTCTAGTCTCACTTAAGAAATATATGGACCAACTAAACAGTGTTGCCAGAATATAAAAGTGACATTCAGTAATTTCGTAAATTATTTCATATCAAACCCATCAGCATAAATGTATTGTAACCATTGTTGCTTTAGTTTACAGCCAACTTTTTATTTCTTGCTTCTCAAACACTCATTAAAGGTGTTTGGTAAGAATCTACATGCACACTGGTGAATAGCTTCACGATGTGAAGTAAAAATATAACGGAGATGCGTGTGATTCGAAGTCTGGATTAATTCATTAAATTCTAGTATGTGAACTAGTGAACATAACCACGACAATAACGGAACCGATATTGCTGCCTTTTATATCAATCTATTTTTCTTCGTGATTGTTTTCTCATTACTTCCTCTGCCATACTTATAGGTGTATTCCGCATACACTTACAGTATTTTAATATTAGGTATAATGAATGTGTAGTGTTATGTTGGGATATTCCCTTTCTAATAATTTGTTCACGAGCTCCTGGATTCAATTTCTTATGAAATTCATTGAACGCACTACACTGCTTCAGATCCCACTCTAAACTTAGGTTTCGTCTTATACAGCCTCGCTCTTGACAAATCAATCAATCAATCTAATAAACAATTCCAGCACAGTCTCGAAAACTCAGCCTAATGTGGACCGAAGGGTGTTAGAGTGTTAGAGTTTGTGAAAATGCTGGGTTATCGAAAATGGGGTTAAAAAGAATAAGTGTTTCCTCAGAAAATACAGTGCTGTACTTTACAATACAGCGCAGAAAATAAACTGCTCAATTACTCTTAAACTTTATGAAGGCATCGAGCCTTTACTATACATGAGAATGAAAATTGATTAATATACACTGTACAGTAATTTACCTAAGACATACCTCAGAAAAATACTTGAATGGCTCTACGCGCGGGGATTTTTCGTCCTGTCAGGACGTGGCCGAGTTATCCGGACTGACGAATTATCGGGTGCCGAGGTTTAGGAACTCTACTGTATTTACTAAATTATCGAGCGATAATCTTATGTTCTGGGAGGACTTTTTAACCACCACATTTAAAAATGGTTATCAAAATACAGGAAACACCTGTAGTTTGAAACACGTAGGATGTGTAAGGTGCTACAGTGAGGATAAGTATGCAGTACCTAGCATTGTCAGTGGTGAATTAGGTGATTGTCTATAGTACATCAGTAGGATAGGACCGAATGTGAAGCGGCCAGACGGTGGGAATGCAAAATGGGAGACTTCTCAGAGTTTAAAAGAGGACAAATTGTCGGTGCGCGGTTAGTTGGAGCAAATTTATCAAAGACGGTCAATGGGTTAGGTGTGTCGAGAGGAATAATGTCCAAGGTGATAACGTCCTACAGAACACATGACGAAACAACATCGGCGAAGAATAATACTGAAGGACTTTCACGAAGGACACTACAGCGATTGCAGTAAAAGTAATGTGGAACTCAATCACCACATGGAAGAGTCTATTGCGACAATCACAGTTAGACGCGAGTTGCATAATGAACATCATAGCAGAGTTGTTATTTCCGAACCGTTCTCACGGCTGGTCTAATGGCTAGCGCTCGCGCCTTTGGTGGACGTTGTCCTGGGTACGATTTCACATGGGAGAACACTGAACGTATTACGGTAGTTCAGATTCCACCTTAACACGTTGGCCGCCATGTGCATAATTCTGATGCACAAATAGTGGGGTGCAAAATACTTTGAAATATGGCTTGGCGGCTATTAAACTATAGATTCACGTCTCTCTCAGCCTCGGTGCCGAAAAGGAACAACAAACTTCAACGAACAAACAAAACGATTTAGAAAAACGCTGATCGCCAACAACGCATTGATCGAAGAAAATAGTGCTAAAAACATGCTAAGTAGGCCGTTGATCAATTAAAAGGGCAATAAGGTCCAAAGAGTCCTCTATCACGTTATTTTCAACAACAGTCCATGTTTATTTGTGGCAAAAGTCTACAGAAGCATATATGCTCCGAACGATCTCCTTTCCAACGTGAAACATGGCGATAACTCTGTGATGCACTAGACCGTAATTTCCTGGTATTCGGTGAGTCCTGTGATTAAACTTACATGAAGCATTACTACCAGTAATTATCGGCGGATTTTAGGCGACCGCGTGCATACTATGCTGCAAACGTTATTTCCGTCCAATAGTGAAATTTTCCAAGATGACAACACACCAATTCACACTGTTAGAACTGTTGATATGTGCTTTCTTAAACATTGGGATGACGAACTATAACATTTGATATGGCCCGCCCAATTCAGAGAAATAAACTTCATTGAACACCTCTTGTCAGTTCTGGTGCTGACTTCGAAGCAGATATACTCTACTATCCTCGCTGACGGAAAAGAGAGTTACACTGCATGAGAAATGATACAATCTACTCCAGAAAGCAATCAAGAAACATGTCACCAGTTCACAACGAATCAGACCTGTTTTGCAGGCTACCTGTGATTCTACGCTGTATTAAGCAGGTAAGTTTGCATTATTTTCTTTGGTGTTTGCATTATTTTGATAACCACCTATATTTCTGTAAATATGATTAAGTTAATCGTCTCCGGACCTATTATCGTCGATATCAAATAGCTTCCTCATGCATTTTGTGGTCTGTGGACGCGCACTTGATCCGATTTCCTCTTGATCCACTTACTTCAAATTTTTCTCAAAATCTGCAATATTGTTTCATGCAAGGCATATTTTGTTCAGCATTATGCAAACATTTTAAACATGTAATTGCGTGGCGTAGTGTTACTTGAATAGAAAAAAGTCCCTACCGAGTAGGTAACACTGCATTTCCAGTGACATTGGTGGCAATTCTTCTGCATAGCTTCCACAGCATACATTATGTTTCTAAAATTCTTCATTGATTACGCATGTATGTTTAGAGATATTCTGATTTAACTCAAATTTTAGCATTGTCTAGATTCACGATCCTCAAATCTTTACTCCGCCCTAACTCATTATTTATCGTCATCAAAAGCTACAACTTCGCAAGAAGATCAATCCTTCAAGGAATCTACCTGATCCCGTCTTCAAATTTTCTAAACCTGTTTTATAGTTGGGAAGCATTCCATGTCAAATCAGAATCTTTCGCTTAGTATAAAGTGTGCACCATGAGTTCGGTTTCAAAATGGAGCGTAAGTGATGTGATTTTACGTGTAATTTCCATGAAGTGTTGTTGTTACCTCGGAATCTCGGAATCATTATTAATTTATATTTTTTAATCATATTTACTAGGCTACAAATCAAAAACACGAGATATTCAAATCAAAACCTCCCTCAGCATAGAGCACTGAAAAAATGGTTCTTATCTAGAATGACAACCATTCTAGTTTGCCACCCGGAAAGAAGGCTGAAATTGGATTATAATGTTTATTACAAGATGAAAATTACATCAAGCATTAAAATCAGAAGTAAAAGATATTTCAATATTTCTAACTGTCTGTGTTCCATTATATTACAACACACTGTGATACTGAAACCCCAACTTATATGTCAATATTACGGTAATAAATTAATTTTAACATATATATATAAAAGTAGTACTCTGTTTTTACAAAGAAGCTGCACTATCAAGTTAAGAGTATGATTTCATTTATACTGTGAAATTATTTTGTATGAATGTGCTGTCTGAACAAAAGAATTTGGAAGAAGCTATTTTCCATTCTTCAGTAAGGATAATATCTGGGCATTCTTCAGTTGGAATCTACATGTCATTGACTCAATAATGATGAATTAAAATGAATAAGAATGAAAGAAGTCCATAATTGATGTTAAGTGAAAGTGCATTCTTAAGTAAGTCTATGCACACAGTGTTTTTTTACTATAATATTCACATACTTGGACCAGCATACGAACATGCGTGTTTCAGAGCTAAGCATTTCGACACAGGGCTACCATAATCCTATCTACATTTATAATATTGTAAATCTAGCTACCATTACCATCATAATTGGATATATTCTTCTATTGTTAGCGGGTCAATTTCTAACCAGTCTCTAACCACTAATTTTTGTTTTGACGCAAGTACCTTTCCCTTTAATACTGTCGATAAAATCGCAATATTTTCTTTGTTCTATTTTTTTTTTATTTCTCAATACTTTTCACCACGATCAATAAAAAGATCATATTGTAAAAAAAAAAAAAGGAATTTCTAACATGTTTAGATCCATTGGCCTGCTATGAATAAAATGTGCGACTAATATAAAAGGAAAGGTCTGTTTGATAATGATAATTTACAAAAACCTAGAAAAAAGATATTCAGTGTTTCTGAATATTGCAATTACACATGATGCGGTAAAGCAATTAAGTGAAAGTTGTAGATCCTATACTCAATATATACAAACATGAAAATGAAAATAAATGTTAGAAAAACAAAAGCTATGGTGATTGGAACGAAGGGGTCTGTGTCAAATATAAAAGTGGGAGGGAAGAAAATAGAACAAGTGAATAGTTTTCGATATCTGGGTAGTATTCTTAGTAATAACATGAAGTGCGAACGTGAAATAAAAGCAAGGTTGAAATGGCGAAAGAAGCCTTTAGGAGGAAGAAAAGTCTGTTTTGTGGGACCTTGAATAAAAAGTTGAGAAAAAGACTCATAAAATGCTTCATGTGGAGTGTTGTACTGTATGGGGCGTAAACATGGACATTACGTAAAAGCGATGAATAACAACCGGAAGCCTTCGAAATGTGGATGTGGAGAAGAATGGAAAGAATTAGTTGGGTCGAGCGGAAAACGAATGAGAGGGTGTTAGAAATAGTCGGGGAGAAAGAAACACTTCTAGATATTATTAAGAAGAGGAAGAGAAACTGGTTAGGACATTACCTAAGAAGAAATTGTATCACGAAGGACGTCCTAAAGGGTATGGTGGCAGGAAAGAAAGTGAAAGGGCGAAGGAGACTACAATTAATGGATGATATAAAAACAGAAAGATTATACGTGAAGACGAAGAGATTAGCGGAGGACCGTGGAGCATGGAAGCTTCTGAGCTGCGGCAAGTGACCTGCCAATAAGGGCAGAATACCTATGATGGTGTATATATATAAAATTTTGTTTTTCAAATAAGTTCAAAGATACGAAAAAATAGCACCAGTAAAACTTCACGAAAGCAATTCAACGTTTTCAGCTACCCTAATCATAACATATTTCTGTTTGTGAAGTGTTTTTTATGTTGATTTCAAAGAAGCTGCTAAAAAAAATATGAAATGCAGATCACATGTTAACTTCAAAAACAATCAATATTTAATGAAAATAATGAAGAAAAGGTAGAAGAAAAACAAGATATTATGTTAGCGTTAACTGAAAGAAAATAGAAATAATGTAACATTTTATCAACAATAGTAATTCAAATATGTTGGAAAAGTTTGATTACTATGTCGTAATGAATGACTGTATTAATATAAGTTGATATGAAGAAATTACCGTGTTTACTCGTGTAATAGTCTCACTTTTTGTACCAATTTTTGTAAGGCGAAAATCTAACTGCGATTATTACGCGAGGAAAGCTGCCATTTAATTATCGCTACGATCAAAACCATTTCGTATTTTGATACATACCGCATTGTGTCAATATAAAAAAATAAAATCCTATCCTACCCTACATACGGTAAAATATTAAAACTTGTAAAAATCAAACTCGTAACTTACAGATTTGTGGGAGGGTGGAAGTAGGTTGCCTGATCTCTATTGACAGATGGAAAAATATGTTACATAATTGTAAACACGAAAAGTTCTTTTGCTCGGACGCGCGCAAGCGATTTCGAAGAAAGTCTCGTTCACAAAGACAAAAATCCCGTAGACTGCTACTTTTATGAGGGGATTTTTTTGGTGAATGTTTTTACTTCAATCTTAAGGTGCGATTATGATGCTAGAGTGACTATTACGTGAGTAAAGACGGTTCAAACCAACTACAATGATTTCAATTTGAGAAGAATTAAAATGTTTGTATTTTCACATAGAGCCCATAAACATTAAAACTATATGGCTTAGTAACATTTTATGTTATTTTATAAATATCTGTTAATAGCAGCACTTCGTCAAGCAGTCGTATTGCTATCTTTAATATCTTTCTTTAATATCTTTAATATCCTTCTTACAAGAATTAAAAAGGGTGTGAACTTTAATTACTGTCATCTTTAATTACTGTCACAACGTTCTAACTAAACGATTTGTAAATTGTATTAACCCAAATATTTGGTATACGTCATAATGTTCAAACGTTATATGTAAAAACTTCATTAAGGATTCCATATTAGATAATGTTCATGTATGTGTAAACATATTTTAAAGTAATTGCGTAAAAGTGAATATTAATACATTATTTTGGTAGATATTAACTAATTTTAAATATAACGATATTCATAATTTGAATAATTGACCAAACTTCTATTGGCCACAGCTCAATAAGTGATATGTTCTAATATAGTCTAATTATTATTATGGTGATTCTTGAGCTGGTTTAAATTAAAATATATGATATTGGTTGAAAAGTTTTCGTAATTGTATACAATATTGTGTTTAATTTAAATAATCTCTACTTTCATTTTTACTAGTCGAATAAGACGTTTCTTTCTACTTAAAATTAGTAAACATCAAAATGTTTTATTGATATTATCGATTCATTACTAACTACTATTGGTCCGAAACCAGCATTACATTTTTTAATTTCAAATACAAGGTAGTTACAATTAAAGTGCCGCTATTCACGGCGGTCCAGTGCGGACTGTAATCAACGTATTCCATTGAAACTTGGTAAATATGCTAATGAGGCCGTGAGAAAGCGAGTTACACTGGAAAAATACTAGTTCCACTTTCCGCCACCAGGGGAAAATGTGACGCGGTACAGGCCTAATACATGCGAGCTCGTACTTCATACACACAATCTTGAGGAGCAGCACCCAGTGCTCGGGTGGTGTCATGGAAATCAGCCATCCCATGGTTAACAGTGAGGAAAGTTCTTAGGGCCATTTTACACTGGTATCATTACAGGATTCACACAGTACAGCAACTGAAACCCCACATCTGCCGCAACGCCTTGAGTTTGTCCTTTGGTTTTTGGCACGGATGGAAGTGGAGGACATGTGGCTGTGGGGTATCCTGTGGACTGATGAGGCACATTTTACACTAGAAGGGACAGTAAACACGCAAAACTGTTGGGTATGGGGCTCGGATAATTCGCACGTTGTGCAGGAACAGCCATTACACTCTGCGTACGTGACTGTGTGGTGTGGATTCACATGAACGTTCACTATTGAGCCTTTTTTCTTTGAAGAGATGACACCCCACGGAGTTGTCACCTGTATCGTGAAATCGGCACGTTTTAGGGATCTTTTAGTGCGACATGTGATTCCTGCAAGAAACTGTTTGGAGACGAATGTTTTCATGCAAGACGGTCCAACATTGCACATCGATCGCCGCGTGGAAGATCTGCTTCGTGAAACCTTCACTGCTGATCGCATCATCTCCCGAGGTTTTCCAGATACGTGGCCAGCAAGATCCTCCTCTCTAAATCTGTGTGACTTCTAGCTGTGGGGATGTCTGAAAGCTTGGGTCCACCAGGGAAAGTCCAGTCACTGGCGGATGTCAAGGTCATTAAGACGACATGTCGCAACAATTTCGCCAGAACTGCTACAAGCAACTGTTGTGGACGCCATTTTGCGGTTGCAACATGCCGTCGATGTGTCTGGTGGCCATATGAAGCATGTTATGTAAATTAGTCACTGTAACCAGAAATGTTAATAAAGTTATTCCCATTATACCGTTTGCTACTATTACGTGGAAATAAAGTTTCACCTTTTCTTACACTCGCATTGTTCCTAAAGTTGTTCGTTTTGCACAATTTGTTTATTTGCATAACATTTATCTCACATGTTTGACCTCTTTGACACAGGTAATCGTCTTACCCATACATACAGGACCATTTCAACGTGCGTATTTCCTGTACAGCGCCACATTTTCTTTTTCTGGCAGAAAGGCGAACTAATATATATATAAGCGTAACTCGCTTCCGCATGGGTTCATTAGCATATTTACCAAATTTCAATGTAATATGTTGATTACAGCACGAGCTGGACAGCCGTGAATTGCAGCACTTTACTTGTAACCATCCTGTACATATATAAATATCTTTCTATCATTAGTATTTTTTTAACTTGCGCTCACCTCTGGAGCAAGCGGTTTTTGGTTCGGTGAACCTATAAGCTTATACTAAACAGCAAGGTTTTCTAGAGTTCACCATTTTTTTTCACTTTTTCATTACACCAATTCTTTCACAAACATTCGCTTCCATTAATCGCTCCCCCGTCTTTAGTGCACGTTGTTCCTAGTTCGATTCCCGGTGGAAAGCATTAAAATTTGAATGCATTACAGTGGTTCGGATTTCACCTTCAACTGAAAGTCCACATCTGATGTAACCTTGATGCTGGAAAGGGAAGCAAAGCTTCAATAAACAAACAAACAAATAAGCTTTCATTAATCACCCGTCTCCTTCTGCTTACAGGGTATATCCGTGACGTAAAATTGAAAGATTTTAGATTGTACTACTATTATTTCCTTGTTTTATGATTGTATTCTTATAAATTTATTTAATGACCATCATACATAATACACAAACGTGTCTGATACCAAAAGTCTTCTGTGTTGATTATCGTCTAGTATATGCTGCCGAGGCAATTTGCAAGTAAAAACTGTTACTATTAAAAATTAAACTGACCGGGAAAAAAATATCGAAGTTGATCTTTCTTTCTGTACTTGGACTTTAGTGCATTCCCTTACACCCGACACTTACATTCGTCTTCGGAAAAGAAAACTTTATAACTAGCTTTGTGAATTTTAGTATAAATTTTATAACTAGCTTTGTGAATCAGACCTGTCAACGATGCAATGACAATCGCAACTTAAACAAAAGTTTCCCTTTAAGTAACTTAGAGTAACTTAAGGTAAATATAAATGTGTACATCTTTTATTTAACAAAGAGTGTTTTTTTTTCTATAACAATTGTGTGTGTATTTGTTTGAAAATGGTACAGTACAATGAAGATTTGAATGATATAATGATGATGATTTTGTCCTTGTTCAGGTAAAAGAATAATATTTCAAGTTTTTTGCAATCTTCAAAGTGAAAGAATACCTAATAATAATAATAAATAATGCTACTAGAATAACAAGTTGAGCAAAATGACTATATAAGAAGTAGCTGATAAAAGAAAATCGTCGCAAAACTTATAATCTACAAAAGGAAGAAAAACTAGCTAATTATGTATTTCTCAATAATGCATTATGATAGCATTGGATGTACAGATATACACCACAAATTTCTTTTAATTTAAATGGTACCCTCTACATTTTATTCGTAAGGGTGTGTAAAAGCAGTTAGAACTTTATTTGTTAAACTTAATTATTTAACATCATTAAAATTAAAAATAGAAACAGCTCAAATTTAGAAATAGCGAAAAATATCTTTTTTTTAAATGTAATTCCCCTTTTAGATTGTTCTCTGTGTGAAACCTAACTTTTAAGTTTATAGAAGTATTCCAACATCAGCAAGTCTGTTAACCTCTGTCTTTACAATATTCTATTTTACTTAACTCCGCCATTGCCGGTCGCAAGCACGAATAAGGAAGGAAAAGGGTTGACATGGAACTCCAATCACCCCGAAAAATACAAAGCAAAGGACTTACCAACATATATATTCCTTGTGAGCATGAAGACAGAGAGAAGGCAGCCCCTTTATCATGCTAGAATGGTGTAGGCCAATCGCCTACACTTACTGAATTAAAAGAACAAAAATTAGAGAGACAGGGAAACATAAACAATGGACAAAAAACAAGCGAGATTTGAGTACGGTATACGGAGTGTATGGGGTATAAACGGGCAATGAATAGAATTCCTACAAGAAATAAAGACGGCCGAAGTTAGATATTTGGAAGCTAGAGAAACTAAAAAGAAATATAAAGGAAATGACTTTCAGATGAGAGATACTTATTTTTGTATAATGCAATAATGGTAACAGAAATGCACGAACAAAAGTAAATTTCAATGATAGTACATACAAACGAGATAAACGGCATTAGAAAATGTTAAACGACACATTAATAATACTCAAAATATCTGAAGAACAAGAATAAATTACGTACGCACCGAATGAGCATGAGAAGGCAGACGTTAAGGATGAAAATTTTAAATATTTCAAAAAGCCATCCACGAGATATTGACAACAATTATATTAGATGATTTGTATAGCAGAGTAGGTAATAAATCCGATGAATTGAAAAATATGATTTTATGGAAAAATGATAATGAACAACAATATTGTTATATCTTTGTGCTGCAACCTTGTAATTACTAATACGAAATTTCTCAGCAAATTTACGAGAAAAAAGCAGTTGGGAAATTAATTATTGGTTATATCATCATTCATAAGAACTCTTTGAATATTTCAGGGACGCAAGAGTAAAAGAAGTAACAATGGAGAAATTACTTTAATGAACGGAAAGAAGATTAAATAAAATACAAGAAATGTAGTGAAGGAAATAGTGCAGAATATAAAGAGAAGGTCTTGGGGAAAATTTAGAGAAGAATAGAAAGGAGTTAGAAGAAAAACTGAACTCTTCTACAAAGAGTACTAAAAAAATATGAGGAAAATAAAGGGATAATGCTTTCAAAATTTATTAAAGATTCAGGAAGGCTCAAAACAGAGAAATAATGAGAAGATGGAACATATTTTTAAGAACTCTTGGAAAATAAGGAGGAAGAAACTACTACAATCGACATTGAAGGATTAGAAGAAGAGAAACGTGAAAGGATAATATATAGAAGGAGAAAATGAAAGAACAATTAAGACAATGAAATTGGATAATACAGCAGGGCATGATAATATAGTTTTAACAATGTTCAAATGTAAGAGAAACAGGAAAAAATCTACTACTTGCAATAAATTAAAATCTTGCAGAATTTTAATTTATCATGGAAAAAAGTCAAGAGACTGGAGGTAGCAGTAATAACGCCTATACATAAAAACAAAGCAATAGAGAATGCAAAGTATTCGAGGAACTTACTTCTAAGCGATCTCGGTAAGAAATATTCGAGAATTTTACAAATGAGATTAATACGCAGATTAGAAACAACAATTAGGAAAGATACAAGATTTCCCCAACAGGAATGGCCAAGATTTTTCATTTATGTAGACTTCGTCAAAGAAGTGAAAAAGCAGGAAAAACAGGGAAAGAACTACATGCTAGGTCGTCTTGGAAGAGTCTTTTAGACAGTGTACCACAAGTAATAATAATAATAATAATAACATGGAAGCCGTTAGAAGGGAAACAAGTCGAAAAGATCTTGATTGAAAGAATCGATATCATATTCAAAATACACAGAAGTTAACGCAAAGACAGTTGACGTACGGTGGAAGAATTTAAAATGACAGAGGGTAAAACAAAGAAATGTACTTTAACAACCTCTTTTCACTAAGTTTATGGGCGAAATAATTAAAGCCTGTAAAGGTAAAAGCAAAACATAAATAGATGAAAATTGGGAATGAAATTATATCTTAGTTTAACGTCCCACGTTTCTTTGTATCTTTTACGTTATTCGAGACGCAGGATTAATGAAAACAAATAACTCAGAAAAAATAGTCATGAGTGGAATAGCAATAAGTGAGGAAACGGGAGAATCACGCACACAATACTGTCTACCGCAAACTCACATGGCCTTGAATCAAATCAAGGATCTCTCGTACTAGACGTGAGCGTTCTAAACAATGAATCACCATGTTCTCCTGATAATTAATTAATAAAATCATATGATAGTGCTTATGGTAAGTTCGCAGTAGTCATTGCAACATAACCTGAATATATAAATGGAAGAATTGCAGAAGAGGAAAAATAAAATTTAGACGTGTTAAAAAAAAAGTTACTGGAAGGAACTAAATGAAGCCGGGACAGCTAGAACAAGTAACTTGTTTCAAATATCTGTGATCTTGATAAGAAAGGATATAAATCAACTATTGTACTGACATTTATATATTACTATAAATCATGAACACTAAAGACCATTATAAATCATGATCAGTCAAATATAAGTCATAGAAATAAGGATTTTTAAAAAGGGAAGAAGATAGAATAAGAAATCAGACGATAAGATGAAATTTGGAAATAAAATCAATCAGAATGTTATTGAAAATACCCTTTTAAGATAGCTGAGACACGTAATAAGAATAAAAGAATATAGGATTGTTAATCAAGCATGGGAAGAGACCTGTACCTATTGAAAAGAGACCTCAAGAAAGATCAAGAGGACTGTGAAAAGAAAATGCCTGAAAGCAGTAAAGAAAAGAGGAATGAATTGAGATAGGCAATGACGACAGCAAAGGACAGTGTATTCTGGGAATCTCTCTTAAACCCTTGGGTAGAAGACAAAAATTTAAATATGTAAGTAAATACAGTATATATACTGATAAAGCTGTTTTTCAATTATACAAGATTTCTAAAAAAAACGTGATACTTGTTTCCACATTCAGCGTATATACGAACTGGTAATTAAGTGTTTTCATATCAACGAAACGATCCACTTAATAGCAAGTATCTCAAAATATCTTGGTATATATTTCAGATCAAATTATATTAAGTAGTTTCTTTCGTATTCTACTGTACTTCAATTATTATTGCTTTAACTTATTTATCAACTAACATCTCTTCCTTGTGATGAAACTTATTATCACCAAATTTACATTCTTCTTCTTTATATGTTCTGTCTTATATATTCTGTCGTTAGGTATTAAACTTCTGAACAAGCTCAACGAAATAAACTGGAAAAAGGGAATATATTCAAATGAATTATCTGTGTGCACACATATATATATATATATATATATATATATATATATATATATATATATATATTATAAGAAATACATGGTCATTACTCTACAGTTACTAAGTACTACAGTTACATCTTATTTTTGTGAGATATTGTTATTAAATAATTAAACGATATTCAAATGAAGTACTGACTTAAAAATCTTAATGTAAGAGCGATTTGATCAGTTCTCAAAATGACTCAGATGGCAGCACTAATTCTAAATCGGATACGTTATTATACATGTCTTCTTCAGTAAGGACAACTTCATTATTGTATGGATCAACGAACAACAAGTGCAACTAATAGGTAATTATTGTTGTACAACTGTTGTGCATGAATGTTTGTTTTTCTGGGAGACTCATTTTTATCATTTTCAATAATCGCCAAATTGAAATATGAGGTCAAACGCAGTCTTTAAACCCTAGAAGATAAGACATTTCAGGTGAACAAGTATTTCACATTTTGACTGAGAATTGCGCAGCAAGAAACTACGTGCAAAATGGTTGCCACTATTACTGATGCGTGACCATAAACAAGTCAGCATGATCTCTAAGCATAATGTAGCCAGTTTTAACAAGAATATAACTGATTTTATACTTCAAAAATAACCATTGGTAGCTTATAGGTGCACTACCTATCAGCAATTAACAGATACACAGTCAAAACAATGAAAACATCCCGATTCTCCGACACCAAAGAAGGTCATATGTGTGAAATCTTCCAGAAAGATCATGGCTCCAGTTTTTTTTTTTTTTTTTTTTTTTAATTTTATAAGTATTATTGACTATCTTTCATCTAGTAAACTTATGACTGTTCAATATTATGCAATGCTTTAGGAGAAAATAACGAGAAAAGGGCAGATTTATATACGAAAAAGATACCTTACGATAATGTTTGCCTGAAATGGGCGTTGTTGCAATAGCTAAAATCAATTAGTTGGGGTAAAATTTGCTGCCATATTCAACTTATTCACTAGATTTGGCTCCATCAGACTTAATAGAATTCGATTTTCTTTACACGGAGTTTAAAACTCAGTGAACGAGTATTTTGCAAGTCTAGAGGCATGTGATTTCCACGTTGCCATAGAAGATTTACAGCATCGCTGGATGAGGAATTAGTGTCAAGAGATATTATGTTGAAAAATAAACGTGTTGTGCATCATTCCGAGAACTTATCAAATTACCCTCATATAATTAAATACAATTGAATATTGAAATCATTGTTAATTACTTCTTTCGCGTTGCAGAGAAACAATAAAATAGATAACTCATCAGAACTTAACTTATTTATTTTAAACTTGACCAAAATTAGTGCGATTCATGTAACTGCACTAAATGAGAAGCTCATGTTTCAGCAAAAACGGATTTGTAAGAAGCAAATAACAAAGAAGTTTACAAAAACGGTATCTACTTCTCACTAATTTATTTTAGTAGAATTCTAAAAGAAATGAAATGTTAATTTTCTTCTATTGTTTAAGAATTGCTGAATATTTAACAACGTTTCTGTTTTTAATTGCGACATTTACTCATTAAAATGTTGTGTTAGTTAATAATCGTTCTTTTTTTTTACAGACTTGCTAAATCTATAGTTAACATTTGTATTGACTGCAAGTACCACAGGATTCTGAAACTTGGATAGGGAACATACTAATTCCTAAGTGAAGTCTTGACCCGACTACGGTAAGTCCCATAGTTCTGGAGCTATGGACCATTAAACTTCACTTTTTCGTATTTTCGGCAGCCTATAACTCCGAAATGAAGCATTTGTATACCCAGGTTGATCTATACTTTTTGTCTTATCTTGGTGTCAGGAATCACTTCCCAAACGTTGTCGGTGTTGTTTTGAAACACCCTGTACATAACCATCTTAGAACGTCGTGACACGGTTAAGACAAATCCATCACTTTTGTTACTAAATGCTAAAAATATTTGGAAATTACAAAATGGACTAAAGACTAGTAAACTGAGAAGAAATACTAATACCTAAATATAGATAAACAATCTACGATCATGTGAACTAGAAATTAAAATCAAACCGGTAACAAATTTAGCTTTACACAATTTAAGAAATAATAAAAAAGACAGAAAAATACACTAGGTAGTGATTAGATTTACGATGTCCTAAAGAAAATAGTGAAATAACTAATAAAAGGATTATAAAGAATAAAAAAAATATCAATGAACAATACTTGAACAAACAAAAGTGTTTTAATAAAGAATATGTATAATTTTGCTTTAAAAAGTATTGGTAAACTAATCGCGAATCATAAGGTTTTAGTTGTAAGCAAATTACATCAAGAATATAGTTTATTGAACTTGATTTGCATGGTCTAAAAAAAAAAGAGTTACTTGATTTCCAATATGTTAGAATATTCCCTATAGTTTTTCAGACGATTGTACTATTGTGAGAAGTATCAAATACACACACACACACATATATTATATATATATATATATATATATATATATATATATGTGTGTGTGTGTGTGTGTCTGAGTGTATGTTTTTTGTAGTTATAGATACTTAGTTTTACTTTCCGTAACGTTTCTTACAACTCCAAATTATATTCTATATCTTATTTACCATGTACCGCAGAATGTTCTTCTTTTCTTGAATTAATTCATAATAAATGAAATTAAGTACCAAAGTTTTTATAATTCTACTATACGAAATGGATTGATTAAAGTGGCATATTTCGTTGATATTCTCTCTTTTTTGAAACTATCCTGCTCGCTGCTGTGAAACAGCTTGAGATTTTTGTAAAGCTTACTGCAAAACAAACTAGTGCAGTTAATAAAAGAAGTAAAGCTGCATATGTTACCTTAATGCTAATAATATTTCCTTTGTTAATAACTAACAGAATGTATAAGCCAGTCGAACTTGGGATGTCAGTATAAAATTTGTTTTAATTTTAATAGCTTAAACTAACTGCTCTTATTTTGTTTATCAAATTATCGTTGCAAAAATTGAACTTCTAAAAATTATGTAACAAATATTACTTAGTCCATGTATTGTACATTACTTTTTAAGAGTAACAATGAACAACATTTCAATCATGATTCCATTCCAACATATTGGAAACGAGAAACATTTTTCTTCTTGAACAAGAAAGAACATTTTCTATTTGTAGATAGTTCTGAATACCATAATAGTATTCTTTACATTTATAAAAATAACTAAAGAATGTACTGCAACAGCCTTTATCTCATGGTCACCTTTGTAAGAATTACATGGCGACTTCGAAATTTTTGTTGCACTATCTAGTATGTAGTTTAAAAATATACCTGAACTGTATTGAAAACACTTCCCTCGAAAATTAAAAACTTTTCTGTATAAAGCTTCTGTTGATCCAAAAAAGATACATTGATTATAATAATTACTAAATGTGGAAATACTAAATGTGAATTGTATGAGCACCTGATTTAATTGATACTTACCAGTTTATTTCGTATATGTTCAGAAGTTTTTTTTTTTTTTTTTTTGTTTGTTTGTTTATTTAAATTAAAACAGTTATCGATACTTGTATGAACTGAGAGAGACATGCAAGAGCAATTAATCTTTTAAAATGTTCCTAGAACATATCCATATAATTTACCGTACTACTTACCGATTCATATTCAAGGATAAATACTATTCCTAAATCTTAGTCTACATTGTTATCGTGTATAAACTTATCTCATAACTAGACAAAAAAAAATCTTTCTAATACTAATATTAGATAAAGCGAGCTACTTTTCATCTTTTAACTGGTCACAATATCAAACTTGAGATTAACGTTAAGTTCAAAAAAAAAAAAAAGTTAATAATTGTAATATCTCAGATATCACTCAATTTGCAATAGTTTTAAATGATATGTACAGATGCTTTAGTGATGAAGAAAGAATTACTCAGTAGTGAAATAATAAGACACTGGCGTTTTCAATAACAGAATACTGATTTTCAAGTTTGGAGACAGAGTAATGTTCTAACAATAGTACATCTGTAGAAAATAAATATGCTTTGCTGATATATATAAAGTGTCTATATGTTCTTGTATCGTAAGTTTAACAAAAAAAAAATGACTCATCGTTTAAAATTATTCTATGATATAAAAAGCTATTAGAATATAAAAGGAATATATTTACGACAACTTAAGAGGTACGATGCAAATGGCAAGTGGAAATGAATTAAAATTCCAATTCAATATTCTATTCTATTTTCCTTATTTACATTGTTCTTATAATGTGTACTAACTTTATTGCAGGAACATTTGAAAGTATCAATTCAATGAAAATACCAATATTTTTGCTTTCTTACGTTTATTTCTAATGATAATTAATATGAAAAAACTTATGGAATAGGAGAAGCAAATACCTAGTCTTCACTCGCATGAAATAGGTTCTTTTTCTTTACGTTGAAGGTAATAAGTTCAGAAAGCTCTTATTACTATTATTATTTACGTAAATGACTAATACATTTAGTATATAAACTAGTGTCCAGGATGAAAGCTAATTAGAATATATTTACGTAAAAATTTTCTTACTATAAGTATGCCATGTTAAAATTAACTATGAATCCTGACAACATAGAAATGTGAAAACTAGTTTAAATTGCAAATTTATTTTTTTTTAACTGGACACGATATTTATTATTATTATTATTATTATTATTTTATTATTATTATTATTATTATTATTATTATTATTATTATTATTATTATTATTATTATTATTATTATTATTATTATTATTATTATTATTATTTAGAGACAAATACAAAGGAAAGAAATTCTAATATAACTATAGGTTTACCTAAAAACAAAACTTTCATTGTCAGGGCGTTTTTGACTGTCAGCAATAATGACACTGCAATATCATCTACTTATTTATGTCTCCTTGAATTTGTAATGAAGTAGAGCACATCTTTTATTACTCCTTAGGAATTATATAAACCAATTACACGAAAATCGTTCATAAAATATTTATATCATTACGCAAACAAAAATTTGTAAGTAAAAGCATATATTATGTATGCTTCTAGTTACAAAGTTATCCTTGAAATGATAGCAATATTTTTTGAACAATGTTCTTATATAAATATACATACACAGATACAAATTAACTTCACCTATGTTATGATCTTGATTTATTAACTTCCTTTATTTGCATATGAACATTTGTGAAGAGGATTAATTTTGCCTACCCAGTATTCTGATACTTCGCACGTTTGCATTTAATGTACCTGGATAGGGCGTTTTTTGGTCTTCAATAGCAATAAGGCATACTAATTGTATGTGAAATTTAACTAAAAAAGAAAAAACGCAACGAATGTTTGTCTATACATTTAATAAAACTCTTAATCGTATTTTCAAATTTAATGTCGAAAAAATATTTTATATTGGGCTGCATGCTTCTTATCGTATATATTTTCAAATACTGAAGACATGGAATTTGTATATTGGAATTACGAATATTTGCCTTATTTTGTATTATATGACAGATCAACTGTCAATGTCAGTCTATCTAGTCATTGCACTTATATTTAATTTGTACTTTTTTTAAGTTGACAGTATATAAATACAATAATTATTACAAACCATCGGGTTCTTCGATTAATACCCCAAAACTTTATATTTGAAACGAAGATTTGAAGAAGTTCTTTTAAGAATGCTAACTATACTTAAATGAAAAAATAAATTTATTAGTATTCATTGTGAAATTTATATCTGTTACAAATAAGAGAGAGATTATTGTAGGAGACATACCTTGTACAAATGGTTTATCTCACGTTTATAAAAGGATGTGTGGAAGAAGAGCTTGATCTTATAAATAATGCACCTATTCAGAAAGATGATGGTAACTAATCTTTCTACATGTGACTGAATTCAACATTTATGTTAAGTGGTTCTACTACAGAGAACTATGCCCAAGAACCAGGTCCATCAAAAGCAAGTGTACTATACAGATCAATCACTTATACAGAAACCCATCAAACAAGCAGTTGTTTGTGAGAAACATGGTTCATTTTGCACATTATTATTATTTTTTAAAAACTCCTGTGTAACTCCTCTTTCAAATCTAATCCTATCTAAGAAGATGGCTTTCAAATTAAAGATGGATGCTAATTTCTATGATCTTAGAAGTTTATTGATAAGTATGGATTATCTTGTATTACGATAATTTCTGAATCATCAATAGTATGTATAATATGTACTATAACTCAGAAATGCAAAAAGTATTTTTTCATAAACAAATAGAAACAGTTATTACTAGTAAATAAATTATTATTTCATGTAATATATTTAAAGAGTAATTCGTTATTCAATGAAAGAGAAAAAATATTTTTGAACAAGGAAATATTATAATTTTTCACTCTTTAGTAATTAATAAATTACTTTCTATTAATTCCATCTTCATTTTGAAAACTTTACTCTTCTATTTGCAAGTATTTTGCCTTTTATACTTATGTTTACATATTTTAATATAACCAGAAGAAAAATATAAACAGTTTTATAGAATGACCATTTGAAGTATTTCTTAAGCCATGTACTAGAATAAATGCTGAAAATTAAATATCTGAGATGTAATGGAATGTTTACCTTGACAAATCTATGCATAATGTTCCAACAATTTCATATGTATTAAAAAAAATAAAAAGGTTGGTGTTATGGGCAGGTTCAGGGAATAAAAAAACTAAAAATGAAATAAGACACACAAGACAATAAAGTAATAACTTTATTATTAATACAAGGTGATAAAACATTTAAAATTAGTAATATATAAATAATAACAATTAAAATCATATCTTGCAAGACAATAGTAGTTGTACTTCCTAGGAACAAATATTCTTCGCATTTTCATTGTTCGCACAAAGCACCTAAACTTTTTAGCATGTCTAAAGAAAATCTTCTGTGGTTAAATTTCATCAGTGCTTGGTACTAGAAGAAGCAATTTTGTTTCAGAGATAATGAAATAAGTAACTAAATTCTATGCTCGCAAAACATAAAGTTGTCTGGTAAATCTATCCATTACATCTCCTAGTGAAAAAATATCCCCCTTCGTTAACCACCTTTCCCAATAACTGACAAAACGTTTTCTGCAAATTAAATAAATTGTAAAACTCTTTCCCGCGTACCTGAAAATATCACTAAGCTTTACCACTTAAACAAGCACCTTACATTAACTTCTTCAAATCCTCGTCCGTTCATTTGAATTTTTATAATCAAGTCAGGTTTTAACGACTGGAGTCTAATATAAATTTTAAAAGCAGGCTATTGAAAAAAAATTAAAGGAACACAAAAATGTACGTCAAACACGAAATGAATTATATTATGCAAACTACTGCCCAGCTGAACAATTCTTTCGTAACTCTCTACAATCCTTCCAGTTAATAGAAGTGACTGACAGTAGAGAACTACTAATCTACCGAAATAGCTACTGTATAAAATGCTTTTCAGGCTGACATCACGGTAAGAATTACTTTTACAAGTATTTAATCTGTTAACGAACAGTATGATTATTATTATGTTTGCCTTTCGGAAAGACAAACAGAAATAATTTAAATAAATAGTATGTCCTTAAAGACTGCTTTATGTTTCCTATATTTCGTACTTCAAAACCTGACTGTGCTTAATAAACATATTTTCTCCACAGCTTTCGAATCAAATCACATTTGTGCGAGTCCTTTTTATATTTATCTGATATTTAGCTACTTTGAATTATAAAGCTAGTTACCAAGCAAAGTTTCAACAAAGTTGGATTTTTTCGTAAAATTACTCTTAGAAAGTATTTCTGAAATTTATGCAACAAATGCAAAGGGAAGTGAGATTATAGTCTGTTATTACTGTCTTTCGAATTATACAGGAATGAATATTTAACTCGGTATTGGAAATTGAATATTGATTATATCAAGACCGCATAAAGATGATACAAAAAGTTACTCTTCTGGAGAATAAAAGTGCAAATGTTCGATATATAAAATACTATATTCTCTGCAAAATTATATGGATACCGAGAACACTGATTTTTAAAACAGCTCATAAAATATACGAGTAGCTCAAACAACAAAAGTGTAATGAAAGTTAAACCACATACTCGACTGTAATTAACTCATTTCCATATCGTGATGTTTAATTTTGTAACGAAGATTGTATTTTTCCAACGTATACTTGTACAACTTTCACACCTTGAATTACTGAAATTATAATAAAACGGCCCAAAATGATTGCTAAACTAGATCATCGCATTTAGATATATTTGTTTAGGTAAAATATTTGTTTATATATATTTTTAGATATTAAAAGCACTCTTCTTGTTAGTATATCGATATCATTTTATAATATTCACTAGTAGCGTCTCAAAAAATATATTTAATTCGCTTCTTTTGTAATTTTTAAGCGTTATTTCTGTATTTAACCATGGAAGCCACGAACAGCCAATTTATTTTCTTTATTTCTTTCTATTTACTGACCATGCAGAACGAAGTTATAAATTCTATTATTTAGGTAACATGCCTTAAAGCAGCATTTACCTACATACTATTTTCTCATTCAAAACAGTTGGTTCAAACAGCCGGGACAAGCTTGTCTCAATAAAGAACTGTAAAATACACTGTACGAAGGTGAGTTAATTCTTTAGTATTTCTTATAGGAAGTTAACTTATATAAAACAAAGTTTAACATACAATAACGTCTCTTGTTATAGGAAGGGATTTCTTATACAAGAAGTTACTGTAATACTTATGTTTCAATTCCAATTATTTGTCCCATTCCCACAATACAATAACACTATTAAAAGACGTTAGTGTTAAAAAGTATCATTAATCCTCCATTTATCATTATTGACGAAGAATATTCATACGAAATAACTTCTAAGGACTTACACTAAAAATCATAAATGGAGTATCATTAATATGAGTGTCACATGGATATGCTTGCTTAAAAATTTGTTTCTTCATTTAAAAGTCTGATTCATATTGCCGTACTTTTTTACGTTAAAATATGGTATGTTCATCTTCGTGCTGAATAGTATTATTGTAAAAGAAACCGGTCACGAAAATTTTTAAATAAAAAGATAAATTACTATATATCACTTTGTAATCTTCTCGTTAGAGTAACCATTTTACATAGTATCTATTATTTAAGTACTATGTATAAAATAAAATGGTTATGATCTGTCTTACTACATATCTGAAACGCAAAATGACCAATAAACCCACTTATTTCTAGCAATACAAAAGAATAGATTTGAAGTATTTCATTAGTTTGTCTTCCACATTTTTTAAGAATCAACTATTTATCTCAGTCTAGAGTTAAATGTTTGATCGTGGGCCAATCAAATCAAGTAATATAGAATACGGTGAAAACAATTGTAAAACAATTTCATATAAGTTCTCGATTTTTTCATACTGATTATGAGCTGCTTTATTGGTCTATTTCAATCGACATTCTAAACAAATGTCAAAAAAAAAAAAAAAAAAAAACGCGAAAATAATCTCATATATTAACATATTTTCCAATATACATCTTACTAACTTTGACTAATATTTACTGGAAGTGCCCATACCCGGATCTTCAATTCGGAATTCACATAGGAAGTCTTCAAAGATGTGCTCTCCATTACAATAAAGAAGGAAGGTGTGTTAAAATATGGTATCTAGTGAGTAGTTGCCTTATATTCCTCTAATAAAAAACTGACGAAATTAAAATGTGATACATAGTACTCTCCGATAGATATGATTTTCAAGCAATAACAGAAATATGAACTACACAAAAGTACACGTACTTGCAAACAATTCCATTAATAGACTCCGAATACAATCATCATATTATCGTTACTTGATAATAAACACATCTTATTGTCTGATAGTGTAAATATATTTTGTAAATGTTAGGATATCTGAATTTCTTCTATAGCGTAATTATAAGCATTTTCTTGAACATTTTCAGCTCGTACTATTTTGCCATGCGAATGAGTGTATATCCTCCAAAACTCATTAATTAGTTATTAAACTATGTAACTTTGCTGTAATAGCAAGATCACCATATAATATTAACAAGATATGCGAAAGTGTTCTAATACTGTTTTATACTATTTTATAGTAAGTCCTACAGTAGACCCTGAGTAAAAATTGTGTGTAGAAAACCTTCATTTGTTATTGTGGTAGACTGTTTCGTATTTCATATATTGAATATATCAAAACATGAAAGTAAGTCATATGATACGAAATAAATAATAGTTATTATTAAGTGTTTCGTTACTAATAGTTATAGGATATGAAATAAGCAATAGTTATTATGAAGTATTTAGTTACTAATAGTAATTGTAATATGCCAAAACCAACAAAAATCAATAGTTTTCATGATACCTAACTATAAAGTTAAACTAGAAGAAACAGGAAATTTAAAATCAAGATATTGGGTCAATTTTCCTATTACTGACAAGTTGCCGAGTTAATTACGTTAGATTTCTGCATAAGATTAACTGAATAATAAATGTTATTTAACTGTTTTATTTAGTCATTGTCGGGAAGCAGCTATTCAAACAAGATATAAAGAAAAAAAAGATATTTTTGTAAAACGTATTTCCCGTTAATAGATATACATATAGAGCTTTAAAACTTCTCTTGAGTTACATAGATTTACTCGAGAACAAGATTATATTTCTAGTGTTAGTGCATGCTTATTTCTTTCATTTCTGAATTTAATGTAGCAACCGTATGTAAGTGAAATTTCTTCTGAATTTACTTTAAAAATAAAGTTTTAACTTTTTTCAATTCTTTTGATTTATAATTGTGTAGTTGATATTGGAATACTATATCACGATATTAAGAAATTAAAGATCTGTAGAAATACAATATAATTTATATTAAATATTATCTTAACGCTTTCTTCAACACAATTTAAAACTGTCTGAGGAAAGTAATAAAAAAAAAAAACGATAATAAGTTCTGTTGTACGATTCAGTTCAGTAACATTTGTTCAAATATATTAAGCAACCTACTGGTTAAGAAAAATAAAACGTTACTATAGTTTTTTTTTTTTTTTATCCAATATTTCAAATTATATTAAATAATCTTACATGTTCTGTATAGCCTAATGACGATATATTTAGTATTGTGTAATTTCATCAAGTTTGAGTAGTTTTATCCAATAGAGTGAGTAAAATCACATTCAAAATACCAGGAATATCAATTGAGCACATGCACTAATACTATTTTTAATCAAACTGAATTTCATTTTTAAAAGATCAGTTTTACAAAATCCCGATTTTTCAAGATTGTTCTGTCGTTCTTTCGATTTCGAAGCACTGTTCACTTAACGCAGACAAATAACATTAAAGTAAATGTTATTACGTTATAAATATTTCTCACTATGCACTTTCAATATTGTGCAATCATTTCCAGCGAAGCGGATACAAAAGAAAGGGACATTAAATGAGAGAAACAAAAAATTCATTTAATTTATTCATTCAAAACGGATTATTCAAATTCCAATAAAATACGTAGAAAAATTATCATTACGTATTTTATTGGAATACATACAAAACGAACTTGAATGGATATAAGTTCGTTTAATGCATGTGCAATATTTTAATGTCATTGTGGCATATAAAAGGTTGAGAGCCAAAGTGACCATACTCACTCGTTCAGATATTAACTTGCTAGTGTGCTGTGACATATCTTTAGTTATCTTCATTCACCGATCCTATCTACACATAATTTTATAATGCACTTTTCAACTTATTTCATATTCTTGTAATGCAAAACGAACAAGATTACGATAGTCTAATCCTATTCACCACGTTTAGTTAACATCAAACCTCTAAGCATACCAAGAAGCATTAATTCTTTAAAACACTTTCAATATAAGAGCTTATGCCACTGGGACATTTTTTTTTTCTTAAATCGAAAGATTGTTTTCCGAGCCTGATTGCCTGCTGTCACTGAGACACTGAGAGATCTTCGCCGACTTCGATGAAAACCATGTCTATCACTATTCTTAAGACTTGAAAAAATAGAGACTACTATACTAACATTTTATTTTTTTTAACCAGTAGGTTGCTTAATATATTTGAACAAATGTTACTTCACTAAATCGTACAGCAGCAGAACTTTTTATTACTTTTATTACTTTTTATTACTCATCTTTTTTATTACTTTCCTCAGACAGTTTTAAATTGTGCTGAGAAAAGCGTTAGTAAGCCGATTAAGGGCTTACTAATACTTGAATCTACTAAAAATATGTATTTTCATTTGTGATTAAACACTATGATTTCGTTTCGCTCCCTATGTTAATTCTACACTGCAACATTATTAATTTTTGATCTGTACCTCCATAAATCAAATATTTCGTTCATTAGCAGCATAATGACTCTCTACCTGCAAACGGCATAGTGCACAGTGTAGGTATATTCATCATTTGTCACCTAGGGCTTTCAATATTTCCATATTTCCATGATCAAACATGATACTGAGAGTTTTGTTTTCTTCCATAAGGAATAATTGGGGATGCTTGACTTAAACGGTGTTGCAAGCATTTTGTAAGGCATAAATACAACTGAGTAACATTTTCTTTGCCTATTGAACGGACTAGGAAATATTCCAAAGGAAAAACAAAATCTTAAGAAAATAAATTTTAGGAGTCTTTGAAGAGCAGAAAAAGACTCAAACATTTTTCAAAAATTTTGAAACATGTCAGTTCAGTAGCAATAGCAACTATTAATGTTACGGTCCCAATGGATTTTCATTTTAACTTTTCTTATCATTTTGTTATTCATTGAGACATTTTGATATCTCATCTAATTCGAAATCTGAAATTAGAGGTTTTGTTTACTTTACCAGTCTGAAGCAAAACGTTTGCTAAATATTAAAGCAAACATGGTGTACTATGTCTATAACAATGGTATTTTACTAATTCTGTGAAGGTACGACTGA
The DNA here is from genome assembly GCF_964235325.1 of Thermobia domestica. Lineage (NCBI taxonomy): Eukaryota > Metazoa > Arthropoda > Insecta > Zygentoma > Lepismatidae > Thermobia > Thermobia domestica. The sequence continues at coordinate 287,987,973 of NC_137454.1, forward strand.
AATGATCATGTATATTTTGCGAATGTGTAAATATCCTTTGCTTTGCTTTAAACAAAAAAATGAATTAATTGTATTACCTCTTAAAAATTTGCAAAGACTTCAAACTTACTTGAAATTAATTTACATAAAGAATTTAACTGAAATTTTGAATTATTAACAATTAATTATTATTATTATGCTTCATACAACACTGGAAAAAAATAATTTGGAAACAGCAACAATCGCATATTTATTTTTGAAATAAACTTTATGCATTTGTACATATCATTTTGAAAGACTTTTTCTCTTTATAAATAGCCCTACTTAATGTATGTCCGTGTATTTGAATTTCGCATTTCCTTTTTGAAAAAAAGAAAATTTAAACTTTTTGAAAAATGGAAAAAAAATCCTTGCTAGTAATGACTTGCATAGATAATCACAACATTCGTTGAAAAAATTAACTTGTCAATTCATTAAGTTCCAATTGTACGAACGTTGTGTTTTTGAACATTTCAGATTGAGATAATTTATTAAAACTAACTCTGTCTGTGCCTAATTGGAATATCCTTTCCTACAAAAACTTAGCAATGTATTCCAGATATAGTAATATAAGATAAGGTTACTGAAATTTATTTTTCTTCTTTTCACCCTTCCTTTTTTTAAAATTCAATTTTCTGACAAACGAACGTTTCCATGGCAATTGATGAAGTCATAATGCTCATTTAATCTTCAATAAACAAATTTAAAAAAAAAAATCTTTCGTAACAGAAAATAATAAGAAAGTGAAGCTGGCTCATTGTATAGTTTTTATTTTGTACTCGATAAACGGCAATCGATACAAAAGTTATTTTAAAAGCAAGAGCCAACTTAAGCTATAGATGTTCAATCAAGGAAAACTAGCTTGGTGCTCACAAAACTTCAACCTACATTAAAGAAGATAAACATTTATCTGAAGATTTTTCCTCACATTTGCCTGTTTATCTTCTTTCAAGAACAAAATAGTGCATGCTGCTGATTGAATGAAGGCACTAACTTAACGATTCTAAACACCATGCCATGCACTATAAACTCATGAACAGTACATGTATATACTTGTTTATATTCCGTTTCTTTCCTCGGTAAGCTGTGTATTTTAGGCAAATATACTTGACAAATTATTCTTTTTGTTGAAAACTATACATATCTGTATCGTTAAGAAAATTTTGCGCCACTAGCTGTAAGTCAATCTACTAAGTGCCGAAGTGTCTCTGTTGTTGTTTAAGAAATAAAGAGTATTCACACTTCACTCATGCACTATTGTACTTATCACACAATGACTTGACCACCACCTTCACCTTGTCTAATATACAGTTATGGAGATTCCATTAATTATATTCTAATACTTTGACATATTCGTAAATGATACACGATGTGTGAATAACTAACTCATTTTCACTAACTCCTAAGTATCACCGTAAGACATACATTTACCTGGTAACAAAAATATAAGAGATTTGAGAAGTGTCTGTTGTTTGTAGTTTTCAAAGTTTGGAATCACAGACCACGTGAATCAATTCTTTGTTATATGTATGACCACCGAATACATCCTATTAGCCATAACGACTGAAAGTCTTATGGCAATTCCGAATATTATTTTAAAACATTCAGGTGATCGGGTCACAGAGCGTGGTAAGTACAAATTCTTTCTCAAATCACAGAAAAAGAAGTTAAATAACGCAAGTACAATAGGGATGATAAGGTGATATTTCGCTGCTATATATCAATAATACATAGGCAAGCAAAATAAAATACAACAAAGAATTACCATGCACACAGCAACATGAAAATTGACTTGGCATATCACGGTAACCTCGGCAAATCTTTATTATTGCAACTCCATGCTTAATTACAGAGTCGCCATTGATAACAAATATATTAACTAACAGATATAGCCTCAATACAGTTAATATATATTTCTACAACTCCATCTCGGAAACACACTATATACTAGGAACACAGAAACATGTCTTCTTAAGTTTCATATTTGCACTGATGTGTGGGTAGTCTTGATCTTAACACAGTACTCCAATGTGTAAAAATAAGTCTCAATATAAATTTCAATATATTTTAAGAGTAAAGTCTGAAGCTGAATGACCTGCTTCATATTCTAACATGTTTTAATCTATTCAAATTTGTGACAATATACGTAGTTAACCGAAATCTTCTGAGTTTCGTCAGGTTTCTTTAGCTCATATATTTCTAAAGTAAAACATCTAAAAATAAGTTCTAACTTGTCAATGAGTATTTTAATTGTTAGGTCAACAAAAAAGAAAGTATCATGCAACTCAAATACTTCCTAAAATCCTCACGTACGCATTTGAAAGAAAATGAAATTTCTAGTTTTCCGTAAAACGATTATGCCTTTTAGGCTAAAAAAAAGAAGGATGATTAACAAAGGTAAACGGTTATGAAAGAATTAGTGGAATGAAAATGCGGAAGGAGAAAAGAGAACCCGAGAAAACTTACGGACACCTTTTGCCAATCACAAACTTGCATGGCAGAAAATCGAACCAAGGACTTCCCGCACCAAAGGTGAACGTTCTATGGCTAAGTCAACATGATCTCCTGATAAAAATCAAAACTACGAAAGTAAATATATCACAAAATAGTTGGAACCCTAAATTTCGTTGCTTCCCTAATCCTGAATAACTCCCGAAGTACAAGGTACAAGACCACCTCATCGAACGGTATTAGATAGTTTGCTAATAGTTAGTCAACAGATATTGGAGTTTTTGAATTACCGCCTCTTTTCCTTTTTCCTAAAAGGAATTTTTATCCAGGGTAAACGTTGCAGAAGGTCATTTACAACAGATAATTAGTTTCAAAACTAGACTTTTCATGTAAGACAGAAATAATAAAGAAATATAGAATGAACCATCATAAACAAAGCTGTCATTTACAGCTAATTCGATGCTTTTAAAATCTCTAAAAAAGAAACAAACAAACAAAAATCTCTTCTTTAGTGCGGCTCAATTCCTTAATATTCTTCAGCTATTTTTTGGTGGTATGCGATTGCTTGAGTAAAGTTTTCAATCTGATTAATTCAGTGTGGGTAGGTACATATTAAATATGTTCGAATAAATTTATTAGCATATATTTCTTATTTACCCTATATTATTTCAAATAAGGATTTGCACCATTCGTCACTAGAACTTAACTACAAGTTAATATAGAAGGTTCTGTTTTCAAATACGTCTTTCAAATTTACTTTTTACAAGTTGCCCAGATTTCTGTGAAATCAGCAGAAGCTAGCATAGACAGATTTACTCAATGATTCTGATTCAGGATATAGAACTATATTTCTCAGCAGTAAATATTAAATCTCAGAAGTTATTTTTAAAAAATCTATACGTTAAAACTTATTTTCGTAATTTCAGACAAAACTTTTTAAAACTGAAGTAAAACAAGAAATGGGAATTTTAAAAGATTTACTTGCATATCATCTATCCTCAATCCACCTTTATAAATAAAATTTCATACAAAACAAGTCACTTTATTTAAACATGTTTTGAACGATTAAAAATTATTTTATCCATTTATCATGGAAAATAATGGACTGAAGCAATATTCAGTCTCTAAGTGTCAGGATGAATGTACTGGTAAGCAATCACTCAGTAGATTTCGATTCATGCTAAAGAAAGGGAAAAATGAAACAATTAGGAATACTATTTAAAATGTATAATGAAATTCATTATGAAGACCAGCTAAACCGATGTGTCAGTTTATCTCATACTAGATGCGTACTTATGTCAGTGAAATTAGTACTGATAAACGTATGATACGAAACGTAAAACGATTTTTTATCAGGAATGAAGTTTGAATAAAGTAAAAATAGACTAAAATTGACTATAATCTACCTCCAAAATTTATCTATTTCTGAGTTATAATCAATGAAAATATTTCGCTAAAATTAGAACATTCAATAAAATAAACTTGCCAGAAAGCACGTCGTGATTGTCTCCAACTAATTCAGTTACTATACAAGACTGATTTGGTCTTGTTAACGGAACCTCTAATTTTAATATGTAATAATTCATTCACGTTCAAAACACACCTATTATTTTCTACAGTGACAGCAGCAGTATCAATGATTCAAAAATAGGATACATCTTACGTAAAAGTAATCCGTCAATCTGATGCATTGGTATCAATATAGAACAATAGCTCCCAACCTGGGAAAAAGACAGGGTGAGCAAGGGAGGGCATGAGCGATTGACAAAAGTAAACTAGATTCATTACCTACGTAATTAGATAAAAATGAAACATTTTATTTGCAACTGCATCACGGGAGAACGGTTGAACCGATGAAATAAACTTTTGGATATAGTTATCAACTACTTCGAACTGAGTTTTTATCATGTTGCTTTCATTAAAATCTATATCCTAAAGGGGGAGCAGGGATCATAATTGTTCAGTATCTTACGAGCCTGCCAAGTTAGGATTATTTAACTCTGTATGTAAACTCTTCATTAAAAACAAACAAACATATGTCCTAGTATTTTTAAAAATTCTCATTATAAGCGGAAAAGGGGGCATTTGATACATATTTTCCTCCATTGAAAGCAGCGTTGTCTATTGTTTGTAATAGTATCAAGCAAAAACGGCTGAACAGTTCGAAATTATTTTTTTTTTCACATAGTTAGTATCTACCACAAGCTATTTTTTTAAATCATGTCACTTTGCTCAAGATCGTATCCTAAAAGGGCACGAGATTACACTTTTAGGCAAAAATAGATTCCTCTCACGAGCCCTTCAAGTCAGGACGATGAAACTCGATAAATATATTCGTCATTAAAATTAAGAGAACATGTATCCCAGTTTCAGAAATTCCGGTTTTGAAACGAGAAGGGGGACAATTTCTATGATTGTTTTCGCCACATTGAAATCGTTGTTGTTTATTGTTTATGATCGTATCACGGAAAAACGGCTGAACCATTTGAAACGAATTTTGAAACATAATTAATACCTCCTTCGGGCTAGGATTTTATCACGTGACTCTGATTAAAGGGGATAGGGGTCCAAAATGTATGCCAAAAATATAGTGTTTTATGGACTTTTAACATTACACTTTAATTGAAATGCGTATCCTAAGGTGAAGGTTGAGGGAAGAGGGTTCGTACACTTCCATACCAAGGCGGACATTTCACCTAGTCTCATATACGAGGCGCATCCAGAAAGTAATTTTCCCACGTGTTCTATAACTAGGAAATCGTTTGTTACGCAAAGCGACTGCGAGCAGTGACAGAGTAAAGTCCTAGCATGCGCCAGCGGAACTTCCCTAGAGCTTCTGCCGCATGTGAGATGCGAGCAGTCGCATAAATGAATCACATGTTTTCTATCACCAGTGACTTATGTTTGCTATTTCTTTCCCTTAAATCGTATTTGCTTATTATATTGCCTTTTTCCTCACAAAATCATTTATATTGTTCATTAAATTACGGTACTTAAGCAATCCACTTCCTATCTATCAATGATTCATTTTCTCGTATTTTTTCCCCCAACCATTATACGAATTCTTAATTCTAATATATTGGATATGAAGTAGAAAAAAGTTGAAAGTGCTTCCATAGAATAAGTAAGTATTGATGGATTGAGGGAACAAATCAATATCACTTGTTAAGTAACAGCATAAATTTAATTGGTATCTAAATAACAGTTGAGCATTTTAAAGATATTAAGAATAAAATGCTAAATGTCATCTTCTAAAAAAGAAAACAATATGGAACAGAGTTGTGAATTTATTTATATTATGTATTATGTAGAACTTTCATGCAGCTAGACAATTCAGCAATTACTACTAAATAATAGATAATAAATTCATTTGTTCTTTCTATTTCTTTACTCATTCTATGTAAGCATTTTCAGCCTTGATCCCTTACCACTCTTTTATAAGGTATTTTGGTGGCGCGTCCTCCCTGTCCTCCGGCAGAGACATCCGTCCTACCTCAATAGTCATTTTGATTAAAGTGCGTACCGTAAGGAGAGTAGGGAGTTTAAAACTTATACCAAAAACAGAATACTTTATGGGACTTTATCATTACACTTTTATGGAAATGAGTATCGTAGGGAGAAAGGGCTTCAAATATTTTCTATGAAAATATTCTCCCCCTATGATGAACGGGCATTTCAACCAGTTACAAATATTAGGAATGTTGTAACATAGAGACTTTCCAGAAGTTTGCTGGAAATAATTATAAATGGTGTATTATTATTATTATTATTATTATTATTATTATTATTATATTGCTGTTACTGATAATCTGAGAATTCAATACTGCTTCTGAAATCGCAAGGAAGGTCAGACTAACGAGCGGCAAGGAACGAGGGCGTAAAGTTCACTAAAGGTGGCACCAGATAAACAAGGTTGGAAACTATTGATCTAGAGTAATCGCCAATGAACTTAATTTATAATTTATCATAGTATATGATAGTTCCCACTCTAAAATCTGAACCAAATAATAGCACCTAGTTGTTTTCCCTACACTAGTGATCGCCAAACCGTCGATTGTGAGCTACTAGTAGAACATTTTCGGTAGATCGTGTTAATGTTCCGATTGGCTAACCTTGATTTCTCCACTGAGTAAGATTTTTTTTAAAAATCAAGTTGGTAATTCTTTTGGTTGGTAGCTCACAGTAGGATTTAAAAACGGTATGGTAGCTCAGAAGTTTCATAAGTTTGGCGACGACTGCCCTACACCAATATCCAGCAAGTGCTATCTACTATATGTTCCACTATTTTGTTTAAAAGATCATTTCTCTATTTCTGTTATGCTTATAGTTATCATTCATAGTTACGTTTGTAATTCTGACAGAAGATAAGGAAAGAAATCTTTACTGCTATTGATGAAAAGTGAAGAAAAACTATTTGATAAGATTTACACAGGAATCCTAGCAAATATATGGTACCAACAATATCTAGATTACAGTGTGAAAGCTCACTCCATTTGTGAATTGTTGACTTTCAAAACTTTCTTCCAAATTTACACATCAGCGTATAAATATGAATTAAGTAAAACGAAGTTTAGAAACAACACGGATGTCTTCTTTTGCGAAGACTGTACATGTTTCCTGTTGACTGTTAATACAGTCAACATTAGACTTCATAAATCCCATCGTAAATGTTAGAAAAAGTGGTATGTAAAAGAAAGACTAAATATAAAATTGTACTTTGGTAGTTTACTAACCCTAAAAGGTTCAAACTTGTACTGAATCATGAGTTACTATAAGGCAAGTATATGGACTGCCAGAAATTAATAATACTCTCGAGCCAATACTAAGATGTTGTCACGGGTCGATATACAGTGGATACTCAAGGATTAAAAACGAAATCCTAAAACAATAAATAGAAATCCGGCAAACTAGTTTTCTTAGAAATTGTGAAAATTCACTGAATATCAATATAAATGTGAGGTATGCATGAATTGCACTATGAAATTTCAACAGTCTTATACGATAGTTGTCATTACTGACAACCTGATAACGCAGTAACACAAACTATTATCATTATGATCTCGGATCATCGTATTGATTAATATTTCTTACAACAGCATAGTATACCTACTTCTCTTCTAATCACATCATAGCATATAAGTACTCAACAAAATGAATAATGAAGTTGCCATCGTTTATTGAATAATGGCAAACCTGCTACAAATAACAATAGTATTAAACTCTTTAGTTCCCATGTCATCTAAGTCATCCTTCAGACAAGTTTCGTTTTATTTGAAACTAAAATCAATAAAATTTCAGTGACTCTGTCTCCAAAAGAAGCCCTACAAAACTGTGTCATGTTGCTTTCGATAAGCTAATAATTATATCACGCGTTAAGACTTACGAAACAAAATTTCACTTTTGTATAGATTTAAATTAATTGTAGAAACACCATCGTCCATCGTATATTTCACTTCTATAGAAAATACTATGCATGCATAGTAAAATTGTTCTTGGAAAATTCCACTAGGTTCATACATTTTCCGTATTAAGACTTCATGTGTTTCCATATTGCATCTCGTTAAGTATTCATTTTTCTTCTACTTCTCACATTCACGTATCTTCATTTTTCTCTTTCGTCTCTTTACCGTCGGATAATTTTTCCCGTACAGCTATACACACGATTAGAAACTTCGCACGTACGATAAATTTTATACATGCTGGTAGCTCACTCTCCATCCTATTAACAACTTCTACTCCACCACATTATGTGCATTGGATCAAAAACTGGTTTGGATCACCAAAATAATGATATTACACAATATCAGTATTTGTGCTTAAATTTGAGTCCTAAATGTAGAGCAAAGATAACTAGACTTCATTAAGGATCAATATTTCAACAAAGAAAGCAGAGAATCCTATGTATATTCTAGGCATGTACCACTCGACAAAAAGAAAGAAGAGAGTAAAAGAATACGACAGAAAAAGTAACTCTATAAGATTTATGAAACCCTAAAAGTCCATTGCTGCAAGAGAAAAATCCCGTCAAGGGATTCTATTCTTTCCTATCCGAATTTCTCTTATCCTCCTCCAGAATGATCATTTTCGTATTACCTTTCCCATTTTTTTCTTAATTTACTCAGAAACCATTTCTTTTCCTTGTTTTCGAATATAGGCCTTCCAAATAAAGAAGTATACACTTCACTCGTATATTTCACACAAGAGCAACGTGTTTCGTCTATCTTTAGATATTTTATCCGAAAACTGTATAGTAACATACGCATCGTGTACCTTCCTTAACTCACCTATTGTTCGTATGTTTTTGCACCATACACTTCATCAAAAGTTTTAAGTTATGTTCCTCAATGCTAGCTAGCGCAAAGCCTTCACACCTCTATATTACGACTGGCAAACATAACTATCTTTTCGACTTTAATGGATGACGTAAAGGACAATATTGAACAACAACGTAACATTGTTCGAACAAATGTGTACGATTTAGTAATAAAATCTCCAAATAAAGATACTGTTTCTTCAATATTCTTCATAACGATTCTCGAATCAATTATAAACTGAAAACGTCACTCAGCTTAAGCTGGAATGAATTGTGCAATGATAGATCTTGTTTCCAAAAGAAAAAAAAAAAAAGCTTTATTAGTTTTTCACGTTATTACTGATAGAATAGGTACGTTATTGAATAACATTTATAAATAACAAACCAAAATAAAATTAACCAATTGAAGCTTTATATTCCCTTGAAATGTACCTTCTCTCGTAGTACGAAACTGGTCAGTTTACTTCTATTTATGTGTTATTTCTTAAATATACAAAATAAACGTTACTACTAGGCCAAAATTTGTATAAAATTGCACATTTAGAATAAAAGTTGAAATCCATAGAAAAACAGTCTTTTATGTGTTCCAAAAAAACAGAGGCCAAATGATAAATACATATTTCTATACATTTGAATAATTAGGTGCTTCTTTAATCAGAATTTTGCATTCTTAGGCCTTTTGCTTATTAAATTGAATATTCAAACCATCTTAACCGTTTAAGTACTTAACGTTAAGGTTAAAGTATTTTTAAATTTAGTTTTGTAGAGTCGTATATCTACTCTTGTATTGATCCTTAAAACTTTGACGCACATGTTTTCCTTACGATCGTTTTAGTAATCAGATCACTTAGAATGTAACAACGTTTTTGCTCATGTAATAGGAAATGATTCATCAGTCTGCTACTTGTCCGTGCTATAGTATGAATGTAAAAGGCAAAACCTCAAAAAATATTTTTAGGTATTCACAATGCCTCATAAACTATATTTTCTATAAAGAACAACACTCAGATTTTCCAATTTCAGTGTACATAGTTCCAATAAGCAATGTTTCACGAGAACCCAGAGTAAGAACTTCATATACTTTAACATATGTCTATCACTTTCTATGATATGGACTTTTGTTTTTTAAAATATTCTTAATTAAATGGCTTTATAACGGACTAACTACACAAAATTGAATGTACTAGATTTGCAATCAACAGCATTAAGATTTCTATATTCATGTGATGTTACATTTTCAAAGACCATTTAAATCAACTTCCAAAATGTCAGTCAGCCTTTCAATAAGCAACTATGTTTCTCTCTTTTTTTCTTTCTTCATCAGCGCATTTATTTTTCTTTATTTCTATTTATATTTCTGCTTATTTAAACTTCCTTTCGCATAATTTTGTGATTTCAACAACACATAAATTCTGTCCTTAGTTATTACATTTTTGACCCACAGAAACACAATAAACATTTATTAACACACGTGAAGAAAAGTAAAATATAAATTTAATTTAATCATATGTTTGAAGTGGCTGAAATATTCATAATAAGGTACAGCAGACTACGATTGGTAACTAAACTGAGACGATGAGTTTCTGTCCAGTTGCAGGGAAATAATGATCAAGTCTTTATTAAGTAAATTTAACAGCTATCATGACAAAATTCGATAATTGGAAGTTCGAATTTTAAATCTGTCGTAACAGCTATGAGCGACATACATATTACGTTACAAATTATTAAAGTACTATTCCTGGCGACAAAGTAACTTATATATTATGTTAACAAAATTAAACACACAAAATATTATCTTAGATGATAAATATAATAAGAAATTAATTACTCGTACATTGTTAAATAAAAAAAATATGTACAAAACATAAAACTGATAATATTTTTTTTTAGTTTGTCTAATCGTTTTTCAAGTTATTTCCATGCATGTGTATTTTTTAAATTTATTTCCAAGTGTATATATATCAACAATAAGTTAATATATTAATTTTCTCTTACAGTAACACATCATTTCACTTACCTCTAACCTATTGTATCCAGAAAGATAGAAGTTACGTTCACAAGAATGAGAATATTGTTTACAGAGGAACAGACTTGGCTAACAGAAAGAATCTTGAAAACTGCTTACAGAATGTGAGGCAATAGCGTGACAGCTGGTTTCAGAAACCTTATATGATATTTGTTCCCATTTTCGGTCTCAAAATTGGAACTAACAGAGGATTAGCACTGAAACTGTATTAATGAACTGAACTTGAAGGTTTTCCCCCACATTCAGTTTATTCCTTGTCACGTTTTTTAAGATACTTTCTTCTGCTTGAACTTTAAAAGAATATGCTTTGATGCACTTTCACTTATAACATATAAGAATTCATTCCAAGCTAAAATTTGATCATTAAATTTAAATCAAGACACTTTCTTTATTCTAATATTTCACTCATTTCTTATAATTTTACCCACTTGCTGTTTATTTACAACAGAAGTCCACATTCTTACATTTAATTTCCATGGAAATATTCAGGGTCTGTCTGCAATTTCTATCTAACTCTTTTGATGTTTTCATGTATATAGCTACGAAATTCTGATGTTGGTTCTTTTACATTTCGTTTACAAAGTCTGCTGCATTATATTATCTTCCGGTTTCAGATTTTATTTTCCTTTCGAGTTGTATGATAGTAAATGAAACTCTCAGTCTGTAGTTTCATCAACGTGTTAATTCCTAAATTCTATTCATTACATTTTTTTCTTAATCTGTGGAAACCATTTTCTTTCTATTCATTACATTATATGATTTTAAAAAGGTCTGTGGAAATCATTTTCTTTCTATTCACTACATTATATGATCTAAAAATATCTGTGGAAAAAATGTTCTTTCTATTCACTACATTATGTAATTAAAAAAAGTCGGTGGAAATCATGTTGTTTCTATTCACTGCATTATATGATTTTAAAAACTGTCTGTGGAAACCATTTTCTGAGTTTCTTATACAGAAAAGATGTATGAGGAGTAGCTTCCTTTTAAATTGTAAACAAAAATAACAATTCAAAATAAGCAACAATAAAACCACTAGACTAAGTGTAAATAATCTGCTGAAACGTTTTACACAGTGTCATATACCTAATATTTAATTTTAAATCCAATACATTTGGTATTTTCTAATATGGCACCACAATTTCCAGTAATTCAGAAGATTTAAATTCCTTTATTAGAGAAATTTAATGTAAATACAACTCAACCTATGTAATAGATGATCAAAAATAGACATACAATGATTATAAGAAATCTGTACAAGATTGTAGTCTTGACTTTCTTTGCTGTTCATTGCTGCTCTAAAACCACTATGTACTAATGTTATTCACTGCTTCCTAAGTCCAGAAGAATGCAGTAACTTGGGGGATGACTGAAGATTTTAAAGAAATTTTAAATGTATGGTAGAATCATCCTTTGAGAATTCCAGCAGGATTAGTTATTTCCTTCGCTTAACACAATGTTGAGTCTTCTTAATGGTTCAAGGTTATTAGTGTGATTCATATGTTTATTTCTCTTCTCATTTTTGTATTATAAAAGTAATAACAAGCTATTTGTTTCAAATTAGAAATTACATTTTCCTTCTCCCAAACACCTATACGATATACACACAAGTATTTAACCTCCAGACCAAGATTATGAAGTAAAGCATACACCCGATTTCTTCGATGCAACTGCATTTGTGATGATATTTTCTACTAAAAAACAGAAAAAAAGATAGATAACGATGTTTACAGCACTACGAAACAAAGTATGTTGTGTACGTTGTAGGCGAAATAAACGAAAAACTACGTCCGAATATATCTTAACTGCATATAGCTTCATTGACTTGAAACGAACGATTTCGGTGCTTCCTTCTGAACTCTGGATTCTTTGTGAAACTTCTTTCGTATGATTAATGTACGTACTAGGGGTCAGTAAACAGGAATCGTATTTACAAATAATAAATCTAGAAGAATACATATATTATATATATAATATTTCAGATTTCAATCTTGATTTTTTTTTTTTTTTTTTTTTTTTTACTTTACCCGGATTGCCAGGATTTAGAACTAAATATTCACTACGTCTAAATTAATAGCTGTTAACTAGTTCCAAGATATAATCGATATCGAAAATAATGAAATTTATTACATAAAATAGTTCTTCACTATTGCCGCTATGCTTCCACACATTGCTCGCATAAACGATAAGAAATAAATAAAAGTCAAGTAGGTAGAATGAAACAATATATTTATATTATACGGGTTATAGTAGCTATCAGTAGATATCAACAGTATAGTATTGATTTTTAAATAGAGTTCGATTTCTGCCGTCTTATAATTTCACTTTTTTTTGTGATTACATGTTTCCATTTCTTATCAATTTGCAGGACCTAATTGTCAAAACACAACTAAATAAAGAAATACATGTAGGGTCTACAATGCATTACAAATCCGTATATATATTTTACTATTTCACATTATAAATTATGTCAGATATCTCTGTTCTGTGAACACAAAAATGTTCAATTGTACAGAATCCATTTCAAAACACTTTTACAATATATTTGAGAGAACCATATTACTTTCAGCAAAATAAAATTCAAATAAAACGTTATTAAAAGGATTTTCCTGACGAATCTATTTTAAAAAAAATATTTAACATTAATGGAAATTACCGTAGCAAGCAACTGCAGTTGTTATTGATCCAAGCTATCAGACTCAAAAGTTTCAACTTCAAATGGATTTTGTTGAGAATAAAATCTAACTTTGATTGTCCGTGAGAACTCTAAAGTTGAAGTTGTTCTGAAATCAGTTAAACGATAGTATCTATGTGTGTTTCTAGTCAAAGTATGTTTTAATAGAAAAGTGTAAAAATTAATTACTATAACCCAGAAAATATGACAATATTAGGACAAAAATGTCTCTAATTCATTCATCGTACAAATTGTTACTTAAATTTACTCACAATAAGGATCTTTGTATGTACTAGTAGATCTAAAATTCAGTGCGATTCATACACCGAAAATGCTTGAATTACAAATTATCTTTTTCTTTCTTTCCTTTTGCTTTTCATGTGATAGTAACTTCACCTTATATAATGTAGAGCAAAACTTATTCATACTATTACACTTATGTCTTCACAGCAATGTTATTAGTTTGTTTGTTCATAGAAAATTGTTGTATATACATACTTCCAAATTTCTGTTTCTGAGTATCTGCTACCAATGTTTAAACAAGGCATTTTAGCTTTTGTCCTCACAAGTCAATGATTGACATATTATTGTCGAATTCTTTCAAATTGTGGAAGTTTAAGCTACATGTTTTGAATTTTATGTTTTGTTTTCTATACTACTTTCTAGTTTACTCTAAACTATTTTCTTTAAAAAATTCGAACTTATTAGGTACAATATATAATACAACGTTAAACTTTAGGTCTATGGTTTCTATAGCTTCTATTCTTCAAAAGTACATTAAAGCTCAATCCAACAAATCATCATCATCATCATCATCATAGGTATTCTTCCATTATTGGCAGGTCATTCGCTGCAATTGAGAACCTTCCATGCTCCACGGTTTTCCGCTAACCTCTTCGTCTTCAGGTACGATTTTCTGTTTTGATATCATCCATTAATTGTAGTCTCCTTCGCCCCTCCGTCTCTTTCATGCCACCACAGCTTCTAGCACGTCCCTTATGATACAATTCCTTCTTAGTCAATGTCCCAATCAGTTTCTCTTCCTCTTCTTGTAATAATATCTAAAATTGTTCTTTTCTCTCCTACTATTTCTAACACTCTCTCATTCGTTTTTCGCTCGACCAAGTTAATTCGATCCATTCTACTCCACACTCACATTTCGAAGGTTTCCAGCCGTTTCTCATCATTTTTGCATAATGTCCATGTTTCTGACTCATACAGTACAATACTCCACACGAAGCATTCTGAGAGTCTTTTTCTCAACTTTTTATTTAAGGTCCCACAAAATTAGTATTTTCTTCCTCCTAAAGGCTTCTTTCATCATTCCTATCCTTGCTTTTATTTCACGTTCACACTTAATATGATCACTAATATACTACCCAGGCACCGAAAATTAGTCACCTGATCTATTTTCTTCCTTTCTACTTCTATATTTGACACCGACTCCTTCATTCCAATCACTATAGCTTTTGTCTTTCTAACAAATAGGAAGTATAAAAACAAAATTCGATTCTTTTTTCACACACTGTAATTTATTTTTAATATGGAAAGCAACATTAACACATTACACTTAAAATATTTTCCTACGAACTTTCCTTTATACAGAATCCTAAATCTGTATAATACTAAAATCAACTACTACATTGGATCAGTTCTTATACAGGCTCTTCTTTAATCGCATACTAGCCATGTTTTAAAGTTATGGGTAAATTATAATCATAGAAACTAGTCGGAAATATGCACATAATATATAATTCTATTCTACTTTTTCAATACGTACCATTCTACCAGCAATGCAATCAAAATCAATTCTAAACACACTTTATATTTATCACTGCACAAACGATTCCGGATGTTCAAGCATCGTTACCTTAATCACGAATAAAATAATACCTATATAATATTCACGATGAGTAGAAGTGATAAATTGCTTCGTTAATAATATAATTAGGTAGCTACCTGACTACCTAACTGTTACAAATTCGCATTTTGTCAACGACTCCGTATGTCCAAATGATGTGCCAAGTCATCAGATGTTCCCAAAAACACTAAGCAAAATAAAATATAATATAACAAAAAAGAATTTCAAAAGAATAAAAACAAAAAGCATAAGATAAGAAAGTTTTCTTCCTACCTGGAACAGATGAGAGGTCCTCTGGTCGAGCACTGAGGTCCAAATCATCAGACCGCCACGTTTCGGACTCGGCAAGAAGGGCAGCTTCCTCCACGGAAGTATCGGCCCCTGAAACATCAGTAAACATGGAATTATGAAGATGTGTCCCCAAGCTCAATAATTTTCTAATTCTCATTCCTAATGTGAAAACGTCAATTAAAGCACTGCTGAAACATTCCGTTACACATTAGCAAATTCCCATTAATAAAATAGCCACAGTTCTTAAACAAGTGAGAAAGGACGTTAAAAATACAGTATTAACAAGTTAGAATTAAGATATTGCCAATAGAATTATGCTTGTTTCGTGCTTGACTAAATCTGCTTTTATCTTACTGTTTATCTTGTAAACAAAAAGTGAAATATTTAGTATAAAATAAATGGCTTTTAAATTATGTTGATAGCTCTGGCAAAACGGCAAAATAAGGTATTACAATGGTACAGCAAATAAAACAAGAAGTCAAAGCTAAAGACAAGCAAAGTAAACAAGGAGCTTAACGGAAATGTTTACAAATGTTTAGTATGGTTTCTTTCGCTTTATTACTTCCTACTGTTTAGCATTTAGGAATCAGTTATTAAGTTTGATTCTACTGACTTACGACATCTATTTAAAAAGTTATGAGGAAAATTTCATTATATTTGTTACAACACAGGTAACAAATTAACATTTTTTAAATACAGAAAATCAATTACTTTGTAACAAAAAGAGCCAATGGGACCAATGTTTAGCACACTCTTTACACACCATTAAAGACTTGTTTGCCTTATCCTTGGATAAATGCACCCTACAGCTATTTTCTTTTTCAAGTAGTTTAGCTAACACGATAAGCTGTATTATATTCAACGCTACTTTCATTGAAAGAGATGTAGTAAAACAATATAAAATACTGAAAAGTAATAAATCCAATGTAACATTCAAATTGTCTTTTCCGTCGTATCTTATCGCAATTTTATTAAATATTAATAAAATGATAATATTTAGTCCGGCCCTTTGCTCTTATATTAATTTGGTTAATTTGCTTAGTGCTTCAATTATTTACAGAACGATATATTTACAAAATATATTTATTTTGCCATACCTATACTATTTCTAAACATCTTATTCTACATATATAAACTGAGCAAACAAGTAGAAAAGCGTGCATCACTATTTAATGTAATAACATTACGAATAAATGCATCCGAAGAGCTAAATGAATATATAGACTAGTCCTTATCACGTGCATGACAAACATTATACTTCGCACAGTTTCGTTCTCAGTTCTCCTGAATAAGGCCATATTAATATCATCTATTTACGTAGTTTTAGACTTTTATTAGCAAATTATTTTATTATTAGCATCAGAGAAAAATTCGTAACTAAAAATGAAGAGCTTAAAGCAAAGGTTCACTTTATTGCAACAAAGTATTTTATAATACGTAATGACAAAGAGTTAAAATACAACTAAAATTATATCTAATGTGTAAGATATATATAAGTGGAGTTGCGAATTTTCTTGTATAATGCGAGAACTACTTTTTTATTATTCTCATTAAGTAAATCTCATTCCCTAGTTTGATTTAATCCGAAAACACTCATTTCTCATATTTTAGAAAAATCTCAAAGTACCATATAAATATGTCAAGCACTATCTTATTATTATTATTATTATTATTATTATAACATCTTTCTATACGGAGATAAAGAAAACTTTTCATTTTATTATCAATATACTAGCATTTTACTCATAAGCAAGAGCTTTTCATTAACAGATAGTAAATGATCTGATTCTTTTAAATTTAAGTTTTACTTTCACTTATACGCCCACTGCATCGAAGTCTTTCTTATTTTGACAGTTAAAAAAACCTGGACTCCTCAATAAGTGCAATATGAATTGTTAAATAATTTATTTAACTCTATACATTACTAAATTTTGTATTATGTGCTTTAAGTTGAATCAAATACTGAGACCAACATTTTAAGAAAACTAATATTTTCAGATTTTTTAAAATTATTATTTCTTATAAACCACCAAATAATTTAGAACGAAGACTAACATATTAAGTATAGGCCTCCTACAAAAAGGGAAAGCATTCTATACTTCTGATTTGTCAATTAACTCTCGTGAGCAGGATATAAGGAATATTTCGGCAGTTTCTACTCTTTCCGTGATACCACTGTGTAATTGTATCGTAACATACTACATAAGTAATTAATTACAACTGAAGTGTAACTCATGTCCTCATCGAAATAAGGCATTTCCGATTATTTGTTATTTTGTTGGTATTTAGAACGAATAGTGTCATTTTGTTAAAATATATATTCAGTTCGTTACCTAAATAAATTTGTCTTCAGTATGTACGCGTAAAATCTGTTATGAATATTATATCCAATCAATATTTAATATTCTTCTTGAAAACAACAAACACAATTTATATTATATATATATATTTGCATTAGCACTTTATAATACCAGTTATTACCAGTTTTTATTTATTTATTTAATGATTTAGCGGACCAAGCAACTATAAACATAAATACATAGAAGCAATGTCATGAAGTACAGAAAAAAGTTTATCACATTGAATAATTAAAATAATTCATTCAAAAAAACATTGTATTATAGGTTCACTGTCATAATATACTAAGAGTAAAAGAATATATATTGGAATCAGAAACCAAGGTTACCTTGAACGAGAGATGTTGTTGTTGTAACGGTCGTTTGTCTAACTGTAGTACCATCAGGGGTTACATATTCAGTTCGATCCTCGTGGACAACTGTTTTCCCAGCCGGAAATTCCTGATTGTCTTTCAAGCCCATCACTTGTAAATGGGAGGAATATAAGTGTTAATTTCATACAACATTCAAAGCAAATCAATTTATTATGTTGCAATAAAAAAAAGTTTAAAATAAACAAAATATTATTTGTATGAGAATACAGAAGATAGATAAGGAAAGAACGATAATCAATCTGTAAACAAAAAAAAAAGTATGACCATCAATAATTCCTAATTCGCTGAGAAAATTCCTCTGGCAAAGTTAATTCAGATAGAAAATGATTAACACAAATAAAAGAATTCTTATGAAGTTGTCTTTCCACAACACACATTTGCTACGAAAGCATAAGAAAGAAAATATATATACATACACGGAATTGGTTTTAATAAATCACATACTGTGTTTACTCTTTTGCAATCAAGAAATCGCTTAAAGTGCATGACGCTCACTGACAAACATAACACTCAGAAGGAATGGAGGTAATTAAATAAAAACTTCACGGCCTGTAAGGCCATATACTTTTATTATAATGATTACAATATCATAGCAATCCGACAAAAGGATTTTGTTGTACGAGAGTACGCGATCAAATCACATGTTGCATATCAGAAAATTGTAGTACCGCCTCGGGCACGGATACGTGTGCTGATGTGGCTTAGAAGTGAGTCGCAGAGTCGTCGTATCGTTGCCTAAGGCAAGTCAGTCCATAGCTGTTGTAACTGCGCCTCGAGATCTTGCTGATCAGCAGTGGAGGATGGCTTCCCGACAGATTGTGCTGTGTGTGCGATGCGTGCTGTGTGTGGCTGACCGTTATCTTGCTAAAAGATTGTACCAGGAGGGGAAACACAGCAGACGCAGAATCTCACATATATATATATCTGTGCCGTCAAGGTTTCGCGAATGACTACGAGAGGTAATCGAAAGTCATGCGCGATGGTACCCCACACCATCATGCAAGGAGTAACATCAATGTGCTGTTCCACACTGTCGGCTGGATGTGACCCCTTCTGTGGCGCCGCCACACATGCAAATGATGGTAATGCAAAAGACAGAATCATCAATAAACACGATCTGTTGCCATCCATAAGGATTCCATGTTTCTCAAGTGTGACACCACTCTACGCGCTGTCGTTTATGCATTGATGTTAATGGCAATTTACGCATGAGACGGTGCACCCGCAATCCAACTGACAGCACTCGTCGGGATACGGTGTGGTATGACACAGGGTGTTGTAAAGTGTAGAGAGTCCACTACTTATATCCAGCTGGCAGGCACAGGCGTCACAGAGTTACGTACTGGTTTACGCACAATACGACGATCCTCCTAAATTAATTTTTACAGATAGTTATTATTGATCTAAATCCTGTACTTCTCGCTTTTGGATATCATTATTAATGTACTAAAAATGAAAAATGTATCTGTTAGATCAAGCTCTAACAAGTTCTATATCATTTCGTTTAAGTGTTCATGTAATATAGTCTTCAGTATTGTTAATATTTATCTGTTGTGGTCTGTCATGGCCGACGGAAACCTTCACGTCGTGCGTTGCTACTTTCACATGATCACTGACCCAAACATCGGGCAACAGTGACATCGGAATGCTTTACATGTCTAGCAATCACATGAAATATCCAACCGGACTCGTGCAATCCCACGATGCGCTTCTTTCGAACACCGTCAAATGGAGGTATTGCTGCCTAATGCGGCACGGCATTGTGTGTATTTCTTGACCTTCTTTCACTGTGCTGACTCACTTTTTTAGGCTTCACAATTGACTGACATCACCAGAACTGAATTCCTTCATGCTGACAATTACTGTCATCTGGTGACCATTTGCGATGTTCTTAATCTTTGAAATTCTAATCATTTACACATCTCTATACCGTTACAAATCTACCATTTTGGAATTGAATTGGATGATTCTTTCTTGGCTTCAACATTTTTGTCAGTGAGTGTATATGTTTTAAGTACAATAAGGTAAAAATAGCATTATTTTACAGTAAAAACATATATATCAATACATACATTAGATATCTACTTAGAAACAAGATAAAATATTTTCCAAGAAGAATGATGTAGAATTTGAACTTCTTAATATTCAGTAATGACTGAACTAATTAGTTCTTAACATGTCAGGAAATTCTCAACTAACAATTCACGTAATAACTTTTTTAAAAATTAAGTGTGCTTTCTGTTGATATTGAATAAATTTCCTTATTGCGCAAGATAAAATGGTTTTGCCTAAATTTTAACTGCCACATGTTCTACATTTCATCATTAAGAAATAATTATGATAAATTGTTTCATCGTCACTTTGATCGCATGAACACATTTTACAGACAATAATTTATATTAATAATTAAGTTCTGACATATCAACTGATCATCTATTAAAAAAATTTTTAAAAAGACAGGAAGAAAAATGTTCCACAACTGCTAATTTTATATAGAACTGAATAAACGAGGTGAATATATTCCTTTTTTTCATAGACACAACTGACTTCACATGTGATTTCTACCAAAAACTTCTTCCGTTTGCATAAACCCTATCATGTAATCCGACAGATATTTAGAAATCGTTAAAGATCAATTTTGAAAAAAAAAAAAAAAAAAACAGAAATGAAAATATTCCCTTTTGAAAATTTGCTCTTCGCTTAACGTACAATAACAATTGTTTTTACTGAATTTATGAGACATTCAAATATTCCTCGCGATAAAAAATGACAAAATTAAGTTATACTTTCAACCAAACATATATATTTCAAACAATATTGTGAACGAAATAAATTAATTGTTATGGAAAAGAACACATGAACATTAAATTATATGTACTACTGTTACTTCTCAAATGTGTTACTAATGTCACAGAGATCTTTAAATAATAACAAAGTACAATAAAACTGAATATGTTGTAAATGTATTTTTCTATCACATTATTTCAGGTTAATACTTTTCATGATTCATAACAAATATTAAATATTTATTTAAATTACTACTTAATAGGTTCCATACGAGTTGTACTGTTCCAGTAGTATTGCTTGCATCTATTGTAGGATTATGAGTTGGATACCAGCTCACTTTATATATAGTTTCTGTTGAGATATTGTGCAAATAGGCTTTCTCGAAACACCTCACTCTTCTCCCACTTTCACAGTAAAAATTCTTACTTAATGTGAATAAAATATACACACTCATCATTTTAACATACGTGAAACACATTTATTTATTTGTGTTAAACTCAAATTGTATATACTGTTCGTGTGATATGGAATGTGTGAATGTGTAGTTACATGAGTTAGAAATAATCTACAATTATTTTATAGATATACATTTTTTTAAAGTATGAGTTTTATGTTTATATTTTGGTTTACATATACATCATACGTTTATATTATTACATATTTTCATTTAAAGAAATTTCAATACAATCTTTTCTCCAGAATTCCTAAGAGAAAAACATTTAAGGTAAATGTAGAATTTGGTTTAAGTATTAACTTCCTTCAACATCTATTTCTTTTTTCTCTTTCTGACTTACACACTAATAACACTAATAAATGACAATATAAATACATAATCTCTAGCTTAATTTTTTCCATCTTATTACGAGTATATTTCATCAAGGAATTTCCTCACGCTGGAGTAATAGTCTAACATGCATATTTCTTCAATGACATAAATAGAACAAATATTTATTGTATATACACAAATATACACTGTGCTTTTCAAAAGTAAAGAGGAAATGATATTAAGGATGCGTATTATTTTGTGTAATGAAGAAAGGAAAAGTATATTGATGGAGATAAATGAATGTTATTACTCGGAACAAAAATTCGTAATCTTGCTGCGAATATCGCAAAATTTAAAACTGTGAATTTGAAAAAAGCATTCCTCGTAGTACACTATGGATGCGAAAGTTGGTCATTACTACGACAAGACGAACACAAAATAAGGACATTTGAAAAAACGAACAATGAAATGAATGAGAAAAAGTTATATAATGCAGAACTCTACCTTGCATACAGAATGGACCACTTATCTTGAATAATATTTAAGGTTGTGAATATCAAGAGGGAGAAAGCGTTTGACATACTCTACAATACTAACAGATTAACAATGTAGTCATCCTAACAAACTTTTTTTTTTTCAATTGGCACTACGTGAAATTATTACACATCGAATCTACACATTAATCAGAAACGTACAGTACTACATTTATAATTCAGTGTTGCAAACTAAGAACACTACAGTAGCGCAAACATCAAAATTTCGTAAGTCTCTATAACACTAACAACGCAAGTGAGACGGATAGAGCAATACATGCCAAAATTACTTTAGTGTCAAATGCAACAATCATGATATCACGAATTTAGAAAAAAATGAGGAAAGTTACAAGGGACTGAAAATTTTCCTTTCTTTTTTTTCAAAACGCTTTGTTTCTTAAAGTATTTTATGTTATGATTTTTATGCTGATTGAAAAGCATTTATGTGATTGGATTTGATACTTATACAGGGTTAATTAATGTAACAAATGCCAGAAGGTGACTCCTGACACCGAGATAAGCAAAAACGGTTCTATAAAGATATAACATACTGGGCATATTGGCAGAGTCAGCGAGGGCCGAAAGCATGGGAATAATAAGTTTGAAGCGGTAGAAATCGACGTGAAGAGACACAAATATACTTTCACCGGACACATCACAGGGGATGTTTAAAATGTCCGCCATGGACTGCAATGCATGCATCACAACGCCGGATCATGAATTGGCGAACCCCTTCCAAGATAACTGGGCCATGGTGAATAATTACATAGGCGTTATGGATATGCTGCTCCAAGTCGTTGACATCGTTGAGAGGAGTAGCATACACACACACACAGTAAAAATCCAGTGGATTCAGGTCCGAAGACGGGACAGACCAATGCACTGGACCGCCACGTACGATCCAACGTCTTGGGAAGTTGTTGTTCAACCCGCGGCGGACATTAACACTGAAGTACGCTGAAGCTCCATCATGGATGTACCATATGTTGGAGCGAATTGCTAGGAGAACATTCTTCAATTCGCAATTCGGGCAGTGTTTCCTGCAGAAAGGTCAGATACTGTGCTCCATTCAGTCTTCGGGGTAGCATGTATGGGCCGATCAGTTAATCATGAACAATACCACACAATACATTGAGTTCAAATTGGTATTGACGATGAGTGACAATCGTACTATTACATCTACTCACGCGTGTGTGTTACGCATGTTGATGATACCATCCCTTCCAAACGTGGACTCGTCACTGAACAGTCCTGATGTCTGAAACAGCATGACAGTAGTGGTCTGTTGAATGAACTACTAGCAGACTGCTTCACGTGGTTGGAAATTCGCTTATATTAGTCTGTGTACCCTTTGCAAGTGGTATGCGTACAAGGCATTTGCATTAACGCAAGCCACTACCATGCATTTCATAATTAAGTTCTCTCGTGTTCGTACCTGGCTCATTATCCGCAGCTTCGAATACATATTCGTCCATAACAGGTGTTCGTACACGACAGGGTCGACCAGCACGCACATGGGCAGGCCCTTGTTTCACACACGCGCCGATAAATTACTGCAAACATCCTGTATGAAGGTTGGCGTCTGTTAGGAAAACGCTCCGGATAGAGCCGAGTTGCTTTATGCCCATTGTCATCTGCATGACCGTACATGAATAGTATATCGGCCTGTTCATGGTTTGAATAACGCATGTTTTAGTCGAGCATTGCCACTTGTCCTATTCCACACTCGAAGCATAATGACCGCACTTTTGTACTGTAGCAACTTGAGCACAAGCGCTACCCGTGTGTGTGAACCAAGCAACTATGTATTGAGCACCAGCGCCACCTCTAGACTTTCCAGGCCGTCATCTCTAAGTTTATTGGTTTTTGATCTCTACCGCTTTCAACTTACTGTTCCCACGCTTTCGGCCCTCACTAACTTTGCCAATATGCCCAATATGCTATATGTTCATAGGACCTTTTTACTTATATCGATGTCAGGAATCACCTCCCGATGTTTGTTACATTAATGAAATTACACTCTGTATAAAGAGTTTTTCGAAATATAACCTTGTAGAAAACGTGAAATTTTCTATCCATTGTAACTTATTCCCTATTTATTAGTTTAAAAAAAATTAGCAAGATTTACAAATATATAAATGATACAGAATGCATTTCGAGATAAATATAAGAAATTTATTTCCTATCAAACTCATTGAATCAATAAAATCACAGAGTCCCGTCATGTCTGTGTGGTTAACATATATGTAATCGACGCGGGATACATAATCAGGTCGATTCCTGGTGAGAGGTCATGTGGTCCGAATTTCAAACTGTAGATGCATATCCCACATAGTCTTAATGCTGAAAGGAACATTAAACTCTAAAATTAGGATACCATCAACCAACCAATAATATAAAACTCAATTCAAACTCAATATTTCACAAATATATTTTCTTATTATAAAATACGTTTTCTCACGTTTGAAAAGAAATAAAATTTTACACATTTTTCATCGTTTTGCTACGGAGCGATTCTTGTCTGAAGACGTAACCACACAAAGTATTGTAAATTATAATATTATTATTTTCATTTTAGACTACAATATATTTCTGGGCGCATTTGAAATTGATACATCTCAACGATGGACATACAACAGCTTAAAATTTTAAGATAATCTGTTAGAAAACGAAGTGTAAATGATTTCAGAATGTATTATTACAAGAATGTCTAATTTGCTGATCTCTCCTTATGTAATATTTTTTAATACTAACTAGATGCAATGCATTAAGTATTTTGTACTATGTTCTGTTAGAAAAGCACAGAAAAATCTGACCACTAAATTAGTAG
This sequence comes from Thermobia domestica, assembly GCF_964235325.1. Classification (NCBI taxonomy): domain Eukaryota; kingdom Metazoa; phylum Arthropoda; class Insecta; order Zygentoma; family Lepismatidae; genus Thermobia; species Thermobia domestica. The sequence continues at coordinate 288,013,254 of NC_137454.1, forward strand.
GGATTTGAACCTTAATCTCGTCTAACGGGGCGGTTTTATGAATTGAGTTAATGACGTTATTCCCTGCTCTCTGTACTTGAAATGTTTCTGTTCAGCACCCGAAAGATAAATGTTCGAGCCTTCAAGTTCAGCGAGCAGATTTTTCTCCTATCTGAATACTGTTCCATGCCTACAAATAATAATATGATAGTTACACTATTTTTATAAAATATTGATGGTTTCGTTCTATTTTATGCAACATATACAAATATAAAACTATTTCACCATAAGGTTGCTGTTCTGTTGCTTTTCCAAATTTCAGTTTGAATAAGAGATGACGATCAGATTTTCATTTGTTGATAGTTTCGATGATAGTAGTATGCTACACTAAGCGGTTTTAAATTCGTTACAATTCTGTCAGAACATGCTTATGCTTCATATAGTAAAAAAAAAAAAAAAAAAAAAAAAAAAAAAAAAAAAAAAAAAAAAAAAAATTGGAAAATGGGAATTAATTGAAATTGAGAAACAGCAAATCTGAAGGTATTAGGTACAATACAATTTATGAATTCATAACCGACATTCTCTCTGAGTTTATATACACACAACGAAAATATACCTGACAACAATGAAATTACATTAAACTTTAAACGATAGACATATTTTAGTATCGCAATGTGTGAACAAATAATCTTAACATTTTCATAGTTTTTAGTGTGGATATGAGGTATTTTAAAAATAAGAAGAGAATTAAATACGGTGTAAATATAGATTACATATGGTATATTAATCTGGGGAGCAGCTTACCCTACTCGTTTAAAACCACTGATGATACAGCAAAATAACATTGTAAGAATATGTTTTTAAAAGAGATATGACAATAGACTAGAAACATTCTATGAGAAATTCTCAGTGTTAGCACTTTCAAAATTATATATGCAAAACGTATTAATGTTAAAAAGAATATAAATAAATGGAATGAAATTAAGCAGGTACATATACCCAGAAATGTAACATACAAATATTTAGAAGTTGTTGGAACCAGAGAATCTTTAACTCAATGTCAAAGATATTACAAGAGTTCTGAAAATTCATAATGAACTCTCAATCTAAATTAAGGAAGAGAGAAATGTTAAAACATACAAAAGATTAATTTTACAATGAATGAGAAACTATAAAGACACTTAAAGTACAAGAAAGTATTTGTATTCCCATTATATTTGTTTCCTCTCTCTTAAGCATTTCTAAATTTACACCTGCCCGCTATCTGAAAATGCATTTGCTCAGAACAAGTTCACAGCAATCCCAGCGAATGAAATATAGAAGGGGGAAAAAGTGATTCCGAATTTGAACAGAACAGGCAATGTTAAAATAACATTTTAATTTATATTTTTGCTTAATATACATAGCTTGAATTAACTAACATTCATCTATAGTGAGCACAAGAAATCTTGTAATTTGTATATATATTGGAATAATAATATAATGAAAAAGGACTACGTTGAACAAAACGCAAAACATTTTTGTAAAGCCGAAGCTCTTAATTACTGACTAGCCGTAGAATGCAACAAGATTGGTTCTCCAAATTATAGAGGAATATAAAAATCCTTTTAAAAAAAGTAGACTATAGGTGAGTGCTATTTAATCTTAACAAAAAGTAAAGATGGTATCTGTGTTAAATACATAGCTTAAAGTTTGTCCATTTTATAAAATTCTTCCATTTACTCATAAATAAATCGACTAATAGATTTGCTTTGCTCAATTACCCTCCATATTCGTATTCATACTATTCACCCAATAAATCGCAGTCAGAAAAAATGATAAACGTACTTTTTTTGTTGTTGTTGTTGTTGATATAATTATAAAGAATGCATTAATTAGCTGCGAATGTGAACACCAGTCAGTCTATTTTTACGATTATTGTCATTATTTCATATTTTAACATACTTGTTAAGAATTTTACATCTCAATTAACAAAACATATTTAGAAGTGAAAAATCTTCAATATTGCACAGATATTACATACATACAAACTCACATACTACAAATAAAGTAAACTTTAAAATTTTAAAAATATACATGTTTTTCTTCAAGACAACCATAATTTGAAAACACAATCTCACGAAACAAAATCTAGTTAAAAGTTTATATATCGATGTTGTAACTAATTTTAAGATCTATCTTTGCTAATAGAGATGTTCTTTTGCAAGTTAAGGCCAGAATCTACCTGTTTTCGTGAGAGAAGTTTGTATATTTAATAGAAAAAATAAAAGAAGCCTTTTAAACATATCAGAAACTTCTAATAAATTAAAATGACTATGAAAAATTTCTACAGCTGCATTTTCTGAAAAATTTGAATCAAACATTTAAAGACGTCGCCGTTAAATGCAATGAGGATGATAATGATAATATTAATTTTATCTGTATCATCAAATAATCAGTACTCTACATCTTTTAACAGCATTCTATAATACACGTATATATATATACAAAACTTCACTTCCTAGTACACTACTCCCAAATCAATTCTTATATGCAAATAAACTTACCGAATACAGCTGAAATATAGAAAGAACAATTTCTGCAAACAGAGGCATGAGAAAGTACACATGTGAAACAATGGCGTTATTATACAAACTATATTTATTATTTCGATATTTTATCATTGTACTTTTGAAAATTGTAAAGTTTAAGGTACGCTCTCTGATTTATGTATTTGAATACCAAATTACTTCGGATTTTTTTCCATTATAAAATTATATTTACAATACAAGGGATAGAAAACATGCACTATCGATATTGATTTTAAATGTTGGCCAAGGCAATTCTTTAACATTGTTCAATACAAACAAAGGAAATCATGTTTGATTTTTCGAAAATAAACAAAAAATAAATAAAAATAAAACAAAATAACATTAAATTAAATTAAAAATGCTTTTCTTCATTTGTATTATTTCAATGCGAATGGTGGAACTGTGTTTTATACCGATCTTCCACAACATTAAAAAAAAAAGAATATTTAAAAATCTTCCGAACTGAAAAGAAAGCAGTCTTAGACAGACTACTTTTTAGAAATACATTTTAATATCACAATTTTCTACGTTATTCTAAAAAAGACCAGAAGAAGTGCGTTCTCAAAGATATACTTTCAGTTATCTATACTTCTAACACTGATTTGATTAACTTCTTATATTATTACTAAAACTGTTCTCTGAGATCAGATATATGTTCAATGTTTTTCATGAATATAGTTGTTTATTCTTAACTTCTTCCATCTCTTTCAATTTCTGTTAGAATATACTCTGTCAACTGAAATTTTAAATAAAACTTTAGGTAAAATTATCATTATACCTTTTATCAAATTATAATTATTGCATAATTATTTTCAATAATAAACAAAAATGCGTTACAATGTGTAGAAATAGAATGAAAATAGATGTCCTCAATATGAAGATAAGGAAGATTTAGTTTAAAACCAAAATGAGATGTTTTTGGACAATCTTCACAGCAGCACGATATTAGTAACAAGCGTATAATTTTATATTAGTTTTCATGTTTATAACTTTAATGTACGCCAAGTAAAACTTAGCTTTAAATTGTGCAAGCACTTGAGAAATAACATACGAAGTTCTCTTAGCCCCAGAATACGTTCAACTATCTCTTTTAGTTTCGGAACGTAATCGCAGAACGTTGAACTATAAAAAGTAAAGTAAGATGCATACGTTCAACTTTATTATTTTCTTCCTATGGATAAAATTCAAAACGCAAGAATTATATAGACAGCTGAAAGTAAGACGAACTTCGAATGAGTCTTAATTTGAATTACAAAATAATAAATGTACTAAATAAGCTATGAGCACAGATATATATGCACTTTGAAAAGAAGAAAGTAGATTAAAAATAAAAACTCATTCTTTAATAACTTCACTATAACCGAATACTCATTATTAGTTAAATTGAGTTAAAAATTTATTCGTATAATCAAATACTGAAATACCATTTACAACGAAGATAAAAACACCACAATAATTGCAAATAGATGAAAACCATATTATATAATACCGATCTTCCAGAATATTAAACACTTTAAAAACAATTTAAATCCTTTTATTTTCTTTTTTAAATACATTTTTCTCTACAGTTTTTCTAAATAAAAAACAAACATGTTCCTGATTTTTCCTTTTTGAAAAATAATTCAACATATACTTTTGTAATTGCGATGAACATTTCTTGAGGAAAAGAGAGTTTGCATATCATTAATATATGTTTATTTTAGTAGATATGGTTGTACTTATCGATATAATGCTCACTAAATAGCAAACCCTTAGCTAAATTATTTTTAACTGAACAGGACTGAATTGTGACTGATTTTTTAATATTTTTAAGCTACTGCTATTTAAGAAAACAAGTGGTTAGTCGATATTTAATATGACGACATCACAAGGTCAATTAAATATATTCGTATTGGAACATAAATAATTCTATCTTTATACATACTATACAAATTGTAAGTTATGAATAACCAATACCGCATGAGCAATAACTATTAATTTATCATTAATAATTGTGGTAAATTATTAACATGAATATATTATGGGACTAATAAGTAGTACTATGAATATAACTTACATTAGTATTTCATTTTTGATGTTCTAGAATATTAAATGCAGTCTACAGTTTGTGAAGAAAAAAAAAACTATCAAAAAGAAAAATTGTGATTTTCATGTCAAAATTTCTATTTCTTCTACAGCGTTTACAGTGAAATTTTATACTTTTAAAGTTAGTTATATTATGTCTTAAAATCATATGTCTGATGATATTACTAAGATTATCTAAAATTCTATGAAAAAAATTTATTTTGTAATAAAATTACGTACTGAATAAAAGTGGGCAAATCAGTTTAATAAAACCTATATACCTTGTCTTTCTCAATATAAATATCATACACATTTTTTTATTCACATTGTTTATTGTTGGCTTTAAATGCTGCTAAACGTTTCATATTTGGAACTGAAAACACCAATCAAAATATCGTGCTGCAGCATTATTTTGTGTCAATGGCAACGCATCTTTCGAAATACAAGCGCACAATTGGTATCAATAAGCTAGTCCACTGGTTCTCAACCTTTTTTGACTGAGATACACTTTACTGAACGTCTAGGACATCGCAACACACTTGTTTGATATTATTATTATTATTATTATTATTATTATTAACTAATATTATAATCTATACAGCACTGAGCATTATTGCTAACGCTGGAGGTGTTGACTGCTACAGTTTGTCTCGCTTGTAACTAATAGTATTAAATACTACATGATTTTTAAATTCTATATTTCGTGACACACCTTAGGAAACTGCGAGATACTAGTGTGTCGCGACACATCGCTTGAGAACCACTGACCTAGTCAAATAAAAATTACCTTGATTGATTCCAAATTTAAAAAAACAAAAACAAAAGTGAAGCCAATATCACATAACTAATATTTTTTTCTTGTAACGACTGATACATCTATAGGTAGAAGTGGAAGATACGAAGGACGTAACAGACTACCTGTCATGTCCTTCATATCATTAATTCTCTTTTTAACTTTTTCACCCATAACTATATCGGGCGCTATCAAACAAAATAGTATACTTTTTTTTTTTTTAATTTTCCAATAAATCAAGGTGAGATATTTATTTTCATTTAACGTGGAAATGGCTTCTGAATGGATTCATTACGAATCTTCAGAAATAAGCTGGTTTCACATACATTTATTTACTATAGCCATCAGTAAAATAAGTACACACACTCTACGTGTTTTTTTGTAAGTAACTTCCGAACAAATAGATGAATTATAATATCACTTTTAGTATTCCATAGAGAATTACACACGTCTACACCAAAGAAAACAGAATTAAAATTGGATGACTCATTCTTAAGCTATGAACAAAAAAATAAGTGCAAATTCTACGCCTATTTTCACTAGTCACTATACATAATTCAATTTTTCACACATGTATGACATATCATGTAATATCAAATAAGCTACTCTACTTAGCATCTTCGTAAGAAAATATTCTATCAAGCATTAGAGGATATGACAAATACCATTTTAAGAAGTTCTTTAAATGATACAATTATATTAAATTTGAAACTCATTATGCTTTTAATATCCTGACATGATCACGCCATGGTTAAAAGAGTTTTTAAATAAACATTGAAAGAATGATAATGATAACGATAACAATAATAATAATAATGAACTTCAAATAATTTTTAAAATTCATTGAAATTTTCACAGTCAGTGTGTCTATTCCACTGATTTTGTACACAATTTATATAATTTACTTCCCAATTTTGTTCTCTACAGCCTATCAAATTAAAATATCTAAAGCATAATCTACAACCTATGGTATGCGTATATTAATAAATAATATCACAATGGTAATGTTCTAATTTTCTCTGTTTAAGTAAAGTAATCTCTGTTTGTAACAATATGGGATGATTTTGCAAATCATGTCTGACATATTTTATATCAAGAAACAGGCAGTAAGATGACATTCTAGCAAATAATCAGATATGAAAGGTTTACAAAAGTTATAGTGAACACTTTAGATTTTTTGTTTGTTTGTTTAACGTCCCATGACTATGCCCTTCAGGCTAAAGGAGACATATAATCAATGGAAGTGAATGATTGTAAAATCACATTTTTGTGCTTTCCCATTGGGAATCGAACCCGGTACCACGTGCACCAAAGGCACACGTGCTAGCCACTAGACCAGCGGGGAAGGCTCTGTTCTTCGGATTCAGCATTACAGATAACATATCACATTAAAACATTTATATCAAATCAGAGTACCAAGAGGTTAGTACTAAGCAAACAAAAATAAGAAAAAATAGTACTAACCACCACTTTTGGTAGAGAAAAGATAATTACAGTTCAAGACAACTTTCCAAATTAATAATATTGGAGTAATTAAGAAGTGAATGATACACGTTGAGAAATTACAGGTACATTAGGTTAATTTACTGTGATTCACACGAAACTGGTAACACAAAAATTGACAAAACCTCTTACGCCAGAAAAGACATACTTGTGTTTTAACGAATCACTCCATTTGGATTGTATACACGTAACAAAATTAATCTGTTTTCTAATCTGTCACGATAAGTAATTTATCTTTCTTTGCGCAACTACACTATAATTTACATAGATTTCACGAATTGAATAGTTTAAATACCCAGTACACCTAAGAATTTTTAAAATGCAAAGTTTCACGGAATTAATTTTAATATTATAACATAACGGAGCGACAACTAACAAATTCTATGGTAATCTTTCTTACTTCATCTATATCCAAAATGGCACTTAATAAAGTTAGAAAACTTCTCAACATATCGTTTTTTTTTTTTTTTTTTTTTTTTTTTTTTTTTTTTTTTTTTTTTTTTTTTTTTAGTCACCTTTTGAAACATTCGTTACGAAACTATATACGAAACTTCTCAGCATCTGTCAAAATAGTACAATAATCTATAAAAGCACTTTTAGTACCTAAAAATACTGAAACTAAACAAATAATTAGCTATAAACTCTTGAAATAAGTTTGTTCTACTAACACAAGTATTTTTTCTTTATTTCATTTTAATGTAGCATTTCTATTAAATTTTGTTATATATGTATACAATTCAATTTCTATAAAACATTAACAAATAAATGAACTACGAAATACAGTAACGATAAGAACAATATAGCATTTTAAAAATATACATACGTGACAAACAAAATGTAGTAAATTCTATATTGTTGACAATAATGTGAAACTTTTGTTTATTTGTAGCACTATCCCATAATAATAAAAGAATGCAGTTATATTTCTGATCATCTGTTCAAAACTAGCAATAATTTGCAATTCCTTTCTGTTACTTACCTCAAATTGTAATTAAAAAGAAAGAAGAATTGAACATATGAGATCTTACTTCAACATAATGCTAGGCATAGTATATTTCTCTAAGATATGTACGACACTGTATCTGCATAATTTGTATTAATACTAACTATTTAATTGAAGTTTTACGATTAAGAACACTTTACATTTATTTGCCGAAGGAATTTTCTCATGCTTGCAAAAAAGTTTGGAGAATAAAACGACTTTTCATCTAACTGTAATGATCTCGCGTTTCAAAATTCACGTTCACGTTGCTGAAACTTACGAAGTATATATGTATCATATATTAACACACAAGTCATTTAAACAAACTCTGGTTCCTTTATATCTGAAAGTGAAAAAGTTTTTAATTTGATATTGTTCAATGCAATAGAAAAATGTTTAAAAACTTAAGAATGAAACTTATGAGAATGACTTTGAGAAAGAAGACAAGAAAATACATTGAATTTTCAATTTTAGAAGTTTTAAAGTAAGATATATATATATATATATATATATATAAGCAAATGTTAGTCTGAAAATAATTTGAAAGTATATCTAGTTGTATAAAATGTAATCACACTAAAATGAAAAATACGAATGATAAACAAGATTAATCACACACTCGCAAATATCAGTATTAAATTGTGATATATCATGCAAATATTAGAAAGGATATGATGCATGTTTCTTTTTTCAATTTTCACGACGGAAAATGTAAACATGAATACATTTAGTAATACTTAATGGATGCCCAAAAGTCTTGTTATCATTACAATCAGTCACAATCCCCAAAACGAATGACTCAGAACATCGCGGTCCCTTGAAAAGTCTACAACTAACTGAATTTTGTTTGTATGTCACCATTTCCAATACTGTCTGTTTTTTTCCAGAATGACGTCGCCAAAGAAGAAGACATAGGTATATGCTGTGGTATGTTGATCAAGTCGCCAATTACCATAGGCACTAACATCAATATAAACATGATCCTCCCTCCAAGCCTAGCGTTCTAAGATGGATAGAAAACTTCAGGGTAACTGGTAGTGTGTGGCCAGGAGTGTCACAAGGAACTCTATTAATTAGCAAGTTGTATTCTAACGTAGTCCTCAAAAGTAATTAACCGCTCCTCGCGGAAATTATGGGTATAGAGCAACTGGCCATGTATAAGCATCTTCATGTTTATAAAATTAAATCATGAAAGAACTGAGGTCTAATGACTCTTCTTCGAATTTCAAACCAATTTAATGTATGCTGAACAAAGTCAGTGAAGATGGTACATACCTAAAAATGGTTTTGTTTTCCGCTGAAATCACTTCCTACATATTCGTACAAATTAACTGCTACTACGTGAGGATATGGTGTTCTGAAAAACCCTCATTCTGCCAATACATTCGCAGTACCTCTAACATAAAAGTGTGGTCTAAGCTAATCCTCCTTCATTGTTCTTAAATGAGGATATATTGCAAGAAGCATTTATTGTGGCATGCCAGAAGACTACCTTTTGCTGCTACAGACATACATAATTTTTTTTACACGATGAGGCATCAAATCTTAGGCCTTATAATGTTTGGGATATTTTGAATATACATTTTTTTCTGGAAGATAGAAATCTCCTTGCTGCTCGATCTTCCGATAACAAAACATTGGATTTTTTCCTTTAGGGCACGCTAAGGATTACATCTACAGGGCTCGTGTTCATGTTGCTATATTTCACAGACGAATCATTGACTCTATACATATTATTGAGATTGATATTTTTCAAAGTGTACAGGAAGAAATTAAATGTCGACTAAAAGCAGGGAATTTGTGTTATTATTCAGTTCAAAATCTCTTGTCGTCCCGAATTCTGTCGACGAATTTGAAGCTTAAAATATATAAAACGATAAACATGCCTGTTGTCCTGTATGGTTGCGAAACATGGTCGCTCACTCTGAGGGAAAAACATAGACTGAAAGTACTTGAGAAGAGAAATATTAACCCAAGAGGAAGAAGAATGAGGAATGGCGAAAACTTCATAACTAAATAATTTATACGGTTTACCACACATTGTTAGGGTCATCAAGTCTAGGAGGCACAGGTGGGCAGGTCATGTAGCCAGGATGGAAGGAAGTAGGAACACTTTCAAAGTCTTAACTGGAAGACCAATCGGCAAACGACTACTAGGAATTCTTACGCGTAGATGGGAGGACAATATTAAGATGGAACTCGCAGAAATAGGAATACAAAGTAGAAACTGGTTCCAGTTGACTAAGAATAGAAGTCAGTGGAGAGTTTTTGTGAATGCGGTATTGAACCTCCGGGTTCCATAGGCCATAGAGTTAGTTAGTTACAGAACAGGTAAAATATCGCTTTAACATTCTGCGGGTAACGAAAGAAACACAAGTTGAGATTCACTAATGACAGAGAAAACTTGATGATTCGTGGTACATTTTGCAAGAGACATCGATGTTTTTTGTCATTTGGTTTGGGAACTGTGACTCATTGTAATGATAAGGAGACCTTCGCAATACTCTGTGAATATATATAAAAGAGAACAAGAGATGAGAAGAAGAGATTAATAATAATTAGGAATAAATGTAAGTTCGTGACCTCACCAGTTTATCTGTTCTAATTATTTTAATACATAAAGTTTGAAAATACATATTGATTGAAGTGATGATACTAATTTGAAAATTTTCAAAGTAATGAAAACAACTATTAGAGTTCCTACTATATACAACTACTATATAGATAGGTTGTCGCCTAAAATTAGCTAATATACTTCAGTTAATATTTTCTAAATATTCTGTATGACTCACTTCCAACAGTGGTGGTTTCCCCATTTTTGATGATTTACTGAAAGCTTTGTAATAATTGAAGGAAAGTTTTCTCTACATTTTAATTACGCTTTAAATTATGCTTCCGAATCTCAATTGATCAATTCATTAAAATTACATAACAGGAAATAAAAAAGGGAGGAAAACAGTTGGTTATATATACAAAATGCAATATACATGTACCGTGTATAATATTGAATTCAAGACATTTCGTATTCACAGATAAAAAAAAGACATTAAAAATAACATACTTGATTAAATTATTCAGTTCGATGGAGCCTATACCAAATTAAAGTTAATATCAGAACGGTTAAATGCAAAAGTACGTGAAGTTCCTATTCATCTATATTTATTACGTAATACATATGTTCAAAAAGCTTCCACTTTTTTTTGAAACTCTTTACTATAGACTACAAGTGCATCATTCACGTATTATAACGAGTTGTTTAACAGAAGTACGAAATACAGGGTGTTTCTAAATGATTATCAGGCTTTAATTTAAGTTTATCTCATATTTCATATAGAATACAGAAATGAAACATACATTCAAGGGAACGGCAACTCTTTTTTTTTTTTTTTTTTCCTACTTTGCAAGTGGTGTTTCATAACTTAGCCGTAGCACGACGCTAGTTATTAAAATTATGACGACTCCTAAGCCAAAAAACCTTCTGTGTTTTGGAATTCGCAGGATGTAACAGCACTTGGGGTACAACGTGCTTTTCAGCGGGAATATGGATGTGATCCCAAATCGAATAATAACATGCAAAGGTGGTTCAAGTAATCTCATAATACGGGATGCCTGCGCAAGAAGAGCTCCGAAAGACCGTGTGTATAAGATGAGCAAGTGGAGCAAGTCACAGCAAGTTTCGTTCAGTCCTAAGAAATCTATAAAATGGACAGGTCAAGAATTAACCATGCCGACCATGACTGTTTAGAGAGTACTGTTTAGAGACTGCAACTGAAGCCGTATTATCTTCAACTGTTACAAGCTGTAAAGTGTGAACATAATGCGATCCGTGCCAACTTTAGCGAAAAAGTGCTGAACATGGAAAATAATAATTTTCTCATTCGTGTAATCTTTACTGATGAAGCCTCATTTCGTCTTAGTGGAACAGTGAATACGCATAATGTACCTATTTGGTGTCTGAAAATCTCACGAAACAGTGCAGTACATGAGGGATTCACAAAAAATGAGTGTTTTATATAATATCCAAAGAACAAATGTATGGGCTTTTTTTTTCGAACACACTATCACTGGTATTGTATATTTGGACATGCTCCAGTAATGGTCCTATCTTCAAGCAAAATAGAAACATAGTCAGGCAACAAAACCTCTCGTGTTCATCGTGAACCACAGAATTAGTTCAATGCTATTTTTCTCCAACGATGGATTGGTCGTCATTGTGAGGATGACATAACTCTTCTGCAATGGCCTTCAATATCTCTTGATGCCATCCTATGCTTTTTAAGGGGAATATGTAAGGGATCATTTACGTGCCACTTCCAACTGCCGACCTTCCTGAATTGCCATACAGGATTGTTCCAGCAGTGGAGTCTGTTACACGAGATATGCTAGCTTCAGTATGGGATAAAAATAACTGCAGACTACATGTGTTCGTGTCACAAAGGGATCTTACACTGAACATTTGTAACTTGCGACAAAAACTGTTCAAATCACCATTCCTTTTAAGATATGTTTCATTTTTGTATTATATATGTGTAATAAAGGCTACACTTAATTAAAACGCAGATATTCATTTAGCTGGCCCAGACACTGTACTTAAAGAACTTTTTCTAATTCGTAATTATGCATATTTCTGAATACTTTTTCTGGTTCACAACGGTACAAAGAATTGAAACACGAAGCAGTCTTAATCTTTATTTTTAAAATACCAATGTGATTAAGAGTAAACGTAATAGGCAAAGTATCTGATTGGCCTCGAGAGCTTGGTTTTTTGTACCGTACTATTAAATCAGTTCATAACCATTAATAAGAAAATTGCAGTCTGTGCCACCGTCCTTTTAGAAAATTATAAAAGCAAGACTACATTTTATATTAACCAAAATTTCTCAGATGTATAAGACCTAGAATCTCTTCAGCAGTATCAGTTCAACAGTACCCGATATTGCTGGTTTATTAAATTCAAATAGAAAATATGTAACGAAATAAACAGACGGAAAATTCTTACAGCTTTTGTGAGAGTAGATTAGTGGTTAGCTTTCCTGCTCACAATCGAGAGATTCAAGATTGGAATCCGATCATCAATCATCTTAACTTAATTTTTTAGAGATTTCTTCAGTTCCACTTGGCGGAGTGTGATAGTTGGTTCTTATTTGATTTGATTTGAGTTTAACATTCCTTTCAGCAGCAATAGTAGATACAAGACGTAGACTTACAGCATAACGTCGATCCGAATCACACGAGCTCTCACCGATGGTGTGATAGTATTTTCAATATATGACTTTCCATTTGCCTTCTCATTGTGTTGCTGTTAATTGTTAATGATTCCAGCTAAACTGGCTTCGCAGTCTGAATCTGGAAAATTGTTTTCGTAAGTTTTTTTTTTTTTTTTTTTGTAAGTTTAACGTCCCACAATTGTGCACCGAAGCTAAGCGAGACGGTGATGATGAAATAAATTATAATGATGGAATGACGAAAGTAGGAGGAAAAGGGAGATTCCCGCGCAGACGGTCTTCCTCTACCACAAATTCCACTTGGGAGGAGATGGAATCGAACCAGGGATGCCACGTACTAGAGATAAGCGCTCAATCACTGAGCCACCGCGGTCTGATTTTCGTGAGAAAATATTTAAGTGAGAACTACGATCTAATGAAATTCATATATACATTGAACTTTCACTGGTATAAAACAGACCTTATAAGTAGAAAACAGTTATTCTACTTAAGGTAAGTGGAGTTTTCAGCTAAAATTTAGAATTTTTTAATTGACATTTCAAGCTGCAATATTGAAAATAAACTGAATGAAAAAAAAAATCAAGCAGAGTACAAATGTTATTAATAAAGTGTTAACACTTTCGCGTTCTTTAAGTAAATTATTTCTGTAGATAATTTTCAACCTGTGGCTTTCGGCAAGCTCGTTCAACAAGATGCTTTAAGGATTTTTGAATCTAAAGTGTTTGTGATACGAAAACTTGCCTCTGAATTGATGAAAGTAAGTTTTCTTCCTGATATTGTTTATATGTCTTGTGTTTTGTATTCCATCTTCTCTTACCGCTTTACTAAACTGTTCAACACACGAAATGTTACGAAAATAAGACTAATTAAACTTTGGTAATTTGGAACTTTTGAATTCGTATTGAATTCGAAGTTTACATTAAAATTTTAAGATTAGCTTTAGTTTTCGAATTACATTCTTGGTCGAGATTATGGATTCTGCGCTAAATATTTAGTTTTCCACATATAATTGGTTGGTAATGTTGCAATCATGTGTTTGTCAAGTGATAAGTAATATTGTCGTCTGATAACGATTTTCAGTTCTTATGAATTGTATGAAAATTGTATAAACGTGGTATTGTAGTTTGTGGTGTGCTTTGAAATGCTTCCATGATAACTGCGTTGTGATAGTTTCAGTTGGAATTCTTGTGTTATGAATAAGTAGAAAAATGTCTCAGAAGTGTGTCGATATTCCGAATAATTTCTGCTATATTTGCGGTGAAATAACAATTGCTTCGAAGAATAGTTAATTTACACAATTTATAAAAAAGAGACTTTTTAATTTAGGTTGTCATGTATAAGATAAAGACAAAAATTGGCCCGTGTGTACTGTACTACACGTTCTTCGAAATCCAAGGCGTGGATGAACGGAAAAGGGCGTTGTATACTATTTACAGTACCTATTGTTTAAAGAGAGTCTACCGATTATAATCTTTCTATGTGGTTCCTTCTATTATCAAAGGAACATCCACCAAGAGAAAATCAAAACTTGTATACTTTTATATATCCTTTGGAATTCATCCCATGTGAATCATAACAAAGGACTTTTTATTCCTGAATATCCAAAAAATGTATCTATGACATCTAACCAAAATAACAGTATTTCCTCAAATGGTAAAATCAAGAGCCATCAGCATCAAGAAATCCAGAATAGTTGCAAAGCACAGACTCTTTAAATAATAAGATGACACGAGGGTAGATCAAAGATCTCCTGAGACATCTATAACTTCCTACAATTAAGACAAAATTTTCATCATTGAGGTAACCACAATGGAATTATCCACACCATTTCTTTACCATTTCGCAGTAGTAATAAAAAATTTCGGCATTTCTTTAAAAGGAAGGTGATACCAATACATTGAAGGCTAGTTGGTGAAATAAATATATGTTACGATTCTGATCAGTATTACATAAGGTTAAAGTAAGCATTTTATATTATTTTATTGTATCATACATATTGCTAGGTAATGCCATTAGAAATGCAGAATTGAGCTAAGCATGCTCACCAGCAAAGCGTGAAATATGAACACTGTTAATATGTGCATCTTAGCATAGAAATATTTCAGTTAATGATCTCTATCAACGTGCAAATTTCATCAATATCCCTTAAACAGTGTACGATATACAATCAAACTTGAGAAATTGTTTCAATGGTTGTGAATCTTTGCATATTTTAAAAAACTAGACGTAAGACCCTTCCCCTCGGTAACCCATATCACCATGAATGGTTCTGTGAATATTGCTCAAATACTATGGGAAGAGCAAGTCACAAAAATATGCATAATGTAACATAAAGAAATTTGTTTGTTCAGCTCAACAGTGGCATTGTCTGACAAACAAAAGGTAATCAATTAATTTAAGCGTAATTTTTATGTTTAGCAACCCTAGAAACAGAAAAAACATATTCGTTTCGACATACAGCCAACTTTTCAAAATTTGGCCTCTTTTTCTCCCGCAATGCCAGTATAGTTTTAATTACGCTAATGATTCTTGAGTTTTTATGCTGCCGTATAAGTAATGTTCATTATCATTTTATAAATGTGCTTCGCTTTGCACCAACTAATTTTATGTTAATTACGCTATTTGCATTAAAATGTCCAATGTCATATTTGCATCTAAATGTGACTCTTAGACTCTTTTGTCTCTATACTGTTGTATAATTTTGTACCAAGTCTTTTGTAAAATATCTAACTCACCATTTAATGCTGGTTCTTTTGCAATAATAAAATGTTTCATGTATTTCTTTTAATTTTGTTTTACGTGAAATTTTTCCTTTGTTGTGTTTGTGTATTTTTTTCAATAAATATCTACAATGACTTGAAAAAATGAAAAAATGAAATTTTTGAGTTTTACGTCCCACGGTTTACAAAGACTTGAATCCTAACATATATACAAATATATATATTTGACTTTGATCTCTAGATATTTTATTGTCATATCTACATATCTGTTCTGACATTAGCATGTGATTTCATACACACCTGCCGAGACATCTTTCATGAAAATTTGTTGGAATGTATGTATTTATTGTAACTTCTTTTGTGGTGAATGTGCGCATGTGTGTTGCTAACAGGGAAAGGGAAGGGAGTTCAAGATGAATGTTTGTTTTCGGAAACCATCAAGTTTTTTGCGTGACGATTAGGAATTTCAAGATGTGTACTTATTTCAGCAGCTAATTTCACGTGTTTACTCCAAAATTCAATTGCTTTTAGGTTGCTTTCAACTTACACAGTGTATTCTCTTAAAATCCCCTTTTTTCTAATTAGAAAAGTTTGATTAATCTCGTTTGTAAGTTCTTGTGTTGTGGAAGTTAGTTGGTGTACTTTAACAAACAACTTTTCCGTAAGTTAGAATCCTTGTTCACAATCGAGAGATTCTTGGCATACCTAATAGTATCTACGTGAACTGACTCGTAATGAATGTATTTAAAGCCTATCTTCTTCTTTCTATGGACTTCCGTGATAAACTTATTATCTTTCCGGGAAATACTTAAATCTAAAATAATTATTGTTCCGAACACTTTGAATCTAATTTATTGTAAATAAATTAGAACATTTTGAAATACGGTTTGATAACAACAGAGTTTAGTAATTCAGAAACGGTATGAAGTGTTACGTTTGCAAACTCGAGTCTCATTTAAAGAATTTATCAACTCACTTCTCTAGAGAAGCATTTAGTTTATAGGATAAAACAGAAGACAGAGACTAGAAGTAGTATTATGCTCTTACGAAAAATATCAAGATATATAGTATTCGGATTTTGGAAGTTCATAACTGCTCACATATTCGTCTTATATTCGTTCCCGATTTTTGACGTCATAAGTAATTCCCCTCTTTTTTCAATGCTTTCTGCTAAAATCTCATATAATCATGTTTAACTGATTACATTACACTGTATTACTTAATGTTTACTTTTTCTTCTAAAATCGCAAGTACATTTAACTTTTATATTAATATTAATTCGTGTTGCTTTATTACAAACATTGGTTAACTTTTACAAAGCAAACTCATTCCAAGGTATTCTTTTTTTAAGGAGTCCCGATCTTATTTGCTACCCAACTACTTAATTTCACGTCCTGCTACTATGTTCTAAGTTAACTGAAACTGTTCCTTCGTGATCTAGTCTTCGGATCAGGCATACCAAAGAGCAGCGTGCTAACTATTCTGGCATTCGATTCTCGAGTTTGCAGGCCTCGATTTCTGTTTAGTTGTAAGTTAGGAAATTTTAACTCCCTTATGGTCCGCATCAACACCTTTCGATGTAATGGAGTTTTATCTTTGACTGCTACAATTTCTGGCTGATGGAATGCTTTTTATTCATTCAGTAAATTGCTACACAATTAATAATTAATAATATCTTATACACACACACATACATACACACTGTGTGTGTATGTTATAATAGTGAACAGTGTGCGAAGAACGTTATAGCCTGGTGAATAGTCTGTGAAGAATGTTATAGTATAGTGAACAGTCTGTAAAGAGTGTAAGAGGACAATAGTCTGTAACGTTTGGCATGAGTCGACAGATTTGTGAGCAGGAATTGGGGAATACAAGTGTACCTGTTACAAGAATTGCCAGGAAAAGCAGGGACAATAATATTTCTTAGCATGAAGATAACAATTAATATTCATGAAGTAATTTGAAGTGTTGTGTGCATGTATCAGTAAATAAAGGATAGCCTAGTTTTTGGAAAATAGTTATTAAATTTGTAAAAAGAATATAGTATTTTTTGGTTTCTCATTGTAAAAAATAAGGGGAGGAAGAGGGTAACAGTGAATAATATGTGAAAAATGTTATAGTATGGTGATAGTCTGTGAAGAGTGTAATAGTAAACAGTCTGTGGTGTTTGCTAAAATTGCTAAAATTTGTAATCATTGGATTGACGTCGATTTTTAAGCCTAGGATTGAAATCCATAGATATATATTTAATGGCCATACACAAGGGCGTATATACATCAGATCTCAACGCCGCGGGTCACATTAAAACATGTGAGATATTTACTTCCTTTTTTGACAGCCATTATAGATAATTAATTTCTAGTTCTCACTAGACAAACTGAAACATTTTCTTCTGATTTGCGTACGTTATCTCATTTTTATGTTAGAAAAAGACTAAAACTTAAACTCTTACGTTTTAGTTTGTTTTATTGACTAATTTTACTATAATCTTACACCCTAAATGAAGTTAGGGGGCAGGAAAAAGATTATTATTTCAGATGGAAAGTTAACTTATTCCTATACATAGAAATGTCATTGCGTGCGTGTGCGTATGAATGTATATTTACAAAATTTACAAGAATTTGTACACATTTTACAAATAAAACTGACTTAGCTGAATATTCAGATTTTTGTGATGATTAATTCTGTAAATATTAACTATAAAATATTACTTTAAAAATGTAATGACATCCCTTGAAAAGACTGTCTACTATACAATGGTTAGTTATTATGGAATAATGGTTACTATGGTTAGAGATAGTACTTGTATATATACCTCCAGAGTTGTGTACATTCGGATAAAATACTTAAGTGAGAACTTTCCTATGCATGCATCGCATATTGTATCATCATGCATGTTTGTTCTAGTATTTACACAATAAGTAAGTAAACTCATGTCACCCACACCAGAAATATTTTATAACTAGCAGTACCTGTCCCTTCCCGGAACTCTGCTGGGCTTGGTGGGGGTGTCTTCGAGACCTTTGGTGAAGACACTTCTGAAGATAAGATAAAAATTTATTAATTTCTGACATAAAATTATTTTAAATAATTTAAAAATACGAATATAAATATACTGTATATATACCTTCTTAACTCATTAACTGGAACAAACACAAAACCATCACATAAAATCTAAGAATAAAAAATTATAACATTGGTTAAGTGTCAGCAAATATTTCAGAGAGAATGACAACAGAAGATTAAAATATTAAACCAGAGATTAACTATTTTATCATTAGTAATAATTAAACGAAGGACTTTTTCTACAAAAAATTTACAATAGAGACCTACATATTTAGCATGTCCATCAAATGATGACACAATTGAACCAAGATGAACAATGTTTATTTCAAATTTTGATAATCTAAGTAAATTTTACACGATTTTAACAGAACTTATTTCAACATTTGAAGGAAATAATGTAAAACACTGAACTGATTATGTTATAATTTGATAGATATGTTGAATCTCTCATACAACTTTTTTTTTTTCACAAAATCTTCATTCGTGCCATAAAGACCTGTGGTAGCGTACTCGTTAAAATATCTACCTGCCAAATGTACGGACCGGATTCGATGCCCAGTGGGGACGGAAATTGTTTCTTGTACTACTTTGATTCCAATGCTGCTTTGAGGTCACCCAGCCTCTTTAAAATGGATAATCGGGGCAACCTAGGAAACTAAAAGGGACTACAGCATGCTGGTGACTACATCACCTCCATGAACGCCGAGGTGACAAAAGTGTGGAACCACAGCCTTTAGGTCTTTATGACCTGTCCCGAACGGGGAGAGACCATTACTTTGCTGTACTCATTTACATTATAATGTTATTCTAATCCTATGTTATAAAAGATAGTTGAACTCCATATTAAAAACTGGTTCTTTTCTGTCTCAGTTCCCTTCGAAATTCTGTCGACTCTACGTAACTTAAGTAAATAACACAAAAAACATAATGTCAGACACACGCACAACTACGTACACAAATCGTTATCATCACTCTTAAAGAGAAAAAAAGGTGTACAACCATAAAATGACAAACCAGCTGCTCTGCTACAGAAAAAAGGTAAATCTTTCATTAGTAACTAATTTTACTGAAGAAAAAATACATGCAATACTTAACTCCGCAAAATTCTCAACTCTCTTAAGAAACTGCATAATTTGAATAGCTGCAAAAGTTCTTAGTTAATTTTAAATGTTAAGAAATTTTATGTTAAAATATTTTTTGTGTAACATGACACTACAATCATAATGAAAGTTACTTACCAGGAATGTGTTATTATTCACTTGTAGTGTCAAATTTTCTATTCGTCATGCGGATCATGTTTACACTAAACACATGGATTAGGTAAAATGTGAGAGCAACAAAAGGAGGAATTTTAAATGGAACATATTTCGAAGGATTCCGAAAAATAGTTCAAAACTGGTATTAACTGGATAGATACTAAGAAATGTAAAAGATGAATGACAGTGGACTTGAGAAAGTGTTGCCCACTAACAGGAATACTAAGGAATAATAAGATTGTTACGAATGAACTCAGAAAGCGTTACTTACTAAGCGTGAAATGGGAAGTTACTATTTTATTTTATATTTTTACAAACGTTTTGCAAATAATAAGACAATATATATAAACTAAAATTTACGAAATAAACTGCTTCGACCGCACAACTTGTGAATGTCTCGTCACTACCGCTATATTCCATGCTCATCGTAGCATTTAATAAGCAGTAATTAAAAACATACTATAACTTCCTAATTCGCCATACCAAATGAATTAAAATATTTCATTCAGTAATAACATTTGCCACTGTTCATTCTTTATGGGACGTAAAATTGTATAGGCAAGATTTATTTTCTATTCATATGCATATAACAATGATGTACTATCTATTATTCAATATTTCTCAGAATTTTTTTCCTGTATCTTTATTTAATCCTAAAAAATATCAAACAAAGTGTTTAAAAAAGTTTCCCATTTTTAATATATAAAACAAACAACTCGTGCTCCGTAGTTCTCGATTTATAAAGTGGTAATCTCGATCCCACGTGGCGCCCAATATTTTCTTGAAATATTTTATTTTTTCCTACAGCTACGCCATCTACTATTACAATTAATTTTACTTTTCATAAAATTATTACATAACATAACTAGCTCATCACTTAAATCACTGGGCCACGACGAGCTTCGAAGATATTTTCTCACAAACCATCAGTTCCTAGAAACTAGTTTACACTAGTAAGAATTCGAGTAAGCATAAATAATTACTTTAAATGATAAAAAAAAAGATAATTCATAACGCAGGTGAGAAGCAGTTACTTATCTTATCTTTATTCTTACGTAGTCAAAAAGCATTTTAAAAGAAGGACAAAAACGAGTAATTTTAACAAGTTGAACACGTTAATTAGTTATGAAGTATATTATTTGTGGAAAACACTTCATTGTTTCAGTACAATTTTGCCAGGCAATGATGTGGCTTACTACAAACAAAAGGCAAACTGAATGAAAATTAAACTTCGTTCATCAAATCTACAGGTATTTCCTCCACCAGATCTACTGAATACTTGGGCAACAGGTTCTGTGTATGCTGTCAGGAAATTCTAACTACAAATTCAGTTAACAACATTGTCGAAATTGTTTTCCATCACCATACTTAAAGAAAAGTTTCAGAAGTTAAGCTAAACATTGGTATAACACTTACCACCAACTACTACCATATTTTGCTACTTACTATTTCTTTCCACAAAAGTAGAAGTACATTTAAAAAGTCTCAAGAGCTACAGTAAAAACTTTCACCATTATATAAATATTATTGGTTAAAATAATTATTAGTGGAATAGTAATACGAGAGCTGTATAGTGATAAACGCAGTTATGTTCCAGAAGAAAAAAAAAAGGAAGTCATAAGATACGAGAGTTGTTACATAAATTCTAAGCCTAGCTAAGAAATATTAGAACTAGACATGTACTATTTTTGGACCGTATTTATTGAACCTTCCTAAGATTTCACACCAAATTTGGTATTAATATCGACATTTATTCTATTGTTACAGGTCCAGAACAACAGAAGAGTGAGCAAAGTGTGACCAAATTGAGAAATTCAAGGCAAGAGTTGTTATTGAATATCTCCACAAAAAAAGTTTAAAGCTGTAGGAGATCCACGGTGACATTGTTGCTACTTTAGGTCATAGTTCTTCTTCCCATACCACAGTGAAGAAATGGGTAGCCGAATTTAAAAAGGGGAGAACCTCCATTGAAGATAACATTCAATCAGAAAGGCTCATAGAAGCACTAACTCAGGAGAACATTGACAAAGTGCATGAAATCATCATGAATAATCGGCGAATTACCATCAGGCAAATTGCTGAGATAGTGGACTTATTTACTGCAAGCGTTGAAAGAATTACCATCCAACATCTGGGAATGAGCAAAATTTCCGGGAAATGGGTACCAACACTTTGGACACCTGATCAAAAGCTCACCAGGCGCAACATTTCATGGGACAATCTCCATCTATTCAGGACAAATCCAGATGCCTTTCGCAGTCGAATCATAACAGTAGATGAGACTTGGTCCACCATTACCAACCAGTCCAAACAAAGTTCTAAGCAGTGGAAACACCCCTCATTCTCGTTCCAAAGAAGGCCAAATCAGTGTCCTCAGCTGGAAAAGTGATAGCTACAGTTTTCTGGGATTCAGAAGGGATAGTGATGGTGGATTATCTTCCAAAAGGATGAACAGTGATTGTGGAGTCCTATGCAGGTCTTCTACGACAGCTGCATGATAATATTCAGCAGAAGCGTCATGGGAAACCGACAGCAGGTGTGCTTTTCCATCAAGACAATGTCTCTAGCCACAAGTCAGCCATCACAATGGTAGCAATTCATGATTGCGGCTATGGATTCACCTCCCACTAATCTTATTCGCCTGCTTTGGCACCTTTCTTTCTTCTCTTTCCAAAGCTCAAAAAGAAGTTGGAAGGTACCCACTTTGACACTGATGACGACGTCATGCATGCCATAGATGAAATTTTACACATCTTCATTTTTTTTTTTTTTTTCAGCGGCATTAACGCACTTGATCACCGATGGGCAACACCATCCATAAACTCCCTGCTGTTCCGTTCATAGGTAGGCTTAAAACATCTGTAACAACTCTCGTATACATACGATCACATACATGCATACATAAAACTTCTTGCAAGAACAAATAAAAACAAATTACATATATTAATGCTAATAAACAAATTGATACGCACCATATTTATGATACCACATCAAAAATTTATACATTAATAGGAATTAATGCTAGTATTTATGTATGTACTGCACCACATTTATTACAATTTCTAGATACAATTCTACAACTTTTCATTTACCAACAAAATACCTTAAACATACTTTATTAGGTATTATACAAATGCCACTATATTATTAGGTAAAATAGTTTATAGCAGTATTTATCATCTTTAAAACTGTATATTAAAAAGGGCAGCTTCATTGAAAAAGAACGTAAAAAATGAAAAATCGTCTATATACTTCATTTTGTGAAGAAGTGAAATCCACTGAAACTCAAAAAAAGAACACAAATACGTTATGGACAGCAATACATATTTATTTGCTGCAATTCTTGATTGAATGAGGTGTAACAATACTCATACGTGCAATGCCAAAGTGATACCGAAAATGGTAAAGGATACTTGGTGCAATTTGTTTTGGTTGGCTTAATAATGCCTCAACACGAGACTATGAAACATTTCCTGGAGACAGGAAAGATCCAAATTACTCCCCACAGCAAGCACCACTGCTTTGCAATGCATACACTGAATCCATGAATTAAAAGACACTGAGTGAATGAAAAGAAGATTACGTAATGCGTATTTATACGAAGAGATGCAGAATTGAATATGTACGAACTAAAATAACTATATTATGAAGCTTTTTGATAAGTGTATTTAACTAAACAAAGATATGACTGCAATTTAATACTATTGTCCAACTCATATTCATAAATTAATGAACTGGATTTACTAAAGTTTTAAGGTTATTTACTTTCAATACTTATTTAATTCATAAGTGAAAAGGAAGAATAAGTAAAATAAAGAACAAATTAATTTAATTTTTTTTCTCCGAAAAGTCTGGATTTGCAACCCGAGATTAATGCTTATCAACCTTTATGTTCAATTCATAAGCTTTGAGTAATAGTTATAAAAAGAAACCTCTTTACATTAAAATTATTTGGCGATTATGGAACTAGATTACTTGAAACGAAATTCACACTGCAATTTTATGAACATGCTTATCAACTGATACCGATAAGGATATGCAATCTTTATTTTAGCTGAACAAATAATTCGATTAGAAGAGCATGCAATCAGTCCTTGATAGTATTTCTTAATCACCACAGATGTAATTATGTTAGTTTGGTTAGTTCCGAATTCTTAGTAAAAATTTATACCTGGGAGATTGGCCTCCCATTTAGATGCAAAGGCATCCTCTGGTATTATAATTTCTTCAACAATGGGTTCTGATTGTTGCTCGATTACATTCTCCGGTATTTCTTTCACTTCTTCTTTATCTAAGGCCAAATATATATATTGTAAAAGCATCTAGACATATTTACAATAAATATAATACAAATCAATGGAAATTTATATTTGTGTTGCCTTATTAAACAAAAACAAAAAGTGAGTGAATCACTTACTAATGCTATTAGTTATCTATGTTATCAAGTTAATTAAACTGAAGATTAAAATATAACTAAATGTCTTGCAGAAAACTTGACAGTTAAATAAATATATTAATTGTTCAATGATTTGGTAGGTGATATTATTATTCTACTTAAAATTTGATCTTACTTCCTAGTTTCTTAACTACTACTACAAAACATGTTCGATTTCTGTAGGGTTTGCATTTTTAATAACTAACAAGGAAGGTTCATAAACCGTGAGAGTTGAATTTTGATGAAAATTAGTGTCAAGATTCAGTTCGAGTTGCTTAGCAACGTAGAAATAGTCACTCGATGCGCAAATGCTTCGTTGAGCTGCTACACCGACGCCATCTTGAAATCCGACAAGAAAAATTAAAAAATACCCTTTTGGCACAAAAATGAAAAAAGCTTTTGGTAGATCTGACTTCACCATTGTAAACTGGGATAAGTCACTTATATGTGGAAGTACCTTCAGTGCATGATTGTCATCTTGAAAGCCTCCATATTGAATCGTGGTCAAATATAATAGATAGTAAGGGGGTCGTGTGGGATATCAAATAGCAAAGGAATTTACTCTTGAACCCATTACCGTAACCAAAGTTTACATATCTGTTTTCACATAAGAGTTAAGAGCTCTTTTACCCACAGGAACATATAAAAACTGTGCGAGTTAGATTTGTGTTATGAAATGCGGTCGTGCAAACAGTGCATAGTCACTTGATGTACAATAGCCACTATACCAATCTTGAGCCTAGTGAGAGAAATCGTTAAATAAATTGAAATGCCTGTAGTGAAAAATGGAATAGCAGCACTGCAACAAATTATACCTATTTCGAAGCGCGATGTAATAGACTGGTGGGAGATGAAACATACGTTTAATAGTACTGAGGAGCAGAAAATACTAAAGGGATTGTTCAGTTATATATTAGAAAAAAATATAAACTGATGCACATAATCTCCTAATCATTATAATGATCAGAAATGATTAATCACATTATTAGTGGAACCCTGAAACTGCTCGCACGACCGCATTTCATACAAATCTAACTCTCATATATTTTATATGTTCCTGTGGGTGGAAGAGCTCTTAACTCTGAAGTGAAAACAGATATTTAACTTTGGTTATGGAAATGGATTCGGGAGTAAATTCCAGTGCTACTTGATATCCCACATGACCCCCTTGCCTTTATCATATTTGACCACGATTCAATATGGCGGCTTTCAAAATGGAGATCATACGCTGGAAGTATCCCCACATATAAGTGGCTTATCCCGATTTACAAGGGTGAAGTCTGATCTACCAAAAGCTTTTTCATTTTTGTGTTAAAAAGGTATTCTTGGACATTGCCTACCGGATTTCAAGATGGCATCGGTGTAGCAGCTCAACGAAGCATTTGCGCATCGAGTGACTTTGGCTACGTTGATTAACAACTTGAACTGAATCTTGACACTAATTTTCATCAAAATTCAACTCTCACAGGTTATAGATCTTCCTCGTAAGTGAAATATTACCGTTTGTTATATTAAATTTTAAGAAATATCCCCCATTTCTACCCAAAATCTTTCAACTGAAAGTAATTGTTTCTGCTTATAATTATATAAAGTGAACATTCTGTAATGATTCAAATTAAAACGAAAAGAGATAGAAATATCTCTGTTTACTTTTAAATGTATTGAAAGCGTTACCTACTGATTTCTAAAGAAAAACTAGATTTTTAATAGCTATATTTCTATACATAATATTTCAAAATTTATTATATAGTTAGACAGCAAACTAAATAAAAGTGGACATGAAATAAAGTATTATATAAAGTGCATCACTAACTGCTTATAATATACCAACATTAGAATGTGACATCTACTTCTCACTGATTTTAAATTGGCAAATACGGTTTTTAAATAGCACGTTAAAACTTCCTTCTTTCCTAAATTAGAAGTTATCTCGTATCAAATTGTATTACCAATACAATATCTGGTTAATCAAACTAGTCACCGTCTCCAACCACACACTTTTACCATCGCTTAGCCAATGATAAGATTCGATGGCGAAAGGAGTCTAGAGTATACCTTACAATGCGAAGAAGTCCTCAACCACACATTACACCGCCCACACATCACGGAAGGTCTGCCCACCCAAGATGTAATCGAAATGCCAGGAAAGGTGATAGTCAGTGAGAGAGGTATTAGGAGAATATGGTGGGTGTTTTATACTGCAACTCTTGAAGAGAGTGTGTCGTCCTTTGAGCAACAAATGAGCATGCATTTTCATGCAACATATGGATACAATGTCTGTTGAAAGTTGGAAACCTGCGGTGCATTTCATAGAGTTCAACACGGTAATACAGAGATAGTTTCACCTAGACAAAGAAAGATCACCCTACGGGTTTTGGACACAGAAACATTTTTCCGTGGGTTCGCTTCCACTGTGTTCCTGAGGAGCTCATATGAACATGATTTTGGTCGGTGCCCACGAGGCTCATTTTGCAATTACTGTCACCGCTGTATTCATTCGTTATTCATGACCCAAATGCAGTTTTTTTTTTTTCCGGCTTGCTATCTAGAATGCTCCAATTTGAATTCCTAGAGAAAAATAATTCCCAATTGTGTGTTCTCCATATCACCTTGTTCAACACACTGTCTCCTGACTATCTGGGTATCCAGGCCTGTTTTCTGGATGTGTACTGAACTACTTGCGATGTTATACGTGTGACCTTAGTTCTTCCTTGTGTTGTGTTGCTGAGGTGAATTTTCCCACCAGGCGTCAGAGTGGACATTTCATTCGTATCAATTTAATACAGTGGAATAAATTGTTCAAGATTTTAAAGAAATCAATAAGTAAGTAGGATGAGTAATATATAATTTGTATAAAAAACAGAAGGCAACAACTGAATTAGGAGAGGGATCAAAAACAAGAATTCAGAAAAGATGGGGCAAAGATGCTCATTGTCAAAATTTCGTTTAATCTGAACAATGATGAAGTAATTAAAAAGTGAAAGGACACCTACAGCCTAGAAATGGATAGAAAATACACACACTTAAGTTTACAGACAATAATGCGATGTTTGCAGACAGAGAAATAAAACAGAAGCAAATCTAAATGGAATGCAATATATCCTTAGCAACTAATTCAACATGAGGATCAAGAAGAACAAAATAAAAGTTTTAAGATGGGCAAGAAAAGAAATTATTAGAGAAATGAAAATCAAAATAGGAGATTACCTTCTGGAAAATGTGCAAGAGTTCTGTTACTTAAAGAGTGAAATAACAAGAGATAATATAGGTATAAACAACACAAAAAATTACAAGATCTCAGGCGAAGACGACATTTAAAGAAAAACGAAAGCTTCTAACAGGGAACATGGACACAAAACTGACGAAAAGACTGACGAAAGTATATGTATGGAGTGAGGCATTGTATAGATGCGAGGTATGGACTCTAGAAGAGAAACGGAGAATGGCAATCTTCGAAATCTGATACTAGGGAATGACATTAAAAATAAGATGGTTGAGTAAGTCATCAAATAAAATAGTGTTGAATATGGCAGAAGAAGAACGTGTTGAAAACTATATCTAAAAGAAGAGATAGAATGACTGTACACATTATGAGACATGGAGAAATCACGTCAGTGGCTATGGAAAGAATGAAAGAAAAAAAATACATGGAGGAGGAAAAATGCTACTCTAAAACTACTAACTAACTAATTCTATGGCCTATGGAACCCAAAGGCTCAATGTCGCATTCACCAAAGCTCTTCACTGACTTCTGTCCTTAGCCAACTGAATCCAATTTCTACTTTTATTTCTATTTCTGTGAGATCTATTTTAATATTGTCCTCCGTTCTGAGCCTAAGTCTTTCTAATGATCCCGATTTAGTTTCTAGTTAAGATTTTGAGTGTTCCTACTTTCTTCCATTCTGGCTACATGATTTTCCCACCTGAGCATCCTAGACTTAATGATCCTAACAATGTCTGGTAAACGGTATAAATTATGGAGATACTTGTTATGAAGTTTTCGCCATTCCCCAATCCCATCCCTCGGGATTTAATCTTCAAATACTTTGAGTCTCTGCGTTCTTCCCTCAAAGTAAGCGATTCTGTTTCGCAACAATACGGCACAACAGACATAATTATCGTTCTATATTTATCTTTTCCTTCCCAACCTGCTCCCAGCATTTTGTACATTATTATTATTATTATTATTATTATTATTATTATTATTATTATTATTATTATTATTATTATTATTATTATTATTATTATTATTATATCCATATCTTGTCTCATTCTGATTATGGCGGGATTGGATAGCTCTTTAAAAATTACTCTCTAAAAGTATGAATACATTATATATATATATATATATATATATATATATATATATATATCATAACCTAAGCCTCTTTCCATTAAAAAAGTAATGGGTACTGAACATATTTAGAATATCAAAAACTACTTCACAAAGTATTTGTTTTATGTCATCTTATACAACATAACAATAAACAATTAACAAAATTATAAGTACCACTTTTTAACGAGGAATGAAAAGGTAGCTTACTGTATGCCTGTGGTGCTTTCATTCCTTATGCGATATACGATTCTGAGTTAGTTAGTATCCGGAAAAATATTAACTTTGATGAAACTTCCAAAAATAAATACTTTTATTACTGTGTATCTTACAGGGAGCCGATGGTTCAATGGCAGAGCGCTTACTTCTGATGCCTGGGGTTCCTGATTCGATACTCGGACAAGTAAGTTTGTGGTGGATAACATCGTGTCCATGGGTTTCCTCGATATACTCCTCCCCCCCCCCTCCCTACATTTCTATTCTATCAATTCTTCCATCATCATCTCTCTCTTCGCTTAAAGAGCACTATTGTGGAACGTCGAACGGAAATATTTCTATTCATGTTTTTGTATCATTTCATTTTATCTTACACTTAAAGGGTAATCTGAATTAAAGTAGTAAGTAGATAATGATAGTCAATAATAGTTAATAAACCAATTCTTATGAATAAAATGCCAATTATTAATTTGACAGATAATTGATTGTTTAAATGAATGTTATTTACGCAGTTATTTCTTTCGATATTTGAAAGTTATTGTAGCATTTTCGTTATTCTCATTATTTTGTGATTTTTGACTGAGTCAATAGTGTTGTATACTAAATAAGAATTAACACCATCACAATATCAACGTTTATTAGTACCTTAGCTGCCTGTTGCTTAAATAAAATGTACTGGAGACTTCACATAAACCTCTTCACTACACCTAAAGAACATCATTGTACTGAGCGAAATATTGTGAAATAAAGCTATACAGCACTCAAACTTATATAGTGCATGTAAACAACAGATAGGGTATATGTGACGTCAAATGAAGTCAAAATGTAGGTACTACAAAGGAAGGGTTGACATATACTTACATGTTACTTAGAAAATTAATTTCAGTTACTAATTCAGATCATAGAAGAATCTCTCGCAAATACTATCGTTACTAATGGCATCAAATGAGTAAGCCTTTAACAAGAACGTGTAGATTGAATCCTCTAAAAACACTGATGATTTGCAACGTAATGCGGATAACTATCCAAAATCTAAGTTTTATATGGATTTATTTCAATAATTTAATGGAACCAACCTCTGTGCGTAACTGTGTAGTGAGAACTTCTAACTAAATACTATAAAAAATTGTCCTTAAATTTCCTTTAGTACTAACTTTATTTCGGTCTATCTCTGTGAATTGCACTTTGGATGCATAAAAGTAATTAATGCACATTACTGGAGACATTTGATAGTCAACTCTAATGTTTGAAATTAAATCTTATTCCCAAAAAACAGAGGTGATGCCAACCACGCTCCAAGATAATTATTTCATTTCCATAAAGAAAATTAATATGACTCCTAATTAAGTAAAATTAAGTATATATAGTATTAGTCTATTACAAACAAACAATTCACTAAACCTTGTACTAACAGAAATGCTTCTCCAAATGGAGAAATATTAATTTAAACACATTACTGATTTCAGATAAAAGGATTTTGTAAAAACTGTTATGAAACTGAGAACATACTTAGAGAGGGAAATTAATATCAATTATCACTCTCCTTTTTTTCCCCCTTATTTTGATTTTATCTCTCGAAATTATACACTAGGGACTAATGGAATTGAAGAATTACTTTTTGTGCTATATTTTTAGGTTTGAGCTCATTTTTTGATTAAATAATCACGTTGATTCTATAAAATACTTTCTATCCTAAACACCATATCCTAAATTCTTGAAATCAATTTTAAAGTTAACTTCCTTTTTTTCTTTATGAAGAGAGGATTTCAGAATTTTATGTTACGCAAACAAATTCAAATTTCAAAATGTGACTCGTACAATTTTATAACTGAACTTGAACTTGTATAAATACGTAAAACGTAAATTTGATGAAACAAAATAGAAAGTTTTATTGGCTTCTTCAATAAAATTAATGTACGAGTTTTCTTTCAGATTATATTTATTTCCAAAATTTCGGTCAGTTCTCTATTTAAGAATGCTATAAATATATTTTGCATTTACAACTAGATAACAATACCTCCTCCCTTATTTTTGGAAGTAAAATACAAAATATATAGAACTTAAGTAAAAGCACATAACTCCGAAAACCCATCCAAAGTAGCATATTCGCAAAACGAACTGAAAATTAATTCGGCACAAAACTTTTACTTCCAAAACGTAATGTGAAAATCTTAGAACTCATGCTTCCCCAATTTTCTCCACGGCGAATTTATTAGTTTACTTTACGAAATGTCATTATTTTACAAATTATATAGTATACCTTGAATAGCAGTGGCAGAATAAGATAGCCTAAAACTTCAACTGAATGGATTGCTTAATTTACACGTCACGTCTTGTCTGTTCCTATGGCAACGAAAGACTGTGAGTCCACTGATTCAGTCAACAATTTGAGAATATATGACCGAACAAGAAGTATATAAGTGAAAATTACGATCGTTGAAAGGAATTTCAAATTCAGATATAATGTTACAACTTAGTGATGGCTAAGTGTTGCACGCAGGACTACAAACATAGTGAGATGAGTTATTTTTAAAAATATATCCAGTTTTGCTCCTTACATCAGCATAGTAGTCAATATAATGCGGGTTATCCTTGTACTATACATGGAATAAATGCTCCATAGTCTTGAAAATAGAAGTGTATCACAAGAAATTAACAAAGGATGAAATAAACAAAGCTTCATGACGAAAATGTTAGGGTGTTTACATTATTGGTCAATATGTACGAAGCTGAAAAAATTTGATTTGCAAAGCAAGAAATGAGTAAAATTTTTATCCACTTCATGATTCAATCTAATTCGAAGGTGGTTAAATTAAGTTCATAATGTATAAATAATAATGTATGTTCATTATTATAACAAATAGAAGATTTCTGTTATGATTAAGAAAGAAAACTTACCTCTCGGTCATAGCTTATATTTTCTACAATTTATGCTGACTTAAACTTTTCCTTTAACACATATTAAATTTACATTATGTGCAATTAAAACAACACACATTGAGCGAGCCTCATTGTTCTATTTTAGAGCCAGTTTAAATTTCTCTCTAAAATATTCCCACGAATATGACGCGAAGGCTTGAACAATCTTTTATCACTATAGTAAACATGCATCAAGCAGCCTTTCATTCAATTTACAAATGTTTGTATATAAGGAAATAACAACATTGAACTTCATAACTTCATGCTAACATGATGTTATTGGCTGCATCTGAATTCCAAACTTCCCCTCTTTATCTTATTGCGATGTAAAAGTTAACTGGGATATTCTTAAAATGTCATATTGATATTGAAAATCTTTCGAATTAAAAATTTTTAGAGTGATATTTTCGTTGTACGCTAAAGCTACCGTATTTAAAGTCACGAAAATACATTTCTTTGGCGTTCAACTTAAGTTATTGTAAAGGGATATACGTAACTTGTCACTCACGGTAACACTGTCTCTTAGCTTTTCTCGATTACAGTTCCTAAATTGTTCTAAAATGAAACACACTTTTTGTATTCAATATACGTCAGTGCCCACAGTAATAATACTAACACATGGTAGTACCTAGGTTTCAACCGAAACGTAGAATTTCTACGAGAGGCAGTCAAAACGTTCCCGAAATTCTGTTGTAGCTATTTATCACCACAATATAAGTACACACTTGCTTAATCGTCTTCAAAGTTGTCACCTTCCGAACACACACACGCCTGTTCCATTGCTCCTGCGATTGGTGAAAACACCGACGAAAGTCCTCTTTGGGCATCTTCCGTAGTTAAGGCGTCGCGTTGGTTTTTATTTCTTCTGCGTTGATGAAACGAAAAAGGCTCATTCTTAGCTTTGGGAAGAGCCAAACATCCGATGGTGCTATCAAAGTCTCTGAAACAGATTTTCCCGAATTTGCACATGAACTTGATGTTTGCACGTTGGTCGACCTATGAAATTGCACCCAACTGATCATTACACATTCCTTCGTTCAACTACATTACTCGTACACTGCCTGTTATGACGTGTTAGTACTTGTCACATTCATAATTAGGCAACTTAAGGACTGTACTGTTCAAGATTCATTGTCCTTGCATCACAAATGCCAAAACTAGAACACCGGGAACTTTTTTTTGACGGCCCCTCGTATATGGGATCAGGAGAATATTACGACTTAGAAATAATACACCCACATACAATATTCCGTACATATAATATAAAAAAATATTAACGAGGATTAATAAAAAGATATATACGTATAAAACTCTTCTAGCATGCTCTTCAATGTACTTTGCTTTTATCATTCACCTGATTATGAAATCGTTACTTTAAACTACGTGATGACAGACGTCATAGCCTGTTTATGATTTACTGTGTTATCATTGATAGAAAGTCTCTTAATATATACGTAACATAAGAACGTTAATATTGCAAACATTTCTAAATGGTACGATACGGATTTTAAGATAGAAAAAAAAACATAAAATACTATACCTTCTTGGCCAATTATTGGTTCAGCTTTCAGATTGATTCCAGAGTCGAGTCGTACTAGTTCTTCGCTGATTTGAATAAGATCGCTCTTTCGCTGCTCTGCTTCCTTTTCATCGTCCGTTTGTGACGGCAGTGGGGATCGTTTCGTAAATTGGATATCGCTCTCCGTTTTCTCTACAATTACTTCTTTCTTGCTCTCCTCCTCCTCTCTCGCTTGTTTCTCTTTCATTGCTAGAAATTCTTCGAACACTTCATAATCTTTTTCTTCACCCACGTACTTCTTCTCCTCCCTTTCATCATAATCCTTCACTGCTTCTTTCTTCTTGATGGATACTTTCGTTTCTTCTTTGATAATTTCTTTTTCAGTCTCTTTGTCTTTAATCTCGTATTCTTCAGGACTTTCACGTTTCACTTTGTCTAATACATTTAAAGAAAGTAGAAGAAGTCAAGTGAAAAATAATACTCTTAACAATCTCATCAGAATAAGGACATTTTTTCCTATTATATCTTCTTAGCATGCAAAATATTACAATGGCGGCACCTCAAGACCATTTTTTTTTTTTTTTTTTTTCAACATAGCCGTAATCTCTGCAGTACAGTTGCTGGCAGTAGCACTTGTTGAGTTAAGCAAAGCGCAAGATTTAGCAAAATCTTAGTCCACACTTACAACACATAAGCAGAGCGCAATATTTAGCAAACTTTCAGTCCACACTTACAACACATGCACAATCACTAAATAATTCAATATTTCTTCATTCATAAGTCAACTATATACCATATGTTAGGTTCCATGCACTTAGAAAGCTTTCAATAAAATTAACAAAATATTTGTAATTAAATGTGGTTTTAGTAGCAAAATTAAGAATATATTGTTGCACATCATGCATATTAATATCAGTTGTGCAAAAAGTTAATAAAAACTAAATTAAATATGGTTGTGGTGTTTTACATTCAATTTTATGATAATCTGGCATTTTATAATATACTATGACAGTTTCATTGAAGTAATAATTCATGTATCATTTAACAAAATTCTGTATAAATGGAATGATTTCCTATATTATAAGCATACTACATGCCATGCGAGAATTATATCGCAGATAATGAAACCAAATGTTAGAACTTTTAAAAGTTGAAATGTTCAAATAAAGGTACAAGTAGCTGAATAAGACTGACATCTACGCTACGTTTCGGAAAATATATCTTCAATTATATATGTTTAAAACATCCCAGGAGATATTTTCGAATATTCATATAGCAGCTTTCGTAATTGAAAATAAAAAAATGAGACTACATAGAAATAAAAAAGTAATAACATTCCCAAATTGATGTTTCGTTACTTTATTGTGATTTAAAACAAAAACTTTTTCTCCTCTATTTGTCTTTATATATATTTGATGAGTTATTTACAAAGTTAGTTGGAACAGTTGAGCACTAATTATGTTCAACCATTAGAATGTAATGAAAAATATGTATAGATTTCAGATATCTCAATTTAGATTACATTCACGAGATGCAAACTTCCCAAAAAATAACAGAAAAATCTTTTTACATTTATAACCAAATTTATTATTAATCTCAGGCGCTTACAGGCTCAATGTGCTTATTGTTCTGTATGTCCAACCAAAGTTTACCTAGACATTTTATGCCTTTTCGACGTCCTTCTACGGAAGGAAAGAAAGACGTGAGAAGAAACACTTGAATATCAAGGTGAACTTTGGTTGAATGAGTCTTAGCTCTTGTACAGAGCTCTAGCGCAGTTTTGACAATATAATCCCTAGTAATATCCATTACTTATATTGCAAACCACTCTCTTACAAAAACATACTGTTGTCAAGTGTACAAAGTGTTATGTAGTAATATAAATGCATGGATATCGAAAATAATATTCCAGCAATATATACAAGTATATTAGCGTACATTGTAATTATACATCTATACTACGTGCTGTACCTTCACGCATTCTGCCTGCATATTCAATATTATGCCCATAAACAATGCTCAACTGTACAAAATGTCTATACATACTTGTTAAATTATAAACTATTTAAAACAGAACTACGAAGAAAGATGTGAAGCAAATTACAAATTAAATTTCAAAATACATTCTTCTGTTATAACGTGCTATCTTGCGACTTAAATAAGATCCTCCTTAGTCAATGCAATGTTAATAGCAGTATAGAATATTAATCATATTGTTTATGAAGAATTTTAGAGCAACAGAAATGTTATTGCAAGCAACAAGCCATATTTTAGCAATACAAGCTAAATCAGAAATTGAAATATTCATTTCTTAGCAATCATACTATTCTTAATACTTTAGAGTGATAACCTTCTGCATGCAAAACATATACACAAATATCAGAACAGCAAA
Source organism: Thermobia domestica (assembly GCF_964235325.1). Classification (NCBI taxonomy): domain Eukaryota; kingdom Metazoa; phylum Arthropoda; class Insecta; order Zygentoma; family Lepismatidae; genus Thermobia; species Thermobia domestica. The sequence goes on from NC_137454.1 coordinate 288,049,226, forward strand.
TTTACATACGTGTTCCTAAAGCGAGGTGCACATGCGTGTGCCAGTTATTAAGTTTTCAATACTTCATTAAAAATATGAAAAAAATTAATTAAAAAATCTTCAAATGTACAGTCTTGTTAAAAAAAAAGAACTGGCCACTCACCTCTTTCAAAGGATATATTATCTCAACCATATGAAGAAAAATTTTAGTATTTGGCTTGAAATAAGGACCGCAATTGGCCGATAATTAAAATGTGTTTGACTTCATTCTACTAATAGATACAGAGCTTTTCAGAGAGGTGGATGGCCAGGGTTTTGTGAACAAAGCTGTACATATATTCTTGAAATATACTTCGAATACAAGCCTCAAATAAAGTGCACTCATAAGAACTGAATCAAAATTAATATTTGGGCATGCTTCTAGGCTTGTGGAGTTTCGAAATGAAATTCTATCTTTAAAAACATATAAGTTAATCATATCATATAACAAGCATGTTATACCGATAGTTTCTTTTAAAAAATAAAAATTAAAGGAACAAAGTATACTCAAGATTAATTGTATTAAATGTTATTGTATCTAATTGAATGTGACTAGTTACGTTCATTGACAATATAATATACATATAAAACATTGTTGCTTTAATGTGCTTCAGATAATGCTAATAGATTCATTCATTTTATCTGGAATAGCGAACGTTCCTCTAACAGTGCCACTATTTACAAAGATTATCCTAAATACAAAATATGCAGCTAAACTCTGTATTCAATTAAAAAAAAAAAGTTCAAACCATATGGTTCCAATTACTGCTTGCACACTGAACATCAGGTTATCATAGTTAATTTTGAACAGAATTTATAAATTTCGTACGAAGGAAAATGATGCAAGTTTGTAGCCAATAATTCTAATGTTTAGAAAAACATTACTAAAATATTTTCACTATCAGTTCTATAGTTCACTTCTAATGTTTTTGATGTGAAATCTCCATATTGACACACACACACACATGAGTATATATTATTAGTTTTCTTCTTCCGATGACAAGTATCTGTGCCAGGATATTACGTGCTCACTACAAAAATTTTACAGTTTTCACTGTTACATGCTATTTAAATCACTAATATTAATTCAATACAATATAGTAAATTTGGAACAATATGGTTATTTTATTTAATTCTAACTAATTCATAATAAAAATTCTCATTAATTCTTACTGTGTCTTGAAAAGAAAAATTATATTATCTAATATTATTAAGCAATGCAGAAGTTTATTATTTTTTCAAAACAAAATCTACATACAAAATATTTTGAAAAGCATAATGAAGCAAACGATGAAGATGTGTATACCAGATATATGAATCTGAAGTTCATTAAAAATTATTAAATGTACGAGAATACTTCTGTAAAAGCATCTTACATCTTCCATTAACAGTTTCTAAGCAAAAACATGATTGATAAAATTCTTTGTCTCCACTTCTCCCCTACGATTCTAACTTTTATTCATAATTCACTTAATGTTGTTGTCCTTTTTTCTATTTTTTTTTTAACCATCTGGAAGAATAATAATATAAAAAAACAAATTTTGAAAATGTTTGTGCTAGTTACGCTATAATTGATTAACCAACGATCTCACTTGAGTGAACTAACTCATCAGCTAAATCATTCGACTATGAATAAATCAAAATATATCTGTCAAAAATCTTAAGTATACACCTTCTTCATCGATCTGAATGATTATGAAAAAAAAAAAAAAGGATATTTTCACAATTAAATTTTCCTATTTATTGCTATGTACAGAGCCTTCATTTGTTATTATCTACACAAATGTAACTTACCGTGTACATGTATGTCATTAAGTTACCCCACTCTATAATGTAGTTCACATCTATCGTATGATTTTAACATTTCTTGAACATTATTGTGTTACGAGTTATCATGTCAGGCAACGCAACACATTAAGTGACACGTTTCCTTCAGTTACATATGAGCAAAATGTTTCATGCCGACAATAAAAGCTATACAAGTACAATTATTGATTTCTTTATTCATACAGTAAGTGTTAAATAATTTTCTTTCGGAAAATTTTGATTCTACCAACGTTCTCGGTCCAATGTCTACCGGTTTCCGTGATATTACTGAAGTTAATTAATGCCGGGTCTGGTCAACATTTAGAAGGGTGATCATATGAGAAAACCAGATACCGTTGCCACCACCGTGGCGTTCCTATCGTTAGGAGTGCAACTGCGGAACTACCTGAAAGAAAGAAATAGCAGACTCTGGGCAGGAGAGCTAGCAATAACGGTAATAGGAATAGTATCCCCTATTTCAAATCTCTGTGTGCTCGGTTTAAGAACTTCGGGCTTCGCGTCGAGGAGGTTTTTAAAACACATGATAGAACTTGAGCTTCTCAAAGCGATATGCAATAATGCTTTTGATATATGAAAAGTTCACTACAATCCTTTCAGAATATCTGTGATGTAATGCATTTTTGAAAATTTTAAGAAATATTTATTTTGAAAGAATTAGAACAGAAACTTGAGAACCATTTTGAAGTTCAAATACAGTGTTTTCGAACACACTGATCACTCATATTTGCTTTAAAACATTTTATTTCCATCCATACGTAGGATTATTGGAAACGTCTACCAAAAGATACAACTCAAAAATACTGTGCATATAATAAACTGTAAACTATGTTGAGAAGAGAAATTATGTTTAACGCCGAATGTTTATAAAAGTGCCATATACTCTATAAAGAAAAGCAGAACAGTAACTGTAACTTCTAGATTGATTCCATGTTATGTAGTTATGAATCAATTTGTTAATTATCAAGAAAGGGCGATTACGTAAATTATTCAGAACTAATGTGATACACTTGTGTTGTAAGTACAATTAAGGTATGGGACGTGTTGCTGTCAATCTGGTGAATTAAAAGTATGATGCTGTAAGTAAGAGGGTAGTAGCTGACGGTGGGGTAGTCAATACCGTGTAACCATGTTACGAAATAATGGTTATTATGAAATCGAACTTACTAGAAGTTCAATCACATTTCCTACTAGAAGTTGTTTGGATCATTATATAGAAATTAGTTAATTTAATACCTGAAGGAGACTAGATCTTGACGCCTGTTCATTCTTTTGTACAAATAATGATGCAATATGCAATATCGCGTATTCTCTCCGTAGTTTTTTTTTTTTTTTTCCTCATTATGTTTATGATATGATGATACGAATATTTGGTTAGGAACAAGTTATCAAAACACGTACGCAGGAGCACTACAGATTAATTTCGAAAATATCTTAACCTTGTAATATTTGACTGAAGTACAAATAAAATATCAAGCTGTATTATTTTATAAGTTAATTACACTTACAAGGTATGTCTAAGAGCATCTATAATTTCAAAAATAGGCCGTAAGACAATTAAGTATATCTTCTTAATAAATCAAACACGCTTATCAAACTGTGCATCGACTACAAAAGTAAAATGTTATTTCACTGTTTATAAAGGCATCCTTTGACAAAATCTCCATTTTAACACTTTAAAAATAAATGGCTCTATATATACTTGTATAATTTACTGATAAACTTATTTTTAAAATTGACGGAATTGGTGACTATACTTTTGCGTTTGAGATTTCGCTTGTAAGTTGTATAAAATGTTGGAACTAATTAGCACTGTAGAAAAATTAGGAAGCTGCTTGCAGCAACAAAGAATAAGCTTCAATCTAGTTACTTGGAAATTCGTAATGATTTAAAACGTTAGCTGAAGACTGGCTAATGCAAAACGTACCTGAAGAGCTGCAATTAATGTTTCATGTTCAAAGAATTTAATTTCATTTAATTATTTCATGGAGAGTAGTGTCTGTTATTATTATTTTTAAACGAGTTGAGCAAAGCAGTTTAATTAGAGAATTTGGGTTTAAAAGTGGTAGAGTATTTACAAAACTCTATGAAACAAAGTGATCAATGCTTTCAGATACTGTTTATTACTGAATATTTCATTCTAGTAAATTATGAATCAGAGACGAAAAATACCACTTTAGCATCTTTGTACCTGATACGTGGCATTTTAAAGGTTTACTTTCCTGTTTGTTTTGTAATATACTGTATAGTAAATACTAAACTAATATTAAACCAAAACCACGATAATGATACTTGTTTCCAAAGATTCTGATTCTGCTGAAAGGCAAGGAAGAAAGGAAAGTATAATCACCGTAAGAATAAATAACATCAATACCCAGTCTCTATAAACAGAATAATTCATCGTCTTATAAGTATCATAATTACCGGAATAGAAAACAATTACGAAATTTCAATACTAACTTTCTTCTAGAAAAATTCTCTATTTCATTATCATAGTCTATTTAAAAATAAATTAATTGGTTTTACCGCACGAACTTTCTCTACTCTTCTTGAATCTCTTCACGTCAAATGAATAATAATATTGTAGGGACACTAATGGGAGTGGTTTAATGACGTATCAGCACAATTACTACAGGAGTTTTCAAGAATTTGTTTTTATTTTATTTCATTTTTATTTTTTATTTATTTATCTTTTCTTCATTATAAATTATTCTGCTTGTAGGAGTAGGATAAAAAATAATATTAACTCGTCTAGAAGATATTGAGCCCTTTGCCCTCGAGATGGCGTTAGTGTCTGAAATTGCAGAGTGTACGACTAGTTGGGGAAGAGCCTAAGGTCCTTTGACAGTTGGCTGTTAAAGATAATAGATGTGAAAAAAAAGGCTGTAATACTTGTAATCAGACGTAAAGTATTGCGCCGTGAAGATGAATGAACTTTCGGCAAAACTTTGCTATATTTTACAATTTTATTTCGATAAAGTTGCAAATGCTGCGCAGGCCTGTGAAGAAATATCTGCTGCTTATGGACAAGGTACGTTATCAAAAAGACAACACACAAAAAATGGTTCAGTTGCTTTCGTTATGGAAATTTCGATGTCCAACATGCTCCTCGCAGTGGGTGACGAATCACACAAAAGTGAGTGATATTCTGGCAAAAGTCAAGCAAGATCGGCATTTAAGCAGTCACGACATCGCCAATGACCTCAACATCCATCACAAAATAGTGTTTAATCATTTGGAAATCGGCTGGCTACTAAAACATCACTCGATCGTGCGAATCTCTAATGAAACGTAGCTAACTGTTTCCCCTTTGCAAACACGAAATTTTACTATTATAGCAAATTTATATCTCAAAATGTATTAGTTCATTTTTTTCTACTGTGATCGCCATTTTTCAGTATTTTCATATTGTAATGTTTTAAATGTTACGTAAAATAATAGGTAGGTATTTACTAATGGAAACGGTCCATAGGACAAGAACAATCTCTGATCTACATTCTTGCTTTAAATTTGTCTTAGATTTGACTGTAGAGCGTGGATACTTTCAGCTATAAACTAGAACTACAGCTTTCTTTCTTTTTTCATATTACAAACTAAATCATAATAAGATTTGTTAATAAAATCTTAAACTTTGTGAAACGTGAGAAATGGCATTTCTTTCCTTACGTATAGATTTTAAAAGTCATAAAACTACATTAAATTTTATATGAAAAAAAAAAAAAAATCGTATAAAACATACGTCAAATTACGATCTTTAATAGAATATACGTATCTTCAATATAATTACTATTTAGTTTATTATGTTGACTTATTAGGATTGGGAAGTAATGGACGTGAAAATAATGAAATTCAACGTGAAACCTTCCTATCGAATGATTGCACTCAACACTACTGTTCTTAAAATTAACTATAAAATTTTGTCTATTCTCTTTCCAATGCCAAGATTGTATTGCAAGCACAATGTAATGAGAAAAATATTTTCTTTTTTATAGCAGCAAATATCAGCTCATGATGGTTATAACTTTGTAAAATCTAAAGGTGACTGTCATATACTAACTCTTACAAAAAAGCCTATCTAATTAAAAACTTTTTAAAAAAATACGGTACCTTTGCAATTTATTTTCAAAATACACAAAAATGAACTTTGTTAGGTAACAAACGGTGAAGAATAGCCCTGTACATATCAAATCTGTTATTCGGAAAACTAATTATGAAAATCCTTAATAACAGAAAGTATTTATACACACATTCTAGAAAGATACTACAGACTACCGAAAAAAGTACTCTTCTTACCTTTATCAGGAGATATTGGAACTTTCTTTTCTGCTGCTACGAGTTCTTCCACAGATTCTGACTCCTAAAAAGACAAAACAATGATCTCAATGCATGGAGTATTTGGTTTATATTGTTTCCAGCAACGATTATAAACACTTGTCAATATACAGAGTGGTCAGTTTCCATCGGAACAACTTGCAGGGAGCAATGTCTGTCAAATTGGGTTTCACAGAGCAACAAAACTATACGCACAGGTGTATTAGTCTCTCAATTGTTGTGTAGCAGAACGAAGGTATTGTACTGGGCAAAATATCGCCGAAAATACGCGGTTTGGGAAAGGTACATCATGACTCTTTTCATGTAAACTTTAACATTTACTGCATAGTAGAACAATGCCAGAACAATGGTCTTTATGGTAGGACGGGCCACTGTTGGTGCTATAATTAAGTGTGCTGCAACGCAGCTTGCACCACAACCAACATCACAAATGAAATTGCATTCAAACAGGGCGTCAGTGGAACTGACGAGATCTGTGCTAAAGAAGGTCCGGAATATGGCGAGCTACGAGAATCCGTTACCACAACGTGTTATGACCATAGGATTATATGTAGCCCAATCAACGGTGAATCGTGTAATACATCACAAATTGAGGCTGCATACTGCCCGCAAGGCTACCATGCATGCTTAACACCGTGGCATATCGCAGAGTAATAGAGCAAGGCCAGAAAACTGTACGACTGACACCTAGCTAGTGACCGCTGAAATGGACAAAGCACGGAACCACATAAGTGAGTGGAAAAATTCAGCCCATAATCTACAGAAGTGTACATGAGAAAGAATGATGTAAGTTTTTGTGCCAATGAAGAAAAAAAAAAAGTTTCTCGGAAACGTTCTATACTTGTTACTAGCTTTTGGTACAGAGAGAAACTCAAGTTCAGTAAGGTTTAAAATACTGTTAAAAATCACTACTGCTTATTACCAAGAACATGTTCTATTTACAAGACGAAATACCAGCATTTGATTTAGACGATACTCATTGTTTGCCACCACACCAGGACAAACTTCAAGTACAGGGACAAATCATTGCTGCCTTCTACCGACGCATGGCAGTTGCAACTGGTATCCATGATATTCTATTCGAGGACTTTCCCGTTAAGACTCCAGAAAGATCACTATGTTTTAAAACTTTTCAAACAACATCTTTCATCACGTCGGGTTTACACGGTAAATGGCCTCTATACAGTTGAAAGGCCTGAAAGCAGGAATGAGACAATATATACCTTCGGTACAGCTGCAACAAAGACTGCTGCAGTTGTTAGATTTTGAGTTTAATGCCTATTTCAGCACCAAGCCTATATGAGACGTGGATCTACAACTTAACGTAGGATTCGAACCACATGACTTCCAACCAGGAATAGAATTCAGGTCTCCCGAAACGAAAGCGCGTACGCTGACCCTAAAGCCACGAGGCAGCTTTCTGTTGTAGTGGAAACTCGGATGTCAGACAATGGTACATAAAGGTGATCACCAGATGAAGCGTGGCGCGTGGAATATTGTAAGTAAGCAACAACTTCAATTTGTTCACATGAAGACGGATCAGCCTTTTTAAGTTAAATATTTTCAAACCTTCAATATATTTTCATTTTTTTCTTTCTCTATTGTAATTATAATTGTAATTGTACAATTTGATGCTATGAAATATCTTTCAAGAAAACGAAAATAAAGTTTTCGATTAATTTAAATAACTTATTTACCAATAAATTCTAGATACAGTTAAAAGGCAACTTCACAGAATTTAATAGCGCTTGTATCAAAGTCTTTGATCACTCTTACTTGTTACTAGTTCAGGCATTAAAAACTATTTAGAAATTGAAAATAAACATACAGAACAATATCTACATACATACACTAAAAGAGGTGCTAAAATATAAACTTACCTTCATCATGTCTTGTTCATCGTATGTGACATCCAGGCTTGCATTACGTCTTAAGGAAGTATCTCGAGAGGGCCCTAATTCTTCCTTAAACGTATCGAAGCCTGATTGGTCAAGTTGGACTTTCGCAAGCGCCTTTTCAACATCGTCCGTAACAGGTTCGACGTTGAAGATACACTGGTTTACAATATCTTCCCTGTTTACTTTCCTCAAGGCCTTTTCTAGTGTATTTCCTAAAGAGAGAAAGGAAAACTGTTGTTAGACATTGACCACCGGATCTTTGCCAGCTGTGCAACTATATGGCTTTACACCGAAAAATTCACAACTGAACTAACAATGAATACAATATCTTAACTAATAAGACGGCAAACAATTGAGATTGCTATATAAGATAAGCAGTATCTCTTTACTAGCAAAGCATGCTAACACCACTAAATAAAAGACAGTAATTTGTGAGATGTACAGTGCTCCAAATTTAACAAAAGCTGGCTAAAAAAAAAGATGCTTTAAACGTTACACAAAGCAAGTTTCTTAGTTACATTTGTACTTAGAGGCATTAGTATTCAGTACCCATACTGCATATTTAAAAAGAGGTATAGAGAGAATAAAGGATACAACGTAGATCCTTACAGTAAATTTAAAAGAATATTCCGATAAATATGGATCGAAAACTAACTTTTATGAAAAATTTCTAAAAATTTCTAAAAAGTTATACCTTCAAAATGTATAAGTCAATTAATACTGGCTTTGTTATAATGTACTTAAAAAGAAACTAAAAAGTAAATTTCATACGCAGGAACCATAAAGTATTATCAATATTTTCAGAAACATACGCTACATAAGCAATTGGAGTAACACAATCATTTCTTTCTTTGAAAACGAATCCTGAGGGCCACAATCAACGTTTTAGTGCTTATTCGCTCAAACCTTGGATTCCAAATAAATTTTCTCCGATTTACAGTAAAGTTTTTGAAAATTTTTCTCCAATTTTGTCATTCCGATTAGTTTTTTCCTTTGTTTTCTTTCTATCCGTACTAATTAACTTTTATTTATTTATTTTTGTTTTATTTGGTGTGAAAAATTATTTTTCGCAAAATTTTGTTCTGGATTTTCAATTACACCATACACGAATATTTGTTTCTTTGGAGAACTATACATTAAAAAGTCTTCTGAATACTACAAAAATATAAATTCGAAATTGATATAATGATTGAATAAGAATACTTTGCAAGAAAAGGTAATATTTCTCTCTTGTTTTGAGATATTCAGTTCAAACTATTGCTGGCGATCGACCACTGATGATCAATCTGATAAGAACTTCTCCCTTTCATCAATAAAATCTGATCTTTAAATCTATCATGATTACAGGACTAATTAATGATTCTTAACAGAAGTTGTTTCTAAATAATTGACCAATTGAATGATAACGTTGTACAATGATTCGGAAAACTAGGTTAATTTTTCTCTTCTATTTTTTTTTTTTTTTTTTTTTTTTTTTTTTTTTTTTTTTTTTTTTTTTTAAAGTCTGACATCTTAATTTTAGTATTAATGCAACTTTCTTCTTCAAGATATCATTTCGCGAAGTCTGATTATTCATTTCAGTCATGAAAATAAATATACTGCATCCACAAATTTTCTCTGTTAGTAATTCTTGATGTAAATGTTTCCACATTTTATGTTTTTAAAAACTTTGAGGCATATTTAAATTTAAGGAAAAAGTTACGGCTATTAAGTTCTTCCTCACTTAGCAACTTCATTAGCAATCAATTGTTTTCATTACTCAAAAGATGACTAAAAATCAAATTACTGTTGTCACACAGAAATTTGGAAAGGTTGCAACTTGCAACTGATGGCAGTGTGCTTGCCCATTAATCGCTACCTGAGCAGTATGTCTAGTCGATTTCTTTCTCATTTTGTGTACTCTTATTATTAGGTAAACGAGACAATGGTATATATTGAGAAGGCCCTATATTCACAAGATTAGGAATAGGAATGCAAGGCATGCGCATTCTATTTTATAAAATGTTAAATAATGAATAGTACTGCCAATATTCTGACATATGGTTACAGAAATTTTTGCTTTAGCTAACATAATCACCATGTAGTATACTAAAATGTCGATTTTTTCTCAAAATTGTGTATAAAAATCATAATTTCATAAAGAAATGAAAAGTATGTTATGAATCACTTAATTAGTCCTTGTATTTAAAAACTGATTATGACAGTAAATAAATAATTCTAATATCTTACAAAATAATTTACAAGTAATTATATTCTTGGGACTACTACAATTTATAAACCTAAAGTTGATACCATGCACGAATGGGTACTATAAGAATAAGGCAACATAATATAAGTATGTATATGCAAAGAATGTAAACAGAAACAGAGAGAAAAAGTGAACACACAACATATATGAATTTAAGAATACAACGAAGGATAATTAATCATGATAGATTTAAAAATCATGTAATTGACTAAGGGAAAATAAATATTCTATTCTAAATAATACCAGTACAGTAAAATCTTGTCAATTTTGTGAGGTAGATAATTAACTTTTCTCTCAACGATCTGGATATATCGTATCTGTGATATACCTTCATAATCTTTGAATAAAATTCTTTTGATCTTCCTTTTGTTTAAATGGCTAGCATTCTCGTCTTACTACGGGAAATCTGAGTTTGTTCCTATGATATACGGTAGTTTATAGTCTACATTTCATGTAGTTTAAGGACTTAAAAAAAGGACGCTAAACTACAATCAATCAAAATGACCCTTCTTGTAGTTATACAGTCAATCAAAATGACTCTTCTTGTTGTTAAGTATCTAAATATACACATAAAAGAATTCTAAAGAAAAAATGCAGGAATTTCATTGCTTTCGATACTTTAAATTAAACTTTCTTTTAAAGAAAATGTATAATTGCTGTTACAAATACATTTTCTTAACCAAAAGCAAAATCAAATTCAGTCTGCCCTAGAAAGATTTAATTATGTGCATATATTTAAACAGTGGAATTAATTATATTCGAAGATAACGTATTACTACAGTATTACCTCACCTTGATATGTTAATACAACGTGATTCATTGTATGATTTTGACTCAGAAAACCCTGATTCATTGTATGATTTTGACTCAGAAAAACCCAATTCTTACTTGCAGTTGGAATTACAAGTCCTCGTGCTGTTCTGATTTAATATATCAAGATTGCATTATGATTATGTTCTAAAATAATATATAAAAATTTATTAGGATGTTTCGTAGACAATCCTAGTTTTTACTATTTCTTATTCCATATTCCATATCCTTCTTTAAATTTCTCTAAGCCATTTACGACCATGATTTTACTGTACGATCAACGAATTACATTACCATTAAGTCTCATTGGAAGAAAAATATTTCAACGTAAATTAAAAACTACATGGATAATTAGCAATACTAATAACGCAATTAAAGGTAAGGATATTAAGAAAACTTGTAATTTATTCATACCTGTAGCTTTGTTCCCTGCTTGCTGCATCCATAGTCGCAGCATGACCATGGCTTGCTGTGGAATGCTATCTGGATATTCAGACTTTATGAGGTTAACATCTGAAGTGGCTACACCTAATTCGCTGGCAAGTGGTACCCAATCACTACCCAGTAGATTACAAATATCGGATAACCGAAGATCTGCTCGATGGATCATTTCGGGTCGACCTGCAGCAGAGAGAGAGAGAGAAAAAAAAAGAAATCTTAATTCTCAATCAACGAAACACATTCAATTTCCAAACACAATACTGAATATACCGTTTTAGTATATATCCAGACTACTTAGGCTACTTCCCTATGAAGTTCTGCATCTATTTTATATAGTAGAAGAGTACCTTTATTCGCTGTTACTGCATAAAATTTCCCTATTAAATTCATATGAACGAAAAGAAAAGTACATCATAAGGTGACCATAGTACAATTTAGCGATTCATTTAATCTCTGATCGAAGTTAACTTTCTTTTTCCACAATTTAATCAATGACTATTATTACAGTTTTTCCCTTTCATTATTCAACTACATAATAATTATATATATTTTTTTTAAAAAAAGTCATTATATAAATTGCTATAATTTATAGTAACATCAGAACATAGAAAATAGAAGCTTCATACATCAACTACTCACGAAGATATTTATATTCTTTCGCGTCCCGCATTTTTGAAAAGATCTGGTAAATAGGTATATTTGCAATAAGACAATCTAATAATAATAATAATTATATATATATATATATATATATATAGTGTTTCAAAACGTTTTGGAGTTGATTCCTGATACCAAGGTAAGACAAAAAATATAGACCAACCTGGATGCAGAAATCCGTTATTTCGAAATTACAGGCTGCTGAAAACATGAAATAAATGAATTTTAAAGATCTATAGCTCCAATACTATGGTACCTACCGTAGTCAGGTCAAGAATTCATTGAGGAACTAATAGGTGTGCTACCTAAAAATACATGTTTCAGAATCCTGCGGTACTCACACAACAATTTTTACGGAGAGAGTTTGGCTACGGGCATATCATTTGAAATACTCACTAACTACCTCTATAAAAATTGTTGCGGAAATACCGTAGGATTCTGAAACATGGATATTTGGATAGGGCACGTACTAGTTCCTTAGTGGAGTCTTGAACCGACTATGGTAGGTCCCGTAGTATTGGAGCTATGGACCTTTAAAATTCATTTTTTCGTATTTTCAGCAGCTTATGACTACGAAATGATGGAATTTTGCACCCAAGTTGGTCTGAACTTATTGTCTTATCTTGGTTGTCGGTGTTGTTTTGAAACACCTGTATATTCGCATCTTCATTAATGTTTACTAATCAATATAAATAAGTATTCAACACCATTTAGTATTTATGAGATATTGAATTGCATTAAGTTTCCTTCAATCGTAACCAAACAGTAAATGTATGTCATTCTTGACTAGAAACTATAAATTTTACTTTTCCAACTAGTCTCTGCCTAAAAATACCAGTTCACTTCATCTTTTATTATAGCAATTTTCATAATGTGTTTTGTGCTCTTCCACAAAACAGAAACGTAAGTTTGCTCTAAACTATATATATCAAGGATCCCAAACAGTAAACTATTTTATAGCAACTAGCTTTGTATTCGAAAAAAGAAAAAAATGATTCGGTATATAAAATAATGGTTAACAGGCTTTATTTATTTCAATCTAATTTCTTTTTCAATTCATCCTTTCTCCTACCATTCTATTTACTGGGTTATTTCCTACTCTTTAATTTATCCTGTACGTCCACATGCTACACCGTCACATTTTTTCGTTAAGCAATTTATAATTAATTAAAGTATGCACACGACGCAAACTTTAATTTATTATGTGCAATTCTTCTTGAAACAAGTTCAAATGTGTTATTTTTCTCTTATTGTTAGTATTACTATTTGTTGATTTTTTTCTTTTCTATCTTTTGTACATAATGGTCATATTAAATTCTTATTTATCTATATGAACGATCTTGAAGTGTATAGATTCGTCTTTAAATATGTAGTTGGTTTCGTTTATTTGTTAATGCATTCCCTTGGCGATAATATGTAATCCACTGAGAAAAATCATCAAAAGTTAACACTTACCTCCATCTCGCAAGAAACTGTACTTCTTTTCCAGTTCAAGGAGATCTGGTTCCGACGGTGCAGTTTCTGGCATGATGGTTTCGGGAAGAACGATATTAAGTATACATATTGGAGATTGTGGAGGTTCACCTTTCGCTACCTGAAGTTACAATAAAATAAATTATTACAATAAATACATATGATTGTATTTCACTATTCATATACAGTAAACTCTCGATTCATTCGCGGTCTCTCTTTCCTTTTTCTCTCTACCATTTTTGTGACGATAAATTACGGTATTAAAAGAAAACGCGTAAAAAAACTCTGTAAGAAAATGTTAAAAATTAAATCACAAATAAAGAAGATATGTTTAATAGGAAAAAAATCAATGGAGTGCTTCTTTTTTCTGTGTAAAAAAAAAAAAAAAAAAGTACACTAACAACCTTCTAAGTACTGAAAACTATTCCTTATTAAGTTTAATTGCATGTGTAAAGCATCTATAATAAACAAAAATTATTCAAAAGCATTTTATGTTGATTTGTATTGTTTTTCGGCCATTTTTCGCGGTTGCCGTGCCATATAATCCCGTGGATAACCAAGAGCTTACTGTACTTACATTACGGTCAAACTCATTGTGTTTGTTTAACACAAACTTACTATTTTTAAATAATTTTACAGTCTGAATTTAAAGCCTTTTCATCACTAGGGCTGTATACGACATGACCTACCAGCTAGTGTGAGATTCCAACTACTATCTATGTTTGTCTGAAGCGTACTTCACCGGGAATCGAATTCAGAACTACATGCACAGAAAGAATTCGAATTACCCATATAGCCACGAAGGACTGCAATTAGCAACACAGTTGGTGTTACAATAAAGATATATTACTATTCAAGTGGTTTAGCTTTCAAATCAATTATTATTTGGTCAACTTGTTCGAAACTAAACTGCATGAAATACTCTTGTACCAATAAAATCAGAGTAAAAAGGAATTAAACTGTACAATTATTGCAAACTAAACCAGTGTTCAAGTACAAGAACAAGATAAACTAACGAGAATAACACAACTAACACTAGAATAATGATGGCAAGTTAAGTTAATGCCTATTTGTTATTACAAGGGCAGCAGAAACGAAACAAAGCGAAATTTCAATAATACTCTTGATACAAACTTAATTCCAGTAATACTCTTGATAGAAACGTCGAATACTTTAAGAAATTCTATCGAGGAATGTGTACGTACCTTCGGTTCCCTCATAAACAGAATACGTCCTACAGTATCAGCATGGGGGTCTTTAACTCGTACTGTAAAAGGTAACCTGTTTTCCTTAAACGCATGGAAACCAAGTTGTAGTTGATCACCAGACTTCGTGACAGGCACTAAATTACCAGCAAACTCGACAAACTGGGCTTTTCCCTCCAACACCTGTAAAAAAAAATGTCATAAATATACGGTTGATACAGAACTAATATTGATTTGTAATATTTTGAGCTATATCACTTACATTCGATATAGTCCTTTCCATAACACGGTAAAGAATGCAAATTTAACGTTTTGTGGTTATTCTATTTAAGCAGCAGAAAATAAAAAAAAATCCAATGAATAATGATAAAATAATAGATACAATAATGAAATGAAAAGGGATGGGATTGCAACGTGAAAACCCATCATATAGTATATGTGTCAAACACTTCTTTAGCAATACTATAATACTTTATAATTTGATAACAGCCATATGAAGCAATTATATAGTTATCTGACGTATAGTGGTGTAATTATAATGTTGCTAAAACATTGTTTAAGGTGATTCAGTAGCAGAATGCTCACTTCCTGATTGCGGGTTCGCGATAACGAATGACTCTCCTATGATAATGATGGTATTATTATTATTATTATTATTATTATTATTATTATTATTATTATTATTATTATTATTATTATTATTATTATTATTATTGGTATGATGTTTATATTTTGCATGCTTACAATTGAATATTTAAGCACATAAATTTATAACTGTATAATTTCAAAATAACTTGGCACGTACCATAACTTGCTAAAATTAAAGATATTTTAATGGAAATATCTACGTACGTCAATTGTACAAAAAGTTCCTCACTTTAATCAATATGTACATTGTTGTTCAAAAAATCATGATCACTCTCCGTTCATTAAAAGAATATATTCTCACAATCGTACGTAGGAATATTCCGTATTTTTGCTTGAAACTAAATAAACAGCTACACAGGTACATTTGCTTGAATTACTTCCGCTCAGGGATAACACAAGACTTTCAAAAGATAACTGGTTGGCCAGAGTTGTTTAAAGACTATTTTTATCTAACGTCTCAGCTAGCAACAAACAAAGAGACTTATGGTACCTGGATCTAAGATCTAAACACTTAACAGAATTTGAATGAGTATACAATCTGGATTAAATTTAACTTGAAAGATGCTGTAATTTTTAAAAATGAGTAGGCATTGCAGAATCAGAAACAAGAATTACAACAAAGAACATTCTTATTTTGATACTATATTTAACCTGCTAAACAATTTGTGAGCGTGATGAATATAACTCAAATCTTACCTCAACATCTCTACTTTTAGCTACTTCCGTAAAATGTTCTTGGTGTTCCAGCGTTTTATCTTCTTTGTCGTCTGTCATGCAAAACACTCGAAGTCTTGCTTCTAAGACATCCACTCGTTTCGCGAACACGACAAACCTAAGAAATGAAGAAAAATACCAACCTGTGACACACTGAAATTCAATTCAAATGTAAATTATCACTGTAATTCAACCAGACTTGCTGTAATGCGAAAACTAGAAAAGGATGACCATATATTATAGAAAGTAACAAGTGGAGTTCTTGTAGTCAGGGTTAACAATCAGATGGGAAAGGGTTAAAAAAAAGAATAGGAAAGAAGTTGTATAGTTATTAATAATGTTGCTACAATCTGGTAGTTATTCCTATTACGTAAGAAGTGGAAAACAGTCTGTAAACCGAACGTAGAAGCCCTCACCGTCTAAAGCTATGGAATACAACCAATGTTGCTAGGCAGAGCCATTCCCTGGCCGAGCTCGACTACCAAATACCTTAGGCAATGGCCTACTTATCCAGGAAATTTGATTCAGATCCGGTCAGTAGCTCACGAAAAATAACGTGCCACATGCAAGCTGAGCAAAGCCGAGTCTGTTCTTGACCGAACTCGGCCACCAAATATAGCAAACCTTATACCTTGGACGATAGACTACTTGCCCACCAAATTTGGTTTAGATTCAACCAATCGTTACCACAAATAAAGTACTACATACACACATACGCCTAGAGTGAAACTATAAGCACTCCTATGTTTATGCTGGGAGCTAATAATAGAAGTTATGTAATAACTCTCTTTCTCTCTCTCTCCCTATGGCCTATAGAACCCGAAGGTTCAACGCTGTGTTCATAAAAGCTCTCGATTGACTTATGTCCTTAGCCAACTTGATCCAGTTTCTATTTTGTATTCCTATTTGTGCGAGATCCATTTTAATATTATCCTCCCATCTGCGCCTAGATCTTCCTAATGAACATTTTCCGGTTGGATTTCCAGTCAAAACTTCCTTCCATTCGCGCTACATGACCTGCCCACCTAAGCCTCCTAGACTTGATGACCCTAACAATGTTTGGTAAACGCTATAATTTATGCAGTTCCTCGTTATGAAGTTTTCACCATTTCCCATTCCTGTTCCTCTAGGGTCCGAATATAGTTACAAAGTAAGCACAAATCATGAAATGTAAATTGAAATTACTCGTATCTTTTCATTGCACATATTTAAGTGCTATTTCATACAACATACTACAGGATCTTACTCTACAACTCCATGTTAGAGATATAGAAACTTAAACTACTGCTACTGTTGTCAATATGCAGCAGAGATCCTTTCTTTCCTATTTGATTTTGATCTACGCTTAGCAAGTGAAACTTTCTTTTTCTGATTGAAACATAAATTTATATGGTTATTTTACATAGTATAACTAAATTTTGGAAATGAAATGAAATGAAATTTTTGAGTTTCATGTCCCACGGTTATGCCGGCTAGGCTAAAGGAGACGGTGATGATGAGAAATTAATGAAATGGTGGAATGAAGAAAGTGGGAGGAAACGGGAGAAACCCGAGGAAACCCACGCACATGGTGTGTGTCCATCACAAAGTTCACTTGGCGGGAGCAAGGTTTAAATCCGGGACCCCATGCACCAGAGGTGAACGCTCTACCACTGAGCCACGGCGGCCCCAACTAAATTTTGGATTCATGTAATGTCACATATACCCAACATCTTATTTTTCTATAATTAAGAAAGGAAGATCTTTAGAAGTGCATTTAACTTGTTAATTCTGTTAACCTATATAATAGATTCCGTTGATTTCATTCTTTTAACGATACTATTAGCTATTTATCATATTTTCAAAATTTTAATAGCTTTATCTTAATTTTCACCATAACTTTCCCCAAATAAGATCCTCTTTCATTGCGAATTGTTGATTCTTTGCCTTTTATCTTTTTCGGATAGAACAGTACAATATTATTGGTACAAATTTTTCACATCAATCATGTCAATTTTAACCTATTGGGTTTCACCAGCCTGCCTAGTAATTACTGATTTCTGTATTAACGCTGAAATTGCATTTATATGTAATGAAAATACCTGCTATTATAATGTAATATATTATCTGTTGTTCACAATATCCAGTGCTTTAGTTGAAAAACTTGGTAACAGGAAGTAGTAATACAGCTGGATTCATTACAGCTACAGCTGTATTGATTTATAAATGAGTGTGGATAACTTATGGTGCAATAATGAATGAGTTTTATTGCTGATTGAATCTTTATATCAATTTTATTGTGTACGATACATATATAGCTGTCCTATTAGATCATCATTCTAGTTACAAATTGAGGCTATTTATGACAGCAGAACTTTTACTTTTATAATATGGCTCCAGTTTGTGATATGAATACTCAGCAATATACAGAAATTGGTACAAACTGTTCAAAATTAATGCTATGTTTTTGTAGATGCTGCTAAAACATAATTTGAAATATCATAGGATAATTCCAAGGAAAATCATAGAAACTCAATAGCTTTCGTTCATTTTCTAATATTTAAGATACCTTTCGGTAAACCTATCTTAAACCTAAGACTCTGCACTGATCACGTAATTAGAAGAGTTGAAATATTACACTTTCAATATATAATTTTTGTCTATGCCCCCCCCTTTTTTTTTTTGTCTTCCCGGCCAGAATGGATAATCAGACATCCTTCCTTAAATTATCATTAGAAGAGGATAGAAAGACTATTATCCTACTTTATATTGCTATGATATATTTCGTTGTTAAACAATATCATGAAATATAAGAATATATCAAAGTGCAATATTTCAATTATAACGAAAAATTCATATACGTAATATATCTGTTTGGAATGATAAATATTCTATTGCCTTCTGGAAAGTATAATGGTATTTACTAAAATCACATTTAACAGTTAAGCAAACCTTATACACAGTTCAATGTATGTTTGCTCGCTTCAAACTGTGACTACAGAATCAACTGTATGTGTAGACACCTACCGGATGCACTGGAAACTACAAGATAGGACGTCACACGCAATTAACCTAATTAATGGTAAATTATTATTAGCAGTCCTGCTCAACATTGATTTTAGACTTACATGTTACGCATAAGTATGGAAAGATTTATAGGACGCTTATCTTCGTCCGTCTGTTGACAGGTATCAGAGCAAAAGCGATAACAGATAGCGAGAAGTGGTGTTTTGATATTTATCAGTGTCGTAAGAATAGGTTGTCTCCCCTCTCTTAACTTTCTATTCAAACCGAAAGTGACAGAAATCAATCATTCCCGATTTAACGTTAATTACCTTCGAACAGAAACGCTAACAGATTGCACGAAGCGAGTTCTTAAAATAGGTTCAAGGAGATCCCAAAAAATAGAAATTTTCTTAAAATGGGTTCAAGGAAGTCCCGAAAATAGGACCCATCCCCCTTATCACTCTACTAAAACCAGAAGTTGTAAAAAATTACTACTACTTTTGATTTCAATATTAATCTCTATAAGAAAAGTAAGAGATAGCAAGAATTTACTTTCTGATTTACTTTAGCGCCCCGGAAACTCTATCCTTTCTCTTCATCTTTACATCACTAAAACTAGCTCCTGCTACTGCCTGCGTCAATTCTTTTCCAACACCATCATCTTTGTATAATGTAAGAATGCAAATCGACTTTAATATACAAAGATGGTCGAACGTAACAACGTATGTGGGCTGGCCATTCGTCTGACAACCTTCTGATGTATACAAGGAATGGTAGTAACAGACGACTGTTCGTAAATCATGTATCTGGTTAAAATATCCATCAATCCATTTCACCCACCCACCGACACACAGAACTTTCAACCATTTTCCGAGTAAATTGGCAATACGTTCTAATATAGAAGCACAGGTATGGAAACAGATTTGAATTCGGGCAACTCTTAAATTTGAAAATGCTTAAGTCCATTATTGCCATATCTGTACAAAAAATAAAAAATAAAAATAAATAAATAAAATGCACATGAACATTACTGATATACTCCAGTGTCAAAGCTGATAAGATCTCTTTCAATTTTTGAATTGGACCTTTGTTTTGATCTTGAATCGTTTACAAGAAATTTAAGGTTGAAAGAAATATTCCTTTTTCTAAATTCTAGGATTTGAGCTAAATATCTCTAAATGTATGCTCTAAATAAAATATTGCTTCTCTTCATAAGTTAATGTCCTTTCTTTGTTGTTCAAAACGACACCGGAGTTATTTATTTATGTTTTATACTAACGGAAATATTGTTTTTTTATTAGTGGAACTCGTCCTGAATTAGTCTGTTTCATTGGCACATACTGCCGCAAATCGTTGTCCATAAAATCAAATTCTCGGTTAAATTCTTAGATACAGTAAATATAAAAGCACCATAAGAAAGTTTACATAATGTGGCTTTACGTTCATTTCAGGTTAAATTTTTATATTTCTCGTCGTTTATGAAAAATTTACAGTTCAAAATTCGAGATGATTTTTTTTCTTTCTAAATTTTAAAATTTAGAGCTAACTATATCTAAATGTATGTGTTTTATGGAAAATTGTGTCTCCGTATAAAATACTGAATTATCAAAAGACATCAAAATTACTTCCTTATGTTTAATCATAACGAAAATATTATTTTATCTGAGTAGCTTATTTGACAGAGGCCACCATATTAGTGATGTCATAAAAATTTTCTCCTATCGGATTTTCGGAGAATTTTATTATGTCACTTGAGGCACTTTTCAGAGCACTTTCCTTTATTTTCATTTCTTCTTATTTTAAGTGCTAATTTCCCTGAACTATCACTTAACATTTAAAATGAGCATATTACTGAGTATTGTGATGGAAAAATCACACTTAACTCAAATATCAAGAAATGACAAGTATTTATGAAAAAGTTAACTGAGGAAATCAACATCATCTACTTTCTTGAACTAGGACAAGTATAAGTATATATCCCTAGAAGAAGAAGAAGTACAAACTACATTTGTAGTAATTATTTATTGCAAATATAATGTTCATAAGTGTGCTGGATTTGTTTTATGAATTCACGTTAACCAATACTTACTTTGCCATGAAAGGTACGTGAATTGCTTCTTTGTACAGTTCGGTCGCCATTTTGGTGGCTTCGCCTACGTTTCTGCAATCCATTAACCAGAACCTCGCGGAAACGGTCGTCGTGAAAGATACACAGTCGTTAACCAAGGTGAGTGGTGTCGAGCCTGTGACGTCTTCCCATTGTGCCCTCGTTGTGCCTCCTACAAAAATGGGAACAGTACTTTTTATACACCAATGTTTAATCAGAATAAAGAAAAGAAACAATACATTAACGTGACATGCACGCTATATTTCTAGTCAATAGAAATAAAAATGACGATTTGAAATAATTAATATTATTGATCATTTTAAAGTAAATGAACATGCTTATCGTGGTACATGTGAATTCTGCATGACCATTTCTGTGCATATTTTATTTATTGATATGTGCAATGGTACTGAAATCTTTTGGATTACAATTTCAAGTGCGCTTTACCTCCATGCAAAAGAAAAAAAAAAGTATTCATATATTCTCTTTCAGTAATCTATAATCAAGTCTAAGTGTTGTTATTGTTACTATTTCTTAAGTGATTAACTGTAATCAAAAATAATATTACATGCTTATTGTGATTATCTTTTTACTTTGCTCCAAAACTACAGTATCGTTCTACGTGTTTCAATGGATGTACGTTTAATCAGAACCTTTTCTACAGGAACCAAGATTTAACTTCTTTAAATAAATAATTACTTGAAACTTAAAGAGGATAAAATATGCAGGGTAATGTTCTAACTACAATGCTACTTTAAAACTACATTAACGACGGTCAGGACAGATGTGTTACTTTATAAAATAAATAAACAATATTTAGTATCTTGCATTCAATTATATGTCAATCATTTTTTTCTAAAGTTCGTACGAATATAACTAATTTTCAAATACGTCTCAGTTATTTAATTTTTGTAAAACATTATAACGAAACCATTACTAAACTTCCTAAATAAAGGATGTGTCTTTTCTAATTTTTCTACAGAGTATAGTACAATATAAAGGAAATAACGATAACACATTCAATAACAAAGTAATACTCAAATCATAAAACTAAAGCGTAATAAAAATAGCTCTGCTGCAACAGTACTCAAACTTACAAAATAAAGCACAAGTTAACCCTTCCAATAAGTAGCTTCTATTTGTACATTAATTCCCATCATTTTAAAAATGGGAATAATTATTGCTGCATTTCATAACAAATATACTCATTGCTTTACTTACAACTTTTTTTTGTCTTCAAATCCGGTTTACATTCTTTCTAAAATACTATTAATTAAACATATTGTGCCACTAATGAAATCCAAATTCTGAAAGGGTTAAACTTAGAAACATATACAGCAGAATGAAATTTAATGAGAAAAACAGCAACACTGAAATGGAAACTGAATGATGTAAGAGATGGAAAAAAATATAGATAGATACTGCCAGGAGACTTAAGAATTGCAACTGAAGAAAAGGAAGCAGCAACGGTTTCAGAAAAGACCCTTTTAGGGCAACTAATTTATATTTATGGCACAATTTTTTCTCACCTCGGATTTAAGATATGCATATATATATATATATATATTTATAAAATTTCCTCTAAGTTGTTAACATTGTGTTTAATTTCTTTTGTTACAACACAAAAGTTGAGAACTATTTCTTAAAACAATACAACTTTTTAATAACAAAAGAAATATTTTGTTGTTATGCTTGATTCCTAATATTGATACAACACGGTAGAATTAAAATCCTATAAATTTCCGAAAACAATACTGAAGTTCAATAATAACATTTATTCCTATAGGGTTTTGCTTAATACGAACCGTTAAAAGTTACGAGCGTAATAAAACCCTCCCAGTGCTTTATGTTGCTTAACCAAAAGTGCACTTAAATACTGTGCAAGAAATGTAAAAATTGCAGAAAAACTACACTTATATTTTATAATAAAAGTGCATCTATATCTTAAGTGATGCTGTTTCCCATTCTTTTCCTTTGCAAACAAATATTATTAAGGGTAGAAAATCTTTAAAAAAAATAACTAAATTCTAAGAATTCTTTTTAAACATACAACAGAAAGTAACAATAGAAACAAAGAAGTATGTTTATTTTTCTGGAATTACTTTTATTCTGAAGAATTTACACTTAACACTGAAGGAAATTACACTTGAGATGTTGGGAAAACTTAAGAACGATCTTGTCTTAGTGTTTGCCCAGGAAAAGAAATTACTGGAAACAGTACCTTTTGAAACAATTAAAAATTGATATTCTTTTGAAATTTTTGAAAGTGACGGTTTTGGTAAATTCTGAGCTGAGGGTTTCATTGTCACAATTGAGAAAACACAGATGATAATACGTAAAAGAAACAAAACATATAAATATATTGCAAAATTTTCCTGCTTTCTTTTAAAAAAATTTCTTATATGCAGGTGGGAACTATAGTTTAACAACTTGAGAGATATAGATAGAAAAATGATGTGAGGCTATAAATGATTCTAACAATCAAACTGAATTTAATAATTTGAGGAAAAGGAATAATAAAAAGAGACAGTGTTGCCCATTACCTTTAAGTGATCTTTTCCGAAACACCCCTGAGGAATGCGTGCAGCGTTGTATTAAAGTGAGGGGAGCGTGTTAGTAAAATTGTAACATCAACAGCAAAGAAGTTATCACTGCTTTAAAGAATAAAGTGATATTATCAAACACTGAAATTAATCACAACAATTACTTTCCTAATTAAAAAAAAATACAAGTCAGTGACTCAAACGAGTAAACCTGCTCTCTGAAAAAAATAATAAACAACCCTCAGAGATACTTCTTTAGACATCTGTTTCCTGACTTTTTAATTATCTACAGCAACTGATTAAAAAATGAATATCTACAAGGATGGACCCTACTAAAAGATATTAAAAAAAGACAGAAGTATTAAGCTACAAAATTTCAACAAGATCTTTCTCTCTTACTTAACAAACAAGAGAATTACTATTAACTCAACGTGAAATTAAATAGTACAGAAATGATCTATAAGAACATTCACACAATGGGAAGGATTTTGAGTCAACAACACCAGCAGGTAAAAAGAACATGAAGGCACTAGAATACGACCAAGAGGAAGTGTTGGGGAACAGCAACCTAAAAGAAGGGCACAAGTTTTTTGGAGGTAGTTCAGGATCACTGGAAGTGAATGAATTTTGCAGCTTTCCACGAATCATAAAGCGAAGAACATATCTATGAAGCAGATACATTGGCTTATTAACTATTTGAAAAAAGATTTGTTTCGTTCACTTCAACTGAAACAATTTGTTATAATCAATCTACAACGCGTTACAGAAACTTCGTTTGCTTCCTGGTGGAGAAATTAAATATTCAACAAATAAATAAATACATAAATAAATAAATAATGAAGTAATACTGTTTTTTTTTTTTTAAATACTTATCCTAAAAAAGTTTTACATTCTTTCAGTCTTAGTTTCCACACTAAATCATGCAACGTAATGTATTCTACATTCTTTCGAAAGTTAATGTTAGTAAGTAGTTTGTACTCACTGCGATCATATGTATGAATGATTATGCAAGTTCTGTCTTCAGCTTACAAGTGCGTACAAGTAGTTTGATTTTAACCATTGACGTTCTAAATATGAATTGATCACAATTTCACGATAATCTATTGGTTTTCAAATTTTATTTATTTATTTATTCATTCATTTTTACTTATCGCATATCATATAGTATATATGAGCTCATCAGATATCATTCTAACAATTTACCCTTATATTAATACTCTTATCAACATGAGTGTTTAGTTAGTCATAAACAGGTTAAAGATTATATAGCCGAATTATCGAGGTGTCCCTAATTTTGTTCGTTAATTTCATAACATGAATTTATTTACCTATATTTTGCAAAAGAATGTTGTTATATAAATAAGTTAGAGTTCATAAAGAAAGTTTTCATATATAATATTTCACCAAAATAACTGGAAGATATAATTCTGATTTTGAAATATTTCGCAGTCCACAGCAGTTCTTTTCCTCAACAACTTCCATACAATTTGAACGTTATATTAAAAATAGAAATATGATGCAGTTGTATTTTCATTCTTTCATTCTTTGAATTTCCATTATTACTTGTTTCAGCCAGCACACTACTGTATAGAACAGTGGTTATTAATTGTTAAAAAGCAAATACTACCGAAGAGACATTTTAGCAGTGAAATAACATCATAAAAGATGTTATCAAAAATTTCATCTGATGTTAACGTTAAACAAGTATATAAAATACGATAACTTAATAACGCAGTTATTATTACTTCCTTAAAGTATATAATTTGAATTCATCCTTAAAGTATATAATTTGAATTCATCCCGTAAAAATCATAGGAACACTAAAACCAATTTTTGAAAGCCAACAAGATTTGCTTTTCCTTTGATAAATTACGAAATATATATATATAAACAGATGTAGCATATTTTAATAATAAATCACATGATTCTTTCATTTGGATAAATCTTTCTCCCAATCAATTTACAGATGCTCTTTATTACAACTTCATGTAAGTTATTCAAAGTTGAACTAGATTTCAGTACATCTAATTTTTTCGACATTTACCAATAACGCAGGCTATTCACTATTGATGTACAAACCTCACAAAAATTTAAAATATTATGATATTAGTAGTGTTTGTAATAGGCATGAATATATATATATATATATATATATATATATATATATATATATATATATATATATATATATATATATATATATATATACTGTTTTCTTTGTTTGAAACAGTCATTTTAATCTTCTAATGATCTCCACTACGAGTTCAGGATGTTACTCGAGTTGTTTATGAGGCACGGAGTCGGGCTTGGGCCATGAATTTTAAAAAACTTATCGGGCCGGGCCGGGCTCGGGCCGAAAATCTCCAAAACTTTTCGGGCCCGGGCTGGGCCGGGCCTCGGTACATTCGGGCTGGATTGGGCTCGGTCCGAAAAATTCGGCCCGTGCAAGTCTCTACCATACACGATAACAGTCCATTACTACAAATGAAGAAGCCATGCATATTGAAATTAGATGAGTAACAAAAATCCAAAATGAATTAGTTTGGCACAGGATAGAATCCACAAACTAAATACAACTTTCTTACAAGGCTGTCTATAATCTTTATTGTAAATTAACTAGAAATGTTACGGTTTCGGAAGTGCATCACTTCCTTCTTCAGACTGTAACATTTCTAGTTAATTTACAATAAAGATTATAGACAACCTTATAAGAAAGTTGTATTTAGTTTGTGTTTAAGATGGACACAAGGCCTTTTTATCATAAGATAGAATCCAATGGTTAAGTTTTGCCTTCGAACAAACTTTCGAGTTCCTTAATCCACAGACTCAGCAGTGTTTACCATAAGTAATAAAAATGTGGATTGATCGATTACAAAAGCTTTAATAGAAATTACAACAATTTCAATGAAGAAGTACGATCGACACTTCCTTTAGTCCAATTATCCAAAAATATACGAAATGGTGTTCGGCAAATATTAAAACAGCGGTTCTCTCTATGGAACGTAATATATGATTAGCTTTCTCAAGATCATATGATAAGGAATAAGCATATATATGAATTAAAAAGTGTACACTCCTATACTAAATATTTATTTGATCAGTAGAAACTACACAGCAGAATTTAATTCGAAACAGTTTTAAGTGAATGAAGATCAAAGAATATAGAATAAAAAGGTAAGAGAAGACGAGAGGACACAAGAAGATGACCATCATAAACCAACACAAACCGAAATCGTATCTGCGACTTTTCTGAAATTATACTAAAGATAAGCGCTCTGCCATTACTACCTAAATAATGCATCTCCTATGCAAGAATTTCATGATATAAGAAATGTACTTATCAATAAATGAAATAAGCGTAAAGGAAAATCTTACCAACGACGGATCTTGAAGATGATCAATTTAATATTTACCGCGATTTACTGAAATGTTTGCTACCCCAAAGTCAATCATGAACATCCATTTTTCGCTCCAATAGAAGGATTTATGAAATTTACTTCTCCACTATTTGAAATGACAGAAAAAAAAGCACCCGCAAGAATATTTGGTTAGAAATGAACTAATTGAAAAAAATGTTTGTTGGATATTCCTTCACACTCCTAAATTCAAATGAATGAAGATATAATATACACGCGCCAAACCTTATGTTAATACTATAACTGTTCCTTCCAGATCACAATTAATTATTTATTTTCAATATATGTTTTTAAGGATACATTAGAAGAAACTCTGCTGGAGCGTGTACATTTCGAAACGATTTTTTTAAGTCCCCAAAATGAGAGAATATCAGTTAACGTAAAAGCAAAATTTTCAACTTTGTGCTGTTTGTTACAGATATTATTGACTTTTCTAAAAACCTAAATGAAAGAAGATGTATTTCAATGAAGTATATTCGCTCTGGTAATGAACTAGGTAGTAAATGGTATATCATACATTTCAAAAAAGCTTAAAGCTTAGTTACAATGTATCCCTTGCGTCAGTTTCAAATGTGAATTTACTATATACTGTTTTGGTATCACAAAAATTACCGAGTTGTTCACCAAGATCGGCGTTGAAAGTTTTGCAGCTATACAGTCAAAATATGGCTCCAAAAACATATGACAAAATTCAGCTGCAATATGCATTCTTTACCTACAGCTTATCCTTTAAATTTAACCTCTTTTTAAGTTAAAATTTTGAGATATTACAAACAAATATCAAGACAAACAATAACATTTTTGTCAAGTTTCAAAATCCAAATAATAATAGTGAATAAGATTATAAACTGTCTTACTTAACTTGCTTAAAAAGGCAAATTTATGAACTAGACAATTTAATAAGCTGTGGGTATTTCTTTAAGCACAATTTATTCATCTCGATTTCCTTCAAAATATTTAAAGTATACTGACACTGTGTACAAGGTAAATTTCATGAACCTCCCGAATCTTAATATTCTCTTAAAAATCATATTGTATACTATAATCTGTTAAAATTTGAAATTTGTCATTATATATATTTATGAATGGATTTAATGTCATTTACATGTTGTGGGTTGTGTTCAACTGCTTGCTCATATTCCAAATATACTGGTTCTAAAAATATTTTACAACTGTACGCAAAGAAGTGTAATCTTGACATCAGCCAACATAGTTTGAGATAATAATTATATTGATATCAGTTTTAAAAATTACTAAATCACTGTATGTATTTTTTTTTTTTTTTTTTGATGCATTTATTTAATTTTCTGACTAAATATTTTAGCTCACTTTTCTATTTTTATGTTATTATTAGGACAGTTTTTTTTTCGTTCAGTGCTATGACAACAATAAGATCTTAATAGCACACAACACCAGATGATCAGCTGTGAATAACGACAGCAAATTTCTACGATATAATATAAAATATTTCACCTGTAAGTGCAAAAAAAAATTTTGTTTCTATTTGCTTTATAGTAAAAGCAAACACGTAGGTGAAATTTTTAGCAGTAGGAATTCAAATCAAAGTCCAAAAGCAAACTTGCACTACAAATTAAAATAGTCTGAGTTCATTCAATGTGTCACCATGTTAGTACACTGCTGTTTGTGAAAATTGCAACACAATGAACGACACGTGCGAGTGGAATGAAATTTAATTTAAACGATAGATTCTTTACATAACTATGCAGATATTATTAAATTTAGGAACTGTACAATGCATTTAACCTTAATAAATCACTATGAAATGAAGCTTCTGCGTGCTGTAATCACAGATTCCGTACGTCATGGTGTTAAGTCAACAGACGCTAGATGTGTTTCTAAGGAATCGCCTTCCACGTTGTACGAAACTCCATAAGACAGATATTGTCTGTTGAAGGGCTGTGAGAAACAGGATTCCGACCAACCGTATGGTTCACATGTTCGATGGTGACATAACAGGCAACCGTGCAGGACAGAAAAGCATCGGCACAAGTCGTTTCTCGAAGAGGACTTGCCTATTTCGAGAGACATGTAGCTGTGCATTTTTTTCATATAGTGTTCGGAGTTACTTGAAGGTCTTTGAAATTTCCTGATGTAGCGGTCATGGTGAGGTTACCCTCAATCCATAAAAGCTTCAATGATGCCCCACACCAACACATCCTCCGTTTAACCCGTATGATGCTCGGCAATGCACGCTGGAAATTGATGTCACCACGATAGTGTCTACTGCTTATTCGGCAATCACTGTGAAACATTTGAACAAGATTCATCTGAAAACACGACTGCCTGCCACTTGAAACGCCTGTGACGTTATTCATGTACTCATTCTACCCTGAGCCTTTGTAGTTCTGGGTCAATGGAAGCCTATGGAATGGTATGCTTGCTGCCAGTCCAGCGTTCAGCAAACATCCGAGAACCGAAAACGCAAACAAGTCTACCTAAGTTACCATGATCCAGTTTGAAACTAACACTCCGGACGAACAACACTGTACGGCAGTCATGAACATGTGAACAATATATCCATCATCCTGTGCTGTGGTCACATCAGCGTTGCCATAGTGTACGATAATTATCAAAAGATACGATAATTTTGTGCTCCGGTTGATAGAAAATAATAATTATAAAACGTACGATAATTTTAGGATTGGATAGAATATACATTTTCCACTGGTATTTTCTTTTTGCCTAAGGAAGACCAACGGTTTGGGCGGAGATAAACAGGAACAAAAAAAAAAGAGAGATTAAACAAGGATGCTACACACACACGCATTATATATATATATATATATATATATATATATATATATATACGAGAAATACGATAATTTCTTCCGATATTCGATAATTTTTAGGTATTATGACAATAAATTTGTTTCCGTAGTCTGGCAACGCTGGGTCACATTGCACGGTCTACTGCTCGATCGTCGTTGCGTATAGCTCTCTTCTGAGCACTGCTTCCATGTACGCATCACTGTCGTGCAGCATGCTCTATACATGCACCAATTTAGCAGTACAAGAGGTAGTCTTCCTAGGTAGCTAATGCGGCCCCATTCGAACGCAATCGGCTGTTTACATTGCACACTTTAATATAGACGAGACAAAATGAGGCTCACATGCTTCTTTGATTGTCCACGCTCCACTAACTGAGTGCTGCGTAAACCGCCCTCTCGTAACATTTTTCCAAACACTGAATTAAGGGTGATTAATGGGATCACGGATGCGCCATTTAACTGAAACTGTAATCGTATGTATATCAAACTCTTCCATACAAATCATGTGAGTTTGCATGCATTCCCGTCATCCCCCCTTGGTGTTACAATTTTCACAAACAGCAATGTGCAATAGCTATATGTTATTTTGAATGAAGCAGCAATTTATAATAAACTATTACTTGCAGAAATACAGAAATATTATTTCACGAAAAATTCAAACATTTATTTAATATTCCGTAAAAAGTTAACACGATACTTTTTTTATTGCTCCGATATATATAGCATAAAATATGTGTACACTATCTCTCTCTCTCTCTCTCTCTCTCTCTCTCTCTATATATATATATATATATATATATATATATATATATATATATATATATATATATATATATATATATATGTGTGTGTGTGTGTGTGTGTGTGTGTGTAACAGTGTAAGCAGATGAGCATTACGTATAAGTTCATGTTAAATATGTATATGATATATAAGATTCTCTTATATATGCATACAATAAGTATTTATGATATTCAATGAAAGAAAAAAGAATAAGTAGTAAATAGGCCTATTTTTTATTATTATACTACAAGTTGAATATTAATGAATGATTTAGTATAATAAAAACTTCAAAAATATTAAATACTCAGACAAAGAAGTGAGAGTGTATCTACCCTCACTCTTTATGGTCACCAACGAGGTTAACCTTCTTGTAAGAGCAGCTTTACACTTTTGGCCGCCTGTATGTGAACGGACAGTTTACAAGGGACTTTAGAAAAAATCCTCTGCACCGCGATTCCCCAGTATTACTCTGTGGCTTAGCCCTTAGCGGTCAATCGACCTTCCTAGCGAGTGGGGACCCACCACCATATGTAGTGATAGTTATAAGGCAAGCTTACTTCTTCGTTGAAGAACATAGCCCTAAGTTACGGTGTGATCACAGCCCGGCAGAGCTCAACCCAAACCAGAAACTCGGGGATGACCTGGGAGGTGATAGAATCTTGCCCTGTCTACCTGCTTGTCGTTTAACCAGCGCCAAGAGATATCGTGCAGACGCCCAACCAATCAAATCCCAGTCCCAAAGGCACGTCTTACTCGCCGAGTTAGGGGAAATCCCTTAGGCTTCCCTCCTCGGTAGGGATGTGAGGATCTCAACCCTTGTCTATCTCATTTTAGGGAAAAGGTAAGCCGTACATTACCAATGCCAATAGGTGATGTAGTTCATCTGCAGATATTCCCATTTGGAAAGCACCAATCACTCTCTCCGGAGGGTGTGACTAGAATAGCCTCCCTCAGCAATACCATGGTGAGGTGCCACGCAAACTTCTGGGTCCATGGTAGGTGTCATTGACCTATTTCAGGGCTGACAGTCTCTTCTGCTTTCCTGCCTCCCCCGTACTGAGACAAGAACATAATCTTCTAATGATGTTCGGATAAGATAAACATACTCGTATATATACGTTAATCGTCTAATACAATTCAGTGTTCTCACCAAATTTATATTCAATATCTAATATACAATATACTGTAAACATCTAGCTATTACAGCTGACACAAACTGACCGAATATCTAAAAGGATCATCCTGTTACACCAATGCTTCCAATTGGATTAGATTGTTTGAATCAATCGCTTGTTAGATTTGACTTTTCCATATTCTTACAAGATGTGCATGCTACTAACAGTAACTGATTGGTTTGTTCATTGATTAAGAATGTAACTTCCCTTTTCAGTAACGAGACTATCATGTACTAATGATATTTAATTGCATGAAGATCTTATAGCATTGAACAATTCATGTTAATTTTTCCCACTTTGTTGATAAGCAAAGAGCAAATAGTATATTCCGTAGTAGTTACTGAGTCCTTATAGTTCACATAATAAATTATCTTTCGATGTATACTAGTTCTATTATCTCCCTTTCGGAAGGTTTATAAAGAAAGTCCCAGCCTTATAGCCCAGTGGACTGCTTCACTAAATTTGTTTTAATTGTTTTTGAAAATGTAATTTTGAAAAAAAAAAAAAAAAAAAAAAAAAAAAGTGCCAACATGGGCGAATTTGCCTGTTCTAAGTAAATTTGTTTTTACACTATTTGTAAAATTACTTGGAGTTTAGAAGCTCAAAACATATAAAAAAGATGTAATATTATATAAAAATTGTAAAGAAATTAAATGAACAAATTCACAATTGCACAATTGTAGGACCATGACACTCCAGGTGTAAAGATGTCCGTCGCCATCTTGTTCCCCCCTTCGATGTATGCTATGTCATATATACGGTGTGTAATTGATACATATAGCATAGCTTAGTAACGAATCTACCAATAATGCCAATGATAATAATTGCGTATTCTGTTTTCTAGTAAATAGTAGGAAAAAGTTCAATTTGCACAAACTCGAAATAGATTACGGTAAGCCCATCAAAATTATCATCATGTATTCAACAAATTGTCAACCAGTGACAACATAATCAAGAAATTGTTTCGGAATTCTCTGTAAACACGGAGCCAATGCCTTGAATTCCTGGATCTCGAATGCTGGAGATTCATGAAGATTCATCGTGTGCACTTTGCACAAATATACTACATAGACCCGTCACTAAATTCACAAGAATTTTACAAGTTTATTAAAAGTGCAAATCCAGGGACTATGTACACTTATACCGTACTAATGCTTAATATGAACTACCTAAATTATCAAAGTAGATTCTTGTATATATTACGTCGTTGGCTTACTATTAATACTTTTTGCATGTCACTAATTTTTTCTAGTCTCCATAATACCAGACCAGCTTAGAAATAAGATAATAAAAATACACGATGTATAATAATTTGTTTGTTACTCGCAGAAAAATAGAAAATTTTGACTGAAAAATTATTCTTTTAAAGTTCTTCGGTTTCTACCAGAGAAAAATATATAGTAAACTTTAATCATATAAGTAAATATAGGATACTACTAACCTTCTTATTCGATCACTATTCATTTTTTTAAACATCTAATGAATTATAATTAGCCTCAAATATTATTTCAGTTAAGTGAAATATGAATTTTAGAGGTAAGCGTTTGAGTAAACAACTCTGATATACGTTGTGTTTTACGAAACCACAAAATATAATTTTAAAATAAAGAAAATAATTTAAATTGACAATTTATTGACCCCTTAGATATTTAAAGTAAGTTTTGAATCTACAGAAGTCATTCACTTCTATAACTAGGAGCTTTAAGGAATAAGGCTTTAAAGGTAGAAGATTGTAAAGGAAATTGAAGGCTTAAATGAGGAGAAAACACCAACAACTTTGTACAAAATGATTAGTTGAAAGATAGAAAAGTCATTACCTGTAATGCTACATAGTAGCCTTAACGTTGGAGCATCACCAGAATACTGATTTATCATCCCCTTATTGGCAGCTTGAGGCACAGGTATTGTCAATGTAATCGGTTTATGGAATTTACGTCGACGAGGCTCTACTGTGACTATTGGAGATACTGCTACACGGTTGCCCAATAGCTTGGCTACTAGTTCAGTTGGTATAGGCTGAGCCTGTAAAATATAACAGAAAAAAAGGGCAACTTAGGAAAAAACAAATTCTGGAATTCAAAGCCAACCAGTACGCAATAGCAAAATGCAGAGTACAAGATCAAAAAATAAGGGAATGAGTTTTTTTTTTCAAGTCCATTTATAGTTATTCAGATTTATCCATAAAAAGTGGGCCTTACTTCTCATTAACTGTGTTATTAACGTGAATGTACAGAAAGTTTCATATTTCTATTATAATTAAGGGAAATGACTCTACTGATAAAATATTTCTTTTATATTCATTTTCTGTTTTGAGTTTCCCAAAGCATGAGAAACTTCACTTAAAAGACGTAATAATGACTTGAAAAACAGAGCTATTTAAAATTTATGGAAAGTCGTCATTACACTAAGTAAGCAATAATATCTACAACTGTAATTTAAAATATTTAAAATGTTACGTAAAAATTCATATATTCAAATTAACTTTGCTGGGTGTGTTATTTGGTGAAGCCATTCTTAATTTCGTTTGCGCAACATCTTATAAAATGGATATAATTACCTAATTTCTACGATTTTACGTGAAAATTGATTGGTTAGTAATGGTAGGTAAGAATTGTTGATTCTTAATAAATGATTCCTGTGCAAATTGGCTTCGCATGGTGTATCTGCATATTTGTTGAAAAAATAATGTTTTCTATCCCGTTTTCCATAAAGTTATTATTATTTATAATATACCATCTACAGTAAAATATACTTCTTGACATTGCAGGTCGAAATTTACATATAAAGTTCTTCAGGCAACAATGTTGTGAAACAAATAATGAACTATGTCGTGTAGAAAGTTTTAATTTCATAAAGGACTACAAAAACGCAATTATTATGGAAATGAAGTGTATATATTCTCCACAGTGTAGCTTATGTATAACTTTTCATACCACTACATATGTTATATAACAGGTAAGAAAAGTGGAAGTGATTCCAGCATCATCTAACAATACTTTCAAAGCAACAAACAGGTGTAACTAACTGAGAAACCAGAAGATTTTTTTTTCTCCTTCCTCTTCTTCTTGGAAGCAATTGAGACTTCTGATAATGGTTACGGTTATGGTTATTGTTATATGTAAACTAAATCTTCCACACATGAATAAATAGAGTTAAGTAAATAGTCCAGTTAAAACAAAATCATTATTTTCTATCTCGTCTATGGGGACTTAACACTTGGAGTGATAAAATGTTTCTATTTATAGGTTAAGTGTGATTAAAACTCGTTGTTACATAGTCAAAAGCTATAATATTTGGTCTATTATATGAAATATGAACTCCACTTTATGAAAACAAATAAAAAGCTATTTGAAGAATGATATTCCGAGCTGCGCGTCAATGAAGAGAAAAGTAACTGTACTGGAGTCGGTAAGCTATCATGTATCAACTAGTTGGGTTTGTTCCATATAATGTTTCAGAGTCCTTGATTGACTTCAACTCTTACTTTACATTCTATTATAAGAATGAAACCACACTGTGAAACGACAATTGCGTTACAGAATTTCAAACAAATTTAAAAATTCTAAAATATATGAAATTAACTAAAACAAAATTTTAACTTTGACGTCAGCGGTGGTGATCGTAGACAATGAATTCAAATGAATAATGAAACTGGCAGTAAAATTTGGGAATAAATGGCACTGTCTCGTAAAATTGATAGATTCAAGGTTGGTTTATCACAAAGTGTGTATGTTGTGATCATAATCTCAAATATACGAATGTAGCTTTGGTAGGAACATTCAACCTTTGTTCATAAATATATTTAAAAAAGAGAAAAAGAAAAAATCCATTTATTTAACGAGATTTTCATTCTTCAGATGAGACCACTTGTAGAAAGATTTAACATTTGAAATTTGGAGTACGACATGTTGCTGGATTTGATGAACTGCTTTGTTTCTTTCTTTAGTTTAAGCCATTTTTGACCTAATTTAAGTATTCACTTTCATGACTGAAAAGAACTTTTACTTAGAATCATTGTGTTTAAAGTTACACTACATATCAGCATATGTTTTAAAAATAGGAAATTTCCTACGACAGTAAATAATTAAAACGTACTTCCTGCTTCTATTAAAAATTAAAAAAAAAAAAAAATAAAATACTAGTTTTGAAAAGACTAGTGTTAAGCTATGTATTTTACCTTCAGTTCTAATAGTTCTGTATGTATATTCCCTATATATGTGTATTATATTTCTATTTTCCCGTGATGATGAGTCATACAACATCAATTTAAATGTAGAGGAAGTAATTAGAAAAAACTGCCCTCTTTCCTCTTTAGAAGTGGCATTTTGAAAATACTTGAACACATGTCAATTTATTTTTAGCAAGAAGTTCATATACCGAGTTTTATCTCCCTAAGTTTAGGAACTCCTGAGATGTTCTATTTTAGGCATAAATATTGACTCCTCCCCCCTCATAAGATATACAAGAAAATCCTAAATATCATAGCCTGCAGTCCTTTTCCTTGGTCATGAAAAGTATGTCAAACAAACGGTGAGGTTTTGTATAAAGGACAAGCTTTAAAATAAGCAAACGTTCAGCCTCTTATATGAGGTTGTGTTATTTCTATTTGCTGTAGATGCTACAACTATCCCCCTCTCTTAAATGAAGTTCAAAGTAGCAATATACAAAGAATATTTAAGACATATGTAATGAATAGTTGATGCAACTACTACCCAGATAAAATAATAAAATGCATCAGAAGCAAAAGCCATGAGTGCCTAACCCTGACGACGACAATGACATTATCATCATCATCAGCAACAGCATTTCACTATTATTATTATTATTATTATTATTATTATTATTATTATTATTATTATTATTATTATTATTATTATTATTATTATTATTATTATTAAAGTTCATTTTTTTTTAAATTGTTGGCATTTCTTTCAACACTAACTTGTTTCAGAAGAATAATAATTTTGAATTTGCTGTTATTTATTTTCAAATTTATTGAAAAGGTCAAAATTTAAAGTAGTTCAAGAAAATCAAATTTGGTGTAAATTTGAAAGATCACTCCCAAATATTTAGTGCAACAAGTTGTATCATGTGCTATGCATTAATTTAACCAGCAAGATATCCTAATGTGAACAAGAATTTAATATATGTACAAGATATACAGGGATTATACATGAAATGAAGAATTACAGAGTTAATTTTGTCCTAGAAAGTAAGTAGGAGCTTGTAATCAAAACTGTTTATGAAAGGTATAAACATTGATCTAAAATTTGTTCCTATTAGAAAAATATTAAATAGTGTATTGAAAATGAAGTGAGCTTGATCAAGAAGAATCACATTATTATCGTAAACAATTAGCACTATTTTAAGGAACAATATAAAATATTCTTAGTAACAGAGTAGTGAAATGATACTTAATTTGAAACAATATTGTCTACTGTATCCTTACTCTCGTGCTCATATTAAACAAAAGTTACCTAAAGTATGACATGTAAGTGTTGTGTATGTGTGTGTGTAAAAGAAGAAACAGAAGTACAATAAGATTAAGTCATACGTCAATATCCAGTAAGTATATTTGCAGTAGTTAACTGTTTACAGCTTTCTTTATTGCAGTGAATCGTTTTCAAGTTTTTCTCCTTCGTTTTGACTACATCATGTAGATGGTGCCAAATTAATAGATCTATCATGAATTTCTTTAGAACATAAAATTTAGGTTATTAAAACGTTATCAAACGAACCATTTTTCAGCACATCGTGAGACGTTTTTTTGCTATTTTTCTTTGTTTCCAGAGTCTTTGTCACTTATACCTTACAGTTTTGCATTTTTCTAATTTCTATATCGACTACCATATTTTTAATGTGTCGCTGCTCAAGTGCTGCTTAGCACTTATATGAGGCACTTCCCTTTCACCCTACAAGTTCATAATGGGATTTTTTTTTCAGAACTCAACAAATGCAAACTAATTGGAATATTAATAACACTCTCTCTTTACAATCCAAAATCATATGGATTTAAACATGGATTATATGTCAACAAACAAATCAAGCTATCTTTGTAGCTAATTTATCTTGAAAAATCCGCAGGTTCATTGCAACAAAAGCAAAAGATAGCCATTCAAGCCTACACCAATGGAATCAAGATTATTGTTACACACCATTAGAAAATCATGCTTTGTTACTATGCCACCACCTTCTTGATCTCTCAAGAGTCCCTTTAGCATTTGCTTTTGTCTAGAATTCAATACATCACGTCATATGTCTCGATCCTATTACAGTATTTATGGATTAGCTACTACGAGTTCCTACCAGTAAGGACCTCCCAGATCGAAGTCAGAAGTTTAACTGTTTTTAATTTAACATCGGATGGAACTCTAAACGATGAACAAGATAAAATAATTTCAGTACTGTAGTATGCGTATTGTATATAAGAAGTAGATGTAAAAGAAAGGAAAGCAAACTAGAAAGCAAACAGTACAAAAACTCACACAGTTAACTTTGTACTGCATGAAAAAAATAAAACTGATAAAAATAGCCAGATCAATCCAAACAGGATTACTTGAAAGAAAAATATAACACGTACATTATCACGTAAAGACAAAAAATACTTATAAAAGCAGCGGATATAATTCAATAGTAGAATATACATGAAATATATTTAAAAAGGAAGATTGAATAGGAGAGAAAGTAATGGGAATAGAGAGGGCTTAATTTATGATCAAGGTTAGCAATCGAAACATAAGAATGTTGTACTTTTGTTTGTACTTTTTCCTTTCACGGAAACCACGTGGTTTGTTTAGAATTTCACGCTTGCATAAATGTAGTATGGAAAACAAAATAAAATTGATCTCCGGATTGGCTGGGAATTGAATCTGTCTCCTGGTTGACAGACACATTCTCTATCACTAAGCAACATGTGACAAAGTACGCTTTCTGTGTTTATTACTATTTAAATTAACCAGATAGCTTAATTAACCAGCTAAATTAACCACTTATGATAATGAAAGATGTTCTCGTAGGTAGATTGCGACTGGCCAGAAAAGTTGAGCAAGCATATCGAAAGAGAAGTTTAGATGTTAACAATTTACAGACCGAAACAGACGGTTCGTTTTAAGAGAAAACTGACATCAAAGAGAGTCAAAGAGATGGATTTAGATTTTAGGATAATAAGGAAGATCTTGCATCGAGATCTAATTTGGAAACGTTGCCGTAACGTGCATGGTTGCGCCAGATTCATGAAATAGATATTATCAGTGCAGTGTTTCAGCTTGCAGATGCCAGAGTGTAGGGTTTGGGAAATAAAGACGAAAGTAAACCAAATAAACCCTTAACACACGCCCAAAAAATAAATAAAATAAAAAGTATTTTTCTCACTATTATTTCCTTTCTTACTACTAACTTTCTTTTCTTATATCGTAATATGTTGACTTCTAATTTTCCGTTTTTACGGAAACATCAAGTCTCATTTTATGCTTCTCATTTTCATTCAAACTTCATAACTTGAACTGAGTGATTTTAATATGAAGTACATAATTGGTTGTATTTCCTCGTGGTACTTAATCATTTTCGTGTCCTGTTGAATTACGCTTTTCTAATGACTTTTATTTTCATTTCACTGTCTTACCTTTTATATTTTCTTAACGTAACTCATTCATTTAAAGTGAATAATTTTCAGTTTATATCTCTGTATATGGTATATTAATAAAATCAGTAACAGAGACATTAGATGGAAGTGGTCTACCGTCATATGTCATTTGCCACTTACAGCAAACTGTGGCCATCTGGCCTAATTTATGGACCGACACTGACAGATGCATCCGGGCTGTCATTCTTCGGTCTTTGGAGTTTGCAGTCCTCTTGTACAATATGCAACTTCAGGGTTGTCCCTCGAACTTTGAATCTAATAGCTTGTTACCCTCTGGAACAGAGAGAGTGGAATACGCCCACTGCGCGGCCAGACTGAAGTTCTGAGTGCCTATCAGCTACCTACTGGTCGAGGCAGCCTTGCTAGCGAGTCAAGGTTTACCATGCTCTGCAGACATGGTGCACGAGCGTTATAAGGCAAGCTCACCTCCCGCCCCTACTCGCCGTTACCCAGAAAGACTCCTGGGATCCGAATTGCAAGGTTTGACCACAGCCCGGCCTAGTCCAACCCGGAAGCTCAAAGCATGCTCGAGGGGACTTGTTCATTCCCGGCCCTGCATACCTCTATCATCAATGGCTATTGCCTTCCGCGCAGAAGTACCACAAACACGTCGAAGTACTCCTGAATCTTCTTCAGAATCCAATGGAACCTGTTAAGTCACTATTTGAATTTGATGCCAGCACCTTATCTCGTATAGTTTCCTCCCCCTTACTGGGATCGGCACCTTTCCCCAGTCACCGTTTAATCTCCCTCCAGGCAGTAGACTGGCATTCTCTTTCAGGTATGATCGTCCAAGTAATACGGGACTTCTTAATTACGGTACAGGTATATCGTAGATTACCAAAGCCAATGACCCATATAGACGTCTTCGTAAAGACATGTTCATTTAGGAGTACGACAGCCTCCCCTGGTAGGCTCGGCCAAGCAATACGGGGTTGCCTGTCTAAAGTGTTTGGATACCACGTATACGTCGTACCTAAGCTACATTCTGAATTCAATAGCACGTCTAAGCCATTGTTGGAAGGAACCACCACACTCTCCCTCGGCAGGGCCGTTCAAACAATAAGGAACTTCCTCTATTTACGGAAGAGGTACACTGTACATTACGTATTCAATGACTGATGTTGACTGTCTTCCTTTAAAGACAATGGCCATTTGGGAGCGGTGAGCCCTGGTAAGTTCGTAGAGCTTCCAGGTAGCTGGATGCATTCTACTACATCTCTTGATCTTGAGGTACGATAGTGCGTGAATCCCATTCTGGACCCAAGAAACATACCAAATGCTCATTGAGGTCTTATACTACATTATCGTTCCAGTAGAGCGTTGAATCCGCCTCTCATAGGCACACCAACTAGCCCTATTTCATAAGTGTTGGGGTACAACGTAGTCTTATCTTCTGGACTCAAGGGTACGACTTAGTTGCCCATTTCGCAGGTAGAACATGAGCTCTTACCTCCGCTAGTAGGGGTGGCAGTTTACACTACCTACCTCAATGAGACTATGACGACCTCATACGTAGTCGTTCATTTGGAATATCCAACCGAAGCCTTGATTCCCCGTAGGTTGTTGCCTGTATATGTCCGCTACTCATAAAAGGAGCAGTGGTATGTTGCAAGCATACGAGAAAGTAACATGGTTCAACGCACCTCCCGAGTCATATTTCCCCGTGGAAGGGTCACCTCTCGCCACAACGTATGCGATTCGTACTTGATAGACGGGTTCCCTCTCCCTTTCTGAGTACGGACTTGTGACCGGCCATACATATAAATATTCATTTAATGTAGAAAAAAAATTACAAATTAACAAACATTCGACGTAACATAGTAACATTCGATAAATTGGACTGTTACATCAGAATTATATTTTATTTTAGCTCATTGCAAATGATCATAGTAGGATGGAATTACCTTCGAAAATATATTTCTCTTCCCCCCAAAAAAAAGTTTGGAACCATCCCTACTAGAAAATTATGCAAAAATATGAATGAATGAGACAAAAATGACAAAGCCTTTATGGAATAAATAAGATTCAATTGAATTTTAACAATTGTGAAATATTATATTTATTGGTTTAAACCTTCGATGCAATGTTATTACCACATTGGTTCATATTTCTTTTTACATAATCCTATCAAAATACCGATCAATGAAATTTTGGTATATCAAGCTGGAAGCTTGATCGAATTATATCCGACTAATTTGGGAACGCTACTGTATCCTGTATGATTGCGCCAGAACCATGAAACTGACATTGTTATCAATTTGCTGTTTCTGCTTGCAGATGCCGCAGTGTTGTGTTAGTGTTTGGAAAATTACGTTAAAAGTGAACTCCCTAATGGGAAGGATACAACACGTATGTTTTCCAAACGCATTTTTCGAACGACCGAATAGTGAAACATTGTTAAATAATTGTTTAACCATTGGAGTGACCACAGCTAAAGATGTACCAGGCAAACATAAATAGGATCCATGCACAAACATTCGCAAACAAAGGAGTCAATTCGAGGTTACAAATGAAAGTGCTGTCTGTTGGATACGTCGACTGACAGCCCGAGAGACGAATCCCTTGTAACTACATCCGGGTACAATCATGATTCCATGGGGGTAAAACTCAATACAATCTTTGACAGAAGTGTCACGGTACGTAACTGCCCAAATGTTTTACGCATTGTGATAACAGTCTTTGATTTTGTCTTGCCATGCCAAGTGTCTTTCGTACTGTTTGCGGAAGTTTGTCGTATGTTCAGCAGTGTAGCATGGGAGGAGGTTGTGAACCCGGCCCTCATGTATGCACTGCAGGCCAAGTCGGCGATGAATGGTGTGGCTGACAGTGGACTCCACCATCTTTAATCTCTAGACCATGTCATGTTAGGGTGGTGGAGTCTCTTGACTGTCACATTATTACTATTAATGAATGCTGAAAACTAACGTAAAGAATGAAGGAAATAAAAATTAACAAACTGATACACCAACGAACGAATTAAAATAAAAGTCATTATTATGTATTTGGAAGGTCAGAATATTTAGGATGGAAATTTAGAACGGTATCAAATTCCATGCAACACTTTCTTCTTTTCTTTTATTTACCTTTCATGAAAAATAATCAATATTAATTTCTAGAAATTAAAGATTAAAGAATGAGTATTAAAGATGAATGAAAGATAGTATATTTATTTCTATTTTCACTTTGGCTTCGTAGTTCTTATTGGTCTTTCTCGAACTGAATAAAATGGAACTAGTTTTATGACATTTTCCCTCGAATTATAATAGACAGAACATATTGATCCAGATGATCTCTCCGATTTCCTACACTGCTGTTTGTTATGTAATGCGTACGTCATGAAATTATTTAGCTGTACTTGAACGCAATACTTTTAAACGTAAATTTTGTTCATATGTATTAAGATGTTGCTTCTACTTACAGATGGTGCATCATACAAGGTTTAAGCTAACAAATTTGAAGAACGTTACTCAAAAATAAAACTTATGACTTCACATAACTTAAAGCACACACCATAGATTCAGCCACCAAAGATTTAAGTCATATAGGATGTAACACATCACTTTCCAATGCTAAGTTTCAAGAAATTTAAATATACCCAACGTCTAATTTTACAATATTTAAGAGTTGCCTTTGATTAGAAACTTAACCGGAAGCTTCTCCTTAGCAGTATTAAAGACAAAGTAATCAATAGACTGATTCTGTTGAAGTGCTTACCAGAAACTACTTGGAATTTAAAAGCCAAACACACACATCCAAACTTACAAAGTATTTCTTTCTCCATGCCTGTCACACAGACATACAGCTTCGGCTAGTCACGATATTGACTTTTAAAACACACTACAAATCACAGCCGTCTCCTTTAGCCTAGCTAGCATAACTGTGGAACACAAAACTTAAAGATTTCATTTAATTACATTACAAATTACAAAACGTCACGCCTTACCCGAGTTGCATGTCGCAATGAATTATGTAACCCAACTCATTTGTTCGCAATTTTTTTTTCTTATTACACATCACCTCGATACATTGTGACCTAGTTATGTTGACAGAGAATAGTCGGAGAAACATCCCTCTCGTTTGTCAACTAAAACCAATGGACATGGACACCAAAATCAAATGACTAGTATTGGCAGCATTTTATCAAAATTAACGATCTCAATATTGGAGCCGGAAATTGTAATAGTGTTTATTACTTCCAGTTTTAGTAAAATAAGAACCGAGACTAAATATATTCTTCCATACCCTAAACCTATATCAAAAACTTACTTGTCGCTTCCTGTTACCATTTTACTTTACAGAAATCAGCATACAAAAACCGTGAGTGGTAAT
Source organism: Thermobia domestica (assembly GCF_964235325.1). Taxonomy (NCBI): domain Eukaryota; kingdom Metazoa; phylum Arthropoda; class Insecta; order Zygentoma; family Lepismatidae; genus Thermobia; species Thermobia domestica. The sequence goes on from NC_137454.1 coordinate 288,093,264, forward strand.
AAACTTATATCACTTCTAACTGCAAGAGAGTAATGAAGTCAGAGATGGGAACTATTCTTGCGGCACTGAAATACATATCAAAAACTGCTTCTCACTATATATTTCGGGTTTTTCACTACGGTGATCAGTGTTGAAACCGCAAGTCGTAGCTTTTCACTACATTCAGCGTGCGTAGATGCGCAAAGATTGAAAACTTATTCGTGGAATGTTGAATCCATATTTAAAAAAACATTTCTCGCTTTTCCTTACTTCCGGAATGTCTTCTTGGGACACGAAATTGATTCCAAGACACTGCTTTACGCTATCTTTTGCCGTTTTCACTCTCTAGTGATTAACATTGAAACTGAAAATGGTTATTTCTAGCACATCTTGTTTGAATAGAATGTTAAGAAAAGAAGTGGAACGCTGAATTGAATCCAAAAAATCGCTTCTAGCTATCTCTTATAGTTTTACTCAGATACCTATCGAAAGACAGAAAAACGAACGAATGGGTATAATCGTTCAATAAGACTTCTCATATTTCATTAGAATATAAAGAAAATGCATATATCAGTCAGATATATTCTTATTTTTTTTAAAAAAAATTTCGAATATCATAAGTATTCCAAAGACCGAACAAAGTATAGAAAGGTACACAGTATGAAAAATTTCATGAAAAATCAAAGAGTTTAAAATTTCACTATCAAAGAGTTTAGAAGAACGGTCTGCAAAAATCTAAAGTAGAAAAGCGTGTGGCTTACTTATTATCCTATTGTTACGTTTCGGCGATTTGCCCTCGTTATAAATGCAAAACGTGCCATTCCATCTATTTACTACTACTTTAACTAATATTTTGCATATTTAAATACGTTTTAGTATTATTCCTGATCTCCAAAAAATATTTGCAGAGCATGTGCTAGTTGCACACCTGCAAGTTGCGCAATGTTCGTAGGAACCTTCGCCATCGTATTTGTATCTGTTGGCAACAAAAGAGACATCAATTTGAACATTTACTCTTCTGATGTATTCATCGTAATGATCCTGTCCGAAGAAGGGAGCTAAAATAAATAAGTGAGTGGGCTGCACTGGGACACTATTTGATAAAACAGTAACCGTGGGACGTAAAACTCAAAGATTTTTTTGATAAAACAGTGTTTACCATCTTCTTTGACTGGCGACACACTTTACTCAACGCTCACGGGAATGAAGTAATAACTCTATGTAGTAATTAGCATTGTTGCTGTTACTGGAGACATTGACTTGCACACTCTGTCTCAAAATTAATTTTAACTAATTATTAAATGCTTCATGATTTTTAAATTCTAAAATTTTGCGTCTCACACTACGAGATTGTGGGACACACCGGTTACGAACCACTGTACTAAAGGATATGCCCTGTACAAGACTGACATGAATTGCAATTTAACGTGTATTAGGTCAGGGGGTTGACCAACTGCAGGAGAGAAGGGAACCAAAGAAACTTCCGAATATGCCTGGAATAAACACTGGTTAGGAAACGGATTCAGGTGTTCTAGTTTCTTCACACAACATTGAGCACCTCCTTGTATCATTTTTCCGTGCCCTTACTTGCATTCGAACAGCCTACTAAACTGTCAACGTTGTTTTTTCGTTTAGCATAGATCGCCTTACTAGTGTAGACTGCTCGTATGATTAGAAAAATCCCATCATTTTATATTACAAACCACCTATTTCCTCTCTTTCCATTTTTTCGTATCTTTATTCATAACGGAATTGACCTATAGCCCCCTGAATTTTGAGACGCTCTATATGTTGTAATTTCCTGGAAATTAGTCAGTAGAATATGTGTTCGTTTCTGAACGTTTGTCCATTAGAATGGCACAAAAATTTTGGCCCAGTCAGTACTATTGTAGCAATTAAAACTTCTCTCTACAAGCAAAATAGTTATTGAAACGAAGTCTGTGGATGATTGTGCACTGACAAATATTAAGTATGTATATAATGGGTTATTACAAATGATTCATCAAGTTTTTAAGTATCATAACTTCAAATATTTAATGCCATCCTATTTGTACTAATAACCAATCGAAAGAGCATACTTCAAAGTTTTGTTTATGTCATTGCAGATTCCGATATACTTCACAAAGTGGAGGGTTATAACATTTGTAAAATGGCGAATAATCAACAGAAAGCATTTGGTGTGGTGGAATATGTGAAGACAGAATCCGTCACCACCGTGCAGCATGCGTTCCGAAGACAGTACAACATACAACCACCAAGCCACCAAACCATTTTGCGATAGTATCGACAGTTTAAGGACACAGGCTGCCTCTGTAAAGTAAAAAGCTCCGGGCGACCACCTGTCTCGGAGAAAACAGTGGAGAGCTCGCGCGTATATGGGCTGAGCTTGACTACCGCATAGATGTGTAAGGTGAAACACGAGGAACGCACATAGAACATTTGTAATGATGTGTAAGAAACTTAAAAATGTGCTTTTTCAAATGATGTATCAGTTCTTATTTTGTATGTAATACTGTGTGAAATACATTCATACAAAACGCGATGAGACATTTGTAATAACCCTGTATACATAATGTGTGTGTGTATGTGTAATTTGCGGGTTAAGAAATGACGCAGAATATTCATTAAAGAGTAAGAATTAATTTATTAATTTATTACTCATTTTGAGGCATTCTATTCTAATATGGTAGTGAATGAACTGATATGGTGAACATTTGAGGCTGGATACTTGAAAGAAGATCTGGTAACAAGGAGCGAATGACTTAGCAGCAGACGTGTTACGGAAAGACTACCACGGAAGTCTTGAAATTTTGTGTTCGTCTGACGAAAGGCACCAAGGAAGTATACCAATTGTCATGTTGAAGTAATCTACCAAAAATACGTACTAATTGTTGCAATATGTTTATAGATGGTATAATATAGTATATAGATGGTATAATGGTCAGTAATAAGTATCGAATTTCGTTCGTTCAAGGAGTTTAATGAAAGTTGTGTCTCAACAACGAAGACACGCGTTCAGCATCCGAATCTCGCTGGTTCAACGATTTTAATGAAACCCGTGTCTCATTAACAAAGATAGGTGTTGCGGACGCCGGCCACAGCTATGAACGAGGTAATGCTCAAGACAACTGCCGCTATTATTCATGAGAATCACTGGATAACTATTAATTAACTAATATACATTTCCCAAGGCATTATATTCCCAAGAAAGAATAGCGATTCTTCATAGCATATACACAAGTGTTTATACAAGGTGAATCCCGCGGTTACTTACACCTGAGCAAATTAGGTACCGAAAGACATGCGTAAAATATTTCAGGAAATATTGAGTGTGTTGCTTACCCTTCACGAGTTCTTCTGATTTCACTTCGTGTCATCTATTTTTTCTGTTCTCGTCTAAAATTAGAACTAAGATGTGAATAAGCTATAACGGACGTAAAATACAGTTTCAAAGGCCATATTACATGACGGATTCCCGTTATTCTAAGATTGGCAGACTCCAGTAAGCCAAGAATATTCAGTCAAATGGGAGTTACTTTGTCTTCATGGGATCTGAAAGAATCAGATACGCCTGAAGGCTTACTAATATCTTCGTTGAGTAATGAATTCATTCTCATTCCTTACTGACCAACCCTCGCATTATTTAACCACGACCTCAATAAGCAGTGTGGTAAAATGAGAACCATTTATTGGAAAGTGCAGAAGAAGCCTGTCTTGTACAATGAGTTCCTGTCACTTGACACACCATAGCTGATGGTACTTTCCCTTCTACATCGTGGGCTTCTTGGTGCTTTTCATAAGCCAGAAGTACAGCAGAAAGAAATGGTTGTTTGAATGGTTTCTCAACCTATTTCATATCACGACCACCCTTTTATCACATCCTCTTGCCAGTGACCCCCATAAATAATTTCCGGTTAGAAATAAGCTTCTTTATTATTAGTGCTTATCGCTTACAGTTCTATACGTGTGTAGGACTCATTTTGAATTGTATTTTAATATATAATGTCTGTTGTATTTATATTTTTCTTGTATGTCAATACATAGTATTTAACTCGCTTCATTTCACTTTTATTCAATTTTTTCTTTTTTTTAATGTTACAATTTTGATTGATGTTCTTTGCTATATTTAACAATAAGAATACGCATAAAGATATATCTATTAAAATAATCTTGAATAGTATTTTTTCCTCTGCTAGAGCCTAATTTCATTTATCTTTTTTCATCTCCTTGTGACCCTTTAAGGGTCCCTACTCCCAGGTTGACAAACCCTGTTCTACAGCATACAAGAGAAATCACCCGGGATGAGTGTGACAAAACTAAAGTTATTGCAAACAGAAACAGCCAGATCCTTCATTTCAAGGAGGCAAGAAAATAAAATTAATATTTTCATAAACAATGTAAGGAAAAGATACTTAAATGAAAAAAAAAAAATCTGTCATTAAATGACAGAATTCTTACACTCAGTACCCAGACAGTATGTTCTCGCGTTGATTTACTATTTAACTAATCTTCTCCAAGTTATAGATAGCACGCATAGATCTAATGGAAGCATATAAGAGCGTACTAATTAGCACATGTGCAGAGTTTTGGCAGTGAAATAGAAGAAGAAATTATATGATAGATCAAACAAATCTACGAATAAATACTACCAGTGCAGAATGTGGACAAACCAAGAGAAAAAGAGAATAGTTCAATTGAAGTGTAGCCTGAAACAATGCAGCGTACTATCCTGTATATTATTCAACCTCGTTATCAAGACACTACTTAGAATAGTCAAGAAAGAAAAGAAAGTTAGAAAGATGTTCGTATTTATGAAAGACGTAGTGATCTCAGAAGAGATCACATAAAAATAACTGAATTCTTGGAACAAAAGAACAGCAAAATATGGCTTCCACATAAGACAAAGTACAATGAACCTCTAAACATTTCAGGAAATGAACACTAAGACGAAGATAACAAGAAGGAAAGTAATTTAAGATAGTAAGAACTTCTAAATTCAAAAGTGACTGCAGATGACAGAATGGGAGAATAAATTCTAGGCACTACAGCAACGAGATGATTTTTACCACACGTGAAAGATCCAATATCTAGGAAAACTAAACTGTTACGTATTTCATAGCCATAATAGACTACGTTATACAATGATGAAAAGAGAGGATCCATGAAAAAGAGATGAAATAAGAATATTCTCGGAAGGAAAGATCTAATAAGAAATGAAATCATCAGAAATACGGTCAATCAGAAGAATATTCCACAAAGGATAAAAGGATCTCAGTTACGCTGGTATGGACATATAGACATGCAATGTAATGATAATTTCCTCCGCATGTATACTAAAATGTCACACTAAGTCAAAGAAAACTTTTGAAAAAACTTTGAGTATTGTGCATACACAAATACGTATTCTCCACATTAGTCTCAGTAAAATGAAAAACAGTCACAAATATACTGATATGAAATTATATATCTTATTACCACTTAGGTTTAGAAAAATAGTGGAGTTGCTATAAGGAAGGAAGGTACTATAAGAAATAGTCAAGTAGTGAATACGTGTAAATAATATTGCGGAATAAGAAGAAATATCATAGTGTAAAAGTGATCGACTAAGTGCATTTGCTATGTTAAGAATGCTATATGTAAATTATATTATAAAATTATTATTAGTATGCATATATTAAGTTGAAATTACAACTTTTCATTGCTTAAGATGACAAATAATATTCTCGCAGAAGTATTTTAAACCAAAATAAGATATTCAAAAGCACATTCCAATTAACTTTGTTATGCAATGCACACATTTCTATTTATCTATTCTATTATAAAATGAATTGTGGGATTAGATTTAAAATTAACTAAACTTTCTGACTGTAATATCCTATCAATTACTTTATATGTTAATAAATCTTTTAAATAATGAGAGCAGGAAATTAACTCAACTTCTTATCATCTAATAATACTATTGACGAAGACCCAGTGTCTCTGTGTGATGCGTATCCTTTGGTTCAATTGGCAGGGAAACAGATATTAGTCCTGATCCAGCATTTTATTTCATTTGAGGAGTGCTTGAACTAAGAAAAGGAAACTTCGGTTTCGGAAACCAATGAGCGCCCCGTTGGTATGCTAAGTATACTACCAGCTCCAGTATTTTATTAGGATCACGCAGTGAGACTTACAAGACTGTGTTGTTAGTACGTCTGTCCGTCTTCCGTTACTCCATACAATAAGTCTTTGAATGATGGTGATTTTTTAAAGCCTTTTTTTTTTTTTTTTTTTTTTGCAACAGATAGCAAGAACAATCATCTCGGGCGAGTTCGTTAATGAAGTCAATCTGTTAACATCATATTAAGTAACAGTGGTCTTTACTATCTTAGACTATCATATTCCATACATGTAAGCGAAATTTTGAATTATTCTGCTTTCTGCAATTGATAGCTAGAGCGATTATTCTGTCCGAGTTCGTTAACGGAATCAATCCGTTAACGTCTTAATAGATAATGGTGATTATCTATATTCCATGCATATAAGTTCCGCGTGATCCTATTTACTGTCTTTACCAGAGAGTATTTTAATTTAAGCTATACTGAAATTTTGTGACCATTTGTTAATTATGATTATATTAATTTAGAATGATGGAATTTTTTGTTTGTGAAAGACTGTGAAGTAGACTGCAGTTTGTTTTATTTACAGTTCATTGCCCCTTTTCAGTAGCGTGTCTATATGAGATATGAGCCTGGAATTTTATGCAGAATACGAACCATACATACGTCTACTGAATATTTAACTCCAACTACTTGGAAGTTTCGTGTAATGTGCTTTGTTGTCAATATGAAGACGGAATTAGTATGTAGACGAAATGAACTGAGGTAGGAACTAGTTTGCACAGAACGTTACTGTTCTAAGTTCACTAATGAATGGAAGATTTGTAAGTGTTCACGAGGAATTACCCTTCGACATAGAAATGTAGAAGGATGACGGGAACCATAGGCAGCGCTGTAGAGACGCTCGATCATATAGAGGATTTATATCTACATAAGTTACTGCTAACTACAAACCAATATCCACTGTATTGTGCCATAACGAAATATCATTGAACATGACATGAATGATTATAATAGCCGCAAATCTATCATAACTAGTGTCACCATATTAAAGTCTAATAGTAGGAGGTAACGTAGTTCAGTAGTAAAAGACTCACTACTGGTGTGAGGGCTATCTGATTCGATTCCAGGCCATATGAGTTTGTGGTGAGACTTATTGATCAAGAGCTTCTGTAATGATACTACTGTTTATATTGATAACTTACACGCCACAATGTATCATATATTTTGTACCTACTGCATGGTTAATATTAGTACTTGATTTTCCATTACAATTCACCCTTTAGAAGATAAAAAGAACTTACAAAATTCACAGAAGATATCCAATTTTCTGTCAAATACATGACTGGAACTGAGGATAACAGTGAACCTCAAAACCCTAGAAGTTTCAGTTTCTCTGTTTCTCATTAAAAAGTAAGTATATTTGTCCCAAGTAAGTAAAATTATAATGCATGTTTTCTTTGTAAACTTGCTCGGTATAGTTGATGATTTTGTCCTTTTATCTTAATTTTCAAAGTTAGGTTACTCATGAAAAAGGACGATTTTGAACTATGCACTGTAAACTTTGATACAAGTAGACATTTGAATACCATTGCTGATCAGATTATTTGCGAATCACGCAATGGTCTAAGCAGCATCCACCGTTTGTTTTTAGTCAATTTCATTCTCAGTCCAGTGACGAATTTATTGATTATCACTCCTGTATTATGTCATCTAACAAACCGGCGTTATTCCAAGATATAATAAAAATTGTCTATCTAGATAGTGTCTACCGTGGGCAGATGTTTCATTTTCAATGCAATACAAAGGAATTCACATTTAAATTAATGTCAGAAGCTACAATACATACATACATAAAAAACTGATAATACTGTTATTGTGAAGACATAGAGAAATTTCCTGAAATGGTTTGTATGATTCATTTCTTCATGTGATTTATGCGAAGAAAAATCAAATTTCAAAACACTAAGCTAGTTGCTAAATACACTAAAGTTGTTAACAACATTACAGAATCTTCTAACTCAAATACTACAGACTTTTGTTTCTAAAAATTATCATTTTTTAATATTTTTATTTTGGTCTAATGTAGTAATTTATTGAGTATTAATAATAAATCGGGTGATATTGCCGGCTATATTAAAGTGTTCTGTATTTGCATTTCCCATCATGATCATATGCTACAAGGATGAGTTATGGCATAAGAATCCCTAACAATAGTTTTTCAATTTGAATAAATATTTTTATATTTTTAAGATTTTTTTTTATCAATTGTTAATTTTACGGACTTCACATTCCCAAATTCAAATAACAATAAATTGAATAATTCATCTACAATTATATGAGAAAACTTTATCGTTTTACATTGTTTTCATATTATATGTGCCGTAAAGTACGATGTAATGAACCATCAATAATAAAATTTAAAATATATACAATGCAGGTGCCATTTTATATAAATGAATATTGAGCACATCATTATCGAGTGTTTCTACTCAGAAGCTAATACTTCCTTGATTATAAAACAGAAGTTCCCGTTTGCAACGTAAATATTCAACTCAAATTAATTGGGAAAGTTTATTTCATGTGCTCAGAAGTTAATAATTATTAACGTCAGTTGATACAATCTAGTTGCGTCAATAATAAGTTTTAAAATATAGGACAACAGCAGTGCCTCTGCAGTTTCGGTACTAACACTAGCTAAGAGAACACTTAAGCGTTCTCTTATACGAAACAAAAATTATGTATTTTTAAATATGTTTTGAAAAGGAGACTTTGTAAAAGGAAAATGACTCTCCACGTACTTTCAAATTAAACAGTGCTCACCTTCTCCATCACCATCACTTGCTACTTTGTATCTAAGACTGACACTAAGAATGCTTCAGGTTTTCAGGAAAGGGAAACAGGGAAGAGAAAATAAAATGTAAGGCAATCAATGCCAACAGCACAAAAGCAGGGCTCGAAATAGCATAAACTGCAAAGCCAAAGCCAAAAAAGCTATATATAACTATTTTGAGCAATCCTTAAAGCCCAATAAAGTTAGTTAAACAAAGGTAATGAAAATGTTAGTTTTAATGAAGAGAAGAATAAAATACTATGTGGTTTGAGTGCCATATTTCGAACCTTGCTTTAATCACATGGTTAAGGGTTCAAGTTTGTAAAATTGTTAATAATTGAACTCAGATTTTCAAGTTTAACTAAATTTATTGGGCACTCAGACGAAATTTACATTTGTTAGTAATAAAATAGGTGCAATTGCAAGAACAGTGGTAATGCATAGCAGATTACACTTCTGTGAGTTTAAATAGAAGAAAATCAGTATTATAATCCTTCACCAATATTTTATACATGCAAAAATCCTTTAGCCAGGTAGTATAGTAGCACAGAAAACAAAGTTAAGTTGCAAGAAGTTTCTTTGCTACAGAATAACTTTTAAGAAAATTACAAAATGTCAGATGTTATAATTTCTTTTAAAACACTGTACATGGTTACACTAATTTTCAGTTTGATATTACTCGAAAGCTGATTGTTTCAAAGGTCAAATATAAAAATAGAATCTTAATTTCAACACTTGGCTACCGTTTTCCATGCAGATCTACTATATTGAAAGAAATTATTATGTACTGTAGCTGCTGAGGTTAGTTGCATGCATTTCAAACATTACATTTGATAATCAGCAGGAATATACACTGTTGGGGTTACAGGTTTCTTTTGAATAGGACATCTACATGGTTGTTTCTCGATACACACGCATACACACACACACACACCTACATACACTCATATACACTATTGCACACCACATATAACATTACAAGTCCACTACGTATGTGTCTATAAGAAGCATTACCACCACAACTACAAATACAGCTACAACACGTCACCTTACCTGCATGCAAAGAAAGCATACTATCTTGGTTCTTTGCGGAGAAACACAAAATATATTTCACATCTGTTCTACGGTCATTTAAAAGCATTTTTTGTAGGTTCGCATGCTGAATTAATTCGAAGACACCAATTAGTACTATTCGAATTATTTCCAGCAGAAAAATGATGTGTAATTATTGAAAATAAAACAGTAAATAAATTTAAAACGTGGCTTATTCGACAAGATAACTTGAATAATGCGCCTTCAAGAAGTGTAGACACATCGAAAATTATTACAGAAATGTTTCTACTGTGAGCCAAAATGTAGTAAATTACATTTTGAACTTTAAATTTAACTACTCTCTTAACTAAGAACGTTAGGAGATTTTTCACTTCGACTACTAGCCTACCGAAGCACGTAAATCATTACTTGTGCCTACAACTGCATTTAATTATCTTTGTATTTTTCTGGTAATATTCATTTTTATCTCTGTAATAAATTACATTTTTGCCTAACATTAATTTCATATGCTCTCGATTGTGTTCAATTGTCTTACAAAGGTAATGCTATTCTTTCATCTCTCCAAAAATGGATCTGACTAATTTTCTCTTTATATAAATTGTCACCAAGCTGTAATGCGAATGTTAAATTTTATGGCAGGAATATTGCCGCTTGATCTGTAATCTTTGTATTTGGAAGTTGACATAGAATTCCTATTATAGTCCGCAGAATATGAAATAGTTTTTCTAATTTCCACTTATGCTATCATTAGGAAAGTAATCATCATCATGAATCCTTACAGTTACAGATCAAGAGAATTTAATTTTTTTTCAGATTATATAATATATATTCTTTGATTACAAATATCTGTCTCCCGAAATATCATGCTAGTTTTTTTTTTTTTTTTTTTTTTTGTAATAAACTAAATATACAAAGAAAAAAAATTACATTTAACGTAATTTATATGAAACGAATATCATTCAAAGTTATTTTTCTTTATTTTTCTAATATTTTTATATTGTTTCTTGCAGAGACTATACAACTATAAATTGAGAGATGTCTTTTATAGTTATTGCTACTCGGCATTTTGAAATTTAATCAAGAAGTCAAATAATAATTTAAAAAAAATCTTAATATGCAATTTTGAAATGAAGTATAAACGTCTTTGATAGTTCCGTTTATTAGTCTTTACATAAAATCAACTCGAAGTCTAAGAGTAATTAATTTTAGCTATCCTTATTTGCATAATATGTAGCAGAACTATTTCCGATATCACAAAGAACTTTTGTCTTCCCCTGAACGCCGAATATTGTCTCAACTTCCTATTTACATTTTTTTCTTTCTTTTTAATTCACATGAATTCTGATCTACACTCTCACATTCAAAACAAGTCACCTAAAGGGAATATTTAGTTATTTCTGAAGGCACTTAAGAACCTAATTTCAATAATAAGTGTTACATTCATCATTCAATGTACACTGTAATCCTATTTAGATCGAAAATATATTTATCGTTTATCGCAAAATTGATATATTTGAGATATTATTTTCATATATTACTTCGATTCTATTTCTTTAAGAAAGTGGTAAGAAGACAAAAGTTTTGAGCAACTAATTAAAAGACAAAAAGGTTTGGTATTATTTTATGTATTTTTGTGGGATGAAAATCATTTCTATAAACTGATCTCAAACATAAAGTTTATGTGAAAAGTTTTAAGTAAACAAAAATAATGAAAACCGCTTACATAACAAGTAATTTATATCCATATCATGAACAAGAACACGTAATTATTCTATCTTAGTTTATTATGGAGATTTTCAAGATTTAACGTAAAGATGAAACTTTTCATAACAATTCACTCGTGTTACCATCTTGAAGTCAGAATTAAGAATTCACATTAAGACGCTTATAAATTAACTAAGTCCATTGGATCCGAGATTAATATCAACATTTTTTCTTTCTATCTACCAAAGAATTAGTTCACTCCTCTTCACGAAATATCTATTGGTATTTTAATGAAAATTAATTTAGAGACAGATTCTGTCTGGTCTTTGTTTTTATTTATCTTTTCTAACGAAAAGTCTCAGAAAAATGATGTTTTATGGCAATTGTTACAATAATCATGCAAAGATCCAAGATACATATATATATATATTATGATATGCGAAAGAAGAAGCACGATCACTGCACTACGCACACAAAGTGGAACAAAGAATCGACAGCCGCGAAAGACATGCACAAAGGTTAATATTATTTTTATTTTGTTAATCTGAAGGTCATTTTTCACAAATTACCATTTTTTTCTTTTTTGTTTTATTCTTGAATTATTTAACTGTTACATCTACTTCTAAGATAAACACGAAGGGTTAAAAATTTTAAATTATAGGCACCAGTGTGTATATATATTTATATATAATGATATAATATACAAACTAGCAAGTTAGAACTAAGTAATAAATATATCTAAATGACTTGTTTAATACTGAATATTTAACGCTTTGGAAATTGTTACTTAAATTGAAAAAAATATGGATGCAATGGAATCAAATTAGAATCTGGGTATTTCCACACTTTAACAAAACCACAGCCCGAGATGAGATCCATATATGACAATAAAATAAACAAATACAAAATCGATTGAGAGATAAAACTATGATGGTTATCTTACTTATATTTTTACAAAGAAAGGCCTTAATCTTAAAATTAGCTATTTTATATGAAACACTACGAGATATCTTAATATTAAAGACGGAGCGTCTACATTGTCGTTTTATACTAATTCTAGGAAAGCAATACAGGGAACATTGTTTAAAGCTTTTGTACTTCACTTTCAGAGTAAAGCAGCAGTCAATTATCAAATACTGCACAATTGAGTATGCCATGAGTCAATTATTTATTATAAAATAATTAAACCAGAATATGATACATACTATATTAATAAATAAAACTTTCAATTGTTTTTCACATTAAAACAAAAAATGCTATATGTAACACGTGCGCGTAAATAATTTTATGTCTTTTTTTTTTGTACCTAGTGGCTGCTATTCTATTTTGTACTTAGCATTGCAAACATGGCTAATCGGTATTTCCAAATGAGGAAATATGTCCAGCTTGCAAGAAATTATCATTACTAAAATATAACCAATAATGAGAGAATTTCTACATAGCAAAAGCTCGCTTCTAAGACAGGTCGCAATTACGCTATACAGAAAAAAATAAGTATGAAAACCCTGTACATTAGAATCTAATTAAATGTACTTCAGATGAGCCAATAATTCTGAAGAAAATAATGGGATACAACAACACTGATTTTCTTGTCTCGATTTACAAATACAGCGAAATCAAGTGCTGGCAGTGCAAAAGTGTTTACATGCTCACAGCCGTCTTGTAGTCAGTGTACGATAATACAGCAGGAGCAACAAGAATACCAACAGCAATAACAGTAATAGTGCATTTACATCCAATTGTGCTTATCGGTGCGAAATATTAATGAAACGTGTGTTCACAAGATAAAGTAACAAGTCACTACATTATGTAACAGTTTAATCTAAAGTTTTACACAAACCTAAGCTGCAAGAACAAATGATCAAGTGTAAAGGTGTTCCACTACAATATTAATCAATTAAATTACTTTTTTAAGATAGGAGTCTAATTTTCATATCATTCCTTTGATATATAAATTGAAGAAAACTATAGTAATAATATTGACTTACTACTTCATAATAATAAATTTACACTTTAATATTAAAATGTTTAAACTATTAAATTAAAATTTTATTAAATTAGAAAAATAGTTTGAATTATGTATATCTCGCATCATACTCATTTATAAGTTGTATCTGTATAAACTATCATTTTATCTCATTAAATTTTCAAAATTTCCTACTAGAGTATTACATTTTATTAAAATGACAAACTTTCCGAAAATAAATTGCTGTATTAAAAAAAAGTCACTCGAAATAATTAAGTTATGCATAGATACTTAATAAAAAATAATAGTGATAAAAAACATTTTCCATTTGATAGAATGAAACTACAATTGTGATGAAAATGCACTCTTGTTGTTGATATCAGTTTCTCGATTTGGCTAATGTTTATAAATATGGACGTAAGAAGTCTTATCCCTGAATTTTAGCAATTTCTTACGATGTGGTAGATCCCGTAACAGATCGTATGAATTATTCTGTAATGTCGTATCAGCTTGTATATTTGATAGTATTGGCTCAGCCAAAGTAATCACCATTCTTACTTCTTTCGCTTTTTGTCTTCCCTCTATAACAACAACAATAATAAAGCACATTAATATGCGTTACATTTCTGCGATCTACAGATATCAACAATATAAATATCTATAGTTATAAGCCAGAAGATATTTTTTCATTTAATTGTTAAACAAAGCCACTAGCCTTGATTCATTGTACTATGCCCAAAAAAATATCTCTAAAAATGTTTTACTACATAAAATAATACTTCTTTCCATCCAGAAAAGATATCTGGACAATAAATATGTAAGACACCTGGATGACAGTGGCAAACAGAGGATAAGTGATTTAATTTGTACTCTATTATCCTGATATTTTACAATTCAAATCACTGTCCTACAAGTATTTACATTACACCGAATATATGTACTTTCTTTTGTGTTTGTGTATCTGTGTGTACTGAATGTGAAAAATCACCAAATCAGTGAAAACCGCTTCTTTTTTGGTATATGGTTGACCGTAATCTTTTTCAAAGGGCCATTATGACCTTTTCGGGGTTTAAAAAGATTTACCTGGAGACCAACTTTAATCTTCTTCGTCAGAGCTCCTTGAGGGAACACAGCCTGGACTTGAGGAACAACGGTGGAAGACACCATACCTCCTTCAGGACCAATTGCATGCACTTCCTGGCGGATACGCGACACAATTGCGAAGTACTGAGGGAAGTCGTTTGTGAGTATTCTTGTGATCCTGTTTGTATTCAGATCTTCCAATTGATTGAGTTCTGTAAGAGAAGAAAAGAGCGATGAATAAAAATACGTAAAACGCTTTTTTTTTTTTAAACACTAATAACATACAGAAAGAAAATTGTTTAAAATCAGTTGAAACCACCATCTTAACATAGGACGCATTATAAAATACAACTAGTAGAATAGATATAAAATTAACTGAGGTACTCTATCAAACTTAGATCTTTATCGTATGTAAGAGAAAGAGAAAGAAAAGAACTAGAAAAACGAAAATATGGCAAAATAAATGTCAGTCAATCAGGATGAAGTTCAATATGTATCTATTAAGCTAATAAAGGTGTATTACAGAACATACAAGTTATTAGGACAAAGAAAAATAATAGTCTAGTCCAAAATGAAACTGAAATAGAAATTGCACAATTTGAAGGAAGAGTTAGGATTTAGGCAAGGGCGCCGATTTCTCTGTAAATTTGGGGGGGGGGGGGTGAATCAGATGCCGAAGATATATATATGCAGATTTTAAGACAAATTGCACTCAAATTATGCCAAATATTTTAGATTCATAAATACAGTAGGGAGGCCCACATGAGCTTTGGGGTGGGGGTGGGGGGCTCGGCATCCCAGGATCGCGCCCTTGGATTTAGAATTTAGATTTCTGAGCTTTCGGCATCTAAGGCCATATTAGCCTGTCACGTATGAGAGATGATGTCCTTCGACGATCACAATATCTGGGGAAAGGAAAGAAAGAGTTGTTGTTTATTTAAAAATTATGTGAGAAAATTAAAGAAAAATGTAACCTTCTGTAATGCATATATTCTCTACTGTGATATAACTACTCAGTAGCTACGGTTTACCTCTTCCATTGAAAAAAAAAATTTCAGCAAACCCAATTGAATCCTATTTTTCTGTTGCGCGTGGTGATTAATGCTGAGCATAAATACTATGGAGATAATGCAGTTGAAAAATTCGTGCAGCCATACATATTTCCCATCGCTCAGCTAAAGATTGTATCCCATGACGAAGAAGACTGAAATATGTGATCCGGAGAAAGACCCAATCGTACATTGCATCACTCGGTCATCAAGAAGTTCTTCCATGCCAAGAAGTGATCGAGATGCCGGAAGAGGTCGATGAGAGGCACGTCAGAATACGATAGGTAAGGAAGAGTTTTATACTGCAACACATGAAAAGTCTGGACCGTCCTTTGAGCGGCATGTGAGATTTCAACATGAAATTACCATGCCTGTTGGATGTTTGCGATACATTTCTGGTGCACTTCACGGAGTTCAGCACTGTAACAATCCGCAGCGATAGTTTCACCTCAATAGTGAAAAGATAATAAACAAACGAACGTACTCCTGACTGTTTACGATTGTCGTCAGACGTGACAAGTGATGCAGAAACCATTACCGTTATTCCATATACTCAAAGAACTGCATATCTGCAGACAGTGATTCTTGTTAGCCAATGTCAATTCATGTGGTGCCCATGAGTCCAACATTTCCACCTTACCAATTGGGTGGAGCAGTCAACTGACAATGGTACGGTGTATGCCTAACTCACTTGCATTAAAAACAAAACACTTCGAGGTTCCGTTTCTCCAATGTTTCCTACGAGCTCATTAGAATATGCTGTTAGTCGGTAGCTGCCGGGTTAAGTTTTCAATAATATCATCAGAAACGAAATTTATAAACCAAATGCGTACGGCGCATTCATTCAATATTCCTGGTTCAAATGCACTGTTGCTGTTTTTCACAATTAGATGTGGATAATTTCCCAGTTTGAACCCGTAAAGGAAAATGACTTGCAATCGTGTGTTCTCCATTACACACTTTCACACGACCATGTTCAACACCACACGTTCTCCTGATTGACTGGGCACGCAGCTTGTTTCCTGAACATGTACAGAATTTGTAAGGTCGTACGTGTGACACTGGTCCATATATTAATTGAGTTACAGAGCGAGATTTCCCACCAGGCGCAAACGGACGTTTCAATCATACCAACCCATTATATTCACAAAGTTAACCCCAAAAACCCTTCTTTTTCTTGCAAGCTATGTCTACAAACAAGCATATCGTACGCACTTAAAAAGCAAATTCTCATTTACTGGAGAGGTAACTAGAAATTTCAAATCACTGTAATTCTTAACAATAATTTTGTCATTAGCATTCGTATGAACGTAACTATTATATATATTATTACTATTTTATTATTTTCGAATAGCTTAAGAGATATTAGACATTATTATTATTATTATTATTATTATTATTATTATTATTATTATTATTATTATTATTATTATTATTATTATTATTATTATTATTATTATTATTATAGTTTGTCGTGAACTAATATAGTATTCGTCGTCGATTCCGTGTATATTTGTAGTGAACAAATATATATATGAACAATTTGTGTAACTTTCTGACCGATTTTGATTATGGTTTAGTATGAAGAATTTCCACTATTCACTACAATGATAAAAGTATCCTGCATGTTTTGAATGAATACTAAAGAAATACTAGCTTCTCAATATCTGAAGCAGTCACACGAAAAATAGTGAAATTACTATTGTTATTTCTTTTCAAAGTAATACTAGATACATATACAAGTATAATCCACAATAATCCGTATGAATTGATAGAAGCTTCTAGCCTTTCCCAAGAAATGCAAAAAATGCAAATAAAACGAGAAATTATAAGAAAATAGCATTACAAACCTTCTCCATCAAAGCTCTCATTAAGCACCTCCTGAATGGCTTCTTCGCTTGCTTCTAAAGTATGTTCTCTCCATGTTTCACCATTGTCAGAACGCAGGATCACAATTTCTCGTTCCTTACCGCGAAGTGAACCAAAATGTGGCACTTCAATGATCACAGGCCTATGTAAAATAAAAATAAAAGTATTTTTAATTATTTATGGAGTACATGGAATACGATATAATATAACGAATTACTCACCTACTTGAGTTCCTATGTCAACTGTTAAATTTAATATTTCTACACAGATTACCCCTCTTTAGGGACAAACAAAGGGTTAAGTTACATTATACAATAAGCATTTCACATGTTTAGTTGTATGAATACAGTGGAACTTATAAGAATGATTACCAAATTATATCAATACTAACTAACTGACTCTATGGCCTATGAAACCCGAAGGTTCAATACCGCGTTCATAAAAGCTCTCTACTGACTTCTATCCTTAGCCAACTGGATCCAGTTTCTACTTTGTATTCCTATTTCTGCGAGATTCATCTTAATATTGTCCTCCCATCTGCACGTAGGTCTTTCTATTGGTCGTTTTTCGATTGGTCTTCCAGTTAAGACTTTGAAAGCGTTCCTACTTTATTTCATCCTGCCCACCTGAGCCTCCTAGATTTATGATCCTAACAATGTTTGGTAAACTGTATAAATTATGTAGTTCCTTGTTATGAAGTTTCCACTACTCCACATTCCCGTTCCTCCTGGGTCCGAATATTCGTCTCATGATCTTGTTCTCAAATACTTTCAGTCTACGTTCTTCCCCTCAGGGTAATCAACCATGTTTTGCAACCACACAGAACAACAGGCATGATTATCGTTTTATATATTTTAAGCTAGAAATTCCTCGACAGAATTCGCGACGACAAGAGACTTTGAACTGAATAATAACACGAACCCTCTGCTTTTAGTCGACATTCAATTTCTTCGTGAATATGGTTTTTGTCTGTTAATATTGATCCTAGATATTTGAAAGTATCCACTTTATCAAAAGTATTATTTGATATTTTAACGCATCCACACAATTTGCCGTACTACGACCCCGACGAACTTCCATGTATTTAGTTTTATTATATCACTACTTAGTGGTAAAATTGCAACTTGCAGAAAAGATGGAGGAAGATGGAGGCAATACTTTCATTCTATATAAAACAAATATGAATGAATGTACATTTAATTTAGTGCACTAAATACCAGACTAATACCGTGTTTGAAAATTTCGAATCTTTGTTCTTGTCGTTCGCCGGACACCTACCCTATCTACCCTACGTACTTTGTGATAATAATAATCACCTTGCTTACTGTATTATTATTATTATTTCATAAGTTTCTTCGCCGCACTGTCTTTTTTTTTTTCTATTTCCTCATCCCAGCTGATAGTCTGTACATTTCTCCATAGTGAATCTCCTGCTTTAGTGTCTTCTTTTCTCATTGTCAAATGTTCTTGCTTCAAAATGTCTTACAACAAAATTCAATATAACATCACTCCTTTTTCTTCTAGTATTCTTTCCATTTCTTAATTGAAGACTCTCTGTAGAAAACAATGTAAGCGCCACCTTGCAATTGTTTCACTTATTTTACTTTTTAATACGTTTATGCCTTAGTTAGATATTCATACTTCGTTATATGCTAGGTTATATTTCTAAGCAATAATATTTTCTATTTTGTGACGCTTGGGCACAATTTACTGCCTTTTGTCTCTACTGTTTCTGTTACTTTTGTTTTTGGCACTTACATTGTTTTCTACAGCGAGTCTTCAATTCATTTCTACCTCAGATGACGAAATCTTCGGTCTTGAAAGGTAAGTGCTCTTGTTTAATTAAATATATATATATATTAAAAAAAGAATGTTTTAATCAACATATATATGACTTGCATGTGTAAACGATTATTTAAAGGTTTCAATAAGAAAGCTATTTTAATTAAATATCAAAATATAAATACGACCAAATAATAATTTAGAGAATAACTACGCTATTTAAAAGTGCTCTTATCCAAATATTATTTCGGTTTATTAGTTGAAAAATAAATTTAATTATAAGAAAATATTTACATTTTCGTTCCGCACACTTGCTCAAACGTAACTTGCTGAATTAATGAAAGAAGCACATATCTCATTTCTGTTATGATTTGATGATAGATACGACAATATAACATTTAAAAATCTTTAAAATGAATTACAATGACATACGGTCTGACATCTCTCCCTAATATTTAATTATTTATTTTTAGTCTCTCTACACTCCATTGACATGCTAATCAAGGTGTGAAAGCTAAATGTGTTCTATTTAGTACCGCCAGTATACATATGCTTTAAACTATTATTAAGATACATAAAAACTATTTTTCCACTTATTTCAATGAGTTCCTATAAGATAATTGCTGGATGCAAATCAACAATTAAATGAACATAAGCTAAATTTCCATTATGCGTTTTATAACGACATGCAAGAACCATCAATATTTTTCTTACCCAAGAAACTTGGCTCCAACTGGTCCCAGTTCCAAAATTCGGCTTGCTAGAGCTTCACCTTCCATCAACGGTGGTGGATGTGTAAGCTTGTCTTTTTTCAGGTAACGGCATGTCACTCGCATTGGCATTGATGCTTTTCGAGGTGGAATTATGACTCTCACACCAGAATGACGACAACCTCTCATCGCTCCGCCGCGAGCATCAACCATGAAGCTAACCAGGAAACTTGAATAACAAAAAAATAACTATTTCAGGAGAAAAACATGTTATATAAAGAAATAGTACACCAGTCAAAATATATAGTAGTGATCGTATTACTCGAATATGCGTAGTAACTGTAGACAACAAAAGCTGTTGTGTACACACTTCGTAGTGGGAAGGTTACAATCCCGGAGATTCTGATTTGAGAGTTCATGTCGACTTTCATTTACTCACATCAAGCTGATACTGTACTTACTTTGAAATGAAATTAGAAGTGTTTGTATCCTTTCTTATAGTCCATGACAAATATAAAGAGAAGTCATGAACAGTATAAGTTTCAAGAAATTTACGTTTCCTTTACGTCTCATGCATTATTTATACAAAATAATGAGATCTAAAACATTGTTAAGTCTCCAAGATTAAATTTAGATTCAGATTTATTTTCTTATTCATCTTTCACATCATTCTTTTATTTTTTTACTTCAGCAACAATTTCTAATTCTATGCTTCTTTCCTTGATAACTAACGAAGTGCATCTAATGTAAATCACAAACCACAAAATAATTTTTAATGTTACTAAAAGAACACTATTAAAATTTTATGTTTCCTCTGTTGTAAAGTTCCTGAAGTAATTCGGTCACTTTCTTACTGATTATATCATTTACAAAATGCAATTGTATGGATAAAAAGCCGGAACTTTATCGCTTGCTTTTACAATATCGCAATTTGATTTGTAAATCATGACTCATTTATGCATAAAGGATACAGGTAATAATAAACGAGCGTAATATCACGAAAAGTTTAAGGAAAACAATATATTGACAATACAATGATATACCTAGCATTAAATATACATTATTAAGAACGATTTATCTTCCATTCACTGAACAAACAACAATTTGTTCGCAGAATGAATTATTAAAAATTGATGGTTTAAGAGAAAAATCATTAATTTAGCAATTTTGTACCTATATTTTTAATTTTCTTATTTTTACTCTATAAGAAAATAAGAAGTATATTACACTGAAACAAATCAAACATCAATAACGAAAAAAGCAAATGACAGCAATCAGGAATATTCATTATACAGTACATCCATATTGAAATTATATAAGAACAGATAGAAGTAGAACATTTATAGAAAAACAAAGAATGAAGAAGAAACGATATTAACGTATTTTAGAAGTTGTTCATTATGCAACGCATGCGCTGCTAAAGATGGGCATCAGCTAATTGCTTAAACAATCATGTACATAAATGGCCACAATATTATGATTATTACCTATTGAAACAATATGTACTATTGCAGCATATATGTAAATTTGATAATTTGCTGATTAAAAACCTGTAAACATTTGCTTCCGTACATAAATTACATGTATGCTGCAATTAGTTTCTCTAACATATAATGCAAGATGATGGTTTAGAAAATAAGCCATTTATGCATTTAAGTGCACACTCAGATTGACTCAAAACTACTTAATTATATTTTCTAACGTGCTCTGCAACACGTATATCACCTTATGGACCATCACTAATAAACAAACAGAAAAAAAGAAAGAAAAACATAAATATTGCAATATGTATCTAAGAGCAATTACTGAATTACAATTGTAACGGCGGATTTTAATATATAAATCTGAGTGTACACTGATTGAAGTAAGCAATATACGAAATAGAATAATTTCTTGGTCATAGTTGCATAGAATGTTCTCCTAAATTCTGTTACTGACATTCAATGCTAGCGTCTAACTCTACATATTAATTTTCTATTTTTGTACCGTGTATTTCGTGAAACTCTCACTGAGCTGTTAAAATTAAGTTTTAAAATAAATAAAGTTAGCATGCAAGAAAAGAGAAAAGGTACCAAAAGCAACTAGTAAGCAAATAGTACAAAACATAGTTCTACTCTACTTCACTGATCTTTGTCTACGGTAAAAATGTCTAACATAGGCAAAACAGACAATACAACTGCAATAATTTTCACAAGAACACAACACATAAGGTTACCCAATGATACACTTACTTCTTCCATTGTAGCTTCCTGCACATTTTCATCCACAATGTCACCAACAAGAGGTTAGAGAAAGTAAAAAGGTAGTTAGTAGATCAAAATAGAAAATGAAACAAAGAAAGCACGGATCACAGTTAGTATTACAAGTTCTACGTCGTTTTAAGAATTAATATAATTCTACAACAATTACGTTTCACTGCTTTCTAATTACAGGTATTGCGAAGTTAAATGTAAAAGCTTGAATCAAAAATTGATGGTATTACGTCTACGGACAAAGAACAAAACACAAAATCAACGATAATAATGCTTGAATGATTCCGCATTGTAGGTTACTTAAACAAAGTACTATATATGAAATATAGTTCCGATAATTTCAATGAAATCGACTCACTGCAAAATGAATTTCAAAACAAACGCACATTTTGAGCTTGGAGAAAAAATTAACAGTATTTCATTCTCTTCCCATTTTTCGCTAACTTAACACTCCAAATGACTTTTAGCTCATTTTTGGAGTTTTAACCCTGAACATTCAAAGATTAGTTGGAAAAAAATAATGATTAATCTATAATTTGGTGAAGTATATATTTTCTTCGAGATAATTAAAGTTTGAGAGAAAATTCTTAAGATAAGATCGTGTCTTAACAATACTAAGTTTAAATTAATAACAAGAAGTTAGTACTCAACTACGTGTATTATCCTAATATAATACAAATTGAAATTCTATCTCACAATATCATCAACTACGCCAACTGCTTCAAAATAACACAAATTTATCCTATATCTTACTGTGTCAGATGTACAAACTCAGTATATTCACGTTATGCCTTATGTATGTACTCCTACAATCATTAGAAAAAATACTTCAAGCGATAAGTATTATCAAATCACACACAGATCAAGAACAAACTGGTTTATGCCTACTATAATGCGACTCTGTACCAAAGAATTATTGGAGAATAGCAAATAGAGGATTTAAACAGTGATTTCAATCGACCAAATAATATAGGAATGTAAATGTATCACACTCTTTTTAACATTTCCTTTATATATATATATATATATATATATATATATATATATATATATATATATATATATTAGGCTAAATATATTTAAGTATGAAACTAAATACAGTGTGTTTCAGGACAAATCTGTAATATTTCAGGAGGCGATTCTAAGAGGGACAAAAAGATATATGAAAATCTGTAATTCTCAATAGTAACCAATATGTAATATGGCGAAAATAAGACGGTATCGTGAGTCAGGAACATTACAAATAAAACAAAATAAGAACATCACTCACCGTTGTACTATAGAAATGTTACAATGGATATATTCAAGTGCTAGTGAGGTTGGGCATATGTTATTCGCTCTTCCTTAAGAGATTTTCGAAATTTCTACATCCCACTTCAATGTATTCAATGCGTTTTAATGCGTTTAACTAATCACAGAATTCGCATGTTGCAGAAATACGGCAGTCGTTGATAAGATTTTTAGAATCGGTGAAAAGATTAATCAGTATTAGCACGTGTTTTTATCTTTGTCTAATAAACCTCCTTTTATACAATTCAATAAATAGAAATGAAAGAAATTGCTCTGGGGATTGTAGTGGCCAAGAAATAAGACTCCACCTAGGAAATACTAACTGTCTGGTACAACGCTGTGTTTCAAAAGTTACAGTTGTCAGCAAAAATGGATATTCTCATACATAATTTGTTTTCTTAAAAATTTAAAAATGAAGACATTCTTTGAGTATATGCATATTTCTGCAGAATTTTCTCCAAGTCACAGCAAACTGTACTAAAATCGGTTCACACACTCAGTCGTTTCTGAAAAAAATAAATTATGTAACTAGATACTCATTTGTTCGGCTACGTGATGTTAACCCATCACACACATTTCCACAATCACAGGTCCTATCACATTATTAACCATGCCACATCACATTCTCACTGAAAATTATGTTGGAAATTAATTCGGAAGATTTCATTTGATTCTCTCAGCTAGCTGTAGAAATTACTTGTATTTTTTAAAACTGTATTCCAGGAGAATGCGATTCCAAATTAAATAGCAACAAACATCTGCACGCAATATGCACCACGTACGGGCGTGTGAAGCTTCGAAATGTGAGGAAATCTATTTGTGTTAATTGACGGGTTCCGCTATACCACTGTCATAAAATTAAACTTAGATTTTATCATATTTTTGTTTGTTTGTTTGTTTGTTTTTGTTTTTCGTCTACATTCTCAACGGGAAGTTCCCTGATTTCGTAATGAGAAAAACATGTTGAAGAACACTACCCAATTCCATACCCTGCGCAAGGAAAATCGTCGCTGGGATTTCTCTATGGTTGCACAAGCACTTCCGTTACAGTCTTCACATGCAACTATGTCCGTGTTACCATTAGTTAATAATGATCATTAACAAATTACTGGAACTGGTAAGCAATCAACTGTACCTCTAAAAATGTTCATATGTGTCTACCCATCTTCTGCCGGACATCACCCGGGATGCATTCTAGAGAGCTCCATGGGAGAACGAATGTTGTCATCTCATGGCAACGTAGGTAATTTTTGCCACCTTGACAATACCGTATCTCGGCAACCGTTCGGAATCATACCATGTTTCTGTAAATTCTTTGGTTAGAATCGACGATACTATCACGTCCTGGAATACTGAAAATTCTTCCCGAAACAATCTATACACTTCACGGGAAAGGGGAAGAGAAGCATAGTAAACAATCACTTCCATTAGAGGTTCATCATCAACTCACCTGCACCAGTCATACAAACATAGATTCTCTAAAATTTGCTGCATCCTATGTTCATATGATGAGTTTTTTTTTTTTCACATTTCTTCTTGCCTCATTCATATATTTTTTTAATATACATGGTTGTAGATCAGCATTTCCAATCTTTTTAATGTTGCAGACTGCTTGTGGTGACTGTTAATTTTCCGCAGCCTCCCATTAAATCAAAATATTTCTTAAAAAATATTTTACATGTCATAAAAATGAAGTGGTAAATTACAATTTCACTATTGTAAGTGTGCCATTTATGGCGATGCAATACTGCTAAAAATTAAGATATTTGAAAAAAATATATGATCATGCTAGATAGGCCTAATATTGTGAATTCACTATTCATCTAATGAGATGAGTGATGCACCTTTTAGACTAGGTTGGTAATTTTGTTATTTCTTTTTTAGATTTCTTCTTTATGTTATATTCTTCTCAATTGGTTGAAACTAGGTAATGTACAAATATTCTAGGTGTGTTCAACATAAGAAGTAGTTTAATGAAAATACAATGACCCGTGAACACCTTTTCAATCTTCAGCTGCCCCTCGAGAATCCTCGGACCACAGATTTGAAAAACGTTCTAGTAGATGATTATCGACAAGCGACGATTATCGATTCACTCAGTTGGTAAACATCAGAAAGAACAACCGTGGGAAAATAACTATTTATGTTGATATCTTTAAATTTCATGTATGTTTTCGATGCTCTTTTCACACTTTGAAGCTTGCACGCATACGATGAAATTTTGTCAAGTTCTGAACATGAACGTGAAAGCAATTTAAAAAACCTACAGCACCATTTTTTTTTTTTTTTTAATTTCTGATAGTGTGGGTTGTAATTAGTATTATATTTGTTTAGGATACATGTAATCCATTGCATAGAAGTGACCATACAAACATACAAAATATGTTTACAATAGTTACCATGTTAAAAACAACAAAACAGAACAAATGTATTTAGAATTTGTAATCTTTCATAATTCGTAAAGTATATATCCAACGAATAAAAATTCTTACATGTAATGATGTATTTACAGTTAGTTCATTAATGCAGTGTAAGCCAATTTTATTGAAACTAAAAAAAAATAACAGTTCAGAATTCATGTATACAAAACACTTCAAAACAAAGAATATTGCAGTAATTAACTCTCAGAAATTATTTATTCACATCTAACGAAAGTTGAAAATGACCAATTCTTATGAATATTGTCATCTACAAGTGTATAGTCGTCGTATTCTAGATATAATATATCTCTCAAATTAATCTATAACATGTTGAGTTGAGAAAAACAAAAATACGTCTTGATTAGTTGATTTTGTTGGTTTCGAGTTTAGCGTCCCTTTCAGCACAGAGTCTACTTGACACACGGACTTACAGTTTAACTTGAGACCCAAACCACATGAGCTGCCGCTCGGAATCGAACACGGCTCTCTCGCGCCAAAGGTATATAACCTTAACGATATAGCCCCGAAGTTGTTTAAAAGTATCAATGACCAAGTAATATAACACATTCAGTGAAATTTTCTACTCCTTTATGTTTCGGTAATGGTTCCAGTTTGAAACTGTTATGACTTCAGGATAATGCAGGTGAAGCTACGTTAAATATTTTATTTACTTATTTATTTATTTGACTTTAAAGAAAACATAAACGCTTAATAGATCTATCACGCCAATGTGTTATTTGTTGCTAGAAACAACTCTGTAATTCATTTGACCCGCTTTCTTTACTTATAAACCTACATTGAATGTTACAAGCTATTAACCTTCCAATAGATATCTTCTTCAAAGACTTTCAATTCAAAACTTTAGAGTACTTTTCAGTTACATTTTATAAAAGGAAAATAGTATAAAATGTCATGCAAAAACCAAGATATGTAACGGCCTACAGTAAAATGAACTAAAGTTTTTATTATTATTATTATTATTAATAATAATGTACTCTGCTATAATTAATTGATATTACTCTTACAGTGTCTTCTGCAATTGTGATAAACAGTGGATCTAATTTTATCAACGCCAATATTTTGTTAGTATATGAGAGACATTATCTATCCATCTATCTATCTATCTATCCATATATATAAACTTTCATTTTTAATAACATTATTTACCATAATACTATCATATACCGTATTTATGGCAAGATATTTTGAATTTCTACATTATTGTTGGAAACATTTCCATCTCAAAGAGAAAGAATGAAATTTAATGTTACTCGGTTGTACGCTAAAGAGGACAGAAAATACATGTAAGTGAATAAATAAGTATTTTCTTAGAAACTAGTGACGAGCGCCCTACTACTGAGCCACTATGTCACTCGAAAGAGAAAATAAGATTTTTGCTGTAAAGGTAGTCATATGTAGTATCTCTCAAACACGAAATAACAATAGGAGCACAAATAAAATACGAGTTTTCTCACCATCAAACTCAAAATTAGATAGTTAAAACCCTCCACAGGTAGACAAATAAACTAACGGTTAATTGTGTATAAAAAACACAATAATAGTTCACACATTATTTAAAATTTAAATAGTAAACAGTACAGATTCTGGTGCAATATTGCAAATTCAAGTTCAAAAACCACTGCAAAACTTACAACCACTGCAAATAATGCATCAGAAAACTACATACACACGAAATTTTAATGACCAAAAATAAATAAAAAGAGAAATTATTTTTGAATAACATAGTGAATGCTTCTAACCTCTTTTCATAAAAATAATAACTCAGTACAACTGTTTTGTAAAAAAAGAAAAAAATACATATACGACTATTTTGTGGTAACGTGATATCAAAAAGAAAAAGAAATCATATTATTCGACCTGAGTATTTCAATATTTATACCAATAATGTTAGCATGTCTCAAAAAGTATTTCGAAATCATTTTTAATTTTCTTCGTTTTCTTTAAAAATAAAATTTGTTTTTTTAAAAAAATATAAACTTGCTCAAACCTTTCCCTCCACATGCCTGGTGACACTGACACTGCACCAAGAGAGGCTAGAGACTGGTCTAAGCAGTTTAAACTGAGGCTGTTCAAAAAATTGCACTGGGTCAGAACAAAATGGAAAAGCTGTTCAAAAAAATGAAACATAATCAAAAAGCAAAAATATGTATATATATATATATATATTTATTTTCAGAAAATACCAGGTTCATTTATTTGCATCACAAAACAAGCTTAAAGCAACATGTGGCTCAAGATCAGGGATATGAATTATGGCTGATGAGAATGGTTAAGAAAATAGGTGAAACAATAGATAAATCTTACGAACTAGGAAGTTAAAATGAGCAATGATGGAATTTCAGGGATCATTCTTCTCTTCTTCTTCAGAGAATAATGCCATAGTATCAGTAAAATGCTTCAAGAATTAATAATGAAGTCTATTTTCAGCATTTCTGAATGAAAACTCAGAGAGACAAACAGCAATTAACTGTTAGATGATGATGTGTTGGAAATAAAGACACCTAATATTATATGAGAGGGTCATGTCTAACAAAGGAACATTAGAAGATTCATTAAAATGCACTAACCTTTTTCTAATATTGCAGATTTTATTTGTGATTAAAAACTTTCAATGTGAGAATTTATGTCAAATCTTAATTCGATATTCCCATCTGATGTAATTATAAAATTATCCTCACGTTGCAGAATTAATTCTACAAATATGATTTTTCACCTTAACTTTATCCACAAATTATCTGATTTATTATTCAATACTACATTTCTCTTCAAATATTTGGAACAAATTTAAATATAAAAGTTCTAAAGTAAGTTTAAGATATTTTTGAGAAAAATAAAATAGATTTCATTGTGAATGTGGATGGAATACATTCAGAAGAAATTTGGAAATGACCTTGAGCATATCAAAAATTGGAATTAAAAGTTACTTTAATGTTTGGCAAACTATCAAACTTACTACAAATTTTAAATTTTAGCGCTTGTACTAGCAAATGGATTCAAATAATCAAGGGAGAAAGATATCAAACGTGGAGTTCGAGCTTAAAACAATAATTTTTAAATCTGCAACATGACGATTCTCTGGAAACTTTCAGCGATGGTTCATTTGAGGAAATGTTTGTGATGCTAATAAATGTAATTAAAAATAAATATAATAAAAAATAACCGAAATTACACGGTGACTGTAATGGTCATCACTATAACATTCGTGATACCCACTGTAGTACTGTTTTCGATATCAACATGCATATAGCAACATTGTAAGCAATGAAGTAGTGGTCTCGCTTACATATATTATGTACAGTATTGACATGCTAACGACTATTGAAGATAATATGTAAACTGACATGAATTTGAGTTACGTAGTTATTAAAATAAAACTGACAATGATTCTATTCTGTCGTGCACATGCTTTCAATTCATGCTTACCGAAGTGCACATACTAATTGTAAATTTGTTATTGATGGTCAACTTGTGACGTTGGATGATGTAAGAAAAGATATCTCTCTACTGTATACAAAGATAAAGAAATAATTTATGAAAAGAGGTTGACATTCTGTAAAGTCAAACACTAAGTTTGCATTGCATAAGTTACATATATATATAACACGTATATACAGCTAACGAAATATTTTTTTTACTCGTATTATTATTTAAATATATATATTTAAGTGTTGCAATTTGTACAGTTGCAGTAATACTGAGTATTTTGTTTCTGACATAATATGTGAATAGAAGGAAACAAAGCAATTCTATAATCCATTTCAAGCATTCAGGAATATTTTGTAACAATAAGCTTCAAATCAGGTACAGATATGCATCATAAGAATGGTCGTACACGAAGACTTAAAAATATGATTCATGAGCATAAAATTGAAGAACACATGAGAAAAAAAAAATGTTGTTCAAGATAATACAAATATCCCTTGTTTATTAGTGTTAGCTTCTTTCCATATACTCAGGTGTGACTAATAAAATTTTTCAACTTGTATTCGGTCCTTCACTAAGATTTCTTTTTCTGAATTCTAAGAATGAGAGTACGAAAGGAACAGTTCGAGATACTGCGGAAGTTTCCAGTCAGGAATTTTGTAACAAAGAGAAGCAGAAGAGACAATTTTTTTAAGCGTAACCGTAGTTGCGAAGAAAATCTTTTTAATTTCATCTGTCTCTATTAAACTTTGCTTAATTTTGAAATCTGATAAAAGTTCGTGCGGAATTGAATATACATTATATAAAATTACGAAGACGGACTCTGTGAGTATGAAATTCGTTTAGTGTTTTTGGTTTCGTGAAGTATGGGTTTTGTACGCGTTTCAGAATTTAGTAATTTTTTTTCCGAGTTCCTTTTCAACACAAAAACTACTTGAGACGTGGAACCTACAGTTTACATGGGAATAACCTATAATCACATCGGAAGCATCTCAGACTACGAATTGTGTTAACGCATGCATTTAGCCATTTGCTTATTCTCTTATCTTTGACGAGTAATGATACGTGGAATTTCATCGGGAACAAAACTCGGGACCACAGATATCACAGGCAAGTGTGTAAATCCGAAAACCAATACCATATTTACTGAGTTTATAAACATACAATTATCTAAGAACAAAACAAGATAGAAGGAAATTAAGAAATTGCAAAATAGGAAGAAAATGGGTAATGGATATATGTGAAGAAAGGAAGAAA
The DNA here is from genome assembly GCF_964235325.1 of Thermobia domestica. NCBI lineage: Eukaryota > Metazoa > Arthropoda > Insecta > Zygentoma > Lepismatidae > Thermobia > Thermobia domestica. Next base: position 288,124,053 of record NC_137454.1, read on the forward strand.
GAAACCTATCTATAAGAGTCATATAACTGACAAAAAGAAAAGTTTATATTAGTATGGAAAGTGAGGGGGAAAATATTCTGAAAGTTCGTGAGAACAACTTTCATTTACTTTTTTACCTTCTGTCCTTCTTCCCTTTCAATATTCTTTACTATTTAAGGAGTCCGATAACAAAAATGTTTCAATGAAGGATTCTTAACTTCAAATCTACAAATCCTTTAGTTTTATTATTATTATTATTATTAATCTCTTCTGGTTTTGACTAACAAATAGATATCAAGTTGCCTATGGTCACTTTGATTTATTAGGGATTAGATTTCTGGACTTTCGGCATTTATGGCCATGTTAGCTCGTCACGTATGGGAGATGATGTCCCTCGGTGATCACACTACGCAGAGAACCGGAGAGGAAGGAAGGAAGCGGCCTGGGACCATTATATTAGGTACCATCTCGACATTTGTCTGGTGTAAATGAGGGAAAAACCAGGAAAACATCACTCAGGATGGATGGCCTTAAAAAGCTTTTACACTTTCCGACTAAGTTTCCTCACCGGGAATCGAACCAGGAACCGCTATTACCACAGGCAACAGCGTTAGCGACTATGCTATACGGGGTTCCACACACTTTGATTTACGTATTTAATGTTATGATTGAAAGCCGCGATAGAACAAACATACAGCGTGTGTTCCCATCATAGTGTTCTCATAATATTATTTACAAAAATACTTATTATTTTATGTTTAACGTACAGTGTGTGTTCCCTTCGTAGTATTCTCACATTACTATTTACGGAAATACTTAGTATTTTAACTGTAAAGCACTGAAAGTTCCTTCCGGGTTTGTATTCTTTTATATATTATTTTAATACACTTACCTCAACATTTTCACTCTGTAATTTCGCCACATTATTCCTATTAAAAACTTAATTTTCTACCTCTATACTTTTACGGGCATCAAGACTTTCAGTCAAACAAAAAGAAGCGCACTATTAGCATCTGACGTTATCCTACGAACAATAGTCGACCTCTCATTTACTGTTTGTAAGAAATGTCCATATTAGGAAGGTGGATATTATTTCAACTTTATTGAATCAACGCAAAATAAATATACACAACAAAAGTAATTTTACTCCCTATACAGCTCTTTATTTTTTTTCCTTTTTCAAATATATAAAGCTAGAAAATTATTAGAAATCTTCAATCTTTAAGCAGTTGTGCTCCAAGAGCAGGATTGTGCCCAAACTCTGCAGAGAAAGTCGAACATTCAGTGATCGTAGCCTAATCATTCTTTTCTGTGAACCGTCTATAGGAATCTAGGAAATTTCAGATTGATATATGTATATGTAAAAAGTAAACTCTTACCTTAACGTATTATATGAAGTGTTCTGTTACATATCACACAATAATTTTAGTTGTTTTGTTAACATTCGTAGAATTTATTTGCTATACTTTAATCAGAATATTCACTGTTTCCTTATAAGTTAAAATTGCTGATTTAACTTTTCAGCTCTTCTGATCTTACTGATAAGTAAGTCCTTTGCTCTGAGCTTCTTTGGTTCCGAAGAAATCTAGATACATTATTCAGATCAAACTAAAACTCTTAGAAACTTAGTACGGCCTGAGATCTGGAGGCTCACCTCAGAGTACTAGAACTTAAAAAGGTATCGTATAGAACAACTAAAATTATCACGTGATATGTAACAGAATATTTTGTTTGTGAGAAGTTTATGTAAAAAATGTGTACTTATGAATCCAAAATTCCCTAGTATCTTTTAGATGATTTTTCGGATAGTCAAATGATTAGAGAGGCCATCACTAAATGTTTCGAGTTTGTTTTCTCCCATAGTGCAGATTCAATTGTGCTTGATTATTTCCGTTGTGTATTTTGCTTTTATTAAAGTAAAGTTGAAATACTATCCATTTCCGCAATACGAACATACTAATAGTTTTCGTTACAATATGTGTAAATAAGAAGTTGTCGATTATCGTTATTATTGATTACTGTGCATATAAGACAAATCTTTATTTTTAAAATTCATTATATTTGTTATTAATTTACCTTGAACCTATTCTGTTTGCGGTCCTATGCTCGCAGTTTAGTATATTGTCTTTCAATATTCAATTACTGATGCTTCCAATAAATTAAAAGTTACTACTATCAGCAGATAATAATGTTTGCGATTATATTACATCAGTTACCCGAAGAAAAGCATTTTCTCATAGGTATTACCGATAATTAATCTTGAACATCAAAACGAATAATCTGATGGCAGGAAACGTATTGTTTGTGATAGTGCTATTTCAATTTGCAAACTGACAACATAAATTTAAAATATTCCTTAAAATTTAAGGATGTACTCATTAAAGAAGTATGTATTCCAATGGTTTGAATTCTAACTTTTGATGAATTGTTTGAATACTAAATTGTTAGGCCTACATCTTTATTTCAATTACGTTCACAATTATTTACGTAAATAAGTTAAAAATTAGCTAATTATTCAATTATTTTTAACACACATTTTCTGTCATAGATATCGGGGGAGAAGCCAGTTACTTAGGCCTACATTAAAAAATAACAGCAAAAGTTAACTAGCAGAATAAACTGACCAGTATTCGATATTAGTTGATGTTAAATTATTGATATCTCGCACCCCGACTTATAAGATGGGGTGATTTATGAATAGGGTAAAAATTCTGAAGAAGATATTATTTTTTATAGTTTACTTTTGAAATCATTACATTTGGTTCAACATTATATTATTGACTTTTTGGAATATCAATACATATACCAGTATATTTGTATTTTATATTTGTTGCGTAGTATCCTGGTTCTATCCCAGACCAAATAAGTTTGTGGTGGACAATATCGTGTCCGTGGATTTTCTCGGGTACTCTTGTTTCCTCCCACATTGTCATTCCACCAATTCTTCCATCATCACTCACTTGCCTTAATCATTGTCTCCCTTAGCCTAAAGGGCATAATCATGGGACGTTAAACTGAAAGATTTCATTTCGATTTATTTATATTTATTAGAGAACTGAACACATTCCACAAAAGAACATGTACAATTAGCCTCAAAAGCGTAAAATTGTCGTGTTTGAAATAAATCGAAAGTTGAAATTCAAATTGCATTATATCAGTTCCGAAGTATTATCAAAGGTATTGAAACGGTGAATCTCTAGAATTTTCAAAATACATGTATTAAACACTGTCTTAATTAGTGCTAACATCTAAGTAGCTTGTGCAACCGCTTTACGAAACTGTTTTAAAAAATAAAAGTTAAAATTCAGAATGCAGTTATAAGGCATGCATACACGTATTACTAAGTACGAACATACATTGCACGAAAACGAATTGAGAATAGTTGGTTTTATGGCTGTATAGAATAGTACATGTACCAAATCATGCACAATACATTCAAGGCATATGTCAACAAGCAACTTGGCGTTTAATTATTGTAAATACAATCTAAGACTCTCAAGTTTTAGACAATATTAGGGATGATTGAGTAATAGATTAATGTTAGTAATGTTAGAAATGAAGGATATCTACTTCATTATTTAGCATGCTCACATGAACAAACATTTTTCATTCGTTAGTTGGGACATTTTTTATATATATTGTTATTATTAACTTACTTAAATACATGGCTTTTCTGTTGTTTTTCTTGATTGATTTTACACCTACGCAAATGAAATTTATTGTAATGAAGCAATAAATGTACAAAAGCTGTATGATGTAATTATTTCAAATTCGTATTTCTATCGTTAATCCAGCAAACATTTTTCAGCTGATATGAAATTATATAAAGAGTAATTAAAAGCAAATATATTACCTAATAAAAACTTAACCTGTTATAATCTTCTGAAGTATGCCAAGGAACAATGTAATGAAATACAATGAAACATATTAATAATCCTTAACTTGCAATCATTTAATTTGCACTACATTATTTCGTCTGCCAGTTGCGCACGTATTCAGTACTAAGATGATTTTTTTTTTTTTTCAGATAAAATCATAAGGAAGTCGAATAATTTTATTTATCTATTCCAATTAAGTCAACTTCTGTACAATTTCATCTTAAAAATCAACTTACTACTGAAGTTTTCTGCAACTAGGCAGACAAAAATATATTCATGAAAATTAAATAATTTCATGTTAGGGATTATTACGGTGTTTCGTTATATTATCCTTATTTAATTGATTTATTTGAATTCCCTATTTAAATATTTGTATTACATTTAAATACTGAAGAAATTATACACTTGGTACAAATCGTACAATAAGTCTTTCAGTATTATATTTCATGAGTTTAATAAAATTATGCGAGTAAACTATCATTAAAACATTGATATATTTCGCAAGGGAAAATTCAAAAAGAACATATGAAACTACTCACAAAAATGATTTCTACATTTAAAAAAAATCATACAAATAGCTAAATATACACGACACGTAAGCAAATTGAAATGAAATTGTTTAAAAATTATCATGAGCACTCAGCAATATTGTTATATCGTACTAAATTTACTACGATTTAATAGTACGCATATGAAAGCAAAACATGAAGCAAAACGAAAACAAATCCTAATTTATTGTGTGCAATAAGAAGCAAAAGAGAAAATTCAAATATGAATATTTTTAAATCTTCCTTTCTTACATACCCAACATGAACAGGGTGTCTCGCAATATCCACATTATCTGGAGCATACGTCGTGGTGAACTGATTGTAATTGTCTTTTGTATGTTGCGGGCTAATTGTGTCTTCCACAGCAGTTGGAGGTGCTGGAACATGAATATAATTATTTACTTACTACACGCATTCACTACTGACATTCAACTAGTAATTATCTGTTGATGCTTACTTAAAAATTTACAAATGTTATTAATATCTAAATTATTATGATTTAAACGAATCCAAAATACGATTTATTATAATTGATTGTCGAGATTTCAGTATCATTTTGTATGCAGGATTGAAATATATAACATACATAACAACGAAGATTAATAGAGAAAAGTACGAAGATTTCTTTCGTTGCAGCTGTTGTCCAGTATTTCCGAATCTCATCACTAGGAGAAGTTTTCACAAGGTGGCGGGAAACATTAGAGAGAAGGCAACTTGTATGCTCAAATTTCATGAGTCTCTCATTTATCATTGTCGAAAGATACTTCCACACAGAGTTCACAAAAAATCCACAGTCCGATAATTACATCTGTACGCCATATATTTAGTTTGAGATTACAGTTTATCTTTAAAAAGGATAAGCCATTGCGGTAGACGCACAAGTGGACCGGTAAGATATGATTTCCGAAGGACCCATAGGAGATCAACTGTAAAAATACGCAGATCAACAGAATGGTTGTTTCTTCAACTGAATGAGGATATCATGGACTTCATATTGACATAGGACAGAGCCCAAGTCCATTTTCACAATTAAATCTAGGCACTTTTGAACCAACGTTAGCCACAACCATGGATCAGGCGTGAAACAGTGGACCATGAATCCTATGCGATTTTCTTCTCCTCTTCCTCTAAATATTCAAGCAATAAAAGTGCAAATCATACCTGTCATTGACAGCATCACGTCTGACATACTATAAAAATATGGACCGAAATCTTCGTATTGGTATAGCAAAATGACTACAAGTACTCATGTCATGCATTCGTAAATGTACAAATACTTGAAAGTTTTTTTTTAACTATAAAATAAAAGCATGATTTTATTCCTAACTCACACGCACTATTTATGACAAATGTTAAAAAATCTCAGAAATCATTTATAACAACCCTGTACAATATTGTTAGCAAATCAACAACTGACAAATTGCAAATTTATCAAACATTCTGGTGAAGGAACTATAATTTTGAAACCACGCTGTAAATAATAAGACGTCTTATGTCTGGATTATCGTAATGCAAACAGCTTCAATGTTCAAGATACATCTTTTAAACATATTATTTCTTATATTCCTAATGCGTCGATTTTTAAAACGGGAAGTTTTTGGTTAATATGAAAGAGAAGAATATATTCATACATACCCATGGAATCTCGGTTCGAATCTCCTCTTTCATCTCGAGTGACATCGATGGGCAAAGAATCATCACCAAGGGACTTCATTTCATCTACAGTGAGGTAGCGGTAAGGTTGGTCGCTTAACATCGTATCTTCTCCTACAATGTAAAATAGTGAAATATATATATACACGTAATATTTTAATGCAATTATAGGTAATTCCAGTGATTACACCAAAGAAGGAAAGATTTAAATTACAATAATCTACACAGCAATACGATTCGAAATACAGAATGAAATATTAATTTTTAATTATCACTGTTCAAAGCTGTTACAAGCATGGGTTCAAGTTATGTAGATGTGCTATAAATTTAATCTAATATAAATAAAATAAAGAGTTTGTTTGTGTGTTAGTCTGTCTGTCTATCTGTGTGCGGCCTGGGACCAGACGAGTGGACCGAGAGTTACCAAATTTTGGTCAGGGGTACCTTGGCCCAAGCCCCAGATCAAGACGAAGCCCTTTTTTCAAATTTCGAACCAGGGGGGTCTCAGGGGGGCGTTTACCGGAACCGGCTTGAGAACCAGACAAACTGACCGAGAGTTACCAAATTTTAGTCACGAATACCTTGGTCCAGGCTGCAGACTAGAGTTAAACGTTTTAGTCAAAATTCGAGCCAGGAAGGTCTCAGGGGGGCGTTTACCGGGACATGTAAAAGTAGTAGAAAATGACCGATATTAGTGTCGAATTCACAGTTTTCGCGGTCGCTGAAATTAATGGTGACATTTTCATTAGCGATGACTTGCAAATTTAGTTACAATTGTATGCGGGCCGGAAGTCATCGGGGAGGGGGGGGATAACCGAGACATGTAAAAAAAACAGCCCAAAATGACCGATATTAGTGTCAAATCCATAGTTTTTGCGGTCGCTGAAATCAATGGTGATACTTCCACAGGCGTTGAGTTCCAAATACAGCCCCCGTGCGAAGCATGGGTATATTCAACTAGTATTTATATAAAATTCGAGGTATAGATTTACTGTGCGCGTATATTTATATTTTCCTTAAAAAAATATGACTCCCGTATATTTACTTGATGTTATCAAATGCACCGGTTTCGGATTTTCACTTGTATACCGGTACTGTTTTGAACTGTTCCCAGATATCGCTGGCGGCACTGACTTTCACTTGTTATTAAACAGCCATTATAAGAAAATAGAATTCTATTATATTTAACAGAAGGAATTTCTTAATTAATTTTTAATTTTCGAGTCCATTTCTTTATATTCATTTTTCTGTATTTTTAATATTTGGTCTAGGAATTAATTCGTGCGGGTGGACAAGAGATGGCGCAACGAACGGAGCGTCCCACAGTTCCGTGTATCCACACATGTGTTGCAAACCCCTGTCATCCCGTATCGTTCGTAGTATAGGGCAGTGGATTAAAGCGTCAACAACACCAATTTGTAGTTAAGTGAACATGACGCAATTTGTGCCTGATAAAGTGTTTTTGCGGGGTCCTGCTGCATTACTTTAACATGCAGAAAAGTGCGACTGAAAGTCATCGTATTTTGGTGGAAGTGTATGGTGACCATGCTCTAGCTGAGCGAACGTGTCAGAAGTGGTTTGCACGGTTTAGAAGTGGTGATTTCGGCTTGGCAGACCAAGAGCGAGCTGGACAGCCAAAAAAATTTCAAGACGAAGAATTGACAGCATTGCTCGAGCAGGATTCGTGTCAAACGCAGGAACAACTTGCAGCAGCATTAGGCGTTGATCAAACAACAGTCTCCAAACGCTTGAAAGCCATGGGAATGATTCAAAAGATGTCACATTGGGTTCCACATGAATTGAAAGACAGAGACGTTGAAGACGAAAAACCATTTGCGAATTGCTGCTTCAACGACAGAGCAGAAAGGGGTTTCTGCATCGAATTATTACGGGTGATGAGAAGTGGATCCATTACGAGAACCCTAAACGAAAAAAGGCCTGGGTGAAACCAGGTGAACCAGGTCCATCACAACCAAAACGAGATATTCACTGTGCAAAGGTTATGCTGTGCATATGGTGGGATATGAAAGGTGTGGTGTACTATGAGCTGCTGCAACCGGGTGAAACTATGAATGGAGAACGTTATCGACGACAATTAATGCGTTTGAAGCAAGCTCTGGCCAGAACACGACCAGAATGGGAGAACAGACATGATAAACTTATTGTTCAACATGATAACGCTCGCCCACATGTCGCAAAACCGGTCAAAACCTATTTAGAAAATGTCGGATGGGAAGTTTTACCCCACCCGCCGTATTCACCAGACGTTGCTCCTTCGGACTACTACTTGTTCGATTGCATGAACAACGATTTGATTGGACAGCGGTTTACTTCTTTAGAAGATATCGAAACATGGGTCTCTGACTGGATCGCTCCCAAGGATGAGGACTTCTTTCGCCACGGAATCCGTACATTGCCTGACAGATGGGCGAAAGTGGTGGCTAGCGATGGACAATATTTTTCTTAAGGTATTTATGTATTTTATGTTGTACTACAGCTTCAATGTGTGCGTACCAACCGCACGAATTAATTCCTAGACCAAATATAATAATAATTATTATTATTACTACTAGTAGTAATGCTTTGGTAGTAATAGCAGTAATACTTATATTTGTTTTGATGAGAGAAATTATACAAAAATAAGAAGGGCAGTAATAAAATCATTAAGAGCAGTAACTAAATAGTAGAAAAGTTCGTAAAATATTTGGGGATGGTGACAAACTGACAATATTAAACAAATCTATTATCTTTGATATTTTACAGTGAAAATTTATGTAAATGCTTCACCAAAAGCACAATACGCAATTTTCTTCATTATAACGTAAATTTTAAACATTGCACGCATATAACGAAACAATGAAAAGGAAAGAATTCATACGAATCTTAAAGCCAGACAACTACAATACAGATAATGACACTTTTTTCTACTATTACCAGAAGTATATTAGCAGCAAAAGAAACTTTGTACAGGTACTCAAAAGTAAAATAAAATAAAACAGCAAAAGTAAACAAACTTAAAAATTTTAGTAGTAAGTTGTTCATGTATATTTAAGAATACCTCAATGTAAGTTTATTGGAATGAGTTACTCATTCTGTAGCTTCCTGATAAATTGGACCCACTTTTTGGGAAGTCAATTCAAAGATAATATTCTCAATTTACAAGAGAAAATAGAGGGACTGTCCATCAGAAAGTGAAAATCAGTAAAGCATGTCCGTACAAGCTTCGCAATAGTCTTCTAAAACCAACCTATTGAGCAGGACAGAACGATAATTAGGTAGGTATTTCGTAGAGGAACATGTAAAGAGTTTTGTGAAAACGTTTAGTAACGAAACCATACCAAGTGCAGTTACTACAAGAACCGAGGGTCAGACATAGACTTTCGAGTATCTTTCTCTGAAAATCAGTTACACTTCATGAAAGAGGATGGTTTTGCCAAAAAGTTGGTGTTTAGTAACGGAGCCACATTTCACATATTTGGGAAAGTGTAAGATATAATATGAAAACTTAGGAAACCGAAAATCTAAATGTAGTTTTGCAACTTGAAGTGATTTTCCCAAGACAGTTTTTTTTTGTCAGTTTTTTTTTGAAAGAGGAACTTTTTTTTTTTAATTTATTGTGTGATTGGTACATGCTGACATAATGACTGTTTTCCCAGCTTGAAGAAGGCAGTCCTGACTTCATCTTTTAACAGCAGAACTGTAAGCCACGACATTATTATCGTAATGTCCGGAGATGCGACTACCTCAACAACTGACTGTACAGCTCAGGATATCAAAAAGTTCAGCTGACTACAACAGATATCACCCCATGCTTACTCTTTACTTTGCTATGATTTCCAAAACAAACCAAGAAAATGTGCAGCCCCAATCCTCATTTATTTGCTTTCCAAATTGGCAGTCAATGTGTTAACCCTTGCATAAAAATTAAGAATATGTCATTGGAGAGTGATATCCACGATTTTATCAAAAAACGTATTTATATAACATTGGACACGACACTGGTGACTGTGGGTGCAATACTGCAGCAATAAAAGAAATTGATCTAGATATGCTGATAGAATTTGGTAAGATCTTTAATGAAGGTTTGATGTATGTCGTATTATACGCAGATCGCATTTAGACATTTTTAGTTGATTAGGGAAAAAAAACTGCTTTTTTTGTTTGTGTAAATTATGTTTACATGCATTTGATTAACTGGAGCCACTGAAATTAGGAATATCAATTACACTTGTCCTGTACATAAATAACTAATAAACTTTCCATGACTTAACAATATTTCTCGGGAATGATACTCTTTCTTCTAAGTAAGTAACCAGCAGTATTTTAAGTTACGTTTTAGTTTAGACAGTGGTGCCCACCCCCCTTATGTCCATGACGCACCCCCCCCCCCCAATTGTCTACCCGTAAATGTTCTTCCATGAAAAAAATCTTATTTTCGATTAATTTTTACACTCCCTCAAACATATTTATACAGATTTTTAACCCCCCCAAATATTTCAATGACGCACTTTGCGTCATAGCCCCCCCTTGTGGGCACCCCTGGTTTAGAAAAACAATCGCTTATTATTGCTACAAAAATTTTTAACTACATAAATAAATTTTCACTACTGATCTATTTTTACGATTGCCTACTCGTTTATTTTCTTTTTTTCTTTAACAAATATTTAACTTACGCCAATCTGCATTTTAAGAATTGAAGAAATAAACCATAAATAAAATGAACGGAGATTTTGTCTATTGCTAGTTTTAAAATTTATTTGACAACAATGAACTAAAAGACAAAGCATATAAAAGGCTTATTTAACAGATTAAACGACACGTGAATAATATTTAAGTCACGTAATGTCACGAGATCAATACATATTTTAATATACAAAATGCTATGCGGCCCCAAGAAGTAATCGTTTGTGTTTTAAGTTGCCAGTCAATGTGTAAACACTTGCTTGATAATGAAGAGTAAGTCATAACACAATAATAATAATAATAATAATAATAATAATAATAATAATAATAATAATAATAATAATAATAATAATAATAATAATAATAATAATAATAATAATAATAAACAGAAGTATAGAATTATTTGTTACTATATACATGTTACTACATAACTAATCTCAATGACCATTCGTCCTTATTGAATACATGCACATTTCATAAATATGAGCATTTCAGTTGTTAACGCACATGCCACACACTGAAAACTTCGTTAGAATGAATCATAGATCAGAGATGTAAATATTACTGATTTTTTCGTAGTTAATAAGGAAAATAGTAATTTTAAGAACGTATTTATGCAATAAATAAATAAATGCATATTACATTACTTAATGGTTTTACACATGCATGAAACAAAAGACTGAACAGCAATAACTCAAAAAAAAAAAAAAAAAAAAAAGCAGTAAGTCAAACGGCACAAATATTTGTTATTTATATACATACTGTTTCTAAGAAGTAATGTTCGAAAAACAGTTTGTATTATCCGTTGAAATTAGTATTTAAAATATATGTAGTGAAGTAAAAGCCCATATACATAAGTTGAATTTTTAACTTGAGATAGCAGTATAACTTCTGAACTAATACATAAATACGCCAAAGTTTAGTATGAAGATAACACCAATAGGGGAAACCGGTTGATATACGCTGCTGCCAACCCAACATAAAATTATATTTTTTTTTTTTCAAATGGCATTACATCAGACCATTATATACTTCAAATTTACATATTAAGTGAAAGCATACAATATCACATTTAATATTCAGCGTTGCAAACTAAAGAGGCCACAGTATCACAAACATCCAAATTTTGGAAGCTTCCATCACACAAATAACATATCTGGGACACAGGTGACAACGCATATTCAAAGTGTCTTAGCGTTGAAAATCACGAGCATGATATGACGAATTTCGAATATATTGGGAAGAAGTTACATGAGGTTGAAAAGTTGACTTTTAATTCGAAAGGTTTTATTTCGAAGAAGAATGTTTACATAAGCATCATACCTAAGTACTTATATCATTTCCAATAGACAAGTGAATTATGCTTAGGCAAATATCATATCTAAGTGGTTACATGGTTTTCAATAGATGACCAAATTATTTTGCCATTTACAGCAATTTGATATCTCAAACCATTCCAGAGGCAGGATAAAGATTGGTAAAGTTTGCAACACTGCTTAAAATGGCATATTTGTACAAACTGTTTATAATGGTAGTTTTATTCCTTTGCTTTTATAACTTTTGATAATTGTAATTACAATAAGTGCTCGCAGTTACATAATTTAAAGCAGTGTTGCAAACTTCACCAATGTTTATCATATCTCCGGAACGAGTTGAGATATCAAATTTCTGTAAACGGCAAAATAATTTGGTAATCTATTGAAAACCATGTAACCACTTAGATGTGATATTTACCTAAGCATGTTTTCGAAATAAAGCCTTTCGGGAACACTTCAAATTTTCAACCTCATGTAACTTCGTTCCCATTTATTCAAAATACATCATATAATACTTGTGGTATCCAACGGTAAGGTATTTGTAAACTTTGAATATTTGTGATACTATAGCGTCCTTAATTTTCAACTCCAAATAATAAATGTAGTACTGTAAGTTTTCGATTAATATGTAGATTTGAAATATGTAACAATCTGATGTAGGGTCATTTGAAAGAAAAAATATAACTTTATGTTGCAACATTGTTCATCTATTGGCACTGAGGCGTGATGTCAAACGATATTCGAAACACTATTCATCTATTGGCACTTTGCCCTAATGTCACAGGATTTCCCCTATTGGTGTTTGTTTGTTCCGATCCACGTTAGAATGAATTGAATTGAAATAATCAACTACAGATTTGACAAGATCATATAACACTCCAATTATCAAATATTACATATTACTATCTTATCTTTTGTATTACCTTTATATACTGCAATTTAATTGTATTGTAATGCTCTCGTAAAGGAATTAAACGCAAAAAAGGTTTTTCAATACATTAAAAACAAAAAAAGAACCAATATTCGTTCTTTGTTCACCACATTTTGTAACCAATCTAACAGAGACACACACTTTCATATGATACTTACCTTGACATAACAAAACAATCATTTCATTAATATTAAGTGTCATGTGTAACACAAGCACCACATTTTCTATTTTGCATTATCTAAACATTTAACTTACTAAGATTGATTAACTTTAGTTTAATGATTAGACTATTATAAGCATATGAATAGGTTAACAATATTGTCCCTACAGATCTAAATATTCCAAATTATATATTTTTCCTTTCCTTTTATAACGAGTTTAATTTACTGTATCATTATTATCTATGCAACTGTTACTTTTCGGCCCAATAAATTGCAAATATACTTCTCTATCACCCTTCTAAAACATATATTCCAATAGATGCTAAAATTTGAATTAAATTCACACAATGTTAAGACATTCAAAAACAAACTTCATTCAAATTTACCGAAGAACTGTAGGTTCCAAAAAGAATTTAACAATCAATATAAGAGACCAAAACATACACGTCTACGACCCCCGAAAAAAAAATCCTCCTACGGTATTTAAACAAAAATATTAAAAATCATAAGTATTTTTATTTAACAATTATAAGGCGCGAAATTAAGCTTAGACTTTGCTTATTTTACTGTTCTAATTATACATGTTAAAACTCACTATTTAAGATTTGTGACAATACAATTAAGGGTTCGCTAAAACCCAGATATTACGTCATAATTACAAGTCATACTATGTATTTTATATATCTATAAACGTTTGTATATACTTCAGAGAGAAAATGGATCAATAATGCATGAAGCAAATATGCAATTCAATAACATTTATATCCACGTTCAAAGTCTCAGAGCTAATTTCGACAGTTTCCCTAATATCTCTATTATTTACGTTTTATTTTATTAACACTGTCTCTAGCAACACGCTTTTATTTAAGGTCTTCGTGATAAAATCCTTCCTGATTAAAGTCTTCAGTAGGCATATATACTTTCAGTCTTTTTTTTATTAATATATACTTTTCAATATTGTATCTCTATGCATGGGTTACTTAAAACCACAGTTAATCTTTTGTTTATTTATTTTCTGTATTCTTTACTTCTATTTTCTATATTGCTGAGATTGGTTTCGTTCATTTACGCTACATCGCTACCATCTACATAAGTATATTCAGATTATAAATAGAGGAATAAATGGAATAAAAGGAAGGTAATGAAATGAACTGGGTAGCGTAGTGGTTGCTGAGACCCAGGTACGATTCTCGATTCAGTCGCTGACTTAGAATTTTGTTATCCTTCAGTACCTACGAAAATAATTGACTTAATATCTGCCTAATAATCAAAATCATACTTCTAAAGATTTATTTATGTATTTGTGTTTTGTCTTTTAATTTGCCAATATAAAATTGCACAAAGATTTGTCAAATCAAACTGATATATATATATATATATATATATATATATATATATATATATATATATATATATATATATATATATATATATATATATACATTGTTATTAGCACTTCTGTGCGCATATGATTATATTTAAACACATTGTAACAGGTTGCCTCGACCTCTTTCGATTAAGTTTTGTTTGTAATTACAGGGAAATAAAACAAAATCAATAATCTGATATTTTAGTGTTATGGCCGACCATGCATACGTTTCTTATCCCAGTAATGATGGTGATGATAAGTGCACATGAAGACGAAGCAGTAATTGGTGGACAATTAAAGGCCACAAACAAATCAACGATTGACTACTCAAAAAACACAGCGCGATCTGGCATTACATTTATGGATTTTCTTCATAGATATCACCAGCCACGAACACAACCCATGAACATGCAATGTATGAAAAGATTCACAAGGCACATATAGAGCTTTCTTCATACTAAGGAATTAATATTATTTTTTTCTCCATTTTCGATCTTATGCTAATGAAGACAGTGCACTGCCTGGGAACTGAATTTGGAAATACACACATCAAATGCAAACATACAAATAAGTCGGCTACTGGAGATTCTTAACAAATAAATGTGCTGTAAACAGAATCTTCATTGTTACTTTACCAACCTAAGAGGCTAAACGTAATCAGAAAACGAAATCAAATCAGTTAGATTCAAAATTAGTTAACTAAATCAATGTTTTCTATAACAGAATATAAGGCTAATTTGAATTGATGATCTAACCTTGAAATAGATAAATATTCGGTAAACGCACTTTTTTTTAATAAAAACAAATTGTGTTATTCATAATTTCTATTTTTTAATTGGACTCCTCGATTTCTTTCCTGTCTCTTACGAATTACTGCAGTCATTTTCGAAGAAAACTAAGTTTCGATAAATAAATTTTTAAAAAATTCATACAAAATAACTTGTTACTACAACGTTATGCACTAACAAACAAATTATCAGCATTCAATTCTAGTTATTTACATCTTTTTCTCATGCTTGATTGAATCACTCGAACACATTTAACTATATACCATGTTCTCTTTGCGTGCACATTTTACCCATACACACTTTTGTAGACAAACACAATTACAGATGGAGGGGTGGACTTGAAAAAAAAAATAATATACTGATGCAAGCATAAGTAAAATGTTAGCAAGGAATATCGAATGAAATTTACCCGAAAAGAAAGTTTTTCTTTTTTCCTTTGGCACATGTACAGCAAACAAAACACAAGCTAAGCACAGCTCCTACACCACAGAGAATCATAACCCCCACAACCAATATTAAATGCTGTAGTTCAGCTCTTTTTCTTTAGGAGAAAGATATTAGCAATCAAGGAACAAGAGGACAATGGTGAAAGGCTAAGAAACTTACGCGTTAGCAGCATTTGACCCTCATAATAAGGCAAGTAGACATGTTGAGCATGGGTGGGTTTGCCGTATACAGCAGAGTCCAAGAGATCATCACCTGTACATTTAGATGAGCCCTCATAAGTGGCTAATCAATGCAATAACTATTATTTTGCTTATATATCCTTTTTCTTTAAAAAAAACATCATTATGGAAACAAAAAATAGGTCTAGTTATGGAAATTATAATTTTCGAAGCAGCTTCAAGCTAAACATTAATCATAATGACTAAACAAATATTAAAAAAGAAAAATTACTCTTTACAAGTTGCCAACGATCTGTACCAAAATTTAATTCCAAAAATGAATTCACTTACAATGAAGACTCTATTTTATATTAAGAAAGCAAATATGATTTTATTTAAAGATGAAATGATTATATACAGGGGATATATGGATGAGAAGCAAGTTTTCAATAAAATATGATTTATTTCTTCTTTCTGATGTTTGGAAGTTGGAAGTGGCCGGAATCAGAGTGAGAAGTACAATACAATTTAAATTGAACACATATATATATATTGCCGTCCGAAACTTCGGAAACACTAAGAAATGAAAAAAATACGAAAAAAATCAACTATAATTACTAGCAGAAAGAATTTTTTTCCATATGATAATGTTTAACGAAAATTTTTCCATATGATAAAATAATCTTTAACAAAATTTAGTAAAGTCGAAAATCGGTTTTTATACACAGAGAAAAACCCTAGCATAGTCAAAATAGCCACCCTAATTTTCAGTGATTTTCTTACAAATTCTTGACATTCTGATTAATTTGTTAAAGAATCCGCTAACCAATTGTTTCCAATCGACCTCCAACTATTTGACACTAATTACAAATCGACTTTTCACTTCTCTCTCTACTTCATTCTTCACAGACTCCATTCAAGGTAACTAAGGTGATTGTTATGACCACTTCATGATTTTTATTAATCCTTCATCCTTTCTGTTCGAGCACTCCTCTACACAGTTTAGAAGCATTCTTGGTATTTGTCTTATTGATATACAAAATTAGGACTAACAATATGTTGCCCAGAGGGTTTAGCAAGGTCTTGAAGACATTTTAAATATCCTTCTTTTTATAACATTTTTTTTTTCACCAGTATCAAATTTACTGTCTCTAACACATTCGCAAATCATTACGCAATCTTTTTTATGTTTAATAGTTAACACAGCATACATTCCAGATGATCTCTCGTTTGCGCACCAACACCCTTCTATTAGAAACAAATAACATAAATTTAAGTGCATCTGCTGCCAAAGATCATGCTTCCATTGGTCTATAATTCATTCTCTGTGTATTTTTGCATATCTTAATCTATTTTTATCATATTTAGCTGTTAATTTTGGTTTCTTAGCGGCTACATATCTTCCTAGACGAACGGCTCTTTCAATCGCAATACTGAATACTAGTTTCGCTCGTTTCACTTAAAGCAACGGTGAGTTGTGGAGCATATAAGCATCGATTCCTTTTAGATAAAACCCAAATGAATTGTTCCTCTTCGTTGTGTTGGATATGGGCCTTCCAAATTGATTCAGTCTTCATTTGTACAAATCTCTCGTTTTCTAATAACAGTAAGATTAACAACTTCCAATGATATTATTGAGCTTGTTTACAATTCACCACTTACCATACTTCCTCATACTTCATACTTCCTCATGTGCAGTAGAGACACTAGATTCTTATTCAACAGTAACCAGGTTTAGCTCTGCAGTTATAAATGCACAGTATTTTATAGTGCATTAGTATGATTATTTAAAGAGCACTGAAGTACAAATATTTGCTACGTGGGTTTAATGTAGTTACTATTGCCCACGAGCATTTCTATGTAACTGATGATACCTGGTAATTGTAAAACAATTTGCAAATTCATTAATTTTTCACAAGAAGATTGATTGCAAATTATTCGTAATAGGTGATGGTAATAAAACACGACAAAAAAAAAAAAAGACAATATTAAAAGTTTCTACGAAATGCCCAAAGGAGCTTCTTGTTTTCGATTTTGTTTAGTGCGAACATGAATCAAAACAATATATATCCGTAAATATATTTCATTATAGTTAATGTGTGTTTGTAACATTGACATGATTTCAAAGCGTATTTTAAGTATTTACCTTTTGAGAAATCCGAATTTTGTTCCCAATTTCTAATTTAATGAAATTGATTATTCTTCTTGTCCATAATCTCGCAAGTTCAATACGACATGCTGATTTTGCTTTACTCAACTAGTTCCACAGTATGACAATCTTTTTTTTATTATGTAGTACGTCCAATCACTCGCTGTACACATTATGTACAAAGTCGTCACTCAGTACGTTAATATCTCATTTCAACAGTTGCATTTTAGATATTTGTTAAGTATTTTTTTCACCGCTGTCAACTATCCATTATTTTCATAGTTTTTTCTTCCTGAGGGTTTCTTTTATTTTTAACCGTGGTTACACCATTTCAAATTTATCACTAATATGTTTAATAACAAATATAAGTTTTGAAAACATAACTAAGATATTTGTATCGTTTTAAACCCATATTTCGTCTTCAATTTCTATAACTGCACTACTGAAATCTGAAACAGAATCTTAATATATTTTTCTCTTCCACTACACAGATCCAGTTAGTTTTAAACTAATCATTACTTTTTATATATATATAAAATAATGACGCTTCTGCTGTTAACAATGTATACAACCTCAACCAGATTCTCCATTTAAAAATGTATTGCCTATGTTTATCAATGAACATTATCAATTGTCGACTGTATGACCCACACATTAGAAGTGCATTTATTTCATAAATCAATGCATTACGTTTAGTCCAATCATATTACAACTAGTAGGCAATCTATCATTTGGAGAAATGAAATATGGCATTTGGTGCAATAGCGTAGACTCTTGTCTTGCATGCTGAAACAGAATCTTCTGGCAAAGTTTTGCTACAGAACTGACTTCCAAACCTCTTTAAATAATGATTTTACATGCTCTTTATACGAGGGCAAGTCAAGAAAGACTTGGACTGATTTTTTTCCCGGCAGTTCTGTTAACGCTGGAGCTTCATAGTTTGGCATACAAGTAGGGTGGGTCTTGCTGTGCATATATATAAAATGTTGTTAAGGAATCATTGCATGTTTGGTAACCACGACTTTTTATTGCAGGTGATGTTCTGCGCCGCCTCTAGAAGTCGCCTGTAGAAGAAATGGAGTCATTACGAGATGAACAATTTGCAGCTATACGGTTCTGCTATCGCCTGGGGAAAAGTGCAACAGAAACTCTAGGAATGTTGAGAGCAGCCTACAAAGATGACGCTCTGCCACGAAGTACCGTGTTCTGGTGGTTCAAAGAGTTTAAAGAGGGCCGAATGACAATCACGAAAGCTGGTGGACCAGGTGTATCAGCGTCAGCTGTTACTGAGGTGAACATTAACACGGCAGCAGTCATTGTTAGAGAAGATCGCCGCATCAGTATCGACGATCTGGCAGCCGCACTACGCATATCTCATGGCAGTGCCTTCAAAATTTTGCATGACCACCTCCACATGAGCCGAGTGTGTGCGCGATGGATTCCGCGACTCCTGACACCAGAGCAGAAGGCCGTTCGAGTGGAGACTTGCAGGGAGCTGTTGCAAAGGTTTGAGGATGGTGGAGACGCCTACCGCACCGTGCGACTTTTTTCTATTCCCTGCCCTAAAATCCAGACTGCGTGGACGCCGCTTCTCCGATAATTCCGAGGTTCTGAAGGCATCGGAGGCGGTTTTGAAGGACCTCTCAAAGAATGGCCTGCGACACGTGTTTGAGGACTGGAAGACTCGAATGAAAAAGTGCATTCAAATGGGCGGGGACTACTTTGAAAAGAATCATGTGCCTGTTGCTGAGTAATAATAAATTGCCTAGAAAAAAAAAATCAGTCCAAGTCTTTCTTGACTAGCCCTCGTACTATGGATACCAACTATTACATCATGACAAGATAGTTTAGCCCAGACTTATGAATTCAGTGGATCTTTGAGGCGTTCTTCTAAGTGTATAATTCTCTTGACGCACATTCCTCTCACTTAATAATTGAAGTTCCCTGAACTCGTGAAATACTTATTGAGAATGAAAATAATCTTCACAATATGACATCAGGGTGTTTGATTTTTCTCTAAATCTTTCAGTACTAAAACAAAAAAACTTGTATCTTCTAGTTCAAAATTAAGCGTGAATATACTGGATATTCTGGAAGCACTAAATGTTACATTACTGAATATATTTTTGAAACACAAAGCATCATTGAATCAATAGAAGCACATACTGAGTAAATTTCCTGTCCTTTAGTTCATATTAACAATTATCACTGTATTATGGCACTGAATCTTCTGCAAGCTACTGTGAAGGTTTTTTTTTTTTTTTTTTTTAAGTATCTGAAAGATGTTCCGAGATAAAACTTCAGCCTAATGTACTTCCGCAACAGTAATGTTTTCGTAAATGCTTAATAGAAACTTTTCAAAACGGTCACAATTAGACGTTTTAGATGTTATGACTTTCAGAAAGTGATTCATCACCATTTTTGCAGTATTTATGGCAAGGACATGTATTTAATCATACTATAGCACATAATAGAATAGCGAAACATTTATTTGGGGAACAAAGGAAGAATAGAAGAAGGCGTAACCAAACTTACTTTCCTTTCTTTTCTTCTCTCTTTCCTAGTTCACGATAGTAAATCAATGATATTTTATTCTTCACTACTTGTTTAAGTCCCATAATAATTTGTTGTATCTTGGGATCGGAAGGAAAGAGGAAGGTTTCTCGGTTTGCAAGGGCACATACTTCTCTATACTAATGACACCGCATAAAATAGCAAAATATACGTTCATGCATTATCGGAAAAGTGAACATGATCTTCCTTAATACAAAGATCCGTTTGTAAATTACTATCTATTTGTTGTTTCTGAATCCAAAGGAATTCCAAATATTTCTTTAATGCTGTTCAGCTATGTAATGAAAGAGTTTTATGCCAGTTAATGAATATATATGACTAACAATATTTTAAAACAAAAACATTAAATTCATTAACATTACTGAAGATGAAAGTACTATTTGCATGTTATTTTTCACTTGGTTGATGATATTGAACTTACATAAAAAAAAAGCAGCTGATGATATAAGTTCGTACCCGAATAGTGAACGTGGAATGATAATGTACATTAGATTTACACTAGTGCGCGTGCATTCTTTCGTCTAAATGTTATATCGTAGATTAAAGAATATCAAGCACACATAAAAAAAAAAAAAAGCAAACTATGGGATAAGTATATTTTGGAAATTTTCTACTCCGAATTGTAATATTTTAAAGGCCATTCCATCCTTTGAGAAAAAAGAACTTGAACAAAATTATTTTATTGTTATTTTCAGAATGTATATTTCCCTGTCTCCTTTTACAATTCGTGAAGGAGAAGAATTACATTTTAAATTATTTTATGACATACTGATTTATACCTTTAATACTTGTTTTACATTGACAACCACTCTGTTAGAGAGAGAACATTTTTTAAGACAAGTTAAAGCTATACTGGAAAAAATCCAATGCATGTTAGATTTCTTGTTAATGCCAGTCTAGTCCAACCACCATGAAATATTCATTTCTCATTCAAACAAAAGATCACTAACAATTATTTAAAAAAAAAAAAAATCTGACCAACTTTTCCAGGCTTCCTGTTACATATCTATCACTTCAAGAGTAAATAAGAGTGAAATTATACAATAGGAGTATTACAACTTTGTCACTTACTGAGTATCACCACATACTGATTTACTGTCAAGTGCTATATAGCGCGGGGCCAAATACTGCCACCGAAACTACGTGATACGCATTCGACTACTGATCGCACTGTTATTCATGCTACTGCTTTGAACATCAAACGATGAAGAAAGAACCTCCATACAAATTTTTACTCCCCTTCCTTTTATCTAATGCAACAAATATAATAAAGTAACACCTAATCATACACCTCCCATGCAAATTCATTAGCACAGTAAACATTTGCAACACAAAAACAAATTTAGCCCGCTATGTCCATTTGCAATATTTATCACGAAACTTAACGAAAAGAAACAAAAATCACGAACGCTGCTAAAGACTGTAGTACATGTCCACGTAACTAAACAGTAGGGTTTCCAATTAACACTATAACATGAATAGTTATATTAATCTAATTAGATTTATCATGCAAATTATTAATTGTAGTACACTCACACACTAACAAATCGTGTGTTTATTATTACTATTTTTTTTCTGTTAATTACTTTCTGATAACGCACAATTTCTATTATCAGTTCTATACAACTAAATTTTGAATGGATAACATGAATTCAATGCAATTTTAAACATTTTGATAAAGCAATCTAGGAATTAGCACATAAAAAGGGATTAGCTCTCTTAAAGCATCTAAATAGCAAGAAATGTCTTAGGCACTTTTATAAAAGTAAGTGTAGAAGAAATTTCTTAAGTACTTTTGTAAGTGAGTGTACTCTATAATTTATTTATTCTCTTATACAAGCAATAGTAACAAATCAACAAACTTACTATATTAGATCAAATAAATTTATAATGAAAACAAAATATTGGAAGCAGATACGAAATTTAAATTACTATCTAAACAGACAAAATTAATCACTTTTAACCTAGTAACAGCAAACACACAGAAGATACATATATCTATATTTATATAGATAAATAGATAGAAGCGTAAATTAACAGAACATTTTTCGCAGAAGTGAAACGTGTCAAGTAGCAATGATAACGAAACTTGCACTTACCACCTTCATCTTCAGAATCTGACATGAAAGTCTCTTGCATTGATTCTGGTGCTACAACTTTGTATTTCTCTTCTGTGATAGTTGTGGTGGTAGTTGTAATCACTGTCTCCGTAACTACCTTCAAAGTTTCTACAACACTGATGTAACCAAGCTTCTGAGCGATCGAAAGGGCAGTCTGACCGTGCTGTAATAATAATAATAATAATAAACTCAACATTCAAAATGTTCTACCGAAACACGAGTATCACTTAAAAATTGAATTGCAAAAGCTCAATTATACCTGTCTTTCACTGATACTAATGAAAAGCAAATGAAGTTGCGTCTTTACTTAAATGTCCAATGATTCAGAAGTGGAGACCACACGGAAAAAAAAAAGATACATATGTATAAATTATTATGGTAGAATAGGGAAAAGATATGAAAAAAAAAAAAAACTGAAACCTACGCAAAGATTTACTGACCACAAAGGATTACATACTGACTTCTCTGAGTTCTTCACTCAAAATATAAATTAGAATATTATGGCTGAAAATTACATTAATAGAGAATGATCCAACAGAAACATCCTTGTAACCAAAACACTTTGCGCTCGTGAGCATTTTAAACATACATACGAATATGCATCTGTTTCACATGAAATCAAATGAATCAATCCTCAAAAGTATCATCAGAAACAGTAGAACTTTCTAATAATATTCTGACTGTTATCTTTCCTGCTATCAAAATGCTTTCACTTTAACTTAGGGAAAAAAAGAAAAGAAAAAAGAAAACATAGAGTCATTTGAAATTTTAGGTTACTACCTTTCTTTATTCCTAATTAAACCAGCGCCCAAAGTAGTCCACCCACTAAGCAGATCTTTTAGTTAATTTTAGTAAGAGCATACCTTGTACATTACAGCAAAACCTGAACTCTTGTCAATTTCATCAACTGCAGTAAGAACTTTCTCGTTCCTGAAATCTATGGTTGAGGGTGTTCAATTGGTAGGGTTAAAGTACGTAGTTTGATGAATGACTTAATAAATGGAACGTCATGTGTTAATTCTTTGAAATCTAGTGTGTGTACTTTACGGAAAGTGAGACTACACCTGAATTATTTAGGAAAGTTACCCACTTCAGAGAACAGTATATTGTACAAAAACTTACACGATTATACGCAGCTTTTTTTTTTTTTTTTTAATTTATTTTTAAAGTTAGTGGTTGGTTTGCTTGACAATAGGTAAATGTAAGTACCAAAACATTTACCAAGTTCAAAAACATTCCAACTACTGTCACACTTATTCTACGTGATGATCTACTCGAAACTTTACATGCTATTTAATTGCTTTGTATCTGATAACAAATATTCACCATTTTGTCTTTAATTTTTGTCACATATATTTTTATTTGTTGGATTTCCACAATCTTCCTTCATTGCCCAAAGTTGTATTTTTACAAAACTTTGCTACATAATTCGTACAACCAACACTATTTCAAATTTCCAGTCCGAAAGAAGTAGAAATGAAAATACTATCCACTATGTAGAAGTAACAGTTATAATTTATCTAGAGTGAATTGTTGTTGGGGGTACCACTTTACTTTCTATCACAATGACCTGATAACTAACACCTCTATTATTAATAATAATAAAACACTGCTTATTGTTTATTACGATAAAAAGAAATAATTTAGGGCATATATATATATATATTCATTTTAGATACAGGTGTCTTATTTAATTATTAAATTAACATTTGTTTTTAATAGTATATATAAAAAATATGTAATGCTTTTGTGGCAATTAAATGAAGTGGGATATACAATCAGGAAGGAAGGAAGCTTTCCAGTAAGGAAAAGTTTGACAAATTATATCCTACTTACACTCGTCACAGCGTTTGGTGATGCTTTATGTTCGAGCAGGAGATTGATTATAAGAACATGACCTTGTTGAGCTGCTTGATGAAGGGGTGTGTAGCCAACACTGGTGCTGCTGTTCACATCGACTCCATGTTGTAGAAGGAATCGAACCATGTTGATTTGGCCAAAATGGCAAGCCACATGCAATGGAGTATAGCCAGCCTATAAAAATATAATAATAATAATATTAGATAAGACAAATAAGATATTAATGTTTAGAGATGAGTATTTGATGTTATTTTATTTTAATATTAAATATATTGGAGAGTTTATAACGATTTTTAAAAGTATCATCATACATTATTTTTCTCGATTTAAATGATTAACTGGATAGATCAGTTAATTTGATTGAATCTCCTTACCTTCATGTTTCACTCTTATGTCTTACAGATTAATAGGAATTCCCACACTGTCAGAAAATCAAACTGTGTACTAAAAGTGTAAATTTCAAGTTTTCAACATTCATCTATTCCAAATCCCAAAAGTTTCCTAGGTTATTAATATGGGACCGTTATATTTACAGTGTTAAGATCTCATATTTAAATCTACAGCCAAATTAATTCAAAATTATGAAGCTTGCTTATAAAATTGTATACATATAGATGTTGTATGTTTGCAACCTTAAAAATGCATATATACGATTATAAATTTCGCAATATACACGATGAAATTACACAGCTTTCTATCAATAATCTGTTATTAATCACCTAGGTTATAACGATTTTAGGTGTGAAGTCATCAAAAAATTGGTGCACGTCCCAAATAAAATTTATATTTTGATTCATTGAAATGTTTCTTACTGTATATTACGTTTGTAAATATATTTATAGCACTTGAAGGAAAACTCTACACATGAAAATAAGATAGCTTCATAAAATAAGGAAGAAGTTACATAGAGTGTAAGATTAAACAACTATGCTAAGAGTTGTATTTCGTAATATTCCCACATAAATAACATCTGTTGACTTATGACCACATAATACTTTCGATATATCTACATATTCATTAAGTACATTAGTTTTAGAAAACAATATCTGATATAAACAGTAATATACATACTTTTGTTTTGCTGTCAACTTCAGCTCCATTCTTCACCAAAATGGCAGCCACATTTACTCTATCCTCTTGTGCACAGAGATGAAGTGGAGTTAGGCCGTTCTGTAACATAGAATTATATTAACTGACTTATGCTGTAATTTGACAATCTGTCGTTAAAAATACTTGAAATATTTATTAATAGAAACAAATATTCATTCATTTTCTAATTTACAATGATGACAACAATAATAATAATATCAGTGAGAGTTTTTTCTGCTTTGTATGAACTACAATATTCGTAAAGTCGAGGATTTATCACGAAACATGAAAATGTTCTGTAGTACACTGTGAATATATATACTAATCTGCAACTGAATAAGGCACACCCATCTAGTACCGTGTCGGCTCCCCTCTGGTTTTAAGAACTGCTGTGATACGGCTAGGTAATGATCACTAGCTTCTGAACGTTGTCTAAAAATATTGCAAGCCATGCGTCCTCCACTGCGACCCACAGCTGGTCCATGTTCAATAGTGGCAGCTATCTGCACCATATAGTCCTTTCCATGACACCCTTTCACAAATGTTCCACTGGATTCAAATCTGGAATATGGGGACCCACTGCATTAACTGGAGGTTGGTAGAATGTTTCTTGAACCACTCTAAGGTTGCCTGGGAGCTGTGAACCGAACAGTTGTCTTGCTGGAAAATGCCTGTCCCATTGCCATGAACCGTGGTCATGAACGGGTGAACATAGTCCTCCAGGATCTCCACATATCGGTTGGCATTCAGGGATCCTCTTACGCGGATTAATGGTCCCAGTTGTGTCCAACTTAAAGACACCCCAGGCCATAATAGATCCACCCCACATTGCACTGTACTAACCTAACATGCGGGGTATCTGGCTTCATGCTGTTGTCGCTAGATTCGAACTTTCCCATCGGTGATGCAATCGGAATTATGACTCATCATTCCAGGCTACCCATCTCCATTGTTCTATGGTCCAATCCTTGTGCCCTCGAGTTCATGCAAAGCGCGCAGTTCGATGACAGCCTGTGAGCAGGGACACTCAGGTTG
Organism: Thermobia domestica; assembly: GCF_964235325.1. Lineage (NCBI taxonomy): Eukaryota > Metazoa > Arthropoda > Insecta > Zygentoma > Lepismatidae > Thermobia > Thermobia domestica. The sequence goes on from NC_137454.1 coordinate 288,150,791, forward strand.
GTCTGCGGCTACTCAAGCAAAGACAATAAAGGGAAAACTGAACTTTCCATGCGGTAACACTTTGGATGGAACCCTCGTTTAGCTGGTATGTAATTTGTGACAACCTCTGGCCCCTATTGCTTCGTACAATATGGCTCAGCCGGCGCAGCCCCGTACACGTTCATTGAAGACGCACTGACCTTTGCACAGCAACCGTTTCCGGATATTTCCTGTTGGTTAATTTTGACATATCCTTGCAACTGTGGTACGCGAAAACCCAGTTGGTTCGCAATCTCTGAAATGGAGTGTCTCATTCGTCGAATGCCAACAATTTGCCCTTGGTCGAACTCGTTTAATCCATTCCGTACTTTTCCATTCCACTCGTTACGACTACTGCACCTTCTAGCCACAGACCATGCCTATTTATACTCTCGTTTGTTGAGTAATCGGGGCAACCTATGTGTAGGCGTGGCAATGTGAGAACTTCAAACAATGAGGTGTGCCTAATGCGATGGAACATCAGTGTACATTTGAATAGTTTAAAATGCTTTTAAAATTATATAATAATTATATTTAAAAATTATATATAATAAAACGTTTGAAAGTGCCTTAAAAGTAAAATTTTCTTTAAGAAAATTAACAAATTCCTAACACCTGATTATCAAATTATCTTCCCCGGCCTATCCTAGTATATTTGGTATTTTCAGACTTGTACACTCAAATTTAACGTAATCTTGAATATGAATTATTATATTCGTCACAGTGAGTTAAAATTGTAAATTTCGTCCCTTGCTTTTAAAATTAAAATAAATCAACTGTCCAGGTGTAAGAATATGACCATTGGTATTTTCTAGTTAATTATGGGGAGAATTAAAAAAGTTCATCATTCCATTCCCTTGATATAATTTTGCATGTGCGAGTCACAAAATTATTATCTTCGTGAAATAATAATTCTATCTGTAATAGTACACAAAAAGCCAGTACCAATAGATATTGGGGTTTTATCTCTCCCCTTCCCCTTCTGAATTCTTAAGTTTAATCTCGACAAATAACATTTTAAGACATTTTCAAGTTTATCTAAAAACTAATCTCTCTCTATTTTCGTTTCCTTTTCTAGACATATTCTGCCCCTGTCTGATTTTTTATGGGTACGGTCTTAATGTACAACAGTTGAACTTGTAATTTACGTTTAAAGTTCTAACGGCTAATATAGCAAAATGTGTATATTAAATTGAATTTATATATATAAATACTTTACCTTTGCTTTATGATTAGGATCAGCCTGATGTTCAATAAGGAGAGTTGACATGTCTGTGTGACCTTCTTGGGCACTTAGATGAAGAGGTGTGAACCCAGCTTTAGATTCAGCATTTGCTTTCGCACCATACTCCAATAGTGTTGTTGCAATATCCATCTAAAAAAAAAATTGAAGAGAAGAATTTAACTTCTACTATGAATTTAATGGGTTAAATAAAGAAAGAAAGGAAAGGAAAAAAACTTATTTCTCTATTTCAAATCTGTAAGACTTACTAATTTGATTTTTCTCTCTTTTATTCATTAGTATAATTTAAAACTCTTCTTTTCTAATCAATACTATCACGAATTCTTTACAATTTAGAAATAACTGTTTGCATATATATTAAATTATACATATATAATACGATAGTGAACTAGAAGTTTAAAAATGCTTTGGAGATGTTATGTGATAGGTTGAAAGTAGAAATGACTCTTAATAAACAATATACAGAATTTTGGAATTTATATTCTAAGCTATTCAAACTAATGACCAAAGTAACGCCAGTACCTGGTTTTTCCTTGCTGCAATATGCAATGGAGTATGTCCATTCTTAGCTGTAGCATGTGGAGAAGCTCCTTTGTCAAGAAGTAATAACGCCACATTCTGGTGATCATAGTGGCTGGCCACATGAAGAGGCGTGACACCATTCTATTTGTTATTAATAAGATAAAATACAAGTTATTTCAAATCTAATTTAATTACTTCAACAACACTTACTTGTTAATTTATTTTTTTTCTATTAGAAAGTAATAGCATATTACAATAAAATCTGGGAATAACATTTATTTTAAGAAACATTCTCAACAATTAGCAATACACGATATTAACTTAAAACAAGTATTCACAATGATATAACATTTAACGTTTAAGTTAGGAAAATTGATTTATATCACTCTAATATTAATCCTTTTATATTATTGTTTATGAACATAGGCAACAGTCTGCCAACGGAATTTGTGAAAAAAGTGGAGAAGTAATAATAACTGAATTACTATTGCTTATCACTTCTCCTACTTAATTAATGGGCATCAAATGTAATGGAATATTGGTTTGATTTACGGTATCGTTTTCCCTTTCATAAAAATTATTGCTACAATATTTTTAATAATAATAAAAGGTATTTTAGACAGCGTAATTTCACAAAGATACCTTAGACAAAGTAATTTCACTGTCTATCGTATGAACAGTCTTAAAAAAAGCAATACATCGTTAAGTTACGTCTCAACTATACTGACCACTTTGCTTCATAATACATTAAGATATACAGTTATAATATTGAAAATGTTCATATTGCTATTTGCTTTCCGTTATTTTGAAATTTGTGAAATACGGACATTTCACAATTTGCAAGTAGTTAATTCTCTCATTTATCAGGCACCGTTCAAAGTGAATACAAAGCAGTAAGAATATGTTTCTTCTAAACGATTTTGTCTAAGCATATCATGCCTCAAATTGTAAAAACCTAATATATAGCTAATGTATTTTAGAGTAGGAATATCATTTTCGTATAATGGTATGCTATCAGCTCTATAAAATCAGAGCCAAAATAGGATTCAGTACACATCTTCTCACTAAATTGCGACCTTTTTACTTTAAAAGAACTATAAAAGAGTTTATAATGTCGCAAAGAAACACGTAGTGTAACATCAGACATTCCAGAACTAATTCAGAAAAAATTCAAAATACCTAACTAGCCTTCATTTGACATATTTCAATTACAAGGTAAGTCCTTTATTATCGATTAATTCCTATATTAGAACAATGAAACTTCATAATTTTTCAGAATTCATTGCTACTGTAGATTATCTGAATCAGGGCGGATCCAGGACGGACTTTTTTGGGGGGGGGGGCAGGCGGTGGTTGTAATACTGCTACTTAGAACTATTTTTAAGAGCTCCAAACTTTAAAATGGGTTTTATTTATATATAAAATAAGCAAGTTTCCTCTTCTGGGGTGGGATCGCCCCGATCGTTCCCTCCCCTGGACCCGCCCTGATCTGAATCATGATGTGAAGGAAGGAAAAAATTACATATTTCTTATTTGTATATAATCCGTTGATAAGCATATTAATTGTATTATCCTAAATGCATTTTCATCTACTTAAGAAGCAGGACTGCTAGAATGTCGTATTATACTTACTTTACCCTGAGTGTCCACAGGAGCATCCCGCTGAAGCAAAAGCCGAGCTACTTTCATATTACCATATTTAGCAGCAAGATGGAGTGGTGTGAATCCTTTTTTGGTTGTTGCATTCAACGAAGCTCCATGTTCAAGTAACACTGATGCCACCTATAGAAATGAACTTAAATATAGTTCGCTTCAAACTAAGTGTATATACAATATATCCTTCTTTCATTACATCGTATCTTTCCCAAGTTAAAATAAATATATGATAGTAGTCTCTCTCTCTCTCTCCCTGTCTCTCTCTCTCTCTCCCTCTCTATTGTTCACTGAGATACTGATGAAATTACTGTTATTTTAAACCCATTGATCTCTTCCTTTGTTATATGAAAGGAAGGAAATTGTACGTGCAAAACTATAATCTTATGTTGAATAATGTGTATACAAATATTATTACTGTTATTGTTTGTTGAAATTTACCGTTCCATTTCAACACCAAAGCTACATGAGACGTGGACCTCAGCTTAAGCTGTAATGCAGCCATAGTAATGTATTCAGTGCTCTCACACTAGGAAATCGAACGCAGAACCATGTGCATCAAAAGCGCAGGTGCTACTCACTAGACCAGCGGGTAGACCAATACATTATTAGTCTTTCAGCTTTTGTATTCATCTTAGAAATAATAACTGATATACAGAACATGTATGAGTAATGTAAAAAGGTCCATGATTCAATTACTAGGAATATCACAGTTCAACTGGTAAAGCATTTCCAGATAAAATTACTTGTATGCTACAATGGTCTCCTAGGATACATATAGTGTTACAGGCATCTTCCTTACAAAAATAACTTCACTCGCAATAAAGATAGGAGATTAATTATAATCTCTTAAATAAGGTCATATACGAAAGAGAAAGAATGAAATCTTGGCAATTATCTAAATTAATATGCAAGCGATTCCTACAATAAACTTAGTAATTATGACTTGAAGATCATTTCATTTGAGTGTTACACTCTTATATCTTCCCATAGGTATATACGAATATCCTCTGTTTACTCACTATCTTATTTTGAGATACATGTGATGTTTGCAATATGTAATACGTGTAGCATTCGTTCAAACATGTGATATACGTAATAATGTGCAAAAATGAAAATAAGCCCTTTGAGATAGCTTACTAGATAGGTATATACTTAATTATGATCTTCAGTTATTATTATCATCAAATACATAGTAACCTTTAAATACATTAGCTGTCAAATTATCAAACTTTTATTCCAGAACAATAATATTTTTATAACGTCTGTGATTAGTTATATAATACCGATTTCGTAAATTTTAGAAACCATTGTTCTATTTGCTTACCTCCACGTCAGAATTAGGTAATTGTATCAAATTGTAATTGTATTGGGAAATTGTATCATTTGTACATGTACATAAAAGCTAATCACATCTCTTGCACAAAATCCTTAGATATGTGTTACACATGACCACATTCAGACATTTGCCTGTATATCAGTTCGATATACGACTGTTAACATATTAATGATGCCAATGGTAGGAACATGAGCCAAGAGAAAAGAAAAGAACAGGTTTCCCACAATTCGTGTTACTCGTCAAACATATATTTAAGAGTTCAATTGATTTAATGCACTAGCAAACAAGAATGTTGTTTAAATGAATGAATATGCTTCTAACATTTGTGAAGTGTCATAACAATTGGACCACAATGGCTAGTTTTCTTCGTAAAATCAGCGATGCCTATTTCGACGCATTATTGGACACTTCATTCTTAACAGCTGGCAATACCATGGAGAGAATTTAAACAGAAAAAAGATAGTTTTCAGCACGTTCATCAATTAATTTTTAATTATAACAATGAATATTCTGTACAAAATGTTATAATAGAAACACGCAGTAAGTATACCGGATAATAACAATATTATTATATTATTTTTGCCAATGATTGAAACTTTGTTCAAATCCCACAACTATCCAGTTAAAATATTTCTAAAATTAATATAATCAAAGTGATCGTAAGGATTATAGATTGATTATGTCATCATCCCATTAAAAAGACATTGACTATCTATGTATATATGTCTATATTACAATATTTCGCACAACTTATTCTTTGTCAAATTGTTATCAGTAAGTCAGCTCCATATAAAATTGTATTCTATTCTATTTCAAATTGTCTCGTTTTTGCTACAATTCTGTACAGTATTGATGATTTCGTTTCTAAAAATAAAAAAAAAATCAACAAAAGATTTGACGTTCTTTTCAGCACCAAGACTACACGAGATGGGGCCTACTACTTAAAATGAGGTCCAAGGCAAAATTCCCATCGAAAATCGAACGCGAGACCACGCGCATTAGCCACTCAGGTACGAAGGGACATTCCAGGATTGCTAATCGTTCAACAAAAGAGAAATTCCTTATAAATTGTTCCACCCATTTACTAGATGAAATTATTTAACATTGCATGATTAGATTGCAAGAAAAAATGAAATTACATGCATAAACCACTCGCCAATACATTAACAACTTAAGTATTTCTGTTATAGCAGCAGGAATTTATGAAAATAAGTACGTTATATATATATATATATATATATATATATATATATATATATATATATATATATATATATATATATATATATATATATATATATATATATAGATATAGTAAGTATTCAGAATTCTGTCAACGGAAGAGCCAAGGCCGTAGTCGCAGACTACTGCTTCTCTGGAGATCAACCAAATCAAGTAGTGTGGAGTCTGGTCAAATTAAAGGTGAGTGACTGTTCGTACTTGCTATACGGTGTTAGCATTGCGGCGTCCACCCAGCATCGTGAGGACAATTGGGGAGCTACTTGGAAGAAAAAAGTAGCGAACTCCAGTCTCGAAAGCCAGCATGGCAATGGGGAGCCGACGTGATAGCCACACATCAACCCAAAGGCATGAATGTCATACGCCGGTTTGTAGACCCTGCTCCCAAAGGGCTGTTATGCCAGGAGTTTGAGTTTTGTCAAAAGACTAAAATAATAAGTGACAAAGAACACCAGAGAGTAAGAAAGTTGTAATAATAATAATAATAATAATAATAATAATAATAATAATAATAATAATAATAATAATAATAATAATAATAATAATAATAATAATAATTGGATTCTCGCCAAGATGCTAAAAACAAAAAAAGGACATATTATTTTTATTTCATTTTATTGGTTATTTTGTTTTCTCTAGTTGTCTATTCAGTTTGTTTCTCCTTACTACACATACTGTCCAATACAAAAAGAATTAATAGTAAGCATTAATTATTTATAAATTTACGTGACTTTTCAGATTTGCTGTGGTTCCCAAGCGATGTGTCGTCCAGTTCCATACTGTGTGTCGCGAAATTGTATAATTTAGAAATCATCAAGCATTTCATAAATAGTTAAGATCAATTTTGAGACAGGCTGTATATTAGTCGACACATCCAGTGGCAGCAACAAAGCTCAGTACTATGATATATATATATATATATATATATATATATATATATATATATATATATATATATATATATATATATATATATATATATATATATGTGTGTGTGTGTGTGTGTGTGTGTGTGTGTGTCACTGTGTTATAAAAACTTCTAGGCTTACACTGCTATAATTTGTATTATCATTTAAAAAATCTAACAAGTGTGTCATGAAGTCGTGGGGCCTTCAGTAAAGTGTGTCGTCAGTCAAAAAAGTTTAGGAACCATTGGTCTAAAACACAAGTTCGCAATCTATTTGCCTGGTACCCCATCTTCCGTTTGTAAGCCCTACAGTTCCATGTCCCTCCGCCTCGTTGATTTACTATCATACTTGCTTTTAGAATAGAATAGAAGGATAGAATATCTGGATGGAGTTATGAAGAAGAGACCTTATTAGAGTATCAAACAGCTCTCCCAAGAGAGAGAAAAGTTTTAAAATTTTCCATGTTGCCCACCAACCTATGGTTGAGGTGAGAAAGAAGAAGACGACCTGATTTTAGTGCATGTGTCCATGTCTGATTTTAGATGAGATACATTGAATGGTTATTCCTGTTTTCTTTCGCTTATGTGACATAATTTTCATTTCATATCCTGCATTCTCCTTGCTCTGCTTTCATGCACTCTATCATGATGAAAGCCATCAAGGTTGCAAGTCATTGTTCTAAATGAATGCGTCTATTTTAAACTTTAAAAATTCCGCGAAACATTGATATTTTCTCTCATTTTAAAGAAATTAGAAGACATTGTCGTAAGCACATATTTAGTATAGCGTATCTTGCATGATTTCCAATACAGAAATAAAAGACTATGCACATTTAATTATTGATTAGGTAACGAACTAAGTGTACAAACAATCATAAAAATTAACAATCCTTCCCCTATTCAAATCTGCCAATCCCTGATGGACACCTTCATAATGTTTCAATCACTTATATGTGAATCGGGCACTGAATTGATTGAATCGATAAACAAGTAAGTTATTTGGGAAGCAAAGAAAGAAAGATCAAAATGGAAATGGAGTGCTTGGAGAATTTTAAGAACACATACAAATAATAGAAATAAGATAAAACTAATCTGTAGTGAAGAAAACGACAGTAATTTTCAAACTATATTATAAAAATTAACAGAAAGTTGATTGTGAAAAAGTTAAATATATTACAAGAGCAGAGAAACGAAATGCCAACACTGTACATATTAATTGATTAAGATTTAATACGGATAAGCATCGAGACTATTTGTGCCCATCACGGCTTTACATATTGCAATATACATCTACAGTTATCAACAATGTACTGTATATAACAATTATACTAGAAAGTACGTAGACTGTAACTGAAATGTTATTATTTCGTTGCTATGATGAAAAAATCACGCAACTAGTATCTATTTACTATTAATATGAAATTAGTAGGATTTTTTAACCCACCTCAGTTCGGTGATATTTAAGATTTCTGTCTGTCTTTAAAAAAATCTCTCTTCTTTTTATGTACGAAAGTGATATTCATCATTTTTGATTGACAAACGTAAAATTGACTGCGTGTAAGTTAAAATAATAACTAATTAACTGCGTGACTGCGTATATCAAAAGTGTAAGTTACTTGATATGTGGTATTTCCATGTTTGCTAATACTGCTGATAATATTTAGTATACCTACTGAGTTTTCATTCATACATTATGACCTACTTATCTATCTTGTAAGTATATATTCAGTAGTCATGGTAGAAAATTGTAACTGTACAAATGAGAATTACTATACAGTACAACAGTGTACTTCTATTTCCTCATAATAAAAAAAAAAATAAATAATGCAGTAAACCGTAATCAACGACTAATCAAATCGATAAAAGCATAATCACAAAGTTTGATTTTATTTCCTTATTTAAATGAAAATGAAGTATTTCAGTTTTACGTCCAACGATTATGCCATGCAGGCTAAAAGGGACGGTGATGATGAGAAATTAATGAAATGATGGAATGAAGAAAGTGGACGGAAACAAGAGAACCCCCCAAAAAAACTCAAGCACACGGTGTATGTCCACTACAAAGTCCACTTGGCGCGAGCTGGGATCGAACCAAGGACCTCATGCACCAGAGGTGAGCGCTCTACCACTGAGCCAGCACAGTCCTTATTTCCTTATTTATCTGATATTTCGCAGAGTAACATCTTCATGAAGTTTTATAAAAATATGCATTACCAAGCATTGTAAACAAAATCAATCAATGATGACTCTCCTCTTTCTAAGATGACATAGAACTTTTAACAGGAACTGGGGTCCAGGGTGGTCCTGTAAGCCAGCTCTCTTAGTTAAGATCAATTTTGAAACAGGCTGTATAATAGTCGACGCATCCAGTGGCAGCAACAATGCTCAGTACTATGATATATATTTTATATATGTATGACACGGTTTTATAGAAACTTCTAGGCTTACACTAGTGTAATTTGTATTATTATTTAAATAGGGTTAATCTTGATGTTCTGTGCACGAATTCAAACCTGGTTGTAGTTCGGGATCACGTAAATAATAGGTCCCGTCCTTCATTATCTTGGCGTTGCAGGACGTAAAGAAAAACTCAAAAGAAAAACATCGAAGAAGAACTGTCTAGCAAGCGGGAGATCAGAGTTTTCGCCAATCCAGAGGCCATTCTTTCTGTATTATACCATTATTGCGCCTGAATATTCGTTACTATGTACAAGAAATGCATCAAATTATTTAAATAGGATATTTCTTGACTTATGGGCCAGTAACACTAGATTAGTAGTTTATTCATAATTTATTCATTTACACAGCATTCTTGTTTACCAATACATTAAATCAATTAACTTATAAATATATGTTTTTGACAAGTAACACAAATTGTATGAAACCTCCCTTTTTTCTTTCTTTTAGCTCACGTTCCTACCATTGGCACCATTAACATGTTAACAGTTGTGTATCAAATTGACACACATTTAAGTTTCTGAAAGTGGTCATGTGTAACAAGTATATAAGAATTTTGTGCAAGAGGATTTTGTGCTTTTATGAACATGTACAAAGATATAATTTCACTGTTTAATTATCTAGTTCTAACGTGAAGGAAAACAAATAGAATAATGGTTTCTTATATTTTACGAAGTTGGTATTATGTAACCATTCACAGACGTTATAAAAACATTATTGTTCGGGAATAAAAATTTGATAACAATTTAACAGCTAACCTATTTAAAGGTTACTTTAAGGGTATATTTTTAATAATAATAACTGAATATCATAGTTAAGAATATACCTATTTCAAAGGCTATTTCAAAGGGCGGGCTTATTTTCATTTTTGTGCATTATTACACATATCACAAGTTAAAAAAAAGAATAGTATTGAATTTGAAGATAACAGAGATATAACACTTACAATTTAAGATCAAACTTAATGTTCCCTTTTCCCCTTTTAAAGTACTAGATGCAATAATTGGTAAACGAACAAATTTAGCTGCAATAAGCAATCCTTCAGTGATAGTGGATACTTTATTTCAGTGTTAGACAGCTAAGATTTTCAAATTTTTATACTGCTCGTTGTTTTTGAAAATTATATAAATATGTGAAATCAACTGTAACCCTCTCTTATATCCAAGAAATTCAAGATATTCTCTCAGGATAATTAAACAATAATAATGATAAAAGGATGGAATTAAATGTATGCTCAATTTGAATGTCAAAAGAAAATGCACCGAAAAAAATTACGCGACGAATTTTACTGTTTCATATACGCAATGTTTCACATAAGCTTCTCGTTTATACTAGTTAACGTTGTATATACATGAGAAATAAGTATTACACAATATACTTTAATTGCATACTGTATTATCCTTAATTAATGCAGAAGAGGGCAAAAAGATGTACAAAACAATGAATTACGAAGAGAAACATACAGAGCAAGGGAAGAGTTTACAGAAGAAAATGTGAGGACATAAAAGAACTAGGAAGAGTTGAGAAATACGAGAAAATGTACAAGAAGGTGAAATTTATAGAACTTCGGAGGAAACAACAGTGTGTTACGATAGTAGTAGAAAATAAAAGTGGAAATTAAATCCGTGAGGGGGGCGAAATCTTAGGAAGATGGAAGGAATGCGCCGAAAACTTGTATGAGGGCAGAAGTAGACCGCGTAGCCTAGATGATATTTATTATTATTATTATTATTATTATTATTATTATTATTATTATTATTATTATTATTATTATTGTACGTATTCTGCCTTTATTGGCCGATCACTTGCCGCAACTGAAAAGCTTCTGCTGCTCCATGGCCTTCCGCTAACCTCTTCGTCTTCACTTACGAGTTTTCTTTTTGATATCGTCCATTAATTGTAGGCTCCTTTGCCCGCTCTCTCTTTTTCCTGCCATCATACACTCTAGTATGTCCTTAATGATACAGTTCCTTCTTAGTCAATGTTCCAACCAGTTTCTCTTCCTCTTCTTAATAATATCTAAAATTGTTGTTTTCTCCCCAACTATTTCTAATACCTTCTCATTCATTTTCCGCTCGACCCAGCTAGTTTTCTCCATTCTTCTCAACACCCATATTTCGAAAGTTTCTAGTCGTTTTTCATCATTTTTGCGTAATGTCCATGTTTCTGACTTATTCAGCACAATAATCCACATGAACCACTTTATAAGTCTTTTTCTCAACTCTTTATTCACCATCCCGCAAAATAGTATTTTCTTCCTCCTAAAGGCTAATTTCGTCATTCCTATCCTTGCTTTTATTTCAAGTCCACACTTAATATGATCACTAATGTACTACCCAGGTACCGAAAATTAGTCACCTCTTATATTTTCTCCCTTCCTACTTCTATAGTTGACACCGACCGCTTCGTTCCAATCACCATGCCTTTTGACTTTTTAACATTTATTTTCATCCCATATTCTTCACAGCCCTTCCTCAAGTTTTCTAACAACTTATTGATTTTCTCTTCTGATTCTGCAACAAGTACCATATCATCTGGAAACCGTATATACCCAATCATTCTACCTCCTACTGAACAGTCGTCTTTATTTTGTAGATTCTTTTTCACTATCTCTTCTAGATAGATATTAAATATTGTTGGCAGGAGACAAAATCCTTGTCGAACTTCTCGTCTAATTGCACTCTGTTCTGTCATTTTCTTCCCTGGAAAACCAACCGGAATAGACAACATATCAATCAAATTAATTAAGAATATGGTATACAAGGGCAAGAAGGCATTGTTCCGATTCTGTAATGAAATATATGAAACAGGAGAATGACCAGAAGATTTCTTGAAGACGATTATGATACCGATGGCTAAGAAACCGAACCCAGAGAAATATGAGGACTACAGAACTATTAGTATCATATCGCATGCAACAAAAATTATACTTCGAATATTGAACAGAAGATTGAAGAATAAATGAAATTGATGAGGAATAGTTTGGGTTTAGGAAAGGTAAAGACACAGGAGACAATTGGCTTAATCGGAGGAAAGTTTACAGAAAAAGGGAAAGAAATGTTGTGTACTGATCTAGAAAAGGCATTTGACCGAGTGAATTGGGGATTGTTAATAGGAGTTCTAAAGAAGTTTGGTATGGAATGGAAAGATCGAAGTTTCTAAGAAACTTAAATGTGAACCAATAAGTAAGTGTTAGAATAGAGAAAGAAAATGACAGAAGAGAGTGCAGTTGGAAGGGGAATTCCACAGAGATGCTGTTTCTTGCTGACATTATTTAATATTTATCTAGAAAAGGTAGTAAAGAGCCCGGATAATGAAGACTCGATAAAATAGTTAGGTGTATATGATTTGCAGATGATATGACGCTTGTTGTAGAATTTGAAAAGAAAACTAAAAAGATATTAGAAAACTTGAAGAAGGTACATGAAAACTATGGGATGAAAATAAACTTTAGAAAGTGAAAAGTCATGGTGACTGGAACGAAGCGATCGGTATCGAATAAAGAAGTAACGTTAGGAGAAGAGAAAATAGAACAGGTGACTAGTGTTCGATATCTGGAAAGTATTATTACTGAGGCCATGAAGTGGAAGCATGAAATAAAAACAAGAATAGGGATAGTGAAAGCATTTAGGAAGAAAAAAAATATATATGATTTTTGGGGTCTTTGAGTAAAGCGTTAAGAAAAAGGCTCAAAATCTTTCGCCTAGAGTATTATGCTCTACGGGGCAGAAACATGGATATTAAGCAAAATCAATTGAAAATAACTAACTTCTCAAATGCAGGTGTGAAGAAGAATGGAAAGAAATAATTGAGTGTAACGGAAAGCAAATGAGGTGTTAAAAAATTGGGAAGAAAAGAAACAATTACAAAAGAAAAAGAAGTTGGAACATTGGCTGAGAAAGAACCGTATCATGAGGGATACGCCAGAAGATATTGTGAAAGAAAAAAGAGGGAGGGGCGAAAACTGCAATTGATGGATGGTATTAAAAAAAAAAAAAAAATCATATGTCAACGCGAAGACGTTAACTAAATACCGTAGTGCGTGGAAGATTTTCAGTTGTGACAAGTGCCTACCAATGATGGTCAAATACCTACGACGAATATGATTATTATCATTCTTAGACTCATTTCAACTAATGAAATATTGATGGAAAAGCAAACTACTTGACAGCAACTTGTTGAAGCAACTTACAGAAATTCGAAAGTAATTTGGAGAAACGAATCCTCTAAGTACTATCTTTTAATGCAACATATTCCTTGATTTCGAAGACGTCTAATTAATATAAAAGCATTATCTTGCAGGGATAAGCAACTTCGAATACCAAGACTAGAGCCTACAAATTCAGGAGGTGAATCCCAACCACCACCCCCTTTTCAAAACAACCGTCGTCTATATAAAACAATCGAAAGAAATAATGAAACACTGAGATGATGGCAGAAAGTGTAGGTATTTTTGTCAGTGTTTATGTTAAACTTCACATAGATCACAATTTCATTCATAGACAATGCTTTTCCCTGATGTATGATTTTATAAGAGAAAATTCTACTTACGTCAACAGTCGAAATACAGCAGAAATGAAGTTTCATTTTAATTTCTTTAAAGAAAAGCGTTTGATGTTTATTATTTAGCGTGAGTACTTGCATATCTGATGTTTTAACTATTAATGGTATTGTTATAAAGATTTTCTTCAGCAGCGTATTTCTCCAACTCAATAAATGCTATTGTTGTTGATTCAATAGGATGGCTTGGCCTATCCTGTCAGGTAGTAAATACAAACAATGATAACATTTATGGACTAACACCTTTGAATACAGTGATAGACGGATTTAACCCCCACTAAGCTTCTTTCTTATACACGTGAAAAAGTGAATTTACCAAAACAATCTTCTCATATTTGAACAACTCAAGTCTGTTTCTTTGAGTTATACACAAACAACACATGCCTACTGTTGATTTGTGTGTGTGTGTGTGTGTGTGTGTGTGTTCAGCGTCCCATTTTAGCAACAAGGTACATAAAACGTGGATCTACCACGCATAATTGGCATCCTCATACACCAACTCCTACCGGGAATGAAATCCGGATCTCCGCAAAGGAATTAAAGTAATTGTTCATTATCGGCATATTATGTATAATATTCAATTTATCACTTCCAAATGAAGATTAATATTATTGCATTTTTGAAGGAAAGGTGTTTAACAACACTGAAGCACAGAAAAGTTAAACAAGCCAATCAATAACTAGTTTGTTTTTATATTAAGAAATAATGATAGATAGATTCTTTCTTACAATTCACTGTACCATCTTATATATAAAAATCAAACTGAAATTGGTACTTTTAGCAGTTGCTTTTCTCTTATCTATTAATATTGCAACTGCTCTGCTCTGCTTCCCGTGACAAAGCCGTTCACAATCTATTGAAAAATTTGTCACTCTACGTACCACTAACGAGACAGTTACCTAATACCCAATAACCCAGAATTTTAGATCGAGTTAAATAGAATAGTTATGCAGAACCTTACATTTCTATTCGAGAATCTCTACATTTGAAAACAACTTGTGTTCAGAGTTACTTTTCCAGACTTTTAATCACCTCAACTTGTCACATTTGAACTGGAGTAATTAGATATGTAATCAGGGTACGTTATCATTTAATACAAAGTATATACAATATACGTTCATGTGGTTATCAAAATAAATGAAACACATTAACAAGATGCAAATTGCTTAATTAATATAGCGTTAGATCACCTTTAGCCTGTAGTACAACTTACAGTATATTCATCGCGAAATCGAGGCATACAACTAGTAGATAATTTCCTGAGAAACAATGGATTATTCTTCATGCAGTGCAGCAATCTGTTGCGTCACCAATGATGGAGAAAGAAATCACTGATGCTTTAAAACATTGCTCTCAAACTGACCATAGATGTTCAAGAAATGGGAGAATTGAGCGGGTAAAGGGAAGTGTTGTAGTTCATCTTAATCTTTCTATAAATACACCCTACGTCTGGTTGTGTATATTGACGCACGATCATCTTGGAAACTACACATGTACTATAGGATTCATTTTGATCTTTCTGTAAATACACCCTATATTGTGGTTGTGTCTATTTACCCACTATCATATTGGAAGACTGTGTCATTGTTAGGGAATAACATCTGTACCATAGGATACGCTTGGTCCCTAAAATGTTCGCATAATTACTGGGAGTAATTCGTCCTTTGGAAGTCATAATCCGACAAATGGAATACCATGAAATTGGACTCATACAGTATAGAACCCCAGCTTGTTTAAGGTACGACCTTTGGACGTTTGCCATACATAGATCCGATCTGACGTTGGATCACAATATTCTCTTCCAATCATTGCCGACCCATGCTTTATGTTCTCGGCAACACTATTTCGCATACTACTGCTTTGGTGATCTGATCAGAGGTTTCGAAATCGCAACTCAACCGCGGACGTTGGGGTTATGTAGCTCTTATCGGACTGCGATTCTAGAAGAAGGTCTTTGAACATGTTGATTGTTCTGTTTTAGTTCTACGTACTTTCTAACAATTTTCTCCACTATACGGCAATTTTTCTTACTTACACTTGGTTTCCGTTCATTGTTTCTCATGTCTGATGATATTTCGCCACAAATTATGTATGCTGTCATTACATTGACCCTGTTGCTCTCGTTATACCTAAGATATTGGCAGTTGTGGATACATTTGCTCCAACTAACTGCGCTTCCTTCCTCTGATCTTTTCGGAAATTGGTGATATCTTCCATTTTGTTCTACCAACGTCTATCCTATTTTGCACACACCAATGTGTACTACACCGCCTCGCGTCCTACTCACCATCACCAAACTCAATACTAATATAAGAGAGTTGCAGTGAACGAATTTCCACTATACTGACTCACGGTGATTATGTGTTGCAACATATGAGTGTTCCCATTACTTTGATAACCGAGAAATTGAATACCATTTTTATCCATTTTTTTTTATTTTTTAAATTCGAATGAAGTACGTCCACTTTGATGTTACAACATGACATTAGAAATTTTTTATTGGAATTCACAAGTCATCATCATCATCATCAATTATTATTATTATTATTATTATTATTATTATTATTATTATTATTATTATTATTATTATTATTATTATTATTATTATTATTATTATTATTATTATTATTAAAGTGATATATATCTTGGAATTAAGGTCTAATTTCACTTGTAGCAATACTGAAAGAGTATTTATATAAGTGGTTTCACGTCAATAAACTCTTAACTACGTACTCAGCTCAGAAGAAAAATTTTCAACAAATGGTTCATTAATGCTACGAATAAACTAGTCTACGAAACATTTGTTCTATTTAAGTAATCGGTAATAACCAAATTTTTGAAACTTTATTTTTCTTCAATTGGGAAAAAGAAAAAAAATAAATAAAAAGATAATTTCTTTTAATTTGTATCCCGCTTTAGGATGTAAGTAGAACTTTAATTAAAGACATAATTAGTCCTAAACTATTTTACATCATAACTCAGTAAACATTACTCTAATTTCACGGTATAATTGTTATTTATATTGTATGATTATTAGAAGAGAAAATATGTAATTGCTTTATTTTTCAAATAATTGCTTACGAAGTAAACTTTTCCTCTAGCATCTTAAACCTAAAATTTCAAGATCTCATTACAAGATTATCACTTGATCTTAAATTATGTTCATGAACTTATATCAACTTTTCAATATATTGTAAATATGAACTCAGTGTTTCGATGCTAGCTTGCACCAAGTGGGTTTTGAGATGGACAAACACCGTGTGTGTGGCTTTTCTCGGATTTCCCCCGTTTTCTTCCACTTTTCTCATTCTACAATTTCATTCACTATCATCACTGTCGTCTCCCTTAGCCTGGTGCATAATCGTGGGATGTTTTATATATATATATATATATATATGTGTGTGTGTGTGTGTGTGTGTGAACGATTAGAAATATGTGACGAGATGAATTAAGGAAATAAACTATGCGTGTGAAAATTCAGCATTTGAAAATAACGTATCACACTTATATTTAATTAATGAATATTGAACATGATGTCTTGACTTCAGATTTCCGTGATTGTGTCCTTGTATTCTAAAGAGCAGATGAATGATGGTAGAATTGAATTGGATGATGGTGGAATCGAATACAATTTAATGGTGGTGGAAGAATTGATAGAACAAAAAGACTGGGTAGAAACGAGAGAACTCCGAGCAAGTTCACAAGTACAAGTTGCGTACCACAAACTCACACTGTCTGGGGTTGAACTACAAACTCTTCGCACCAGAGGAGGTTGCAATGAGCTATGTAGCTTAAATATACTGAAATCTTTATAACCCTACACAAATTTTGAACAAGAATTGTATTTGAATCGTTAAACAACGGAACCATGTGATTAGTACACCGCAATGCTAACGTATCAATACCAAAAATTTAACTCTGTTTACACAGTGAAAAAAATGTTCAATTTTAGCATCAACAAATACCTAATAGAATAAAATACAAAAATTTAAGCTATTTTAATTGTTTCACGATTTAAGACTACAAAATCTTGATTTTTTTTTTTTTTTTTTTAAATCAAAAGGAGAGATAAACTTACTATCTGATAACTAAAGCTAGCAATACTTTTGCATGAATGTAGATCAATTTAAAATACTTGATGCAAAGATATTATATATACGATAACATTCACTGAAAACATATTACTTCCTCTTTATGTTGGGTGTCTGTTGAATCATAATCTTCCGATTTAAAAAAAAAATGATTTTGTGAGTAAGCTTCAAAAAGTACATATACAGTTACTTCCACTTTTCTTTTGAAATTACCACAAAATAGAACAATCAGAGACAATGTTGTATCAAACATAAAAATAATATTTTTGGTTCTTTAAAGTAAGCAGTTCAAATTTATATTGAGATACTCATTGCTATATTAGAGAGCTTTGAGAAAAGTGTGTTTATTCTTTTTAATAAAATTATTCTTTTTTATAGCCAATTATCTGTCTTTACAGCAACAATTATATTATATGCATCAAGCATCCGTCCAATGATTTCAATATTCCTTCTTACATTTTTTAGATAATTGATCAACCTATTAAAAAATATTATCTAAGGTTTCTTTTCGTTAAAAACGGTTTCCACAAAAATAATAGCTATTTAGTACTTAATAAGTTTTATCTGTCGAGTAAAAGACTTATTGGTATAACATATAGCTAATTATAGTTTA
The DNA here is from genome assembly GCF_964235325.1 of Thermobia domestica. Taxonomy (NCBI): domain Eukaryota; kingdom Metazoa; phylum Arthropoda; class Insecta; order Zygentoma; family Lepismatidae; genus Thermobia; species Thermobia domestica. The sequence goes on from NC_137454.1 coordinate 288,169,433, forward strand.
CCCTAGATTTTATTCCTATGAGCAATTTACGTACTGCATTTTGAAGTAATGTTACAAGTCGCAAACTACTTTCTTCTGAGTCATTACATAATAAAAAACAATTTGACATTCTATGTTTGACATTACGCACGGCAATTTTGGTGCTGAGTTTGGTTAAATGATTAGAGAATCTCAATAACTACTCCAAGATGAAAGTGTATTTAAGTTGCACAACATTATACTTGAATAAGTAGTACATTTATTCCGAAGCCGTTTATTGCAACTAATATTACTATACAATAAAGCGTAACAATAACAGTCAATCCAGTGTAATTCATAGTTACAGAATACAAAAATTTAGTTTACCTAAATAGTTTACACCAACTGAAAGCAAAAATTTGCTCCAAGCTTTATTTTCATGCGATGTAAATTGTTAGGAATCCTATTCAGAAACAGCGCTAGCATTGGCGTAACTGAATGTCGACACACAAATAAGTTATTTTACATAAGGAACGAAGCTTCAAGCTGATTTATGTCTATTGTAATTTCATTTGTGCATAACGTTTGGCATTTCATAGGTTAGAAATTATTGTTGCATGAGTCACAAAGCTGCTCTGAAAATATTCCTATTCAAGTAGAGACAACTTTGTCCAGCGTTGTATGGCTGCACGCACTTGTAGTCGTTCATTTAATCCAAAATGCACATATTGCTTAAACGATTTTCGTAATGATGATTTTAAGGGGTAATTTACATTGTTGGATCATAGAAATCCTCATTTATTTAGTATATATATAAATATAAAGTGAAAACATGAGTTAAAATACTCTTTATAATGGAAGCAACTCATGTTAGATGTAAAATTAATAACCTATTATTGTAATTCTTAATAATTTAAATTTAAATGTTAAAAAGCTATATATCCTGAAACGTCACAGAATACGTGACACAAGAGATGTCAAAACGTCAGTGTCAGAAGAGTCAATTTCAAAATATAGAAAGAAATCTTTCTCATTTAGTCATGTTCCTCGCAGGTGCTGCTCTCTATAAGAGATAATTTGACTCTCAGACACATGACTAAAAATAGTCAAAGATGTTTCTGTTCATAGAGGTAATAAAAGCTTTATGACAACCGTTCCTGTATTTGTACGTATATTTTTAAATTTAATTTTATTTATTAATGCGGTAAAGAATTCAGTCGTGGTATCTGACTAAAGATTTAAATTTTGAAAATACAAAGAAAATTTCATTCATCATCATAATAAGAAGAAACAAAAAGTAGTTTAAATTTGTGAAGAAAGATGAAGGCAAATAAGGCACAGAAAAACATGCTTAAAGCTTTTAATCCATGATCCAACAAAATACTACTGTGGTCAAACAGTCATGCAAATAAAACAAAGAGATGAAAATCGCAAGAGAAATTTATTGTTGAACATAAGAACAGTCCGACAACAAAACAAATTTTTAACAAAATTAAACAAAGACAGCTCACAGAAGAAGAACTTTAAACAACACAAAGTATTAACAAGAAAAATACTGTCAAATGAGCAAATTTTAAATAATAATAATAATAATAATAATAATAATTCCTTAAAAATAAAGAAAATAGAAACAGAGGCAGCAACTGTGAGGAAATGACTAGTTTATATCAAAGTGGAAAATAATGATAACAAAACTTATATTATATGAACATACATATATCAAAATAACACTGTAACAAAATGAGCATGTGTATATTCGTCAGAGTTCTTTCGTAAGTTCTGTCAAGATTCTAATTTGAATTGCTGTAAACGCACACAGAACGACTGTTCTCGTTTCTCGTTGAAAAGAATAATTGTGAAAAAATGTGATTTAACCCCAAAAATCTGGGCTTTCAGGAACTAAAACTGACTACATGAAATATTCTTGATGTTTAGACCTAAATTTCTCCATGAGATAAACGACATCTATATGGTCCATGATTCTGCGACCAACCAAATACTTTACCTCTTCTTGTCCTTCTTTAGCCGCGATGTGCAAGGCTGTGTACATATCTTTGGTTGTTTCATCAACTGCAGCACCATGCTGAAGCAATAACATCACAATGTCGACATTCCCAAGCCGAGAAGCAATATGCAAAGGTGTTTGTTGCTCCTGAAACAAAATAAAGTTCCCCAGAAACTTGTAAGAGTTAATGCAATATAATGTACTTCACAATAATATACACTTCAATGGAAACACTGTTCTGAAATTGACTTCTAGTCTACCAAAATATTCTTTTATTATCGTATCACATTACATAGTTCATACTTGCTATATAACATAGCATAAACCTTTCTAGAATTGCTGTTGTAGAAAATTCATTTTAACATTAAAATATTAGTTTTATTTCCCTCGTAATGAAGTTAAAAATATATATTATGAACAAAATTCCTTTGTACCGTATTACAATATTACTGGAATATTATAAAACAAAATAATTATAACAATGTGAAATTATATTTAGTACTAATGAATTCACATTTTGTTAATTTATCTATATCTGCAATCGTTATTGTTATGTAACGACAGGTGCTAGCTTTTATTATTGGACTTGTTATATTTTAAAAGCAAATCGACGTACATTATTTTCAAATATATCACATGTCCCAGTTGAAAGAAGAAACACTTAATCATTAACGTTTCCTGTTGGCTAAAATATTATACCATCTTTTTAACCAGATGGATTACTATATATGCTAGTTAAATTTATTCCTTAAACTCGGCGAACTAACAAAGCTAATCTGGGGGATTGAAGTTCAGCGTTCCGTTTTAGAGGCATGTAGTGAGGCAAAATGGCACCCTTGACAATAAACAATTTTTGTCCCTTAACACTTACTAATCATTTTTAAAGACAATTGTCCATTACTATCTGTTGCCTTCTTGCTTAATCGATATTCAATAAGTTACACTATTAACTATAAAAGATAAACTAGAATAAGTTGAAACAAGATCCTATGAGGTTACCCCATACAAGCAGGAAAATGGCAAGAGGGATCTATAACTTAGTAGTTTTTGCAGCATTTTAAATTTTGTGGTCTTGGTTCTACCCAGTTTGCCAGCCGTTCACTGTGGGCCTGCTTTTTAGCACCAAAGCTATAGAACGAAAACTGCAATTTGCATGAAATCTGAAAAAAAAATTGTAGGAAACATCAAATTGCACAACAAAAATTCCCAGGGCAGATTATTTTTATGAGTGGAATTTTGTGTTGTACATTTAAGTTCTACATCCCACTATTCTGCCCTTTAGCTAAAGGAAACGATAATAAATAAACGATTGTAATGAAATAAATGGCAAAAGAACAATACATAACACCTATAGCCTAAGAGGGATTCGAATCTGCAATTGACAAGTCTTGCGATCGCAAGCCTAATGTCTTAGACCGCTCGACCAGCCGGCATGAACATAAAATCTATCATGAACGGAAAAATCTATCAATGAAAGTAAATTTAAGTGACCTTTTACATTAATTTAAGTGACCTTTAGTTTGGTTATGTATTTGAAGATAATTCTACTTACCCTAGCTCTGGCATCAACTTGTGCGCCATTACGTAGCAAAATGCGAATAATATCAGTTTGGTTTGCTCTAGCTGCCAAGTGAAGGGGTGTTTCACCTCGCACAGTTGGTACATCAGGATTAGCTCCATGTTGTATCAAATAAATAACGATGTTCATACAACCCATGAAGCTAGCCACATGCAGAGGTGTAAGTCCAGACTGAAAAAACAGACAATTTTCGATAAAAGGACACACTAAAACAAATGAATTAGTAGAAATCTCCGTAACTACAAATCTTTGGTAGATGTCAGTGGCGGCTGGTAGAGTTTTGTTCTATACATAATGACACAAATAATATTAATATTAATAATAATCATCACAAATTCCTTTTTCTGATTAATGTTTGCAATTGTTTTGTACAATTAATTCCGTATATCATCCAACCCGATGATACATTTATCATCCGAAACTATAAATATGGAGTGAAAAGTTTGACTTATTCAGGACATACATGACTGAAACTATGATACCGTTTTTGTACTCCAGTCTGCTGTAAAACTCCATTTTTCTAATTTTGGAATTACAAAGTTAATAATCATTGTCGTAAAACTTTCTATGATACGTTTTGAAAATATTTTTTTATTTATTGTTTTGTTTTAATATTCTGCTCTACATATTATGTAATCTATTTGTAGAATTTACGTTAGATTAGGACTCTATGCTAATTAAGTACTTGGGAAATATAATCATCAATATAGAATTCAACTACAAAGGAGCAGGAATACCACATAGCAAAGAAACCAATTTAAAAACTACAGCTCTTTTTAGAAATTTCAAACTTGTCTATGCTAAGATATTTGGCTAAAAACATCTACTAATAATATTAAATCACTAAAAAAGTATATTGTATATGATTTTTCCACATACGAAAAGCTCGTCAACGATATGATTTAACTATAATATTCTTGGAAGAGCAGCACCTTATATTGAAAGCTGATGCAAAACCATTGTTACAATGAATCTGGAGAGCACACAGTCCTTAATAACTTCTATAAGGTAAAACAGATTTAGCATTCGATCCCATACTTATCATATTGAAATCTAATTGCTGTATATGCACCTAAGGGAAAGTAAATTATTTACTGTCAGTGAAATAATTTTGTTTGGAAAATTGGTGGTTCTTTAATAGCGTAATATGTACAGTAGCCACCACTGCAAGAATGTGAATTAATATCAAACGTGAGGCAGTTTACATACATTCACCATACTAACAAAATTTCTTGTCAATAATTAATTAATTAGTCAATTAAAAAACATATATCACCGTCCTGAAGAAAATAATACTCAGAAAACTGTACCAAACATCAGTTGTTATCTTAACGTGTTTGAATAAAGTTGATTTAGATCTAACGCAATTTTCACTACCGAAATTTTCTTTCATTCATTCTTAATAATAATAATAATAATAATAATAATAATTTTATTACAAACTGAAAACAACAGACTTATCTGTCAAATTACATTATTATTATTATTATTATTATTATTATTATTATTATTATTATTATTATTATTATTATTTATTTATTTATTTATTTTAAAGCTAAAGACATATTATGAACGACTTACTTCAGTTGTTGCTTCAATTGAGGCACCATGTTTCAAAAGCAGTTCAACAACTTTTATTCGGTTCTTCTTGCAGGCAATGTGCAAAGGTGTGAATCCATTGAGGGCACGCGCATTAGGATCAGCCTTTCTATCCAGTAAAAGCTTAGCCACACGCACGTGTCCACAATGTGCTGCCACATGAAGAGCTGTCAGGTAATCAACTGTGACTTCATCTACTGGAGCTTTATGGTAAAGAAGAATCCTAGCAGCGTCAACATGGTCTCCCTGGGAAGCCATGTGCAGAGGAGCAAGTCCATTCTGAAAGAGAAACAATGACTTTATCGATCTGAAATCATCTAACGACAATATAAAGAATCACACATATTTTATGGGACATAATATATAGTTTCAAGTTATTTAATATATTTTAGCTCATTACTAGTTGGTTTTATTTCTTCTTCAAACCAAAGTTTACTTTTTCTCAAACATTTACTTTAGAATTTGGTAAAGAACTTCAATAAACAATCTCATGAAATGAATGATGGATAAATAACTCACAGGCTTTACGGTCACGCAAAACAAATGTCAAAAGAAATATGAGGGCTGCTGAAAAGTTTGTAGCTCAACCCAGAAGACGTGAACGTGGAATGGTGAAATTTTACAGTTATTCTACACTTCCCCCAAAATTCAATACACTTTCTTGTACGGTGTTCCAATTTTTGCAGACTAGTTATTTAAAAAAAAAAAAAAAAAAAAACTGTTTCTCGTACTACTGCTCCGTAGCACTAATGACCTTATCAGATCCAAAATGACGACTTTTCAAGTGTTATTTATTTGAGCTGGGGAATAAGTAATAGTTTGACGGAGCTAGATATGGGGAATAATTAGGAGGATGTAGACACTGAATCCTTAGATCATGCAATGCAGTTGTGTTTATAATGCTCGATGGACAGGAGCATTGTTCTGAAGGAACATAATTACTTACTTTTTTTTCAATTTTCCGCGGCATTGCACTTTCAATTTGTCTTTCAGCTTCGTGAGTAATACTCTGCATTAAACGTCTGACCCTTGAGCAGGTAGTCTATGAGTACGACTTCATCCTTATCACAGAAGAATGTTGGAAACCCTTTCTGCCTTCTGTCTTTTGAACATTTTGGGGCAAGGGGTACCTGAGTGTCGCCACTCCATTGGCTGTAGTTTCGTTTGAGAATCGTAATGGTACGACCATGTTTCGTCCATAGTTACTATTTGTGACAGACATTGATCAGCATTGTGGTCAAAATGGAAGATGGCTTCCTCTCTGACACTCTTACTTTTTCACGCTTTTGATCTGTTAACAGATCTTAAGACTGAAAAAAATCTGAAGACCGTTCTTACTTAAAAAAAAAAAAAAAAAAAAAAAAAAAAAAAAAAAAAAAAAAAAAAAAACCCTAGGTAATTATTACGAAAAGTTAGTTAGTTCCTAGTTAATTATTACGAAAAGTAAAGTTATGTTATGAAAAGTAAAGTAAAGTCGTGAGAGGAGAACAGAGTAGTTATAACTGAGAGTTGTAAAAATTTTTGAAATACGTCTTTTTTGGGGATTGTTCGTAAAAAAAAAAAAAAAAAAAAAAAAAACTCTTTGCAAAAGGATGTGATTTTATTATTTTACTGTACATTTCATACTATTCTATTAGTAATTTTCCATTCAAGACATTATTTTGTTTACTTTTAATAGTTTAATACTATTTTATGTCTACAAATGGAAGCTCGTGTTGAAGCTAAAAAATCAGTGCATGTTCAATATTTTCTTCTTTTTATTATTTTCCTTTGGGGGAAAGTAATCTTTTAGAAGAAGCAGGTATAATATGAAGCACGAAATTTAACTGATACAACTGACAATAACATTTAAATATTTTGAATATTATAATATAGTTAATAGAATACAAAATCAAACTAACTCACCCTATGAATGGAGACAGAAATAATTCTGTAATGACTTACCTTTGTTTTTGAGCTGATGGGAGCACCTCGTTCGAGGAGCATATCTACAACTTGTTCATGGCCAGATCTTGCAGCACAATGCAATGGTGTTAATCCATCTCTAGTTTTTGCTTCAATATTGGCCCCTTTTTCAATGAGTAATGAAACCATATTGGTCTTTCCCCATTTTGCAGCTACATGCAATGGAGTGATATTGTGCTACAAGTTAAAAAAAAAAAAAAAAAAAAATAATCATTAGGTATAAAAGAAGTCATACAATATTTATATTAAAAAAAAAAAAAAAAACTTTTCCAGCTATTTTAAGAATAGTCTAGCTTTATGAGATATTAAGCTCAAAATTACACTCAAGTACTTCTCAAGTTAGTTTCAAATTAGTACCGCATCGAAAACAAAGTGTCTCCTTCTTTTGAATTTTCAATGTTATATATGTATACAAGCTCACATTAGAAGCAATATTGGATTCAGTTCACTAAGACTTTATACGTAACTAAAGCAACTATAACAATTTGTGCTTAGAGTCATATTATTATCCTTCTTATACAAAATACAATCTACTAAAAGAATAACACGATGCTATTGGCTTTTGCTGCCTTAATTAAGATAAAGTTATTACACATATATCGTGTCAGTGATTTGTTTGTTTTTTTCTTAGATTAACTGTTTACTGTCTTTATTTTAATAATTTGTTTCGTTATCTTGTTACATTGCTTCTTTTTCTTCAATTTTCCAGGAAGAAAGACACGTTCCTTTAAATTTTATATAGTTTATAGTCCGTTGCCCCGTTACCATGCAAATAGCACATTGAACTTGTTGAGATTCCATACTTATTTGAAAACGTACTTTATTTACCTTTTATCTTAATACTCAGTTATTGATTATTTGTCTATTACCTACATTTCTGTAAAGATACAGTAAAATTTTCTTATTTATTTCTTATTGCCAACAATTTGTACTGGAATTCAAACTTTAAAAAAAAAAAAAAAAAAAAAAAAAAAAAAATTGTTTACTAACTTACAAATGCACATCAAAACACGACAGATACTCCAGTCGAATCAGTAAATTCAATACGAACTGCTTGGCAACGCAAAAGTATTATTGTACATAAATATGACAGGCTGTATCTTGGATCTTTTGTTTCAGAAAAATGATCCGATCACACGAACTTCTCGATTGGTAAATAATTATTTTATTGCATTAAGTAAAACAGAAAAGTTCACGGTGTAGATTTCTACAACTTCCACTACTCGTTTCAATACATACCTTAGCTGAATAGTTGACATCAGCTCCTCTTTGCAACAGTAAGTTGGCAATGTTCTCATTTCCATAATGTGCAGCTATGTGAAGAGGAGTAAACCCACTTTTGGACGTTACATCGGGATTGTGATCGTTCTGAAAGCAAAACAAATAGTAAACACTTGGTAGAATTATTTCATTATTCCCAAAATATTTATTATAAATTAATTCTAATTACATTGCTTTCATATTAATAGTATACATAACGTATATTTGTAATACGATCCCATGTCAAATAACATTAATAGAAAATAAGGATAATGGAAATTTGCAACAAGACGTGCAAACCCTCTACCTGTTGGATCCATAGTTTTTTTTTTTTTTAATATATATATATATATATATATATATATATATATATACAAATATTGATTAATTAGGCCCAGTTTTATGTCAAGGATGCAAGAAGTATACCTTTATGAAATCCCAGATATTTTCGTTGCAGATGTGTGAAGTACTGTCCTGACACTACTTACAATCATACAAACAATCATGGAAAAGATAATTCAATGAAACACTACGAATATACATGTACACTTTGTATATCCGAAGAATCATAATAAATCAATTTACGTTCGTAGACGTTGATTGTCTCTCACTGTGACTTTGAGAGTAACATACTACACTAACTTAACACTAATCCTAACGTTTGAAAACGTCAGGAATTCAACAGTAATGTTGTTAACTATACACACAAATTGGCAATATTTATAATATTTTCACTCCACTCTGTAAACATGTGTGTGTTCTACGAGTTTAAGAGTAATCACACGTACGTCTCGTATAGCACTACTGGCTGCAAGCAATATTAAAATTTCGAAGCAAATATATATAAGTCATGTCCGGCTCAAACCTCCCGACGTTTTAAAAAATGAAATGAAATCTTTAAGTTCTGCGTCCTACTGTTATGCCGACTACTTTAAAAGAGACGGTAATGATGAGAAATGAATGAAATGGTGGAATGAAGTAGGAGGAAACGGGAGAATCCCGAGAAAATCCATGCACATGGTCTGATGTTTAAAGAGTGTTCTAATTTTCGCAATACCCAATGCAAGTTGCGCGAAGTTGTTTAATATAGTCTGCTTCACTCGATGCTTGGGAGAAATTTTATTTGCGCTCGAAAAAGTTTTTCGTAATATAATGTTGGAGATGTTTAGGAGGAAAGAAAATCGTTTCTCAACACGTAGAAGGAAAAGAGCACGATTCTACAAATAGTAAACACGTGTACACGAAAAGAAGAGAAATCTGACAACATCGCACTTGTTCGCTATTAAGTTTCGCCAGACTTCAAGAGGTTTGAGCCGGACTGTAGTTTATCTTCAAGTTAGTAAATTTTACAATAAAGCTTACCTGAAATAATATGTATGTACTACACATACACAGCAATCAACAAATACTATAGAGCTCTTCCCAATTCAGAATCATGACATTAATTTTAGTATAATTTAAAGATAGAAAAAAATACACTACCTGGAGGAGGAGAGCGGCAGCCTTACAGTCGTCCTTCTTAGCGGCAATGTGTAGTGCTGGAAGGCGAACCTTCCCTCGAGTATCATTTTCAAGGAGTACTGCAACTACTTTATCATGACCCTGTTGCATAGCTACTGCTAAGGGGGTGAACCCATCCTACAAAAGGAAATACAAACTTATTGTAAATTATTATCGTATGTGATTAATTTACATGTATACACAATTTTATTCTATAACAAGCATACTCTTAAAATTGGAGCAATATAAGAAATACACTATTTAACATTTTCAACTCATACTTTTTTCTTTAGATTGTCTCAGTGGTTATATACTTTGTTCTTGTTTGTACATTATTTTACTTCTTATCTTTAATTTCTTTATCTCTCCTTGTAAGCTGTAGCTTTGGGCAGTGGTGCTATTCAGCCGGTTCGCACCGGTTCGGTAGAACCGGTTGTTAAAATATTTCGAGTTTGCAGAACCGTTTGTTATAACCAGGCATAAACTCAGACACTCACAAAAGCAGCTGGAAGGGAGAGCTTGCTGAATACAAATTTTTCACAGCCAAAAACAATTGACTTATTTAAAGAACCATGCTTTACTCTGTACATACCAGAAGATTAATGGCGGGCTGGGCTGGGGCAAGCACGTAGCCAATGGGGTCCGGGGGTCCGAACCCCCTTCGAAACAAGAAATGAAAAAATTAAGGAATGATGAAACAAAAAGAAAGGAGAAAAAGAAGAATCAGCGTTAAAAATAAAAAGCTACAGTAAGCTTTTGGTTACTCTTTCTTATGAGGAGATTTGTATTACTTGCAATACATGGTGGCGATTGAGCGGGATATCCTGGAAAAGTCAGGGAATTTGAAATTTCTAGAAAAGTTACGGAATTCTCAGAATTTCTGCTACTAGGCAGGGAAATTTCAAGCTTTCGAAAGTATAATGCCGTTGTGTAACAGCGTGGACATTTTTTTATCAGAATTTTTGGCCATCGCTTCTCTGCAATATCAAACATGTTACTTCAGAAACAGTTCTCTACTGCTCCTTTAACTTGTCATTTGGAACAGACGGAATAATGAAAACAAAAAAGTTGTATGGAAAAAAAGTTCTGTTAACATTTGATTCAAGAAAGAAAGGAACGCAGATATTGTAAAATATTTTACAAGACATTATTGAATATGTACATTTTATAATAGTGGATATGTAATTTTTATAATGGTTGAGGTCATAATGAAAAGGAAATTGTTATATTTGAATGAACAGAGGGAGGAACGTAAATATTGTAAAATCTTTTTCAATACTTTTTTAAAATTCTTTTACTCGAAATTTCTTCATAGTTTGTTATTAAAATACTTAGTAACATATCCTCATTTTATTGTCCTAACAAATCAATATATGTTGCCAGTAAAATAGTCTAGATTGATTGAGCTCCTAGGCCTTTAGTATTTCGTGTCACGACTCCCCCCCCCCCATTACGAAATTCTGGTTAAACGAACCAATATGTGTTCAAGTAAAATAGTGCAAAATGATCGAGCCCCTAGCGTGACCACAGTATTTTATGTCACAGACCGCCCCCCCCCCCCCCTTCTTCGTGCCTGGCCGGGGTAACGGAAAATTTTATTATTTTAAGTGTCTGTTTAGCTACAGGGTTAAACATACGATTTCTCAGAACAAGGCATAAGCGTTTATTTCTTAATCTCAAATGCTTAGACATCAAGAATAAAAACTGGAATTATATAATTGAAGTGGTGAGTGTTATTTGTATTTGAAACACACGAATACGATTATCAACAATTGTCGACCATTGCTGGAAAGAAGTCTTTCCAATACTTTTTACAACCTCTATCTTGGAAAATTCGTTTCCAAGATATTCAGTGGTAAATAATTTTGTCACATACCTTGTATACGGATGCTGTGTAGGTCTTTATTTGTCACTTGTGGTACCCAGTAAATTTGCTTTTGTCTATCGTGTATGGTTTGTTTCCTAAGATAATTCTATCTACCTATCTACTATCTCTTTGCATTCATCTACTATCCATATATATATAAACATACAGAACCGGTTGTTAAAAAATTAGAATAGCACCACTGGCTTTATGCGTAAAGTAGCTTTTCTTAGAAGAAGAAGAAGAAATGAAGAAGTACTATTTGCTAAAAACTACAGATTTTCAGTTAGCATCAATAGAAATATTCTTTTAAGTCATTGTAAAAGGATTTAAAAATAGGAAAAAAAGAAAAGAAATATCGAACCTGAAACAAAGAAAAATACAAAAAGAAGAAAAAATGAAAATAAAAATAGTATTCCCAAACTTTATTTTAGAGATAACTCACCTCAGTAGCCAAACTCTGATTTGCGCCATTTGCAAGTAAGAATCGAACAACGTTATCGTGGTTTTCTTGGGCTGCCATGTACAGTGGAGTGAATCCATTTTGCGATTGTACATTAACTGACGCTCCATGTGAAACTAGTATTTTTACGACTTCTTCTTGTCCAGCTACACATAACAAAAAGAACATAAATTAATAATATTCACTCTTTAAATGCAATGAATTGAATCCGCAGATATTATGCTTAAACACTTTGATATCCTTTAGGTTTTACAATTTTTAAAAGTCTTCACTTCAATTTATCCAGAGTTAATTCTTTCATGAATTCATTCCCATACGCCAAACCGAAGCAACAGTTTAAAAAAAATGTATCAACTATCATCATCAAAATTTTAATTAACAGATTTCTTAATGTTGAAGGATAATTATAGCCTGTTTGTTTGTTTATGTTCTCTTTTTTAAACCAGAAGAATCAGGATCTAATCTAAAATGAAATCATGTTAAGGTTTTTCTTGTTGTCATGCAACTTACTGTATGATATAGTAATTTCAATATACAGTACGACATTCAAGGCCAAAATTCTAGATCTGTTATCATCACAAATGAATTACGATGTATTATCATGTAATATTTTATTACTAATTTAGAATATTCCAATTTTTATTGATAATTTGCATCAATTACATGCGTCGATTACTTTATTTAATAACTACCACGTGGGTAATGCCTATGACTCTCATTGTGACGCTCACTAATTTACTGACTTCCAAATCTATTCCTTTACTGACTGAATTTCCATATGGATGATTTATTTAAATTGTTTTTTACTTAATTTTTATGTTTCTTTTATTTTTTACATGTTAATTCCACAGACGACGAAGGAATCAGAGCACTAGTGATATTATGGAAGGATGAAAACTGGGAAACTGGTGCATTTGATATTCATAAAGAAAATTGTTCTTGGATTTGATTTAGCTTCTATTTCCATATACTTCTGTTTCTATGATATAAACTACACTATAATGCCAAGGATACAATCCAAAAACAGAAGTTCAATAAGAAACCTTAATCTATCACATTCCTCGAGAACTTCCCAATATATATAAAATTCGAATTAATTTATCAGTTGTTTCCTAGTTAGTAATAGAGAAAGATGAAATTAATTTTGAATGGAATAGTAAATAGTATTCTAAACAACTAGTGTAACTGATATCAGTAAATATGAATTATAAATTATTTCAAAGACTGTTCTTCAAATATTATTACAAAGTTCTATTTGTAGCACGATGTGTGTTCCAGCCATATACGTTTTTAATTTAATCTAGCCTAGAAAACAGGTGGGACATATGTTACGTACCAAGATATTGGTTCAATGTAGAAAAGTTTATTTATTTACTCACAACTAGAAGAAGTGTTTCAATTATAATTTCATTTATTAATGTAAAATTTAAAGCATATAACACTCTGGTCAATATACCCGTATATACTTTACAAATATATACATTCTTTTGAACTGAGTTCACACTGAAATTCTCGTATTGATTTCCATGACTTTCCCTGAATTACCACCACTACGTAAGTAAATATTCCCTGACCTGAGAACACTATCATTTATGGTTAAATTTAAGAAACAAAAAAATCGGTCCCATCCCCATAGTCGGGGAACGCTATCCTTTTTATTTTATTTTTTAAATACAGTATAAGCTTAATTTCTTACTGTAAATACTTATTATTTCCTGTATTTGGAATAAAATAAAACATTAGCACCAAACAATAATTATAGACTAACAATATCTAATATCTCATACATAGAAGCATTGCTTTGTTATAATTAAATATAAACTAATTATTTGCTGAGCAAAACTGTAACACGTGTTGAATTTTAATGAAAAAATATATAGTTTTGCTCAGCAAATAATTAGTTTATATCTCAGCACTCAGAATATACTCATAAACATACACAAATCAACACATTATACATAATTTTCTCGGAGATATCTGTAATTAAATAAACTCATTTTTTGGTTTTCCATCCATGTTTTACTTATTTTATTTTAACCTATGTTTTAAGCCCACTAACTGCATTCGTCGTCATAGTTTTACTAACTTAGAGAATTGTTGTACAATTATTGCAATATAACCTAATTGTTATAATTTTAAATTTCAAAATTAATCATATACTGTTATAATTCACAACTTCATTTAAACTTATAATGTAACCGTTTTCTTAGTTATTACTATTCTCTTTATTATTATTATTATTATTATTATTATTATTATTATTATTATTATTATTATTATTATTATTATTGTATTAATGGAATACTTTATTGTAATATTCCAAATATCACTCAATTTCAAACCTTCCTCTCTGTCCAATGTGCTATCACGTAATGTTATTTCCATTGCTTCTCTTAATAACCTTTTATATTCATGAGTGGACATGCATATAATTGGACGCATTTTCAAACAAAATTTTATGTTTATCTTCTAGTGAAAGTTGCGATAATGCTGACTTATCTTGTTAATTTGAAATACATCTTTTGTATGTTTCTCACATCTGTTTTTTATTGTACATCCTGTTTGTTCAATATATGTTAAGCTACATTCACATGAGACTGAATTACACCTAGGGTGTCTAATCTTTCCTGATCTTTCACGGCGTGTTGTATTTGTTCGATCTTTAACAATGGCATGTGAATTACTGTTATTTTTTTTTTGTTTGAACCAATATTTTATTTCATTTTACTTATTTTATACGATCAGTTATATATTAATCAACACTATCAAATTATATACATATGTATTATAACAACAAAGCAATTTTTGCCTAATTATTTACATTAAAATTTAACAATGAAATATTGTTAAAACCGACGGCCTCATTCAAATTTGTAACATTCAAAGTTAATTAAAATTAGAAATTAGACAACAATAAGATCCCACTTTGCATTAAGTCCGCTGGCAAAACTACAAAATATTACATTCCTTGAACAGTGCACAATTTACATTTTACAGATTATTAAAATATAATTATTCACTAATACACGTTATTGTGATAAGCCTCACAACAGCATCCTCAAACCTTCGCCGAGATTACAAACAAAAGATCTCCTCCAGTTCCTTACCAGAGGGTAGCGTTTCCAAAACTGATGCAACGTTCCCTCTTTGTACTGCCATGCTGATGCGTTGCAGTAGAAACGAGGTTGCTCTAGCATCTCCTGACGATAAACGAATGCGATGACCAACTTCTTTTATAAAGTTAAGGCCTTCGGGACCCCATGAACCACCCGATTCGACAGCTATAGCGACAAAATGATATTTGTCGAGTAAATTGCTATATTTCCTGCGCTTTTCTGTTTCCCGGCGAGCAGCCACGTTGCCAGCTTGTGCTGAGGAAGAATGTATATTTGAAGGGGCGAAGGTGTCGGAACAAGTAAAATCCCATAGAAGTGCTTTTCCTTTCTTCCACGGTATTAGAGTCATACCATCTGGCCTCTTGCCGTCTGCACGACTGCATCCCGACGGTTCACATATAGAAGGAACTCCTGCTGAAATTAGTGCCCTCATGATAATGTCGTTGACGCTGGAGTGGCGTGAATGTCTGCCCGCACTATTGGCACAGGAGAGTCCATGAAGGCCCTTCTTGTCTACGACACTTCTACAGGCAGGACATCTGTGTTGCTCGCATACATCTGCTCCCAAACGCAGTGCACTGGCAATTCGAAAACTGTCATTGGGAAGATGTAATCCTAAAGAAGGTGACGGGATAGCATGGAGCCAAGCGCCTGCTTCTGGAGATGATGTAGCTAGAAGTCTGGCCTTATCTTCTGGGTTATCGGATGACTGAAGCAGAGCTGAAAAGTGATGATTTATAAGAGGATCGTCCCAAGAGGATTGTAGTCCTCTCTTATCAAGGTCAGGGGGATCTGATCCCACTATAGATGACCACTTAGCAATGCTATCGTTGACATCCGAATCCGATACTAGGCTAAGATCTTGTTGGAGAATGGTCTCGATCAATGGCTTAGCGCCATAGAACGAAGACAGAAAGGATGAAATAGCCAGATCCATGGCGCGACGAATGCCGAGACCTCCGTGGTTAACAGGAAGGGACGCCTGCAGCCAAGAGTTATTGTTGAGTGAACAATTCAGGATAGATTCTAGACCGGTTTTCAAGGTGTTGTCATAGCATTCCAGTAGATCAGCATCCCGCCAAGAAGGAGCACAGCGAAGAAAGTATAGCAGCCTTGGCATGGACAATGAGGCACGTAGTAGGTAAAAGGCAGAGTGAGCTGAAATCAAGGAAAGACGTGTAAACAAGAATTCTAATTTAGAAATTTTGTCTTTTAATATTGTTCGTCTTGCCTCATTAGATAATGCTGCTCCTAATAAGCTGGCGTCATCTGTCGAAACTGTTATTCTATATTTATTTAATCGTCGACTTATTAGAAGTATTGCAAATGAAGGGTCTGAATTGTGATTTTGCATTCATTCCGAAGTCCTGTCTGAATTCTGCTTCTTGTTAAATTTCAGGCATTCAGTTGTTGCCTTACAGATATCTTTTATTATAGCCATCTAAAAACAAATTTTAAATGGCGTATTTCTTCTTGAATATGATCTTTATTAGACATTGTTTTCGCTCCGTGTAACAATGTTTTTATTATTGAATTTTTCCGGGATGGATGATGATATTATCATCCCTTAAGTAATTATCAACATGAATTGGTTTCCTGTATATGCTGTAATTCAACTGTTCCGAAATTTTCTTCATACTTAATGAGTCCAGAAATGATATTTTTCCTTCATTTTCGATCTTCATCGTTAACTTAATGTTGGGATGTATGCTCTTTACATGATTTTAAAATTCTATCAATGCATCCCAACTAATACTTTCCCAAATTAGTAAAATTCCGACGATGAACGTAGTGAGTTTGAAACGTAATTTAGAATAAAATACCACCACGGATGGAACACCAAAAATGGGTTTATTTAATTAAAGTCAAAATAAGTCATAATTGACCTACGTCTTTGATTATCTTTTAAAAAATGTGGCACAGGTATTTGAATTTTTTATTTGATTTGTTATTCTTTCAATGCTTGCAGTTTTAACGTCTTTCGGCCTTCCTCAAATTTCTTCATTTCTGAAGATAATTTTATTTTCTCAGTCTTTTTATTATCTTCTTCATTTTGAATCTGTCTTGATGTTTTCACTTATTCTTCATACTTTTTGTGAGCAGTTAAAAATCTCTGACTCTTCCATGAAATATAGCAATTTCCTTGAGTTTCGGTATATTTTCAAGAATTTCCAACTCGTTTTAATTTCCCTGATCTTCCTTCACTTTCAAGATCAATGTAAACTTTGATGTATATACACATATATTATCGATAGTGATCTACAACGGAAGTATTCATAGCTCAGGTTCGATTTCTGGTGAAGACAGAGCTTATTCACTCGTTCTGTTTACAGTTCACCGACCCTTTGTCAAATGAAGGGAGCAGAGCGTGCTACTGATTACATTCCCTTCTATATGTATTGAGATCATGAAAGTGCAGAGCCTTACCTTCACATCCACATTGGTCGGTCAAGAATAAAAAGCATACTTTTATTTTATTAATAACTATTTGAATTATGACAATTTCCCTTTTTCTTTCTCATTTTACTTTTCTAGTAACTTGATACAATCTATGACTATCCATAGTTTCCCTGACCCTATGATATTCCCAGGAAGTACTTCAGAACTTATTGCAGCCTTTCCCTTTTCCCGTTTCAATTACCATTCTGTTTCTTTTTGCACAAACGGTAAGCTGAAATTTATTTTTTTCTTTCTTCAAAATTTAGGAATACAATTGATTCAAATCTGTTGTACATTAATAACACTTTCAATTTTTAATTTGTAAAACACTACTTTAAACAAATTAAGAACAACTTTAGAAGTTTCCCTTTGTATTATTTCTATAGCATGGTTTACAATGAAAGTCTGATATTGATTTCCGTATTTTCCATGATTGCGCAATTTTCCCTGATCCTCGACACCGCAATCACCATCATTCATTGTTAGCTTTAGAAAAAAATAACATTATTTAAAAAATAGTCTTCAATCATTCCCATGAACATACAACGCTCATTTTTTTTATTTTTCAAGGTACAATATAAGCTTACTTTCTTATTGTAAATGCATATTATGAGTCAAAGATCTTGTAATTGGAATACAATATGGCGCTAGTGCCAACACAATAATTATACACTACCGATATCTTTAATTTCTCGGCATTCCGAAGACAGTCATAAGCCCAATATCATAATTTATCCTAACACTGATTATCTACAATATTAACTTTTCGTTTTCTTCTGTAGGCTGATTTTTTTTTTTTTTTTTTTTTTAATTTCATTTTTCTAGTTTTAAAGATTGAAGTTTTAATACATTTCCGCGCTCATCAAGCATCTTTATTTCTGAAGATATATATTTGTTCTTCAGTCTTTTTCGTATCTTCTTGAATTTGACTTCATTTCTTGACTTCTTGAATTTGACTTCGTATCTTTGGTGGGTAGCTTTAATGTTTGTTAACATCGCTAAACTTTCTGAATACTTTGAAAACCACTACCCAAACTTATAGAAGACTTATTTCCAACCTAACCAAAACTTTTGGAAATAATGAGCTAGAACTTAGTTTGCACTAACATGTAAATATAAAACGAAATTACAATCACAAAAGATTAATATTAAGTGTATAAGCCAACTTACCGTTGCATATTTAGTTTCCATTATAAATATTGATTATTGCAGAAACAAATTTTAAAATATTCCTGACTCTTTTGTAAAATATGGCAGATTGTCCTAACTTTTGCAATATCTGAAGCATTTTCTGGACTTTCCCTAATTTATTTTAATTTCCCTGACTTGCATGGTCAATGTGAACCTTGTATAACAAAAGTTACAACTCAATAATATAACAGAAACAAACTTGAATAGTGCGTAGAATATAATGGTTGAACAGCAGAGGGGAAATATTTAAAGGTTATGGATTGCTTCGTAACTTTCCTAAATTTTCAAAAGTAATTAACATATATATTGTTGTGAAAGACAGGATATTACAAAGTACTCAAAAAACATTTTAACATAGTAATACTATAATCAGTCCTCTCGCTATTGCATTTTCTGTAGAAAATGACGCCTGTTGCGTTGTATGAGTTGGTGCTTTCTCGTATACTAGCATCGTTACGTTATTAGCAACAATGAAATTTGTCTAGCTCGATACAAAATCATCTTTTAAAATAACAATGATAATTCAAAAAATATATATATTTAATTTATTGTACAGGAATTTTTACTTACCAAGGGAGGCAATGTGCAGGGCTGTGTTGCCTTTTTTTGTGGCTGCGTCCACGGTAGCTCCTCTTTTAAGGAGCTCTGTTACAACATTCACATGGCCATCTTTGGACGCTAAGTGGAGTGCATTGAGCCCATTCTGAAAAGAGAAAAAATGAAATTACTTGGTAAATAATTAGCTTGTAATTATTTGTATTTATTGCATTTGTTGACATCAAGCATGAATAAGTATTTTTTTTTATCCTCAGTGGAAGCAAATCATGTTTTGTTTGATACAAACAATCAGGGATTTTTATTTTTGTTAATGTTCGAAATAAAGTAACATATTGGTATACTGAATCGGTGATCTTTGTAGTATTGCACCGTGTGCAGTATAACGTACATATATATATATATATATATATATATATATATATATATATATATATATATATATATATATATATATATATATATTGTAATGAAGTCTCCTTATCAGGATTGAAGGAATTGTGCACAAGACGTGAAGACACTGCCAGGTGCCAGGAGTGGACATTGGTTCGGACCACAACTTCTTAAAGGCGGAAGTGCAAACCCGTTTAAAGTCAATAAAGAAACATGGGTGGAGAAATCGAAAATGGAACTGGAATGAAAGGTGAACTGGAACTGGAATGGAACTGGAATGAAAGTGGAGGAAAGAATACAGAAGGCTAAATAATGAATTAAGAGGAGAGAATGACAAAGCTACAAAGAAGTACATGAAACAGATACGTGACGAAAGAATGGAGCTTCAACGGCGTGGTAGATATGATCTCATATATCATAAAGTACAAGAATTAGGAGGAAAAGCTAACAAAAGTATACACACGTTTAGAATCGAAAATAAACGAAGTCATGTAGTCACTGATCAAAGAGGAAGCTGAAGATCGTCAAACGTGGAAAAAACATTTCCAAGCCCGAAGAAACATTTAATTCCTTTATTCAACATCTCGAGGTTGAAAATGGGTGATAAGACAAATGAGTGATGATAAAAGACTTGGTTGAATGAGAAAGTAACAACCAGAAGAAACTCGTGAAAACATATAAGTTGGGTTGTTTTTCGTTTAATGTTCTTGTTGGGTGTAAGTAGAAAAGAGAGTTAGCATAATCCTTTTACGGATGGGATCAGAAAGGTTTATTAAAGAGTTACTACAGCAGAAGACAGTGTGGTGTTTTATATTACATTGAATGTTTCTGGTGCAACCAATATTGGAGTTTATATAATAGTGTTATTAAAGATTTCGTGGCGAGATTATTGTTTCATGCAAGACGGTTTATTGGAGAAGACAAGCATTATATAAAATAAAGTGATGTCTAAGAGGAGAATGAATATTTATTTAAGTGGTTATGTTTATTGCTACAGTTTACTGGAAATAGTATATAATTGACAAAATTTTTATAGAGGCTGTTTGGCTACGGGCATTTAATTTGAAGTACTCACTAACTCCTCTATAAAAAATGTTGCGGAAGTACCACAGGATTCTGAAACATGGATATTTGGATAGGGCACATACTAGTTCCTAAATAAAAGACTTGACCCGACTATGGTAGGTTCCATAGTATTGTAGCTATGGACATTTAAAATTCATTTTTTAATGTCTTCAGCAGCCTATATCTCCGAAAGGAAGCATATGTATACCCAGGTTGGTTATACTTTTCGTCTTATTTTGGTGTCAGGAATCACCTCCCAAACATTGTCGGTGTTGTTTTGAAACACTTTGTATTATGTATCAAATGAGGATTCCATTTGTGTTTCAGCTCCTTCTTGGCTAAGCAGTTAGCGTACGCGCCTTTGACGTGGGAGACCCGGGTTCGATTCCCGGCGGGAGCTCACGTGGTTCGGATTCCACGTTAATCAGTAGGTCCACGCTCATATAGCTTCTCTACTGAACGGGACGTTAAACTCAAAATCAACTCAACTCCATTTGTGTTTCTGGGATGAAAACCCAAAGGACGTCTTTTTAATGCATATAATTTCAGTAACAGATAATTGTTTTTGAATAGTGATATGACGACATTTGCCTTCATAAAATGTACTAAAAGGTATTGAGTTAAAAGAAATTATTTTGGGATATTTCTGTGTAGCGAATCCCTATGTGTAGTATTCACCAATATTATGGGATTATTAACAAACGCGCTGACCCAGTAAGCCATTACCAAACAATCAACCATCAAGATAATTGTTCTTCTTAGTTACGAAGGGTGAGAATTGAGCCAAAAGAGTGGTTGCATCCTGGGGAAAAGAATTAAGAAAGAAAAACCTTGGATTTGCTCCCACCTCGTCTGATGACGTGAGGGCTATTTTAGTTCTTGTCTGGCACACGCAACCTACAACGTTCATGAGCCAAACAACACTGATACATTTCCTGGCTACGTGAATTTATTCAATTTGAATGTCGACTGCTGAGTTGCAAATCTCATTTGACTTTCATCAGAAGCACCTTTGTATCTGTGTCCTCAACATGTACAACATATGCACCTTTTGAAGCATTTAGTAAAGTGTTTTATTGCATCAAATAATAGTGGTCTTTCTTATCTCAATGGAGTTATATTTAATTTAAATCAACGAATGCTTTTTGCTGTTTCCTACAAGTGTAAGATAATGGGAAAGAGACGAGCCGACGAGTACGCCGCTTAGCGGAAAAGGTCTTTTTTTTTTTTTTTCAGGATTAATGTAAACCTTTGCATATGAAGCCAGCTGCACTCTTCACTGAAGGAGAATTATCTAATACTGGTATACAGGAGTTGACTTTCAGATGTTCAAACGAAGTTACTCAGAATCTTTAAAAAAGAATTTTTTTTTTAAAAAAAAGTGAAGTATCTACAACTTCTGAAAAATTTATCAGCACCAGTATCATATACTTTCTTTAAAATACTTTCTTTAAACTTAAAGATTTAAATAAATCTTATTCTAAAGGAGAAAATTTCGAATGACATACTGTACCGTATAGAGTTCTTGTTTTGTTAACTGAATGTTTGTTGTATTGAACTCTTAAAACATGTGCGACTTAGTTCTTGCTTATGTTTCAAAAACCGAAAACAATAAATCGATACTTCTCTATGAGTACGGTAGTATTAGACAGAAGAATAGGAACGTGAAATGCTTATGCTTTCTAATTGGCAATACAAAATACGGTTGTTGGAAATAGCTATCACTCTAAACTTAATACTAATTGTCAAGTGAAAAAATAATAATTTACTTGTACACTTCTGTTCACAAGAAGCTATACTGCCTTTCAGAGAAAAAGTTTGAAAAAATGAGCCATCCTTACGTCCCTCGGCTCTATGCTTACAGGGAAATTCATTTCCTGTCCATTTTGCCACAGAGTAACATGCGTACCTTTAGAAGATAAATAGCCTATTTGGACACTGCTACGAACTATATAGATAATTGGCATATAGAAAACAATCTTTAAAAAATGTAAAAAAAAATTAAAAAATAAAAAAAGTAGATAAAAATAAAACAAACTGTCATATTCGGTGAAGTATGATTCGTGTAGGGTGCAAATGACCATCAAGACAGTAATATACAGCTAGAGAAAGAAGGAAGTCATGTTTTTTTTTTTATGTATAGTGGTTAGTGTAACGGAGCTATAAGCAAGTGATCATGTTAGCATGTGTTGGAATCCTGTTTACCAAAAAGTATGTTTTTTAAATAAATAAATAAATAAATAAATAAAAATAAAAAATAAAAACTTGACGTTCTATTGCAAAGAATATGCATATGAGTGAAACTAATCATCAATCCCTCCATTTTTGACTGCTGGATATTGAACGAAAAGCAATACAGAAGTATGATCATCTAGTTCTTCAGTATTTCGCGCAAGGGGAATCATTATGTAAGAAAACAAGTGAATTTCATTTCACAGTTGTGAAAATACAGTAGACTTCTAAACATTGAAACAGTTGTGTAACTTCCGGCTACAATAGAGACATAATGAGAGAAACGGCATTTGTTCATCTGACGATGAATCCATTATTTTTTATTTTATTTTATTTTATTTATTTATTTATTCTTTTTGCTGTGTATTACAATTATTACCATATAGCAATTAATACTGAAACCAAAAGATTACTATCTCTTACTACTTCCGGTTTCAGTAGAAGAATATATTTGAAATCTGTTCTTCGGATACTGAATTCATATATAAAATCGTTTCCCATCTTTTGTTACCGTCTACGCTCTATAGTAATCAATATTAAAACCGTAATAGTAGATTTCCATTATCTCGGTTGCAACAAAGGAGTAAAGTCGGAGATGAAAACTATTCTGAATCCATATAAAAAATCTTCTTCTTGCTATCTATTCACTTTGCGCTATGATAATCATAAATTTCCACCACTTCCGGCCTCAATATGGGCTTTCAATTTTTATATGGGGGACACTGAACCCATATAAAAGAAAGTCAATATTCAATATATTGTACCGTTTTGGTCTACGGTGGCTAATATTGAAACCAGAAGTCAGAGTAAATCTCAACCACTTCTGTTCTTTGTAGAGTAATATAGGAGAAAATACAATCTTTTCTTAACACGCTGATTTCATTCCACAAACCAGTTTATCGTTATCTATTACCATTTTTGTTCCGATCGATCAACGTTAGAACCGGAAATGGTTGATTTTTTACCATTTCTGGTTTGAATAGTGGTTACCACAAGAAATGGAACCTATTCTTTGGACGCTGAATCTATTTCGAGAAACTGCTTCTCAATATTTCTTATAAGCTCCTTCGTGTTTAAGCGATTAGCATACGCGCTTTTGGCATGGGAGACCCGGGTTCGATTCCCGGCTGGAGCTCATGTGGTTCGGATTCCACGTTAATTAGTAGGTTCCGTCTCATATAGCCTCGCTGCTGAACGGGACGTTACACTCAAAATCAACTCAACTCAATGTATCTTATCATTTTTCCTGTATGGAAATCAATATTGAAATCGGAAGTATTAACAAATGTCTGCCACTTCCAGTTTTAGTAGAGTGTTCCTGAGACGCTGAATCGATTTCATAAGACCGCCTGTCGTTATGTATTTCAGGTTTTACTACTAAATGGCAAATAACTTTTTTTTTTTTTATTTAGCGTCCCACGATTGTGCTCCATGGCTAAAGGAGACGGATAATAATGCTGGTGAGATGAATAATAATGGTGGAATGAAGAAATTGAGAGACAACGAGAAAACCCACGCATACGATGTTTGTCCAACACAAAGTTCAAATTGGTGCACGCTAATATCGAACCAGGTACCCCATACACCAGAAGTTAGTACCCTACTACTAAGCTACCGCAGCTCTCATGACGATCAACGTTGAAGCCGAAAGTTTAGTAATTTTTACAACTTTCAGTTTAAGTATAATGTTAATGGTGGAAATGGTATGTTTTCTTGAGACACTGAATCGATTTCAAAAACTCGCTTCTCGATATTTCTTATCGTTTCTGTTCTATTGCAATCAACGTTGAAACAGGATGCGGTTGGTTTCTACTACTTTCGGATTGGATTAAAGGTTAACAGATAGGATGTCGTTTTATTCTTAGGACGCTGAATTAATTAAAAAAAAAAAAAAAACCGCTTCTCGATGTGTCATCGTTTTTTTTTTTTTTTTCTATGTAACTCAATATTGAGACTGGAAGTACTAGTACCCTGTTTTTAGTAGAGTGTTGCGCATGGAGATGGTGTCTTATCTTGAGATGCTGAATTAATTTCATAAAAACTGTTTGTTGCTATCGTTTACTACCGTTCGTGTTGTAAGGTGATCAACGTTGGAATTAGAAACGGTTGATTTTTACCAATTTTGGTTTGAATAGAAGGTTAACGGAAAGATAAACCTATCCTTGGGATGCTGAATTCCAGAAAAGCGCCTCTCGATATCTCGTACTATTTTTGCTGTATAGGAATCAGTATTGAAGTCGGAAATTAAAAGGCATATTTTGGGATTCTCGGATTGGGATTGAAAATCAACAAATCGTACAGAGCAGATGGTTAATCATTTATAATCTATTCGTAGTTATGATATTGTTCCTATTTTCATCTCTTTCTTTTTTTAATCGTTCTAGATTAGAAGTATAAATAACAGGGCTCATAGTGGTCTGGTCTCTTGTAAATAGTTGAAAAGTGACCAACATCACACGAAAAAGTGACCAAAAGCATACGAAAAAGTTACTAAAAAGTGACCAAAATCTCATCATGCACCATTTTTCCTTTGTCATTTTCTCCATCATCTCTCTCTTCGTTTGTTGTTTTGTTTCATCTTTTCTTCTTCTTTTTGAGCTTCCTCATTTCTTAGATTTTCTAAGTATGCTTTGTAGTTACGGTAAGCAGACTTAGCAGATGTAAGATGCTTCTGAGTAAGTGGAATCAGTTCTGGCCTATTTCCGAAATTCTTCATCCCAGAAATTATACAGGGACTGAGTGTCTGTTCTATTCTCAAGTCAAAAAGTGGCACAAGGCTTTTCGTGTGGGCCGGGAAGAGGTGACTGACGAACCCCGGTCTGGACGCCCGTTGTCGACTCGTACTAACGTGAATGTGCAGAGAGTGTGCGAGTTTTTGAACACGGACCGGCGTTTGAGTCTCTACCAAGTAGCAGAAGCATTGAGCTTATCGGAGACAACCGTGCAACGCATTGTTACCGAGGACTTGCACATGCGGAAAGTCTGCGCGAAACTTGTGCCGAGAGTTTTGAATGAAAAACAGAAACGGAACCGAGTGCTCCGATGCGAAGAACTGCTGCAATTGTGCGAAGGCGATCCTGCCTTTCTCGAAAAAATGATACCCGGCGACGATACTTGGACTTTTCAGTACGATTCAGAAACAAAACTCACCCCGTCCCAAGAGAGCGCGGATGAGCAAATCGAAGACGAAGACCATGCTCATCGCCTTTTTCGGAGTGACGGGGATTATCCACTACGAGTTTGTCCCGCCCGGACAGACCGTGAACGCTGCTTACTACCAGGAAGTCCTGGAAAGGCTGAAAAGAAGCGTCGCGCGCAAGCTTCACCACGATATCAAGGACAGCTGGAAGCTTCACCACGATAACGCCCCCAGGCACACCGCCTTCATCGTGACCGACTACCTGGTCCGAGTCAAGGTTCCTGTGGTACTCCAGCTTCCCTACAGAACGGACTTCTCGCCTCCTGACTTCTTCTTGTTTCCGCGCTTTAAATCATAAATCAGCGCTGAAAGGAAAACATTTCGACATCATCGAGGACATCAAAGCAAATGTCAAGGCAGCCCTTGTAGCCATCCCGGAAGAGGCCTTCGGGGAAGCCTTTGAGTCATGGAAGTGCATTGATGCAGGAAGTGCCTATTTTGAAGACTATTAGTCAGTTGTACCGATCAGCTCAATAAATCTGTCTTTTTGAACGAAGGCTCATTTCTTTTGAATCCTACCCTGTATTTAACTTAGCACTGAGAGCATGAAATATTCAAATTCATCACCTACTCTTAAGAAGAACATACAAGAAGCATAACACAAGATGAACATGATGAACCACACAAACACACACACACAACGTTGAGCGGAGCGTTAACTATTACGAGAGAACTGTTATGATAGAAGAAAGAATAGACACAGAAAGGTTCTTAACTCCCCTTGAGAGCTTAAGCACCCACCAACCATCCACTGTGCTTTAGAAAGAATAAAAGCTGAAGTGAGAATAAAGCTGATTGTTTCACGTGTGGCAGCAAGTACTGCAGCTTTCAGAAGAGTAATGAGTAACATGTTTCTGCACTTTTCCGTTTATTTTTATATTTTTCTTAGAAAACTGACAATGCAAAACATAAATCACACGAAAAAGTCACTTTACCTCTCAAAAAAGTAACTTTTAGTGACAAATTTAAAGAAGCTTGAAGAAAAAGCAACTTTAAGTTTAAAAAAGTGACTCGCTATGAGCCCTGAAATAATGTACTTTATCAAATTTGCGAGTTAAAATTACCATAATTTCTTGAAACTGTCATGCATACTGTAATATTATCGTCCAATTTTCACCCCTGTCTGTGTCAAAAACAGGGAAAATTGAACCAGACTTAAAGGGAATTCGTAAGGATCTACGGTCAATTCTTTTGGACTTAGTCTCTGGAAGGTAGTCTCAGTTCCTTGTGAACAGAAGTATACACCTAGTTGTATATTCATTTATTTTTATTGTGAGTTATCGGGTAGCCGAAATTAACATGTATATTTTCAGCGATTTCAGTATCGATCCACAGCGAGAGTTCATAATCTTTTCGAAACGATACTAAGATGTAGGTCTCTTATTCTTTGTTGAACAGCGTCTGAGTTTTTATTTACTTTACAATATATTTTCTATCTATAGTGGATGAGCAAATAATTATGAGTTTTGGTGTTTGGTGAAGTTAGAATATCGCTCGAATCTCGATATTAACTGCGAGACTACGTTTCATAAAGCCTCACAATAGAAAAGAGACGTTATACTTCAAACAAATAGTTTTGCATCTGAAAAGGGAAAGTATGGTATATTTTTGTATTTAATGTTTTATTGGACTGAGGCAAATTAACTGGTGAGTGGAAACGGGAGAACATTCCACACCTTACTTCTGGAAAACGAAAACAAAAAAACTACTTACCGGAAATACCGTTGCTTATATTAAAGTGTTTGTGTGGAACATTTGTAGCGTATGTTACACCCTTTTATTTCCCAAATTAACAAAATGAAACTGGATATCTAGCTATACAGAAATAATTATCGCGCGATATTCTCCTTCATTTTTGGAATATTCCCATTTTTCCACTCACCGATTCAAATCTAAAATATGGATTTTTTTTAAAAATATATATGCTCTTCAGAAATTAATTGCTCACCTCCTCTCATTGGCACATAACAAATGAACACTGATATTACTTCATTAAATTTGAAATTTTCCCATTATTTTATGGTTGTTACAGCTTGCTTAACTTATCTGCTTTCACGAATATACGTAATGTACGCCCTGACAGCTCTTAAACTCACAAGGTCATGGACAAAGAGTGGATCTTACAAAACTTTCCTATGTTTGAACGTATGACGTCTACAGAATTATCATTAATCATCTTTACGTTTGTGCTTCACTATTTGTCAATTTCACAAAAAGGAAAGAAATTGGCAAACCCAACAGCTCTTTCTATAATTTTCATGGCTCTTATATGAGAAATGAGAAAGCAATTATTGAGTTTATCACGAATACAAAAGAAAAAGAAAGACATATTCCGACTGTGTGTGCATGTGATAAAATATTATGAGACAGGTATTCACGAGATCACTTGGCCAAGAGATTTATTGGATACAACAATTGACTATAAAAATGAACTTAGGTGTGGACTAGAAAACTATTGTATTAGTTTAACATCGCACGCAGGAAAACAAATGCTTCCAATACTAAATGGAATGTTGCGTGAAGTTAAAAAGAATTTTTCTTTCAGTTTAACGTCCCACGATTATGTCTTTTAGGCTAAGAGAAACGATGATTTAAAAAAAGTAAATGGTGATGGAAGAATTCATGAAATGAAAAAGTGGGAGGAAACGGGAGTACCCGAAAAAATCCACGGACACGATGGCCGGGGGTCGAACTAGGGACCCCTGTACCAGAGGTAAGCGCTCTACCACTGAGCCATCATGCTCCCGTGAAGGTGAAACGAGACAGTTGGGTTTGGTATGATTTATTAACTATATCTGATGCTACATGTATAAAAAGGCAAGGAATTATTTTGTTTGTGTTCTGCTTGTAGGCGAACTATAGCCCGTCTACCTAGCATATTTTAGCGGGGACACTAAACTGGCATAGTAGGAATAGGGTTGTTAATTCCTTTAAGTATACGAAATGTTTACTGATTCAGAAAATTATTTTGACTGAGTAAATTATAACATTTTAATGGGAGTACTAAAAGTCAGGAAAGAAACTAAGGACCGGACAACCATAAGGAATTTTTCACATAATATGAACCAACAAGCAAAACAGAATACGAGAGAAACCGACAGCTATAAAGTTTGACTGCACAGATATATAAACAGAAGTCTTTTTACTAACATTAGTTATCCATTAATATTTAGAATAAATAGTCAAGAGGAATCTATGTAGTGAAGATCTGTTTTGTTGAGACAGAAAGATTCTATATACGCAATTTGTAACGTTAGTAACGAAATATGAACCTAAAATTAGCGTTGTTAGAAAACATGAGGGAAAAAAGATGGTTGTAAAGAATATCAGTGAAAATAAACGTCAAGAAAAAATGTAATACTAAAGAAGAATACAGAGTAGACTTTATGTTTTTAATTATTATTACTGAATGCATAATGTAAGAAAGAGAAATAAATGCACGAACAGGAATGGCAAGAGAAGTCTAACCATTGGAACCTACATTTGAGCTAGACTCTGGCGGCATAAAATATTGGCTACACTATATGTAGTTCTCCAAATATAAGGATTACAAGAATTTTTTTATTCAAAATATATTGGATTTTTTAATCCAAAAAGACTCATCAATCAGAAACATGGGCACTTTTTATGTTAGCTCAAACTCCAAACGTAAAATGTAGTGTATTTATCCTCACCGGCTTTTATGTTCATTTATTATTTTTAATGAGTATTCTTGATAAGACGATTAAGATTTAAACTTTATGATGGTAACGTAGCAGCGAAAACTTTCGATTTCTAAAATGACTTATCTCTCCACTTCCCTGTTTACTTATTATAAAATATACCTAGGTAACATATTTGTCATTTTCCATATTACTTCACCACCAAAACTAATTAGCCCAATCACTGCTAACCCCATCAGAATGTCCTGATGCGCCCTGATGTTCTTTCTTTTACTGATCAGTATACTTTTACTTGTATCAGTAAAATACTTCATTGAATATTTCAGTCGAGGAAAACGTTTATACTAGAATAACTAATTAAGAACGCAGAAAACTTGACAAAATATTTTCAGCATAACAACAGGATTGACACAAGAATCGTCAGGTATATTAGATAGCTTTATCTTTTAACACAAATGAATATCAACATTTTGACTTCAACCCAAGGCGTTGCAAGAATATCGCAGGCTCCCTGTGATTTTTAATATTCTACAGTTGACTTCAACCATATTCTCAATCTTTATTCGTCTCTATAAATTAGCGACTAAGTTTCACAACTACAGAATACAACGAACAGAATTATGTTCTTCAGCAAATTTATTTAAATAAAGTTTTTGAATTGAACGGTCCGACAAATTACCAGCAAAACAGATTATCATTTGTTTTCTTCTGGAATTCCATATGAGATTAACATTGTTGGAGAAAACAAGTTAAAGAACAAGGAAAACTATATTAGAAGGAACCCAAAACAAAGATTCAAGTTTCTCCCATGCCTCGGTTTGTGGTATTTTTACTTAGGCGAATTCTACAGCACAAAATTATTTATTGATCGCATTTTACAATCCTGGTTCTCAGTAATCAAGCCTACAACTGAAAGTACATATGCATTTCCTTAATGCTTTATTCTCTAACACTACTCAGATTAAAAGTTACTTTGAACGAAGACAATACGACATTCCTCAGAAACCATCCACGAAGTAGCTACTGTCGCTTTCATAATACTTAAACCAATGTAAACAACATGCCCTCCATAATGGAAAAGTGCCAACCAAAAGAGCTTGTAGGCGTTTAAGAACCGCAGTGAGACAAAGGACCAATATTCATTTTCAAAGTCACACAGCTGTTGAAGATAAATACAAATTCCTTACAAAGTTCAATTTCGACAAAGTGAAGATCACACATTAACTGAAATTCTTGTAAGATTACACACCTTTTTTAGTTACTTTTTAAAATTAAGTGTATATTTAATAGGATGATTAGTGGGAAAAATTAATAGCATTTTATATCAAAATCTATTTTGTTTCGTCGCTGACTAGGTTAACTAAGGTCAAAACTAACTTGAGAACTTTGACCAACAACAATCATGAAATCATAGTTTTACTCAGATACTGTGACAAGTTTCCAAGCTTCATACAAGTTCGATTTCTAATAGAAAATCTAACATTTTCTCAATGCCAATACATTTCATTAGCAGTAATTCTACTTGAATAATTATGAAAAGGAGTCTTCATTTAATTTTATTATTCTGATGGATCACTTTCCCCTTATTTTCTGTGTACAGCATCATTTTTAACTCGATAACCGTTGCCACTGTAACCAAAATGTTTGCATACACCGTTTAGACTTACAATCTATGCTACGCATAAATATGCGTAGACTTATACAACAATGACTATGACCGTTCATTCAGCTGCTTGTGGACGAGTCTGAGAGTAAAAACAGAAAGACCTAGAAATTAGCTTTTTCTTATGCATTCAGTGTCGCAAGAATAGGCTTTACTTCCGCCCTCATCACTTCCGGTTTATATATTGAACCCCATAGTTTAGAAGTCAACCATAGGAAATGAAATGAAATGTGGGAGGAAATGGGAGAACCCCGAGGAAACCCACTCACACGGTGTTTATCCACCACAAAGTTCACTTGGCAGGAGCAGGGTTTGAACCCGCGACCCCATACACCAGAGGTGAAGGCTCTACCACTGAGCCACCGCTGCCCTCTAAGTCAACCATAGGTTTACAACATGAAACGGAACTTTAAGAGTTAACTAATGAAAATATTCATAATTAAATACTTCATTGTAAAAAAAAAAAAAAAAAAAAAAGTTTTCAACTTGTTGAAATATCAATACACCACTAGGCACTACTCATATATACTAATACATAAAAGAATATGTTGCATGAGTGTTTGTTATCAGATCTGCGCATAGAGAGGAATTACCTTCAGCCAAAAATTTCTTAGCACAGATAGATCTTCAACAGATCTAATCATGGATAAAGATTTTTTAAAAAGATTTTTGACTTGAAGAGAAATTGGTGGGCCGAAAAAAAAAAAATTATAGATACTGAACGTCTGAGATAGACAATACAACAGCTTTTTCTCCTATCATCCAGATTGCATACCTTTCAGGTTTCAAATCTTTGAATTCTTTTTGCATTAACCTTACGATCCTTTTCATGCGAAGTACGGGAATACGTCAACTGAGCCCAAGACTCAAAATGAACAATGCAAAAGATATGGTTTCATCGTTATAGATTTCATGCATTTCTTTAGTTTCAAAGATTTTATATAAACATTGTTCTTTCCGTATGAAGTACGAGCACTTCTGCTAGCATAAATTAAAATACTTATGCGTAGCAGTGACAAAGAACAGTAAAGTTAAAGAGGAAATAAATATCTGAATCATTATCGTCATACGTATTCCACCATCATTTGCAATAATTGAATGGCGGAAGTAAATAATAAACCCCACAAATTTAAAATAAAAATCTGTAACTAGAACCATAATTCTGTTTGTTGCACTATATACAGGGTATTTGAAAACAACACCGACAACATTTGGGAGGTGATTCCTGACACCAAGATAAGACAAAACGTATAGGCCAACCCGGGTGCACAAATGCTTCCTTTCGGAGTTATAGGCTGCTGAAAACATGAAAAAAAATAATTCTAAAGGTCCATAGCTCCAAACTTATGGGACTTACCGTAGTCGGGTTAAGATATCATTTAAAAACTAGTATGTGCTCTATCGAAATATCCATGTTTTAGAATCCTGCGATGCTTCCGCAACAATTTTTATGGAGAGATTTTATCTACTGGCATATAATTTGAAGTACTCGCCAAGTCCCTCCATAAAAAATGTTGCGGAAGCACCGCAGGATTTTGAAATGTGGATATTTCGATAGGGCACATACTAGTTCTTTTACCCGACTATGGTAGGTTCCATAGTTTTGGAGCTATGGACCTTTAAAGTTCATTTTTTATATATATATTTTCGGCAGCCTATAACTCCGAAAGGAAGCATGTGCATTCAGGTTGGTCTATACTTTTTTGTCTTATCTTGGTGTCAGGAATCACCTCCCAAACGTTGTTGGTGTTGTTTTGAAACACCCTGTATAGAAATGTAGCCTCTGGCAGGACTTTCTCGAAATCAAGTGTTGAAGTGAATGTTCGTAAAAATGGGTGAATTAAGCATCATGTACTTCTGTCAGCATTTGTGGATGGCATAATTTGTTTCCGCTGGGATCCAAATAAATATGCTACGTATGGAACTTTTGGCGTTGATCTTTAAACATTGCAATGAAAGGGAGAATTGTAGTTAGTCTACATTTGAAAAACAAGAAATTTGAAAGAATAAGTAGACCACAAGCTTTTTTTTCAAAAGGAAGAACTAAAAAAAACATATCGCATGAAAATAAAAGGTGAATTATAGATGTTCGTATGCTTTCTTTACCTAGCACTCATGTTTTTCAGAACCGAAAATGCCTTTGCACTTTCATTGTCACTGGAAGAGACGGCATTACTTGACTCGTCCGTGGACGAACAAACAAAAAAATTAAAATGAATCGTTCAGTTTTATGTCCCAAGAGCATGCTGTGTAGAATAAAGGAGAGGTGAGGATGAGAATGAATGGAATAATGAAATAAAGAGAGTAGAAAGATATGGAAGAACCCCGAGAAGACCCGCGCACACGGTGTTTGTCTACCACAAAGCTTACGTGGCACGACCTGGGATCGAACCAGGAGCCCCACACACCAGAAGTGAAGACAATAGTCCCAAGCAGGAAAACAGAGGATACTGCACGATATAGCTCTTCATAATAGACACAAAGCACGTTCATCGAATATAGTTCTGCTAGTATGGTCGAGATATGCGAGATATGCAAGCAGCACAAAGAATACATAAAATAGATAGAGAAAAGCATTTGTCCAAATCTAAATGAAGACAATGATGTGGTCCACAAGACTAATAACAGGAAAAGTGAATCATAAGAACAGACAGTTTTAACTGATATAATGTGATAAATGATACAAAAACAATTTGGTAGGTATATGTTAACCTCCATTGCGCTGCGCCTTACGCGGAATGCACGGCCAATAATTCAAATAAAAATATATTAGATTGAAAAAAAAAAAACAACGTAAAAACCTTACTTTTTTTGGAGGACAAAGGATTTTACCAATGCCTAATACTTAATACGCTTCAAATCGTTTCTACTACATAGAGTATATTCTCATATATTCCTGCTTCTACGATTTTCAAAACTGATAGAATAGAAATATGGCCAAACGAATATAAATAATGCATACGAAATATTTAAAAGATTTTCTTTTCTTCTTCTTCTTCTTCTTTTTTTTTTTTAAACTTTCAAAAACTTAGTAAAATTGAATATCATACATGCATCCTACGCTTCTGACCTCTTTGACCTAATGCAATCTACTTCATCGTTAAATATTGGTTAGTATAAATAATAAGTGGCCACAAAGTATATACTCATACGTTCCGTGGCATTTCAAACGTACAGATCAAGTTCATCTCCTTTGGCAAAAAGGAGAATTCCAAGGTACACTAGAAGGTATTCTACGAGCTCTCACCACATGGCTTTGGATATACTCCAAAACAATGAAAGGAAGCTTAAATGTAGGACGAGGATGGTGCAGAAGAACTTAAGATACTCTTCGAGGCGTGGGAATGCTATATTTAGTGGAACAAATTCTTTTACGTCAGTCTGCTAGACCTTTATTCACGAGGTTATGAAATAGTGGAAGCGAAAGTATTGTTTACTGCTTAGTGAGCTTAGTGGTGAATCTTGTATAAACGCACATCAATGTCATAACTAGGAAAACTCTTTACGTACGTCTTCACGTGTATAATAAGTCACGTTATTTATCTTGGTTCAAAACCAGGAAGTAAGCTTGTGTTTGCAGCGTGAGAATAAAATTTTACTTGTTAATTAGTAGGAGGAAATCCAACTCGCTTTGATCATTAAAATAAAACTTCTATTGAAAGAGTATGTAATACACACTGACACAATATTATCGTTCTGAACTTCTAAACTGTGTTATCCGTAAGTAGTGGAAGATTTATAGAACTGCTATGTTTGTCCGTCCGCCTGTTGACAGATATTACATCAAAAACGGTCACAGAAAGCCAGGAAATGTTCTCTAATATGGATCAGCATCCCAACAATACGTTCTATCTCTTATGTTAACCCTGTATTCCAAATAGAAGTGGTAATAATTTATCATTTCCGGTTTAGTATGAATCGCAACGGAACAAAAATGGTAAGAGAGAGCGAGAAAGTTTTCTTTGAAACGGATTCAAAACTTTAAGTCAAGTGATTGAAGTGGTTGAAATCCACTGCAACTTCCGGTTTCAATACACATCTTTACAAAGTAAAGATGGTAACTAATTGCGAAAACTTTTTCTCGTATGAATTTAGAATCTCAATAATAGATTCTATCTTCGTCCTTAAAAATTTATTCCAACCGGAAGTTACACACCAGTTCCGTTTCTGAATGTTAATTACAATAGAAGAAAAATGGTACAAGATAACGAAAAACAGCTTTCTGGTATAGATTTAGCGCCTCAAGAATAGACGCTTTCTCTACCCACATTAGGCCACTAAAATCAGAAGTGGTTAAAATCTTCTGCAACTTTCGATTTCAGTGTTGATCCTCACAGAGAAAAAAAAAATGTAGATTCTTGACGAATGTATTGTCCAAAAACATGTTCAATCTTTACTCTAGTTCATATACTATAACCGAGAATAGCAAAAATCTACCACTCCGTTTTGAGTATTCATCTCTATAAAGGAAGAACTGTAAGAGATCGAGAAACGGGTATTTTGTACGGATTCAGAATTTCAAGGTCAGATGCTACCTCTGCCCTTAACCCTACGAATCACACGTGAAAAAAATTTACAACTTCTAACGAAGTTCCAACATTGATCACCATAGAGCAAAAATGGTTATAGACATTTGGAATATTTTCTTGATATTAATTTACAATCCTAAGCATAAGTTGAATCTCGGTTCTAATGGCCCCATTTAAACTGTAAATAGTAGAAATTTTCCACCACTTCCAGTTTTAATATTGGTACATATGGAGCAAGACCAGTAAAATATAACACGAAGTGATTTCTCTTATAGAATTTAGTGTCTCATCTTAATCCCTTTATTCAAACCGGTTTAAATACTGAACTTTCACTTACCAAAAACTATTAAAGGAAAAATTATTTCTTGATGTAGTTTGATTTTGATTTGATTTGATTTGATTTTCAGTTGAGCGTCTCTTTCAGCAGCGGCGGTGTACGAGAGTGGACCTACAGCTTAACGTGGGATCCGAACCACATGAGTTCCCGCCGGGAATCGAAGATGGGTCTCCCACGCCACAGGTATTTTTTTGATATAGATTCAGCATCCTAAGTGTAAGTTCCATATTCCCCATTCTCCGCTTATTGAAAACGAAACTACTAAATCTATCACGATCTGATCTGAATATTAAAGCCCTATAGTATGAAAGTCTATTGTAATTTTGTACTTTTACAATGTGAAACGAAACACCTTACCCAGTGACTTCCATCTGTAACCAAATCTTACGCAATTCTTTGGTGGCAAGAAAATTCAGTACAATGAAGAAGTCATCTCCACAGTAACAGGCTATTGAGCATCCCCGAACGAATCAACATATTCTACTGGTGCCAAGGCAATGGGAGGCTATTAGCAGAAGTGTATTAAACTTAGAGATAATTACGTTGAAAAATAAAACCTCAATAATCCTGATATTGTGTGACTTTCTATCCGATTCTTAGTTTCAGAACAGCCAGCGAATTACGTCAAGAGCATTATGTATATATTAGCTTTTATTTATCATAGTAGATTAGAAACATCCTTAATTGCATGCAGTGCCGTGCCGTGGAAAATCAGCGCCCGGGGTGAGAGTATACGACGGCGCCCCATACATATATTCCAAGAAAATTTTCCTTTCTTTTGTCCCCTTTTCTCCCGATTTTATTCGCCCCATTACTTCGGCGTCCGGGGCCGTCGCCCCGCTCGCCCCTCCCTACGGCACGGCCCTGATTGCATGATCACTTTGTTTACTTAAGAAAATGTTCTACCGAGTTGAAATGAACTTAAATTTAGTTCCTAAAATAAGGAAAATATAGATATTTATTTTGCTAAATATTTTATTCAAATAAAGAAAATACTAAATACCGGTAAGTAAATTCTTCTGCTTTGATTTTCTACTACGCATTCTCCATTCGCACAGAACTTTGTTGTATCACATTTTCGTTATAAACAAAATACACGCATCAATTAATTTATAGAAGTTTAGATCTTACATTCTTTATATACGTCAAACAATAGCATCAAATTCTGAAAGCGATTTTCTTTATTTCTAAAAATTGTTGCGCTCTCTGTGATGCATTCTTTTTTGCACATGCCCTATTTTAATGCTTAATATCTATGACTTTTGGACAAGATTTCAAATAGTTATTACTTTGTGAGTGACTATTCCTACTTGGCGTTGAAGATTAAATTTTCACCACTGTCTCCTCAAATTATTTACGTTTCTTGTTCGAAACCTCATTAACATTTCTTACCATTAAAGTCTTCCTGATTTTGATTTAGTACCTAAATAAATATTTTTGATTGCAATATTATTGGATTCATTAAACATTAAATCACCTCCATCTAACGAAGATGTGTTCCAAAAGATTTTCTCTGACTAAATGTTTCATAATTGAATGACTTGTAGGCGACGACATTCACATAGGTTTCTTTTTTAGTGAAAATATATTGTAACCTATGTAATGAGTAAAATTTACCATCGTAGAAAATACCAAAGAACTCTTCAGCCTTAGAACATTAGTGAGAAATATACTGCCCATTATTGAATTTAATCTTTCGCGTCTACCACGGATATGTAGTAATGTGACACCATTACAACGACAATCGCAGAGTACATGGGAAATGTTATGGTGTTTCCTTATAACATTTTATTAATGCATTATAATAATTCAACTATTTTTTTTAAAAAAAAAGGTAAAGTAGTGGAATTACGAGGTATTATCGACACCTACTACGAACATAGGCTATGTAGTAAGACAACGGTGTTCATCCGTCCAACATCTATGAGGTACCCCAATTCTCCTGACAAGTGCCTCCACAAAAGCAAGCTCTGCCTTTAAACTTTCTCAATGGTTTTGATTTAAAAGTACACCATGTGCGTGGGTTTTCTCGGGGTTCTCCCGTTTCCTTCCACTTTCTTCATTCTACAATTTCATTAATTTCCCATTATCACCGTATCCTTTAGCCTAGCCGGCATAACGATGGGACGTAAAACTTAAAAAAAAAAAAAAGATTTAAAAATAACTCCCACTCTGTACATGACAGCCTTGATATAAACATCTAGTGTATATTATAAATTATTTAAATCTTTACTTGCTATCAGCTTTAAACGTTTCATTCCCACTTGCCATACACACACAACTTTGAATTACACACTTTGAGCCGTGACCCCTTTCTTGTGCACTAATCCCTGTAAATGGAACGGACTCCGAGAGACTTGGAGATAAAATACCGTCATGCACATGGAGTGTATGTATGAGGCTGCCAATGTAATTCTAATGGCTATAATGAAGAGTGTGGGACGCACATACTGTAAATGCAATATACTTAAACGTCTCTAAATGTGAGTATGTAACGCAAGAAAAGCATAACATTGAGTCTCTTTATTTCATAATCGATTTTATTAACGATCTTCTGTTATTTGGTGAAAACGAAATAGTTTAAATAGTTTCAGGTGAAAAATTGCCAAATACAAAAAAAAAATCGCTCTTTTATTACTATTCTGTGATTAATTACTGAGAAACGAGGCATGAAATAATTGGACCTAAATCAATCAGTTTATTTTTATTCAATTATTCTATACTATTATACATCTGAAAAGAGTAAAAGTGACTCTCACATCATCACCCAGGCCATATTACTACAGGTAGAAACGTGAATTTTTGAACAAAATTCTTTTTGTTACGAAAGAAATGATTTTTTAAAAAAATATACATCTCTTAGGGAGATTTTTTTTCTAAGAAGAGAATATCTCACGAATCCCTGAAGTTAGAAAGATTAAAGTCGGCATATAACATTTCCACTACGAATAACAACACGTATTTCAGTGTTTTGAAAATATTCGCGCCTCAGAGGGGAAAGAAGGGCAATTTGTATAATGCTCAAATTTCTCACTATTTATTAAGAAAAATGTCCAAAACAAGTATTCGTTTAAGTTGGAGGTGATATATTGGTATTTCAACTCTCAACTAAAAGGAAGAGACTTTTTCCTTCGTTTTTGAAAATTTTTATTATTAAAATTTCTCATCATTTGTTGTAAAATATCTAATGTAAAGAGTCGCTGAGATGTAAACTTTGGTGGTGTTTAAACTCTCAACTAAAAATAAGAGAATACGTGTTTCAGCATTTTTGAAAATTAAGCTCCTAAAAGGAAGAAGAACTAATTTCTATAATGTTCAAATCTCCCACTATTTATTATGAAAACACCAATGCAAGGATTTTCTTAACTTGTAAGTCAGAAAATCGATATTTAAACTATTAATTAAAAATGAAGGAATACGTGTTACAGTGCTTTACATAAGCTTAACTCCTAAACGAGGACAATCTACCACTCTCTATATAAAGTAATTTCCAATGAATGAGTGATTAAACTGTTCAACATCTAGGTCAAACTGCTGAAAGTAGAAACATGGATAACATAGCAAGAGATTTGGGGATTTGGATAGTGTATACGATTTGTGGCCTAAGATATAATTACGGAATGATTTTTGGAAATTCAACGTAGAAAGAGAACGGAATTGTGGGGGTTGCAATAAGATGTTCATATCTCGGAGTTCCCTAAGGTGGATCACTAGGTGTTCTCGGTGCTATGCTAAACGCTGCTTGAATACTGCGGTGGAGGCGCGGTGGCTCACTGGTAGAGCGTTCACCTCCGGCGCTTGGGGTCCCTGGTTCAATCCCAGCTCGCGCCGTGTGGACTTTGTGGTGGACAAACACCGTGCTCGTGGGTTTTCTCGGGGTTCTCCCGTTTCCTCCCACTTTCTTCATTCCACCATTTCACTCATCTCTCATCATCACCGTCTCCTTTAGCCTAACCGGCATAACCGTGGGACGTAAAACTTAAAGATTTCATTTCATTTTTTTGAATACTGCGGCATTGCCAGATAGTGTCGAGTGTTTACAGATGCCAGATAACAAAGGGAGTAATCATGAAATTCTGCTTAGATACTTACTGGAGAACTTAGTTTTCGACCCTTACCGCGATTCCGCTTCTCAAAACTGCAACGCTAGAATCCAGGAATTTTCAATTTGTGACTACTACAATAAACGTAGAAATTTGGCAACAGCGCATTATGGCGTTCTGCGCAAGTTTCTTCTCAAAATCTATTTCCTTAAATGTAAATTAATATTTAAATAAAATATGAAACATAACACGGAAAACGGTCAAACAATATATCTATTTCGTGATAGGATTGTTAAAATACTTTAAACTTACAAATAAACATTTCATAAAATGGAGCACTTCTAGTAAGATCTAACAGCAAGTGCCATCTTGTGTGCTCATTGTAAAACGAATCAAATATTTTCTTTTATTTGTTACATTTTTTCGATATCAGGAGAGAGAACCAAATGAATCAGTGTCTTGTGCTGTAGCTGAAACAATACTCTATCTTATAGTACAATATTTATAATATGTAACGTTTCACTACGCAGTAGTTAAGGAAATGAGCTAAAATATGTACTGACTTCCGGGTGGTGATCCACCTTAAGATTAGAGACATGGAATTTAGTGTTTTTAATTAAATACCTACGTGTTCCAGCAATTAAATGCCGACTGAAAGCAGTGAATTCTTATTAATATTTAGTTCAAACTCTTTTCTGCCGAAGAATTTGAAGTTTAAAAGATATAAAACGATAATTATGCCTGTTCTGCTGTCGCTTACTTCGAGCCAAGAACGCAGATTGAAAATAATTGAAAATAAATAAAATACCCAGGAGAATATTTGTACTCAAGAGGAATGGAAAGCGGGAACCGGGGAAGGGAACTTCATAAAAAGGAAGTGCATAGCCTAACATTGAAGGGTCATTTTTAAATAAGGCTCAGGTGGGCAGATCATGTAGCCAGAATAGAAGAAAGTAGGACGCTTTCAAAATTTTAACCAGAAACCCAATCCAAAAAGACCATTAGGAAGATCTAGGAGCAGATGGGGGACAACATTAAGATAGATTTCGCAAAATTAGAAATAAAAGTAGAAACTGGATTTAGTTGGCTACAGACAGAATTCAATGGAGAATTTTTGTGAATTCCGTATTGAACTTTCGGGTTCCATAGACCATAGCGTTTTCTGATATTTGTCCAAGAAGGAAAGAAAAAAGTGGAAAGGAAAAGGACGGAGATTGAAGTACTTATTAAATTTGATATTTGGACTTTTCATTTAAAATAATTAAACGTATTTCAACGCTTGTAGATGTTTGACCTAGAATTAAAAAAAAAAAAAAAAAAAAAAAAGGATGGGAATGGCTCACTAAGATGCCCTTCCAGGTGTTCGAATTTCGTGCGAAAGGTGCAGAAGGAAGTAGAAAAAAACTAACCGCGGTAAAAGTAGTATTAAAAAACGAAATTACATCTTCAGTTTTATCCCGTGTAGGCTAAAGGAGACGGTGGTGAAGAGAACTGATGAAATGGTGGAATAAGGAAAGGGGGAGGAAATGAAGAGCTTGAGGAAAACTCCCATACATGGTGTTTGTGTTTGACCACTTGGCGTGAGCTGGGATCAAACCAGGAACCCCTCTATTACTGAATCATCGAGGCCCCCTGCTAGTATTATGTATATAAAGTTTATAACGGAAATCACTAAATCGATGTACGATCATTCAAAGTTGATTGTTTATTGAAATAGAAGTAATTGAAAACGGAATACTTACTGCATTGGATGTGTTGATATCGATGTTTGACTTCAGGTATTCGAGCACTTTCTCCAAATTGCCTGCCCTTGCAGCTCGGAGGAAAGCAGTGTTTCCATCCGACTGAAAAAGAAAGAAAAAAGAATTATTTTATGAGAAACTCTTCAAAGTTTTAACAATAAAACAATAAGTACTACTTGAATTTTAACTATCAATAATTATTATGACAAACAGAAAATTCTTTGTGTAAATGATAAATACATACAATGGGCAATTAAAGTATCACGATGTGATTAATAATGGGGATTAATATATATTTAACTGATAATATACAATATTCGCAAGAAGATATACAGATATGAAAAACTTCTAATTTATTGGTGTTTAGTTGTTGCAAATACTACGTTAAGCTTATTACGTTCAAATACAAACAGTAAAAATAAGTAGATATAATGATTAATAGTTGGGTTAGCATATGACAAACTTTAAAACAAAAGATACGAACCACTGCACTACACTTTCTCGTTCCAATTTCTTCGTTTTAAACTAAATCATGTTGTGCTCTAGGCATTAATGAAACATTTTCTTGTGATATACGAACAAAATTATAACACGTTTTCAGATAGCTTCACAAAAAGAAAACTCATCCTCAAAAGTAAACTATCTCTTGTAGATTTTTCCATAAAAAGTTACTTATATCATATGTTGGTGTTATTCATGAAATATAAGGCATTAACCACCATGAGGCATCAACGCTATGCCTAACCGTTTTATATTATATTACATATTTTATATCATATTATATATATATATATATATATATATATATATATATATATATATATATATATATAAATTTGTGTGCCGCATGGCACTTATAAATGCCTCACATTTTTTTTATTTTCGAAAATTATGCACATGAGTACGCAGAATTGGTCCAAATAGAATAAGAAAAATCAAAATTACGTTTTGGCCCCAGGGATATAGTTTTTGCTAATATATTGTGGCAGTTAAAGGGTTAAACCACACCTTGTGGATATTCTTATGGAAGTGATTTATGCAACATTATAGGAATATTCAATATGTATGAAATATTAACAAAATTGCCTGAAGTCTGTTTTGAGAAACCCTCCGATGAAAACATCTCCAAGAATAAACTACTCCTTGTAGATATTTTTCCAAGCCAAAAGCGTTATACCACCACACTTATTTATTTCATAAATAAATAATGGAATATTTATTTATGAAATATGAACATAACTGCCTCAGTTGATTTTAAAAATTTCCGGAAAATCTCACCCTAAGAATAAACTACATTTCGTACGTTTTTTCTAAGGACAAATGAGTTATGCTACATTGTCAAATTGATAATGAAATATTTATTTATGACATATGAACAAAATCGTTTGAATTGTTTTCGCTAAAAGCGTCAGAAAAAAGAGAAAGAACACTCCCAAGAGTAAACTACCTCTTCTCGGTTATTTCCAGATATATTACTTATACCACAGTATGGATTGGAGGCTAATGAAATACTGAATTACGAAATATAAACGAAATCGTTAGAGCCGTTTATGAGAAAATCACGTTTTCTTCTTAATTTTTATCCTTCAGTTAACTTCCTTATTTCTAGGGGTAGGATAAAAATTCGAGAAACTTCTGTGGAGAATCACACAGAAACCTTAAGTTTAAAATTTGGGTCAGATACGTTGGATGGTATGGCCTCTAGATGAGTGTACATTAGGACGAACGGACGAACAGATGGACATGTGGAAAAATAACTTTTTTCGGTATTTATGGGCCATGAAGGGTGTAAATCCTTTGAAATCTGGAATTAGATGTTTTCACTATCATTATATTTTCTTTTCTTCTTTCGTCACTCGAAAATAAAAAGAAAGGCATTTTTAGATTTCACACACAAATCAGATTACTCGGCAAAAACTCTTTAATGATATAGGGAGAAAACATAATCGATGCAATTAAACCTTTACAATACCAATTACGGGAATATTAATTTTTAAGGAGCTTGGTTTACCTAAACTTCATTATACAATTTACCCTGTTCGTCCGTAGATGAGGCAAGAAATCTTTAGATTTATTTGATAGATCACCATCAAATTTGATCAGAATGTAAAGGGTCAAAACTTATCGTTTTTGGAGGAAATATTTAAACCGAAAGTTGTTAAAATCAACTATTTCTGGGTTTTACATTGCTCAAGAGCAAAAATGGTAATTGATAGGGAGAACCGGTTTTGTGCAATCGATTAAGCGTTCAAAAATTACATTTCATCTCCATTCGTAATTCCCTACTAAAACCGGAAGTGGAAGAAATCTACTACAACTCTCGGTTTCGATATTAATCTACAGAGAAAAAATTATAGGAGACAGCGAGAAGCGGTTTTCTTTTGGAATCGATTTAAGAGGCCTCATCCAGGCGAAATTAAAATACCGCTAATTTTACAGTAATTATGTGATATCTTCAAATAGATAAAAGATAATTGAAATGTGGAACAAGAGCGCCCTAGACAATATTATTTTGCGTGAGGTACCAT
This sequence comes from Thermobia domestica, assembly GCF_964235325.1. Classification (NCBI taxonomy): domain Eukaryota; kingdom Metazoa; phylum Arthropoda; class Insecta; order Zygentoma; family Lepismatidae; genus Thermobia; species Thermobia domestica. Next base: position 288,214,320 of record NC_137454.1, read on the forward strand.
TATCACAAGTCACCTAGTCGCTTTCCGTTTTCAGCCGTTTAGAAACGCGAAAATAAATGCCGATTTTCAAAATGGCTGGAAATCGAAAGCAGATAAGTGAGTCGTGATAACGGTATCTCATGTAAAATGATATTGTCTAGGGTGCTCTTCTTACACATTTCGATTATCTTTTATCTATTTGAAGATATCACATAATTACTGTAAAATTAGCGGTATTTTAATTTCGCCAGGATGAGGCCTCTTAATGTTCTAACGGAGGGGGGGTGCGGTGGTTTAGTGGTAGAGCGTTCACCTCCGGTGCTTGGGGTCCCTGGTTCGATCTCAGTTCTCGCCGTGTGGACTTTGTGGTGGACAAACACCGTGCTCGTGGGTTTTCTCGGGGTTCTCCCGTTTCCTCCCACTTTCTTCATTTCACCATTTCACTCATCTCTCATCATCACCGTCTCCTTTAGCCTAACCGGCATAACAGTGGGACGTAAAACTTAAAGATTTCATTTCATTTTTTAATGTTCTAACAACCATCTTGTTTCCTAACCCTGTATTCAAAACAGAAGTGACGGAAATCAACTACTTCCGATTTTAACGTTGATCGTTATAGACTAAAAATGGTTAACATAGCGAGAGGCAGTTTTCTACAATCAACTAAGCTTTCCAAGAATATATTTCATCTATACTCTTAATATCTATTGAAAACCGGAAATGGCAAAAAAAAAAAAAAAATCAACCACTTCGTTGAGTAATAGATAGAAAGTAGTAGTTCTGTGCAATCCATTAAACATCCCAAGAATACATTTCATTTCCATTTTCAACTTCATACTCAAACCGGAAGTGGTTGAAATCCACTATAATTTCCGGTTGCAATATCGTTGTACAGAGAGCAAAAACAATACGAGATAGGGAGAAGCAGCTTTCTCGAATCGATTTAACGTCCTAATAATAGGTACCATCTTTTCTCTTAACCTTTTTATTAAAATCGGTGATCACTATACAATAAAAACTGTAATAGATGATGAGAAACGGCCTTCTGTAATCAATCAAATGCAACCAAGAATATTACATATTCATTCTTATCTCTCGATTAAAGCCGGAAGTAGCAAAAAACATTCGCTTCCGGCTTTAACGTTTATCGTTATCGAGTAAAAACGGTAACAGCGACAAGCGGATTTCTTTTAATAAATTAAGCATTTCAAGTATATATATTCTCCACTCTAATCTCTCTTTACTGCAACCAGAAACGATATAAATATACTACCATTTCCAGTATCAATATTGAGATCATATCACACCCTATAAACCAAACTCCTTTACGTGATATACACGTGACACTGCTATTTGATTTCCTTCGCGCTTACATCTGGATTTGTTGTTCTTTTAAATTTAACATTGCAACAATATTATTATTAACTGCTATGTACAAATATAGATTAAAATTGAATTCTTTGTATGTATCCTCAAAAAAGATAGACATTTCCCTATTTTTCTAAAACCACACCCGAACCGTCTTTAGGGCTCGAAAAAAAAAAATCTTCAGTAAGAAAGTGCGTCTGGTCAACTCAATTAATGGGACATTAAAAAAAACCGACAAAAGTTATTCAATGAAGTTTGTGTATACGAAGTTCATATGTTTGATCAGAGTTCGAACTCGCAAACCTGCAGTTCAAGTATGTTAAATACAAAGCCAAATTTTGAAACTCAACGTGAAACACTGAATAACATTATAATGAATATATTTCTGGAAGAAAAGTTTTAAATAATTTATAAAGACTTCAAACTAAACGTGGAGACCTATTTTTTATCAACAAGTATTCACACGAGAAGAAAACATTTAAAAGAACTAGACATGTCATAATGAAGCTGGAAACTTGGCTATATTTGTTAACAGACCACATAATTTTTAATGAGTCAGATGATTGTGTTTCATGTTTTGTGGGCTATCGAAGTCATTACGCTCTAAATTTACTACTAAAGTTACTGGAACCACTTAAGTCGCTGAACTGCAAACAGGATTTGAAAATACAAACACATGTACCGAAAGCGTAAAGCTGCACGAGAGAATCGAAATAAATAAACAAATAAATGATCTCCCTCGTGGTTAAGCAGTTAGCCCACGTGCCTTTGGTGTGGGAGATCTGGGTTCGATTCCCGGCGGGAGCTTACGTGCTTCGGATTCCATGTTAAGCTGCAGATCTACGTCTCATCTAGCCTCGCTACTGAAAGGGATGATAAAACTCAACATATCGAATCAAATTATATATTATTATACAGTTCAACGATTTTTTTAAAAAAATAAGCAGTTGAGTATACAGTGTTCAAGAGATTTCTAATAAGTAATTTCCATTCCTTCTAATACGTTAAAACTATTGTAATTTTTGTTTGTTATTGATAGTATTTTTTCTTCCAGTCAAACTGAGGTTATCACTTTATTGAGAACACATAATAATAATAATAATAATAATAATAATAATAATAATAATAATAATAATAATAATAATATTTTTTAAAAAATATTTCAATTACATGAATATACTGTAATAATGCCTTCACCAATGGATAATACAGGAAAGAAAAACTAGCGAAAATAGGGGCAATGAACTAAGTAGCGCATGATTATCAGTCAATAAATTCTGATTCTATCTGTTGAAGTTTCAGTGCACGCAAAGAATGCAGAACTTTAGACAGGGAAGTGCACGGTGTCCCAGGTGGGATGGGCACGCGATTTCGTTTCGTCATTCTCTTCCTTGCATGACTTGGCAACTCTGCCTCGAATGAGGTTTCCATTTTTCGTTAAAGAAGACAGAAGCATATTCGTACAAGCTTTTTTATTCCGTAGCTAACTGCAGAATAACAGAAGCAGACATATTTCTTTGAAATATTCTTTCGGTTTTTTTTCTACTGTAAGTTTTCCAACATTGGAATTGCCTACGTTTCCAAATACTAGACTACCGTATTACAATATTCTTTGAAAGAACAAAGTGACTACTTTTACGAGAATTTACATCGTATTTTAATTTTGACAAGGAACGTATAGGTCACTAGCTTTCTTAGGGATATTGATATGAATAATATCTTTCAAACAGCAATAGTCTTTTGAACTGCTTCATTTTAATGCTTTATTTTTTTAAATTATAGAAAAGTTTTATTGTATATTTAATACTTTTAAACTTACAGGCTTTTAAACTGCTCGTACATATATTATCTTAGATTCATAGGGTCTTATGCAGAGACGTTCTGACACGTGATTAGAGCCATACTAAGGAGTGTGACTAACATGTTTCCTGCAGTAGTCAGGCTTTTAGTATGAAGCTAATCGTACGTCAAAACGACTCTGCAAAAGGCCCATAGTTTCTACGTCATTGTCATCAGAATGAATTAAGCTTTCGCATACACATCCCTTTTGGATGCCAAATTAGGGACAAATTCCGAGATTTTCTCGCAAATTTCAAGAAAATAACTTTCCGGTAATCTATTTGAGCTCCCCTAACGGATCTTTGGTCGCAGATACATCCATGAATCGTAAACACACATCCTTCCTTCAAGACTTTTAAATAGACGAAATACGAATATTAGGTATGAAGATAACAATAATTTTGTAATCAAAAATATAGTGCGAAATTGATTTTTTTTAAGAAAAAGTAACAAAGAATACACTTAAGGTTAGTTTAAAGGGACAAGTTTTGCCGATAGATGTCACTACAGTCTTCACATCTCTCTCATGTATTTTTTAAATTTCACGAAAATTCACGATTTCTCTTACAAATTTCAACCTAGAGATTTCAAATTTTTAGAGAAGGAACTTCATAACCTATCGAAAGCAACAATTCGTGCCGATTTTTTATTTAGAATTTTCTTCATTGATGAAATGGCTTGTTTGTTGAAAGGGATATCCAAATCTTTAACAATATAACTGTTTCAACAGTGAAGAAAAATCTAAATAAGAAACCGACACGGATTGTTGCCTTCGATAGGGTATGAAGTTTCTTCTCCAAAAATTTGAAGCCTGTACGTTAAAATTTGTAAGAGAAATTGTCGATTTTCGTGAAAGATAAACAATACATGAGAGAGATACGAAGACTGTAGTGACATCTATTGGCGAAACTTGTCCCTTTACACCAACCTTAAGGAAGGTCGTGCTCATGCCCTAATTGTCTTAGACTCGAGCCTTATAAATGGTTGTCTTTAGAATGAAGAGGACTTAAAACACTCACAGATTAAAGAATTAAAGAAGTGGAAAACAAGTAAAACATATGAACGACTTAACGTCTTTTTGAAAAATAGTTTTTTGGGGTCCTTTTTATTTTTTACTGAAATCAAGTCCTGCAAAAGTTTCCCAATATTACTTTGAAATGATTAAAAAATTGAGGTCCTGAAAAAAATAACGAAACTTCCAGTTTAACGTTCCAGAATTAGGTTAAAAGGAGACGGACGATTAATGGAAGTGAATGGTTATTAAAAAGTTGAGTTGATTCTGAGTTTAACGTCCCGTTCAGCAGCAAGGCTATATAAAACGTGGACCTACTGATTAACGTGGAATCCGAACCACATGAGCTCCTGCCGGGAATCGAACCCGGGTCTCCCACTGGTTATTAAAGTATTAGTAGAATGGAAAGGTGCGACGAAACGGGAGAACTGACCAAAGGTACAGTAGAACCTGTTCCTCTTGCGCTGAATCCTTATCAAAAAGCCATTACTCGCTATCCCTTAGTGTTCTTGTCTTACGGCGATAAGGGTTGAAACTGGAAATTAATTTGAACTACTTCCAGTTTGAACAGAGGGTTAAGGGAGGAGATAGAATATATTCCTGAATAGAATATATGGAAATCAGTATTGAAACAAAAGTAATAGCAAATTTCAACCACTTTTAATTTTGGTTGAGTGCTGCGGAAAGTCATAGTATGTTGCGTCGAAGCACTGAACTATTTGCGAAAAACAACTTCTCGCTATCTGTTCCCTTTTTTGCTCTATGGAACTAAACCCCATTGAAATTGGAAATGACTAATTCGAGTCATTTTTGATTTGAATACAGGATTAACGGAAGAGAGAGAACCGATTGCAAAAAACCGCACCGCGATTGTTTTTTAATCTTTTTCCTCTGATACCTGTCGATAAACGGACGGACGGACAAAGCCGTTCCATAAAACTTCCGACACTTATGCAGAGTATAGTTTGGAAGCCTAATAAATAGCAACCATGACAAACTTTAAAAATCCTAAAAGCTTCAGAAAAAATGTTTAATGGGCATAAATACACGATCTAGTCAAGTGAACTATAAATGACCACACGAGGTCTTGTCAATTGAAAAGTACGATCAAATACCAGAAGGAAAGGGGAGTGATGCTCTATAGTTCCCCTTGGATTCGCCTTTCGCTCAAATTAATTTTCCTCAAGAAATGTACTATAAAACCATAATGTCCAAGTGGTAATATAACTTCAAGCTAACACTGACTTCTAGGTTCTAACTGATAATATTACAATATAATCTGATGTTGTTCCACTCACGTAAACTGGTACAATAAATGGGAAATATCCGCAAAAAGACGAACTAAAATCAACATTAAAAATAAGTGTTTTTCCAACCCTTCATATACGAGATAAGAAACTATACCTCATCACAGTCCATCCAACTGTCCTTTGAATCTACACTAAATGAAGATATTTTATGGATGATCAAAATTTTATGAAAATTGCTATATATGTTATATATAGTATCTGATTAAAATATTTACAAGAGAGTTAAATATGGCTTCGGTTTCCGTGTTTTGAATAAAGCTGGTATTTCTAAAATCAATACAGTCAACGTTATCGTGCAAGGATTACAAAATACTTAGTAAGTTTTCTCTGCGAAAGTTTAACTTTGCATTTAACTGAGATCGTAAGAAATATTTCGGGTTGCTAAAAAGTCAGGAAAGTTAAAAATGTCGACTGCACATTTTTAACTAAGGGAGATTTGATATATTTCAAATTCCACTTTTGGAAGCAAATTTCAATTTTGTATATGCAAAGAAATTGTTTGACAAGATCCTATGTTTCTGAAATGTTTTTCCAGTTTAATAATTAAAATTTATACTAGCTTCATTCACTATGGATGTGGCGAATGTTTATAATATTAAATGATTTACGAAAATAAGATCAAACTTTAGTCAATGGTCCAAACTGACATACAGAGTAATTACAATTTATCTTATATCGCACGAAGAATACGAGTTTACATGTGTAGAATCCATATTAAAGTAATTTTCATACACCAACTGAAAGTAGTATCAAGCTGTTTTTATTTTATTTATTTTTTTAATTTATCATAATCAATTACCCTAATTTTTCGAATATACGTGAAAATTATCAGCAAATAAAACCTCTAATTGTTTAGATGTTTTAATAGAATTGGATAAATTCAATACTAATAAGTAAAATCTTAGATTTGACTCGTGAAGGACTCCAGATCGAAGTTCTATTTTCTCAGACACAAATTCTCTAAGTGAACTCTCAAAGATTTATTTCGTGTATTACACTGTAAATACAATGAACCACATAAGAAAGATAAAAAATATATATTCTAAAGTTCATTATTGTTTATCAAACAATAAATCAAGTACAACTGTCCGTTTAATCAAAGTAAGTGCTATCCTCCATTTGCTATTTACAGGAAAATCAAAAACGTGGCTAGAGACCTTGATGTGGTTTAACTAACGATCAATAACGTCCCTGCGAGACCGGACACGTTAGATCTGCATTGCGGAGTGTTGGGTCCTATTGCTTTTAAATCGCTACTTTTGAATCGTTTATAAAATTTCATTTATACTTGAAGTTTTAACATTTATTGAAAACAAAGTTGTGCTAGTCTTACATTTTCATTGCATGTACTGTATTCTATTATCACTAGGCAATCATCTACTACTAACTGAGAAGTTTCCATGCATTACGTCTTTCGCTTGCCTCGTCGTCTTGACGTTTACACGTACAATACCGTTCAAACATTTGTAATCTTCTTCCTACTTATATTTTCCTTTCATGTACATCGTCTACCTCATCCTCAAAATCCAACTTCTCATTATCCTAACTACTCTTTTTTTTCCCTCTTTTTAATTATCTCTAACACTATCTCCCGAAATTTTAATACATTTTCATTGCTTTTCCATTTTACAAAATTTGTCTTCTACCACTTTTCGAATGCTTACAGCAGTTTGTCTCAACTTCAAGTGTTAGTCTTGCACTAAATTATATTTTTAAAAGGGTTTTTAGGTTCTCCATGTAAATGATTCATTCATAATTTCTTTTGTTACTTTTGTTTCTGTTCTTCGATAATAATAATAGAACTATCTGTACCAAAAACTAGTAAGTTTCTTTTAAGTTTACTTTATCTGGAATTAAGTTTACTTTATCTTTAAGTTTACTTGCTTTATTATATTATCAATTATGTTAACCCGCAAAACAAGTGGAAAAGAAAAACGAAGGGATGCCATAATGGTATTCAGGAAACGCCTGATTTAATGGTTTAGAGTGTATTAAGGCTATAAAGTGAATCAATTGAAATACCTGAATCTGATTAAAGCTTCATACTATGATGCTGTATCAACCATCCGAATAAAGTTTCTTCATTTAGTATTATTAAAAGAACTTTTATCTTACATATATGTAAACTCTCAATATTATTAGATTCCATTTTTATTTCATAGAATTTATCAGACGCCGTTTAAATTCATATTATAAACTGAATCTATGACTTAGGTCTAGATGCAAAATAAACTCTAGCAATGGCATTGCGTGACATCTAACTGGCATGACTGAAAAGAAACAGGAGACCGATAGTCGCCCTCGAAGTCACACAATCTTCACGGTTTGTGCAAGAAGAGATATTTAGCCTCTAAATTGGAGCGATCAAGAAATTATTCACATTAATTAGATCCTTTGACACAGCGACGAGCACTAACTTTAACGTTAAAATGTAATATTCATAAATGCCTATTTTGGTGCCCTTATATTTTGCAAGTTTACTATTTGTCTCGAGAATGTGTCGAAATACACAATTTGTCTTATACTACACAACTGTTTCATTACTGGCGTTGCAAATACACGATTACTTATTTAGACGATAGTTCACAATGCATTTTCGGAGAAAAGAAAAGAAAAAACATGGCCTATAACAGAGACTATACTCGTAAGGCAAAGGCAAATCCGGAATACAACCTATAGTAATTATGCCAGGTTTGACTAGTCGTTGTTCCCTATGCTCCAGATATTTTCAGAGAAATTAACTGCCCTAAGTGAGCTTCGTGGTGGACAAACACCGTGTGCGTGTATTTTCTCGGAGTTCTCCCGTTTCCTCCTACTTTTTCATTAACCGTTATCGTTTATTTCATCATCACCGAATCCCTTAGCCTCGAAGCATATTCATGAGACATTAAACTAAAACCCTTCGTGATTATATGGTTAGAGTAGGTGATTTTACCCGGTGGGGGCTCATGTAATTCGGTCCCATTTTTAAGCTGTAGGTGCACGTCTCATATAGCCCTGATGTTGAACGGGGCACTAACTCCTAATCAACCAATAATCACGCATTAAACTGAAATGATACTCGCAAAATGCCGTTAGTGTTTATGCAATTGATTTCCAGATGTTTTCAATAACAGAAAATTACGCATTTTACGAGTAATTTATTGTAAACATACTTTAATACTTAACATTCGCATAAATACGTACAGCACTGTACAATTCAATAATAATGAAAGCGTTTGGACTAATAGTCAACAAGCAGGTTCGTCACAATCATTAAAGTTAACATATTACTAGGTATGATTCCACTTCTCGTTAACAGAACTACCAGTTTCACAACGATCATTATCATTGGTCATACTCGTAATTGAACAACTGATTCGGCTTCATGATCCTTTAAAGCCTTATTGAATTGCTCGTTAAACAACCGTAACATCCTTTTCATTATTGAGCTAATATTAGGGAAACGGAGTACTGGAAGAAACGGAAGTGTCTCGAGAATATCCACGCAAATGACATTTGTGTACCGTGCAGTTTACGTGGGCTAAGGTCGAATCTGACAGTGAGACCAGGCGCACCAGAAGTGAGCACTACGTTACTCAACCACGGTGCGCAATACGGTGGAAATAAACTATGAAGAATATATAATCTTTCAGTTTAACGTCCAACGATTATGACTTTAAGGCTAAAGGAGACGAAGGCTAAGGAGAATTGGTTAAATAAGAAGGTAGGAGGGAACAGGAGTATCCCAAGAAAACCTATGTTGTCCACCACAAACTTTCTTAGCTGGCAATCGAACCAACTCCCCTCCCAGAGGTAATCACTCTATCACTGAGTCACCGTACACGCCATGAAGAATATATAAATAAATGCTTGATATAATACTGAACTCAAGCATACGTCAGATCAGTTTTGTTTCCTGAGCTCGCGCTGAACGTCCATTAGGATACGAAAACTTAATTACCCCAGAGACCAATATAACATGGATTTTTATTAAAAAATGCCATACCCTGAATTTTCAAAGATTTCTTTTTTAGAGTGATCTTTGAATTCAACATGCCTTAATTACTCCTAGTAGCTTAAAGAAAAAAAAAAAGAAGAAAATAAAGGGGAAAGAAACAACGGATGAGCAATACTAAAAATTGCCTGGTTCTTCCCTTGACATTTCTTCCTTGTGCTTTCCCCCTCCATTGCTTTTCACATCGTGGTTTTCTCCCCCAACCCATGAGTCAGAGTCAAAAGATACGGAGACAAAAACGACAAAATCGAGAACGTGCAACCAAATCATGTTTTTGAAACTGCTTCTTTTTAGCCTCCCACTAAAACAAAGCGACGCTCAATAATCGAACGAATCGTGTATATGCAATTTAGTTAATGTTTTGTAATGCGGGAAAAGTAAGTAAATATATTCTAGTTCAGTGAAACAGAAACAATTATTTGTAGATAATTTCCAGTGTTAGACAATCAAAAACAAGTATCTGTCGACATCAACTGACTTTTCTATAAATTGTTCTGAATGTTGCGTTTCTGTTATAGTTACGCACATTGATTTAAGTGGCACGGGAAAGATTTGCGAAATTATAGTACACAAATTTGTTATTTTTCAAAGCTCCGGTACCTAGTAATAACTTGATGCTGTAATAATTCCTTCCATTAAAAAAGTGTATATTGTAATTTTAATTACCTATGTTTGATTTCATTCCCTAGCAAAACTTTCCCTTCTGTGTGTGAAGCAGGAGGAGGGGAAGCCACGGAGCCAAATTAACCGAAATTTTGTTTAATGATGTCAGATGGTGGTAACGATTAATAGGCTTCCTCCACATTCAAGGAAGTTCAGCGGCTCACTCTATGACTAAATGCTTCTTGGTTTGCTACCGTTCTTTTATTTTCACATCTTATTTTCAGACGACTAGAAAAAAAAAAAGTTTTCCGTAATGTCCAGCGAGACCTTTGGCTGCGGAATATGCCATATCACCGGTCCCCAAAGCGTGTCATTTCTTTCCAGTTTTGCACGTTAATCACTTATCTGCTCTGTCAAGGACTGCAATCTACACATTTTGTTTCAGCACAAATTGTTTTAATCGGAGTGATGAACTCTGTATTGATAAGACATAAAAACTATTATCTCTATAATGCTCTATAATGGAAGTCGTAATTATCAAATGCAATTCCTTGTAAATATTAACATTTTATGTGTTAATATTTTTTTTCTTTAAGCAAAATCAATTAAGATACATTTGTGGTAACCAGAGATTCAGTGAATAAGTAAGGTCTAATAGAACTGACTACGTCACCGGCATTTCAGTAATGAAGAACACACACAACAAACGGAGACAGAAATTCAATTCCAGACTCCAGCAATCAGTTTTCAATTTATCGAATTACTAATTTTTCAACGACACCTTCACCAAGAAATTCATCCCATCGTAGTATCCGGGAAATTGAACAAAATCACTACAAAACAACTGAGAATATTATAACTTTTGTTTGGATATGGTTTGTGTGTATGATTTGCAAATGATATGGCGCTTGTGGCGAAATCTGAAGAAAAAATCAATAAGATGTTACAAAATGTGAGGAGGGTTGTGAAGAATATGGGATGAAAATAAATGATAAGATAGACAAAAGCCATGGTGATTAGAACGAAGCGATCGGTGTCAAACAGAAATAGAAAGAGAGAAAATAGAACAGGTGACTTAGTTTTCCATATCTGGGTAGTATTATTAATGATGATATGAGGTGTGAACGTGAAGTAAAAGCAAGGATAAGAATGGCGAAAGAAGCCTTTAAGAGGAACAAAAGTCTATTTTGTGGGACCTTGAATAAAGAATTGGGAAAAAGGTTCATAAAATCCTTCGTGTACAGTATTGTTTTGTATGAGTCAGAAACATGGACATTAGTCTACGCAAAAATGATTAAAAACGACTTGAAGCATTCGAAATGTGGGTGTGGAGAAGAATTGAGAGAATTAACTGGCTCGAACAGAAAACGAATGAGAGGGTGTTAGAAATCGTGGGAGAGAAAAGAACAATTTTAGACATTGTTAAGAACAGGAAAAGAAACTGGCTAGGACATTGACTAAGAAGGAACTGTATCATAAGGGACGTGCTACAGGATATGGTAAGACGAAAGAGAAGTAGGGAGCGAAAGAGACTACACATTATTAATAGACGATATCAAAATAGAAAAATCGTATGTGAAAATGAAGAGATTAGCGGAAGACAGTAGAGCATGGAAGCTTCTCAGTTGCGGCAAGTGATCTGCCAATACTGGCAGAATACCTATGATGATGGTGATGATGAAATTTTTAATAACAGTTTACTCTGGCATGCAGATCACAGTTGAGAATGGAAGCAATTTATATCACATATTAACTTATATTTCCAGAATGTATTTATACAGAAACTTTGCAGTAAAAGACTCATATGTGTATATTGCTCACTCACAAATTGAATGAAATAATACTGAACCAATTTATAGTTACACAACTATGACTAAAATGGCGCACACGCAGTATGCCACTTAAAACTGCTTGAAGCATTAACTATGAGAATTACTGTTTCCCTTAACTTCGCTAGTGAGTTCCACGAAGCTAATACATAACCTATTACGACATCGTATGCATGACATTGAAAAAACCTTGACTTCTGTATAGCTCCCAAGCAATAATTATATATATATTTATAAAAACACAGTGTTCTAAAAACAAGTGAGAACTTGAACAAGGGTATCCATAAAATATGGAGTATATAGATGTCCATGAGTATAAGGGTACGAAAATACAAGCTCATATTAAAATAATAAACCAATGCATATTTACAGTCTATGACCATATTTATCAGAAGAATTATGTGACGTACTTTCAATTGACATAACATTTAATGGCTTGACTTATACAATAACTTAACTTCTTACGTAATTTGGCAAACAAGCTTAAATACTATTAAAGCACATTAAAACCACTGTGGTGGATACAACTGTAAAATATGTCAAATTATGACTAAAATACAAATGTATCATTGCATAAAATTTTGTTTCGTCAGAGTGTCGTTACGTGATTGCGCCGACTATTCTAACCTGTATTTCTGTGCGAATGTTAATATTCAGAAAACTTTTCTACTTCTTACTTCTGGAATTTTCATATGAAACAGTACTACCATACCAAAAACTTAAGGTTCGATCCCAGCTCGCGCCAACTGGACTTCGTGATGAACACACACCGTGTGCGCGGGTTTTCTCGGAGTTCTGTTTCCTCCCACTTTATTCGTTTTACCACTGCATTCCTTTCTCATAATTACCGTCTTCTTTAGCCTAGTCGGCATAGGCGTGAAAGTTTTCATTTCATTTTCCAAAAACTTAAACTAGTTAGATATAAAGAGTTAATTACATTAGTTGAATTATACGTTCTGCTCTACATGCTCTACGCCTGTATACTACAGTGGCGGATCCAGGGGGCAGGATCCAGGGTGCGGATCCAGGGATCCCGCCCCCCAAGAAGATGAAACTTTTTTTAAAATTTTATATATAAATAAAATCCATCCCAGAGTTTGGAGCTCTTAAAAGTAGTTCTAAGTAGCAGTATTACAACCCACCGCCCCCCCCCAGAAGTCCGTCCCGGATCTGCCCCTGGTATACTAATATAAATTAGGAAACAACATAGGACTACGTGCATCACACGTAACCTTACTAACACTGAAGTGAAAAGTAAAGAATCGAAGGGATTGTCAGAAGGATTATGGTAAATGATGCAACTTTTAGAGAAAATTAACGTTTATTGCGAACTTCTGGGTCGTGCCCGGAACTGGCAATTGCTGAGTATTACTTAAGAAAAGTTCCGGTACCGTAATTTGAAAACATTGTTGGCGCTCAAAATGCAATCTAGAAATTTTAACGTATGGCAAAATAGCCCTCCCACTTTAGAAAATTGAAACGAACTAGGTCATTCGTTTGTACTACTTTTGTACCATTTGTACCGAAAATATTTTCGTTTGTACCATTTTCCTTATAGGGTTAGTTGAGAGGTCAACTGGGGAGTTATCTTGGCGCCAAGATAGCTCCCCGCCCCTAATGTCATCCTCTGTTTCTCGAAAACTATCAGGGTACAAACAAAACTTTTTTCGGTACAAACGATTTGCTTTCGAATGGTGCATTTCAATTTTTTGTGCTGTGATACGGGGGGAGGGGGAGCTATCAAGGAAAATGGTACAAACGAAAATATTTTCGGTACAAACGAATGACCTAGTCATTGTTTCAATTTTCTAAAGTGTGGGGGGGGGCTATCTTGCCATACGTAAATTTTACACATCTCCCCCTCCCTCAAGATTCATATGCGCCCCTCTCTGCACGTTAAAATTCTGGTCACCTTAGTGATCAGCCTATTTTGAACTCAAGAAATAGTAGCACACAAACCCCGAAACTCCCTGATGCTATGCCCCACGAAGGGCCATAAGCAGCCAGGCAGCTTTTAATTGTTATACACACTCAGTACGTCGATTCCCACCGCATTTATCTTTGGTTTCTGGGCCGAAATTAATTACCATTTAAATCAAGCCACTCCCCAGTTGTGTAACAAAGAAATATACCCCCACTGGAATCGAATCCGTGATGACGCAAACCAGACATTCGCGCTATCAGCTACACGTATCAAAAATTTATCCTGAAAATTAACAAATTACCATTAGTAAATCCTTACTGACCTTGATGCTATTCTGTACCTTCCCGTTTATGGTCTCGCTGTTAGTAGTGTTAGCTATGGGTCTGAATCGTCCTCTTTTCAATATATAAGTTATCAAATACCACATAACACCATGAACTATTGCCACCAATACACCAGCAGCTATTCCAAGCATCATTGTAGCACCAAGGAACTTTTATTACACTATAAAAAACACCACACAATGAATCTGCTTGAAATCTCACCACAATTGGAAACCAAAGATTTGTGAGGTTCGACTAATTAAAAAGTTCTCTTCATCACATCACAGCTACTCACAACCGCACATTTACACTTATCGATACACTATGTAAATAATCAGAATGACTTGCTTTTCACTGAGACAACAACTACCTCGTTTGCAACAGCAGACCGGATCAAGAGAAAGATGGAAGTTCGAGAAATGATAGTATCGTTAGGCTGTGCTTGTTACTTATGCATGCTGCTCAGGTCAAAAAGAAAATAAAAAAGCAAACAAAAGCAGGTTTTGTCACAGCACATGAACCGTACGTCAACAATGTTCAATTAATCGCAGAACAATCGGAAAATGAAGTAAGAAAAACTAATCAAGTATGGCTGCTTTTGTAGGAGTGAAGAAAATAATTATTATAAGGATAGATATATATGTATAAATAGTCACAATCTAAAGGGAAAAAGGGTTCTATGTTGACTAATATATCACAACAAAATCTGCTTAGTCAGTCAGTCACAGCGACAAATGGGAAGTACACGAATTTTAAGAAACAAGTAGGAAGTTCTTGCCGTTTCACCGTTTCACTCGCAGGTATTCTCTTTAACCATCGCCAGTAGTATCTTCCGACCACGATTTTGTCACCCACCGGAACAGAGAGCTCCTTCAACCAAAGCGTGCTTTCAACCTCGAATTCCTCTGCACTACTAGTTAATACACGTTCACAGTTGTTTAAGTTAACAACAGTTCATAATAATTTGCCATTGGGATATTCCTCATAATGATCACACAAATCATAAAAGCAAACGGCCTTAGTTAGTTGTGTAAGTCTCATTTTATTTGTATATATGCTTATGGAAAACTGCTGGTAGCCGCAGGCAGTAAGTCAGTCAGTCAAGGTAGGCGGCAATGTTCATGGTGTAAACTTTTAATAGCTATTATTATTACGTAATATGAGTAAAATAATTGAGATTCATTCTTTACCTTCTTTAAAGCGTTTGTTTCTACACGAATGCAAAACTTTTCATGTCTGTACATCTTGCTCTAAATATTCCCAACATTTTCAGTCAAAAATTCACTTTATTGCTTCATAAGTACTAGTGGTAAAATACAATTGGTTTATAACGAAAGAGAAAACTCATACGTATCCAAAGAAGATTATCTGAAACTGATTTAGTATAAAATGCGATTATGCCAGTAGAACTGAATGCTTTGTTCAATAAGAATAAGATGTTTACCATATCTACTCGTAATATGATACAAAGTGCATCAAACGAAGGTTTCACATACTAATATAAGTCAATTGTCCAAATTTGATATGTAAAACATGCTTAAGGTATTAATTCCAGAGCCACGGTTAATTTGTATAAAACGATGAAACAAGCACTGTTGTAAGTTAAAACGTTTCTATCAAATGAAGCACTTATATTTCCATGTAAACTACAGCTGTGTGTCGTCTTTTCACGACAAAATGGCTGCACGGTTTCAAATGAATTTTTGAACATAGCATTTGGCTCGATCTGGGTTTTTATAATAGAATTTTGATTGGAGTTTATGTTTTTAGAGATTAATCCATTGGTCTGTGATATGACAAAACAATTTGACTTGGTCTTGACTTGAACAATTATTTACGGACGATTGTGAGGGTTTACAGAACTCCATTGAAACCAAACTTGTATTTACAAGTGTTTTGAAAACTGTTTGTAAAAACCTTTAATATATTTTCCATACCATTTTCTAAAATGACAAAATGCGGACACCCTTCTGCTGGTTGACTCGTTATATAACTTTAACTACTTAGAATCTATTGTACTCCTTATCTGGCTAACATTCTGAAACCAATTAAATACGATAATATCATATGTTCATGCATTAGTATAGCACAACTCGGCATAAAGAATCGGATGCATAGATACGAAAACAACAGGGAGAAAAAAGCCAATGAAATACGGTACGAGAGCGATTGGCATGCCAAGATAGCCAACTCCTACATTCCTCATTGATCACTGCTATAAATACGATAGACCAGAGACCACGTTAGGAGTACAATACACTTGAGCTTATAAAATAGGGACAAATCACACAGTTTCGGATTATATCTACCAGAAACTCACATAACCTAAGATCGCACCAGGGAGTCCTCGCAACAGAGGTGAGCGGTCTACCACTGAGTCACTGTGCCTCCCTATACAAAATCAAATTTCTGACTTCAATAACAAATCAGTCCGTGTAAAATTGTGAAATAATGAACTCAAAATGTTTCGTAACATATGTCGTTGGAGCTACACAAAATTCATCACAATGTAAATTAGCATTTTTTTTTTCAGGAACATATTATGAATCGAGAACAAAGTATCGAAATACGCAGAAGTGGTTCTAGCTTCCAAGCTCATAATTTCAGGTGTTTATCTAATATGTATCTTTATACGGTAAATGATCATTTTTACATAATATCTTGATCAAGGAATTAAAGCCTCGAAACCACTCGTTGTGGTACGCTACTACATCGAACTATATACACAGTATGTATAGAGGATCCTTGACTTCGTTCCCAACGAATTTTTGGCTGCAAAAACGGATATCTACCTGATATTTTAAAAATATGCTATGAAAGTTCCAAATACGGATTTTGAAGTTTGGTACTTTATCAAAACCTGTACAACCATACATAAAAAAATAACTACGACTGAAATAATTTACAATCGCTTCACACGGTAATATATTTACTGTGAATAGTAGTAACATAACATATACTTCTGTGCTTAGGTAATCTATTCACATATTTTATTTGTTTGTATATTTTTCATTCTTAATTTATCTATGAGCTGCGTCACTGTACAAAAAAGGGGGAAAATTAAGCTGTTTTTACACAGCAAAATGTTGCATCATATAGGTCTATGCAGAGTTGGCGACCTTTTAACATTATGGGCAACTGATAATGGAATTTGAAGGTGACAATTCTGTTAGAAATGGGAAGTTTGGTCACTCTATCTTATATAATCTTGTAGCAGCAAGATTTGTGCACTACCTATCAGAAGTAGAGTATATAATTTCAGTTGTTGTTGTTGTTATATTCAGTTGTGTAACGTGTTGACTATCTTTTCTTATATTCTCTGCAGGCTCAAACAAGCAAGGCAATGGAGAAACGACCCACTCGGGAGAGTAATGCTCCCGGTAGTACGTTTTTTTCGCGCGCTACTCTAGCCAGCTGTTTTAAGTTTGTCCCACAATTTACACCATGGGGGGCAAGGCGGAACAAAACGAGCCCTGCGGGGCTTCTAACCCGTTCCTACTCCTACTACTACTACTACTTATCTGCACAAAAGTAAGTAAATCATTTTTTGAGTATTATTTCTATCTTAATTTAATAAAAAAAGTGTTATGAAAATTTAAAAAAGATATAAAAAACTTTGCTTGGGCTGGGTTTGAACCCACATCAAAAGCGATTTCCGTTATTAGCACGTAACACTAGCACGCTCGGCCACGAGGGATGACAGCAACAAGTCTTCGATTTCTGCTATATGAATGCTACGTGACAAGACATGGATAACTCCAACAATCAGAACCGTGTATTTCGTTCATGCTTCCAGGAGCATTACTCTCCCGAGCTAGTCCTATGGAGAAGCAGATTTATGTAATATACTGTGGAACTCGGAAAATCTTTTACCGAGACACATTATACGAGGGAATGTTGAGAAATTCGTAGTTCAACCCAGAAGGAGTGGACGTGGAATGATAAAACTGTACTGTGTGTACAAATTCAAATTTTCATATTAATAATGAAATTCTTATTGTGTTTTTCAGGCCCTTGAAGTGACCATCTGTGCCCAACCAAAGAATTTTACGAACATCGAGATTAGAGCTATCATCAAATTTTCATTCCACCAATGAAGTAACCGAAGCAAATTCATGAGGAAATAACTTAAACATTACGGGACTCTTCTCCGTCATATGCAGTAGTGAAGAAGTGATTGGCACAGTTTAAACGTAATGATTTCTCAACAAATGATGTTCCACGATACAGGAAGACAAAAAAAAAAAAAAAAAGTGACTATCCTCCAAATCATGGAAGAAATTTATGGCATTCTTCTTGAAAATCATAGAATCTCAGCAAAACATGTATCAGAGACTATGAGCATTTCTCGGGACAAGTCAATATCATAATTCATAATAATATGGGCCATGTGCAAGCTTTCTTCAAAATGGGTTCCCAAAAATCTCTCAGCAGATCAAAAGTGTGAAAGAATGAGGGCAAGAAAGGAAGTCATCTCCCATTTTGATCGTAACGGCGACCAATTACTGTCACGAAAAGTAGCCATGGACGAAACAAGGTTGTACCATTATAGTCCTGAAAAGAAACAACAATCAATGGAATAGCGGCACTCAGGTTTCCCTCGCCCCAAGAAGTTCAAGAGAGAAATCGGTTGGGAAAGTATTTGCAACATTCTTCTGGGATAAGGATGGAGTCGTACTCATCGACAACTTGCCCAAGGGTTAGACATTTAATTAATATTATTCTGTATTACTCAAAAAACTGGAAGATACGTAAATTGAAAGTGCAACGGCGCGGATTTTATTTTAAAAAAAGAATTCAGTTTCTTAAGGTCAATGCCCTTGTCCAGAGAGTACTGCTACACAACTGACTTCGCATGATCTAGCGTTTCAATGTCTACACCGTCCTCCTTATTCCTCAGATCTAGCTTTGTCAGACTATTACTTATTTCCCAAACTCAAACAACACTTCCAAGGACGCCATTTTGGATCTGATAAGGAGGATATTAGTGCTACGGAACAGTGGTGCGATGGGATAGTCTTCAGAAACGAGCATGCAAGTAAGTGTATTGAACTGCGGGGGAGTATGTAGAATAACTGTAAAATTTCATCAATTTATGTGCACTCCTTCTGGGTTGGGCTACGAGCTTTTCAGCAGCCCCTCGTATGTTAAAAACAGCATTTTGTGATTTAGCTTCAAGAACAATTGCAACGCACAAATGATGGGAAAGTTTTAAATAAGGTGTACCTCTGTTGAAAATGATGCCCATTCAGGAAGACACATAATCAAAAACTTGTTAACTTTTAGAGAAGGTTAAGGATATGATTCATCACAACTGTCGTCAGACAGTTCGTGAAGTAGTTGAAGAGGCTAACACTTCAAAAACTATGACATGAAATTCTGACAGACATTTCAGGAATATACTGCCTAGCGGCAAGTTTGTGATATGGTTGATGTCAAGGAATCAAAAGCACACACGATTGCAAGTGGGTCAAAGGGCTTCTGGAGTAGGATATGTCTGATGAAAATTTCTTGAAAATCATAATCACGGAAACTACGTGAAAACAAAATGTTAGTCAGCACAGTAAATGGGTATTGTTTTACCTTAACCAACAAAGCCGCGATATGTCCGGTCCAGTGTAGGGGTACTTACTGCTTTATATTTACTGGATTCTGGATTTGTCGATTAACATGATCTTTCTTCAGAATAGAAGACAGTCAATGTATAGTACTATCTGAAGGCGATTAGAATGTGTTCCTGAAACAGCGAGGAAAAAATGACTGGATGTTTGAAGAGAACAGCGCTGTATACCCCATTAGGACAATGCGCCTGCTCGCAAATCACTCATGATAAGAGAAGTTTTGGCGAATAACTCGTTCCCCAAGCTCCATATTTACCAGACTTAGTTTAATAAAATATTTTGAATCCACTGACTCTTATTAAGGAAAATTAACTAGTGGAGCTTTGTATATAATTTCAATAGAAGCGTTTCTTTCACAGTAAACTGCTAGATTAGGCGCATAGACTCAGGAGCGGAGCAGCTTCGAGTCGAAACTCAGTAGCTTCAGGCTAAGTACAAACAACTTGTATTGTCAAAGTCGCGAACTTCCCGAACACACCTCGTATAAATGCATAAGATATTTATCAAATGCAATTTGAGCTCTGTGAGTCTTGAAGGACTGCAGGCGTAAGTAGTTAAAAGGTAAAGGGCAGGCCTATAAGAAAGTAGATTCCGTACATACTTGTCTTTACCCAAGAATGGCTAGAATTTACCCATTCTTATATCATTATAAGTTTCGCATAAAATTTGATGTTGGGGATCGATACGATACTGTAATAATCATTTTCTAACAGTATTTTTGAGTTTCTATAACCGAGAATGGAATATCCAAACCTTACCTGATATCACACACTAAGTTCCGCTACATGAAATCGTACCCCAGAATAAAAGTGTAAAATGTTAATTTTACAAGTAACCTAATAAGATCTTTGTATCTGAAGAAACTTATTTATCTTTTCTGTCCTTGGCAATTGTAACGTTACTTCAGTATTCATATAGTATTAATAGTATAGAAAATCTTCCTCAAATACATAAACATTACAGTTATTTACACATGAAAAGTCGATAACAATTTAAAATCTATGTTAAGTAACGACAGTCTTATTCTGGGAATGCGAATTGTTGACATTTGGATTGTTGGTATAAACTGTCACTTCATGAAGTCTCAACGGTTACTTCTATTACTTACGCCACTAACCTACTTATAAATACAAATGAGATATCCTCCCTTTTAACAGAATTTTAAATATGCACAAAGCCACACCTTTAATGTGCGTGAGTTTTCGTTATTGTTGTTCTTTCAAATGACCTCGCAACATAAAATGCATTAAAAAGGATAATCTACATACAGTAGAATGCTGCCACCAACTCAAATAGAACTCGGGGTCACACCATCACCTAGCATTTCACGTAAAATAAATACATAGTACACTTTTATTTTTATTTGACTTATTTATTTTTATTTTTCTCAAAAAAAAAAAAAAAAAAAAACGTCGTTTCCATACCGCTAGTAAGGAAATTCAATTTGTTTTTCTCCATATTTTTCCGTATAGTTTTTTATAGTCATTTAAATTCAGCAACAAAATCATGTGTAGAAGCATCTATAGACAGATTTTCTAGTACAACCAGAGTAACAAATTTCGTTAAAAAAAGTGTGTACCTTCATCAATCTTTCTGTATGAGTTTGACTGTGGTTAATTCCCTTCTTACTTTTCATATCTTCTTTCAAATCTTCCTTACACAGATATTTCTGCAGCAATCAACAGTGTGCGATTGAACTGGACTGTTGCCTCGTACCTTCCAATTTGCCTTCAATATTTCATTTACTATTAGTGTTTTTCACGGATTGGAGTGAAATTATGTGAATTTTGGGAATATTTACGATGTGTTCTTCCATTTTTCGTGAAAATTAAACAACAAACATGAGAAGGAATATGGAAGCCACTGAGACCTTATAACAGAACGATAACTCAACTCTAGCGTACAAGTTTGTCATTTCGAATTTTCACATCAAGATTGACTTAGTTTTGTATTAGCATCTATTTTTTACTCTTAAGTATGAATAATACTGATACCAATTTATTATATTTTGCAACATAATTAATTTTAATTATGTATATTATAATCATAGGAAGTAATCAGTCTCTTATCTTCCTTAAGAATACAACAATGAGACGATAAACTTGTATTAGAAAACAACCTAAAGAAGTGGCAATTGAACCTAAATAATAATAATAATAATAATAATAATAATAATAATAATAATAATAATAATAATAATAATAATAATAATAATAATAATAATATAGGTCAATTGCTTTCTCAATATAACTTAATATCTTCTAAACAGTCGAACAGGAAATATCAATTAGATTGTGGATTTAGTATAAGTGAGTCTAATCAGAATCTGACATTAAGTTTAAATATGTTGGTATTGATTTTTAACTAATTCAACCTATTACTTGTAAAGTCGTCCCTCTCCAACTTTTTTTTTTTATAAGTTAAATTATTACAATCACTGCACTTCCTGAAAATAATAAAAGCGAAAATGAATGAAAATAGTAATAAATTACGCTGGCATGACGCCTATCAATTGGCCGGAAAGCAGAGGGGGGGGGGGTAAATATTACGTTATTCATAGATTGCTGTTGATATACATATTTCATATAATCAGATTAGTCTTTTCTCGTATCTTGAAAGGTTATTACCAACAAAGTATACAAAAATCGCAAATTAATTTGTTTTGTTCCAGAAAATAATGTTAATATTTAAGGATTTATTCATTTTATTTTGGTTATTAAATACTTTAGGGGGAATAAAGGGGAGGCAAAGGCCCAGGCATCTGCCCTCTATCCGGCGGGCCAATCCATTTCTGGGTACATTAACACCCTTCACTGTTTACCCCTCAAAAAAACGTGTTTCTAACATTTGTCATGCAAAATACATTGCATACAATTGCTTCTTGAATGTCACTCTTTATGTAACAAGTTTCCATCCATGTAAGTCTAGATTTCATCTATAGGGGAATAATTCTATCCATTACGTCCTCAACTTGAACAACGAAGGAAGAAAATCTTCTTCACAATCGTAAGTTTATCATCAGAGTTTATATTCATTCTTTTGAAAATAAAGCATTGTATTCTTCTGGTATGAACAATAATAATAATTATTATTATTTTGCGTATATTTCACATTATTGTATATTTCAATTTTTGTTTTAATCTCTTCGAGTTATTTCTTTTTCTTTCTTTTCTTTTTTTTTTTTTTTAAATAAGGATTAGCTGAATATAAAGGTCCCATTCTAATCAAGAAATCTCCTTTTGTTTTGGTAGGACGGTTGTATGCATAATAATCTAAGTAAGTTACTCCCCAATACAATCTCATGTTTTTCGTGTGCCAAAAAGGCTATTTCTATTCCGTGGGTTAAACTTTAAGTGAGTGAAGAAATTAAAATTTCTAATAATACTTCAGTAGCTTTAATTGTTATTTTTGACTTATATGAGATTGCAAACATGCATAATCACGTTGTCTGTGCGTAATGCTAATATTGTATAAAGTATAGGAAAATTCGTTCGATATAAACACTGAACATGTGAAGTTCTCTCCCACTGACTATAAGCTGTAAAATAATAATCAACCAGCACAAATGTGTACCGCCACTCCATCCCTGCTAGGAGCCTTAATCAAATTCTTCATTCAAGAACTCCGTGGGTAAGGGAGAATATATTGTTCCCTTTTATTGGATTTATTGTTTGAGGCCCTAACACACTATTGTTCTCACTGAAGCTGCCGCCTTGGTGGGTGAATACCGTAAAATCGCTCCCCAGATGACACGAGTGTCTTGTAAATCGCTGATGCAGATGTTTTTACCAAAGAACAAAGAGCATAATCACGGGAGTATTGGGAATGAATAATACTCTTGCGAAAAGAATGTTAAAGCTAAAGTAAAAGGCGATGGAGGTTTTCCTTTCTACATAACAAAACTTTATTAATAATGCGTTGGAAAGTCATAAAACGTAATTCTCAATTAATAAGAAAATTCATTTACAGAGAACTATCCTGTAGGAGCCAGGAGAAAAGCACGTATCAATCAACATCACTAATATATTCAGAGAAAATCCAGACTCGATGTTGTCCACGCAAATTCGTATGTCCTATGGTCGAACCAGGAACCCCTCACATCATAGACAAGAGCTCTACCACGAACCCCTTGCACCATTCCCTTTCTAAAATATATGCGTTTATAGATAAACATAGTCCGCCTTATGCAGAGTTGTTTTGATGTATGATTAGCGTCATACTAAAGGCTTGACTACTGCAGGAAACGTGTTAGTCGAACTTTTTAATATGGTACTAATCACGCGTCAGAACGACTCTGCATAAAGCCCAATATGTTTTTATTTTCTCCAACTGTTGCTAGTTCACAAAAGATGATTAAAATTAGTATAATGTTAAGACCACTGGTGTGCAAGACCTAAGGACGCAAGTACATTTAGCATGCTGTATCACTCAAGTAGCATAGATCGGTATAACCTGAACCATGCATAGAAGATAAGTGATACAGCAAACAACAGAAAAAAAACGTGATTTGAAGAACAAAAATGTCACTTTTATACAGAAACAATAACTTAAGACTGAAGTTACTGCGACTAGTGATGTCCCCCTTGACATTACAGAAGGAGTGAAATAGTACTTAGAAGGATATGTTATCACCAAGGGTGGCGATGCATGCTCTGTAATGAGCTCCCATGCTGCTCACAAGGTTAGTAATAAGTTGTGGTATAAAGTTCAATTCCTCTACCAGCGGCATCTGGACGTGAAACAAGACATCTCCCTATAGCATTCCATACTTGCTCGATGAAATACATGTCGGGGGAAAGGGCAAGGCAATCCTTTCGTCGAATATCCTCCTGCTCTAAGAGTTCCGTCACTACGTTGTTCGATGCGGTCACGCATTATCGTTCATAAAAATAAAATTGGGATCGATTGCACCTATCAAAAGACGTACATGGGGACGTATAGTGTCATAATAATGTTGACTGGTGAGTGTGCCGCGTTCAAAAATTTGGAGATCGGTATGCCTGCAACATTATGCTTTTCCACACAAGAATGCTTGGATCATGTTAAAAGCTCAACAACAACAACAAAGAAAACAATCATGTTTGGCAACAATTCTGGGTTCTTTGCATGCTCCCACATGAGTGTACGCCCAAAATCATTATTCAAGCTGAATCTGCTCTCATCTGAAAAGAGAATGCGACCCCACTCCCCCTTGGTCCAGGCCTGATGTTTTTGGCACTACCGTAAACGCTGCCACCAATCAATGTGCGAGTGTCACAGAACATAGCGTAATGGTCATCGGCCAAAGAGACTACCCCAAAGCAGTCGACGTCCCACTGTAAAGCGTGAGATTGGACACCTTACAGTCTATTAAATGTGTTTGCATTTGGACTAGATATATTACGTCGGTCCCTTCTTGCCTGTTTCACATTGTAGCGGTCATCCGGTGCTATAGTTGACCGTGGTCGACTACTACCTTCGTACAGCATTGACTGACTATAGTTCAGAACGCTTCTCATGCACGTGAAACAATGCTTTGAGCAATAGCAAACTGCTGGTCCACAGTCGCCACACTTCGTCTTTCTTGCAGTTTCCCGATTATTCCTTCCCGTATGAAATCATCCAAATGTTGTTTCCGCCCCATGTTGTAAGTAGCACCACGATAATGCATCTTAAAAGCTCTCCGACTGACATAGACTGTCTCGTCTCTTTCATTTGACCCATTAAAGTTGGTGGAACACACTCATTCGGAGCTACGGTCACGCTGACGTCACGCCTTGCAACGTTTTGCTCCGTGTTGACAACAATGCTGCTGGGCTTTCATTCATTTCCACCAACTACGCAGTTTATGTTTATCTATCTCATCCTGAACTTTTGCACACCAGTGTTTAATTTAAATCCTAAGTAAGAAAACGAAACTAATCACAAATTCTGTGATCGCTGCCCATAATGGGATTACTCAATTAACCAAAAGAGTCTTCTCAAATGTTATAAACTGTTAAAGAATTGTTAAGATATTTAAGTAATGTTGGTGAAAATGACTGAGAGGCCAATTGAAACAGCCCGGTAGCCAGCCTAAAAATGTGTGTGGAGGGGCCG
Source organism: Thermobia domestica (assembly GCF_964235325.1). Taxonomy (NCBI): domain Eukaryota; kingdom Metazoa; phylum Arthropoda; class Insecta; order Zygentoma; family Lepismatidae; genus Thermobia; species Thermobia domestica. The sequence continues at coordinate 288,240,203 of NC_137454.1, forward strand.
GCTGAAGTTAGGGGGAGCCCGATCCAACCATTTATAGTTCACCACCATATTATAGTGCATTTGCAAGCCTGCCGTGAAAATTTTAGAAGGGCCCGGCCCCCCTAGACCCCCTCTGGATACGGACCTGAATTGAAATACTGTTTTTATTATCAACTTGTTGAATAAGTATGTTAATTGTTGATATCTATTAACGAATAAAGATTCATACCAATGACGTATTTACGATTTTGTTTCGGGGATTTGCTAACTTTGTTCCTGGAAATGTGAAAATTCTGCAAGATATATAATTTACTTTAATACAGTAAATACAATTTCGGGGGGCTTAAGCTCGGAAGCCCCCCCCCTAAATACGCCACTGATTCATACTAATATTTCAATTACGCTTTTATGTTTAAATGTTTAAACTTTACTAATATGTTCATATATATTATAGCTGAAATAAATAACAAGAAAACAAATCTTATAAATTGTGAAGAAAATAACTTCTATTTTGTAGCTCTGTATTGAAATGACGAAACAACGAAATGAAAGTCTGTTTTAACCAAAGTTTACGCATAACAATAGAAGGGACGCCGCGACGCAGGCTCGCACGAATATTTGATGCGTACTTTTCCCAAGGGAGGTGTCGCTAACAGAAAGCTGCAAATGCCCCAATGCTACGTCTACTTCATTTGAAAATCAATACTTTATGGCAAGAACTTCCTCCCTTCGAGCGTAGGGGATGCGAATCCATATATCAGTGGGAACAAGTGTCACTGAGGAATGTCGATATATAGAACAAGTTTTTCGACTCCTTTTGTGCGATAAATAGCTTCCGTTTGTTGCCATAGTATTACTGAACTATAGTAAGTCAATTTTACTGATAAAGTCACCAACATAAACAATTTTATGTTCGATACACAATAAAAAAAAAAAAAAAATCCACAATCACTTGTCCAGGAAGTATTCCACAGGTCCGACACCGATCAAAACGTCTGACCCCCAGCAGACAATTCCTAACTCCGTTCATGTAGACAATATAAGAAATAGACAATATAGGAAAGTTGACAATATAAGAAGTAGACAATATAAGAAAGTTGAAAGTATTGTAAATTGTAAATATGGCCTGAAACCTCGGAAATGAAAGATGTAACAAAATAACAATCAAGAACAGTGTGTATTTCCTTTAAAGTTCATGAGGGTACACTATAAGAATTTTAAACTGACATTTTGAGCCCAGAACAATACTATTCGTAAAATCCCAACGTTAAGTTAATTCGTCACCTAACGATCTGGTGGAATTCTTTCATTATATATATATATATATATATATATATATATATATATATATATATATATATATATATATATATATATATATATATATATAACATCGTTCAATAAGTCCCAGGACTAACCTACAGATGGTGTTAGTAACATCAACTCGACTTCGTTTTTTCGAAAGAATTAACCTTCAAATGACGCTACAACACAATACAGTATTTGGCACTATTGTCTTAGCTGTTGTCTTAGCTGCAGCACAGGCCCTTACGGTAAACTCCATATAGGTTGAGAGCATTTCATTATCCGTAATATTACAGTAGCACCTTCCCGGTCATTACACAACGAATAACAATAAATATTCTGACACAGTACTAGGAAAGCAACCCGATAGTATAAATGTACACCACAAGTGGGTATCTAGAAATATTTGTTAGAAGGAGTCTAAGTTTGGAAAAATGAAATGAAATCTTTAAGTTTAACGTCCCACGGTTATGCCGGTTAGGCAAAAGAAGACAGTGATAATGATAAAAGAGCGAAATGGTGGAATGAAGAAAGTGGGAGGAAACAGGAGAACCCCAAGAAAACCGACGAGCACGGTGTTTGTCCACCACAAAGTCCACATGGCGGGAGCAGGGATCGAACCAGGGACCCCAAGCACCGGAGGTGAACGCTCTACCACTAAGCCACCTCGCCCCCCAGGTCTAAGTTTAGAGGAGAGTCCAATACTACTGGCCACTATGTCTATGTAGTATTGAACGGGTATTATTCTCTAGCTGAAAAGACGATAAGTAATTGTAAATACTTCCAAACACACACACACATTATATATATATATATATATATATATATATATATATATATATATATATATATATATATATATCTGCTTATCCGACTTAGTGGGAACCGATGATACTTTTGATAACCGATGTTTTTGTTGATTTTGACAACTGAAAATTGCAATAAAGCACCATTTTGAATTAAAAGTAAATACTGCAAATAGTACGGAACGATCATCATATTACAATATAAAAGACTTCGCAAATTAATATGGTAACAGGGGCGCACTCACGGGGGGTCCACCGGGTGCGGATCCCCCAAAACTTCCTAACTTAAAAGACATTTGTTCACTTTTTCAATAAAACTATACCTGTTAACTGGACAATGATCGATGCCGTATGAAAATTTGATCTTACACTTCACCTGTACTTTTTCTCTTATAAAACAATCTAGTTCTATAATTTATTTTCTGAAAATATAGGAGGAAGTATTTTACAATAACTTATTGTTTTTGTCTGATGCAGAAATATATCGGCTTAATACTATATATATGTAGTGGCTTGTAGTATTGAAGCCCCCCAAAGCTTGGCCCCCCAAACAAAAATTTCTAGGTGCGTGCCCGCGTGGTGATTCATAGTTTATTAAACTTAATATTACGTAAAACACATACACAATTGTCCTATTTCTTTTCTGCTTTTATTGAGAAAAGGAGCACTTCAATTTGTTATAACTAACTAAAGAAGTCACGCCCAGTTCCCAACAATCACAACTAACTTGTTGGGCTTCTGCTTGCTAGTGATGGGTTCTAAGAAACGTGTATTGAAGTGACACTAGGATAAAGCGGAACCTCGGTTACATTAAGGCAGGACGAATTGGTCCTACTTTCTATCTTCTGAGTATATTGTACAATATTATAATGTACATAAGTACTTTTATTCTGGTAATGTCCATCGCAGAGAGAGAGCAACAAACGAAGTTGTTTAAAAATCGATAGGAGAGAAGAGGACACTTCTAGCCAGCATCTTTCGTAGGGAGGCCAATTGTATTGGACACATCTTGCGAAGAAATTGTCTTCTTCATACCGCCATAGAAGGAAAGATGGAAGGAAAGCAAGGAATAGGAAGAAGAAGAACATAACTGATAGACGATCTGAGAAACAGAAGAAAATATTGGGAGTTAAAAGAGGAAGTTGAAGATTGAAAAATGTGGAAGAAACATTTCCAGGCCTAAATCTAAAATTAAAAAAAAAAAAAAAAAAAAAAAACTAGTCTCAGGACCTGTCGAAAGGCAGAATACTTAATAATAATAATAATGACCATCGGTGTGGCAAATTGGCACCTATCTATTTTTTTAAGAGAACATAATTTGATGTTCGTAATTGAAAAATAAATTTATCTGGATTGTTTATTAATTACATTTAGTAAATACAATAAAATATGAGCGTTAAAATTCCTTCCTTCCTTAGGGTACGAGAAAAATGCTCCACCATCATTTCGTTATCGAAAAACGATGATCGAATATGCTAGAGTGCGAGAAAATGGAAATACCCCTAAGAAAACTGTACGGTAGAATGTTATATGCGGGAAAGACTACGATAAGTGACATTGCATTTGCAGCAGTATATGAGAATACTCTACCAGTCAAAGTGTTTTCTGTTACCAAGTTCTCAGCAAAGCTCTCCGTTTATTATCATGATTTCACACAAACTCTTTTGCGATTAGTTTCTTTCCTTCTTTCGCCAGTTGTCTTTTCTGACTTCACCAATCCACGTCCAAATTGAAACTGTAATTGTATTTGTTAAGGAAAAAAGAGCATACTTCAACTCAATATTTAGTAATAAATAAAGTATATAATTACAGTATTCAGCCTCCAATCTAATTACTCGCGACACATCGTGTAAGTCTTTATATTATGCATTCAAAGTTACAAAATCTGCACTACTTCCTGCATTCTACTCATTAATGAAACATATCAGTAGACTTACGTTGTTCCGAACTACAATCAAAATGGCGTCACTTCCGCTTTCTGCAGTAAAACCAAAGAATTGCCGTACTTTCTTCAAGATAATAAAAGCATGTCTGACCCAGTAGTACACTTCTCTTCTACAGTATTTTATCCTTTAAATATATTAACAAATTGCTGTTGCCAGTTTTTCTTTTTCATATGTTCCACCAGACTGTCACTAATTGTGCAGTATAATTTGCATGTTCAAAAATGAGGCGCTATGAGTACTGTATCTTTTTGTTCACTTCCAACACACTTAGTGTTTTACACAAAAGAAAAAGTTTCCTGTACTAGTAGCTTTACTGTCTCACTTGAAAAAAGTTAAACATGTAATATTTCACCAATGTACATTAGGTTAACCAAAATTTATGAAAATAATTCTATAGCAACTATCAATCCACTCTTTTCTGATTATCCCGTTATATTTTCACTGAATCAAAATAATGGGAATAATTCTAAACAGGGTTGTTACCAGAAATTAGAAAATTTCTAAATAGCGTGTGAATGATGCTTTCAACCAATTTTTGCGTTCTTTAAACTTTTCTTTCTGGTAGAAGTCTCTAGTTAAAACCAAGAAGTCAATATACTAAGACCACTTATTTTCTAATCAATGGAAGGTAAGAAAATTAACCATACAACATTAACTATGACTAAGCTATTAAGTGAAACAAAAAGTCTCGGGAAATAGCAAAATTATATCAAGTTCTTAGTCTTTCCAAATTTAAACTATCCTCAACTGTAATTAAAAGAAAATAATAAAACGTTCGATAATTTAGTAAAAAGTCCAGAATAAAGAAATTATTACTTTCTTCACTAATATAAAACACACATAAATTACAATAGAAATTTTCCATGTTGTCTACAATATTTCCGAATGTAGCTACGAAGGAATTCAGAATTCTTTAGGTTAACTGAAAACCAATGACTTTACAGATTTTTTTTTAAAGCACTATAACAAGAAAATTTCTTCCACCATTCTTTCTGTTCTTTCATTCAAATCTCTAACAATTACATGAATTTAATGATCGCGTGTTGCGGTTCTAAATTTTGCCAGGCCTTTTTATTGCTTTGCCAGGCTAAAATATATATACATACCAGTACACGAACAATTGTAAGCGATATACTATACTAACATTTTAATCAGTAGTGCAGCGAGTATGCCAACAGTCTAATCTGCAGGTTAAAAGGATATCCTCAAGCATCCTGAAAGAACTCTAATTTTTACATACGACTACAGCAACAAAAATTGCAACAATGTGACATAAGCAAAGTCAATATGGACAAAAGGTCACACCCTTACCTGACTCGGAGCAGTAGTTTCCGTCACCATCTTCCGTCGCCGTTCTTTTGACCCTTCCGTGACCTTTAAACTATGGCAACACTTTTGTCTAATAGAAACTGAAGGCCCCAACAGCCAGACCCTTTTTCACCTTAGGATGTCGCCTCAACTGGGGTCACCGGTTTGGGCACTTCTTGTGCTTCAACAGCCCAGTGCAGTACTGCAGTATACAGGAATGATTTGGGGGTATTCGGCTTGATTCGGTTATTTCCGGGTTAGGTCGCTCCCTTGTATTGAACGATAAGAGTTGCCGTGGATCAATACACCCCCTTTAGACCCAAAGCCACTGCCGACAACCAGGCTCCAAGTAGGGTCCAGCCAGACAGAAGCCTTTTTTAAATTTTATTATCTGAAGCAGTTTACTATAGTTTTACGATTCTACAATTTCCTTGCTTGCCCTTCAAGTTATGAGATGACTTGTCTCCCTACTGGCTTGCTGATCACTGCGTGTGCAATTTGCATGACGTTCAAATGAAAATATTAAAATGGCACAGAAAACGAAGATATAAAATTTTAAAAGGTCGCTCCATAGGTCAAAGGAAATAGTAAACAATCAGGATAATATGCTAGTTACATTTCTGATCCTATACATAAAGATCATTACTTTTTCAGATTTATTAAGTTGTTTACATGGCAGTCAAATGCATGTAAAGTGCCCATGGAAGGTAAACAGAAAACATTTAGCCATGAGGGACAGCTTGTGCTCAACGGCAGTAATAGTGAAATTAAACGAATCTATATTAAAACAAGAAGAGAATACGAACATTGTTTTACAAGTTACCGTTTTATGTTTGTTTTTGCATAAATAGAAATGAAACTGATAAATGTTAGCATTTAAAAAATATATATAACCCATCAATTCACCTCATAACTCATATCTGACAAATAAAATATCTACAATCATATGAGCACGATACTGTGTATGTGCTGAATTTTTATTGTCCCTTTTTAACATTGAAAAAGGACCTCGGATAAGACGTGGAACTACGGTCAGAGGTGGAGTACGAACTACCGTAATACGCTCAATGTTCGCCCATGAGGGATCGAATCCACACCCACATGCACCAAAGGCGCTCACGTCAGTTACTAGACCACCAGGGACAGTTTCAAGCACAATACTGTGCTAAAATTAAAGAATACCAAAAGATGCAAAGTACTAGGCCTATATTACGAATATTTCACACACGACGTACTATACCCTAACACTTAAAAAAGCATTCCTGTTTCCTATCAGTAACGATGAATATTCCTGTAGGCACTCCTTAAAATGTGACATTCTACAATTCAAAATACAATAATACAATTCCTTGCCCAATTACATTATTTAGTATCTGAAGAATCTGAATTTGATTTGATTCACGGTATTTTTCAACTCTCAGAAATGTATATATAAAACAAACCACTGTAATGTAGACATCAACTAATATATATAAAAAAGTATCATAGTAAACAAATCTGGACTCACAGTAAGTAGCTCACAATTATGGGATAATCAAACAACCGTGTATACAAGAGATATAATCAGATGCACTCATAATATCGCAGGAAGCACGTTGAACCCTACTCAAACATCTGTCTACGCTGCGTTGTACGCCTGGCGGTGAACCTGATGTATCGCAAACTATACACGTCGGAAGAATAAATTATAGGAAAGGAAACGGGTTCAATGTGTAGACCTACGAGAGGAGTCGGTGTAAGCCTGTAGAATCGAGAGAGAACTACCTTTTCCTCCATTGTTAATGACTAAAGCCATCATTTTTTTTTCTTTTGCTA